>NW_028227271.1:52715000-53315000 GCF_978045245.1 Mus caroli
CTATTTGCAAGCCTGTCCTGAATTATCTGGAAGGCTCTGGAGGCTGCTTCCATTGGCTAGACTTCACGATGCATTCCCGGTCTTTGTCATGTCAACACCCTTCTTTAAATTCATGCTACTTGCTTTCTCCTGGAAGGCATAGCTCACATCTCACAGAAAGGGAGAGATGGAAACTTCAGTGAGTGAATAGCAACACGAGTATAACATCTTTCTTCATTCTGTCCATTTTATTAGATGAATGGAATCTTAAGATATATCTTAAGAATCTTAGCAAGATATATGCTAAACACCACATTTTGTTGGTGCATAAGAAGTTCATAAAATTTCCCCCTCCTAATTCCTTAGGTATGGTCGGCTTGCCTGCCTATTTCAGGAAAAAATGCTGTTTATAATCTTTTATGGCCTCCAAGAGATGTAGATGTTGCTAATGGAGAGTTCCTACTTGCTTCACATGGTCGAAAATACTTGGATCCTGCCATATAGTTAGTTCTACAAGGCTGAAAAGATATCTGGGACTAGGGTGGTTGGTATGTGTACTGGGATCTAATCAGAGAGACCTGGGAGAAGTGGCATGTTTGGGAACCTGTGAGAAGATAATTCCCCTACTAAATATCACCTCACACTCTGTATCTTTCCATGAATATTGTAATAACATGGACCTTTTTTTTTATTGCTAATGCCCTTGGAGTGGGTTATTTGTCCAGATATAAAGAAGTTGAGTGAGTCCAAATTGGTTGTGATCAGCTTAGGCAGAACTGACTTTCTCCTATCCTTTGCCTCCTTTCTCATTTGTAGTCTCTCTTCTCTCACCCATGTTCAGAGCCTTCTTTTCCTTTCTTTTCTTTTCTTTTCTTTTCTTTTCTTTTCTTTTCTTTTCTTTTCTTTTCTTTTCTCTTCTTTTCTTTTGCTTTCCTTTCCTTTCCTTTCCTTTCCTTTCCTTTCCTTTCCTTTCCTTTCCTTTCCTTTCCTTTCCTTTCCTTTCCTTTCCCTTGCTTGCTTGCTTGCTTGCTTGCTTTTCTTTCTTTTCTTATTCTTATTCTTCTTCTTTTTTTTTTTTTTTTTTTTTTTTTTTTTTTAAGACAGGGCTTCTCTGTGTAGCCCTGGCTGTCCTAGAACTCACTTTGTAGTCCAGGCTGGCCTCGAACTCAGAAATCTGCCTGCCTCTGCCTCCTGAGTGCTGGGATTAAAGGCATGCGCCACCATGCCCGGCAGGACTCCCTTTTCTTAGTGGTGCTTCTTCTTCTCTGTCTGATCTGGGGAGCCTGACCCCCAATTTTCTACCTGAGTAATGTCCCATAGTCTTTGACAAATGGACAAGTTCAACTTTCTTTTTCCTAATAAGAGCCCATCAATCCCCTGGGATTCCTGGAATGTCTCTCCTGGCAAATGAGGTATTCATAGTACTTTATACTCCAGTCAATGTTTGACACTCACCCTGAAAACTCCTTCCCATTCCTCAAGGTTCATATATAGCCCATGGTCCAAATAAAGTGTGTGCACACCAGCTGTTTCACTGAAGATTGAAAACTGTCTAAGAGAGCTGTTTCATTGAGTATCATCTAAAAGAGCTATAACACAAAAATTCTCAGAGAAGACCTTCCTTGGACTGGGGTCCTTCAGACTTCACCTATTTCAGACTTTGCTTTATCCTTCCAGCCTGGTGTACAGTGGTACTTGGATAACCTGAGGGAGGAAATGGAGGATGCAGAATCCCAGCTGGTCCCCAACAGGTATACCACAGCTGGTGCCCAAAGTGCCGCCACAGCTAGAGCAAGCACACTCATACCACACCAGGGCATGTGAGCTCACCAAATATGGTGAATAACTATAACTGTGGTTTTTGTTTTTGTTTTTTTTTTCCTCCCACAGGAGTGTATTGACTGAAATTCAGTAAGAGCTTTTTACTGTTTTGGAAGGTCTATGAGGGAAGATGGTCGAGTAAACAGCGGTAGGCCAAATTCAGTAAAATGAAGTTAGACTTAGGATAATATGAAAGCTCAAGAGAGTGAAATATTATTCATTGAGGAGGGAAAGTACTTCAGGCAAGTTGAAAGATGAGAGGGTAACCTTTTATGGTAGTCCCAGTACTGTGTCTCTGGCTCCATTGCATTCTCATTGTCCAGGGGAGGTCTTTGCCTCAGGGCCGAGTGCAGGTATTGGGATAGGATCTACCTGTGACTCTGTACAGTCCCAGGGAAGAACCGAAGTGTCAGCTATCTGCAAAGATACGAGGAAGCCCATAGAAGGACAGTCATGAAAGGTGATCGCCAAGGCTTCTCATCTTGTCTCCAGCATTGACCATAGCCTTACCTCATCACCACAACCTTTGTCTGCAGCTCAGCTGGGTCAGTACCAGGAACACTGGAGTTAGAATCCAGCCTCTTTTACTGATAGCTGCATTACCTTGGGTCTGTCACTTCAACTGTCAGATTTCAACAAGCACAATTTATGCACAAATGTTTATGGTTCATAGAAGAACATACCTCATGCAATCAACTTATTGGAGGAGAGGTCTATTTTGGATTAGTGTTTAAGGGCATTAGTGTATGAGAAAGTTAGGGTGACTCTGTATGTGATAGCAGGAGAATGCAGATGACCACTTTCCTCCCATGGTACCATCTAGGGAGTAGAGAACTGGGGCTGGAACCATGATACATTATATAGTGTCAGGGCTTATCACTCCTCCCCAGAGTCTATTTTCCCCACCCTCTAAATGTTTCACAGTCTCCCAAAGAGTGCCACAGGCTCAGGACTGAGCGTTCAAACCCACAATCTTTTGGGAGGACATTTGACATTGAAGCTATAGCAAACATCACTTAAGCCACAATAAAATTATAGGTTTTAACTCTGTTGATATAAAAGATACTGGAAGATAAAAAAAAATACTTTTATAACTTTGCCATGGAAAATATCAATAAATAATTTTCAGAGCTTGATTAAAGTTGGAAACCAATAGTCATTCCCCTAAAAAAAATTGCTCAATGCAAGAAAATTACTATCTTTGAATTTTTAAAAAATAAACTGTGTATTAAAGAGCATGCTAATTGGCATGGGCTGCAACTCAGAATAAAGCATACTTTGAATGAGGGAAATTGCTCAAGTGCAATGTAGTCACAAGCTCTTCTCCATGTAAACAACCCCTGGCTTCTGAGCAGCAGGTTGGCGGACTCACCAAAAGCATCTTGATTTATTTTCCTTTACAGAGGCATCATTAATGAGCATGCTGGAGTTGGGGCTCTATCCCACCTGGTCCACTGGTAACCCCGTGTAGCTAATTTTGCGTTTGATGGATCATGTCTTTGGGTTCAGATCCATGGGTATACGATGAAATTGACGTTTCCCTTTTGGATCCTAAGTCGATGCTTTCAGAAAACTGGCATGGGGATGCACAAATCTTCCCCCCTGAGGCATGGGTGTCAGGAAGATGTTACGCATTTGAAAGCAGACAACTGTTTCACTGTTTGACTTAGCCTGCTTGGAGCTAAACCAGGGACTTCCTTTCCCAGTCTTGTTTATATGAATTCCCTGACACAGTTCATATTCTTTTCATAAACCACCTGCCAGCTGCATCCTCCACATTCAACCTATCCTACCACAGGTGTTCAAGGCCCACTGTGAATGCTAACTAACACACCTTGCCTCCTTTCCACACATCTCTGATCGCCCTAGAGAACCACATTCCCTGGCATTTCTCAGTCAGTTTTCCCTTTGGAAAAAAATAATTTCTACTGCTACCTCTGCACCTTTGTTCATGATGGGTTCCTTGCTTGGGATGTCTCATTTACCATTTCCACTGTTAACTCTACTTATTATTAGGACCAGAGACAGCTACAGCACCATCTCTCCTCTGAGTCTGTCTGAATGGATGGACACATGTATGTATAGATAGGTTCTATTTATGGTTCTATTCCTTTACACATCACAGGCCAGCCAGGCATTATTGCCCTCCCTATTCGTGGTTACTTTACAGACTTTTTGGGGACCAGAATATGAAGCTTTTCTAGGGCAAGGAAACCCAGCCAAGGGAGCACTCTATTTTAAGGTGCACAAATATTATTTTGCCCCGCCCCAATTTGTCATATATATTGAGAGAATGTGAAGAAGGGGTTAGGATAGAGAGATAAAGTAGGACTTTCATCCTGAGACTTGCACAAATATGAAATGTATAGTTGATTAAACTTTACCTATCTATACATACATGTGTCCATCCATTCATGTACCCACCCATTCATGTTTTCAACACTCAAATCAAGGTACACAAAACACTAGCAGATTCCAAAAACCTCTCTTGAACCCTTTGTGGTAAGAAGCCCACTAGCTCCCACCTGAATATACAACATCAAAACTTCAAGGTCTTTCACCCATTAAAAAAGGATTTATTTATTTTTATTCTATAGATACAGATGTTTTTGCTTGCATGAATATCTGTGTATCACATGCATGCCTGGTGCCTTCAGAAACTAGAAGAGAGGGTTGGATTCCCTAGAATTGGAATTACAGGTGGATGTGAGCCACCATATGATACTGGGAGTCAAACTTGGTTTCTCTGAAAGAGCAGCAAGTGCTCTTAACCACTGAACTGTCTCTTCAGGCCTGGATTCACATGTTTTAAACTTCATATAGCAGAACTATATATTATACATTTTTATATTTTTAATTTTTTTCACCCAGCAATTTATCAGATCCCCCCCCCATTGATCAGTGTGTCAGTAGTTTTGTTGCTGAAAATGACTATAATGCAGTACATCTGTCTTTTTTGACTGTTTAATGGACATTTGGATGATTTCTAAGTTTTAGCTCTTACAGTGAACTGACCATAGATGCCCTTGTGCTGTGTGTCTTTTGATGAACATGAAGGGAATAGATTGAGGGACCAGGGATTGGGTCAGGTCTCTTGAACACATCTAGTTTTAATGTCTGGAAAGTGTTATAGAACACTTTCCAAAGTGGTTTTTCTGATTCAGACTCTCATCCCAAAACAAGATTTCTGGCTTCTTTGCATTCATGCTGACTCTTGCTGTGGTCAGGGTTTTACATCCTACACACTGTGCTGAACATGTCATGGTATTTCATTGTGATTACTGTGGTCTGAATCAGCTTCCTCCAGGATGACAGATGAAGCTGGGCATCTTCGGTGTGTTTGGGGGTTATTTTGATGTTTTTTGTGAATATCGTGTGCCCTTTTGAGTATTAAATTCCAAGTTGCAGTAGCCAGGCATATCTATCTATCCACCTAGTCCAAGATGTATTACGGTCTTTCAGACAATGTCTTCATTTAGATAACTTATTTAATGCAACACACTTCCATTTGCAGAAAACATATTCAGTAATTATATAATAAACATCATCAGAGACTGATGGATCAAATCTTCTGATCCCTTCTTACTGTTGATCTAGTGAAAATACGTAGCCAATAGATATTCCTCTAAGAGCTACAGATTTAGAGTTCTTTTCTTTAGGAGTCCAGCTCTATAGATCTTACCTGTATGTTACAGAGACCAAGTTAACATTTTTTTTTTTTTTTTTTTTTTAGTATGGATGTCTTTATTCCTACTTTTTCACCAGGCTTTAGCTTGTCATTGCTAAAGTGGGCCTTCAAAACACCGGAGATTTATCCCATCATTTCTATCAAAAGAAACTCCTTCAGTTTCTTCACTCAACAAGGCAACCATTTCTTTCAGAGTGGCCTCTCCTTTGAGGCTTCCTGTCTATCATTTCTATTTGTGCTCCTATCATACTATCCCTTGACTTTTGTATTTTGCCCAAACAAGAGCTTTGGGAGAAATATATATATATATATATATATATATATATATATATATATATATACACACATATATGAATATACACACATATACATACATATATACATGCAATCATATATACATAAGTACACACACACACACACACACACACACACACACATATATATATGAATAAATCTCTCTGGCTGTTGCTGATCAAATTTTCTCTTCAGCTAAAGAGCCTTTCAATATCATGTGAGCCATTGCCTTATAAGTAGTGGGTGCTCAGTCTCAATAGATGACTTCCTCTGGATTAGGGTTTGAACAGTATGGAACATTATCTGTAGTGCATTTTCCTAGATGTTTGGAGAACGTATCAAGGCCAGCTGTGCACCACTGTGATTAGAAAGTAAAAAAGCTCTTGTGCTCCAAGGATGCAGCTTTTGCAGCAAGCCAGCTGGTATTAACGTGACATGAAGCCAAGTCTCTAGACAACTTTTCTTAGATTCTTTCTATATTATCTAAAAGGAAGCATCTACAAGAGCAATAGCATCCATGTGTGTTAGTAAGGATTTGTTATCGGGTCTGTGAGAGAAGGGCACTAAGGAACAGAATTAGGTGACACAGAAGGCAAGGTTCATACCCAGGAGAAATGCTGCTGTAATAGATGTTTGTACAAATTAGCCAGAGACACCACAAAGAGTCAGGGGATCCTGTACAAGTCATAGTGAGCTGTTTGACACCATAATGTCAGATAATTCATTTTCCCCCAACATAGCTTTCCTATACACAGCGTCTTTTTAAAAAGTTATTATATTTGTTTGTTTTATATGACACAGGGCACACAACACCCTTCCCAATTTGTGCTCATTCCATAAGGCATGACTGGAGATCAAAGGACAACTGTGGGAGTTGGTTACTTCCTTCCATCATGTGGGGCTCAGGGACTGAACTCTGATGGTCAGGTTTGGCACAGGGCAGGTTTACTCATAGACTCACTTCACCTACCTCGGGCAGACATTTGCTTGCCTAAGTTGAGACCCAAATAGAATGAGACATATAAACATGCCTCAAATAATTTAGCAGACTAATCAGATGTGTTCCAGTGTTACTCTAAGTGCTGTTGGAGCGTGGTGGAAAAATGGGTTTTGGTGACAAATTGTTCACTTTATAGTTGCCTGGGGCCATTGCTTGTAAAAGGAAAGGCTGGCTGATGATCTTTCTTTATATGGTTTTATATTATTCTGCAAACAATGACAAAAAATGGCTCAAGATCATGCATATCATGGGACAAATGAACCCTTCAGTGAAAGGTTGTTTTTGTATAAATCTAATTTAATGAGGCTGGGAGACTATCTCAGTCAGTAAAGTACTTGTCCCGAAAGTATGAGAGTTAGCTTGGTCCTCAGAACTCATGGGCTGGACGTGGTGACATATGCTTGTAACGCCAGCAGTGGGAATTGGAGACAGTCGGATTGTTATAGCTCAACAGCCAGCCTATCCATCTTACTAGGTGAGTTCCAGGCCAGTGATGTATAAACTAACAGCACTGAGGAGAAAGAAGCCAGGAATGTAAAAGAAAGCAAAGTGGGAGGTTCATGAGAAGCTGTAGCAGAAGGAAAGAGATAGAGAAATAATATAATTATCATCTCCAAAATATACCACTTATTTAATGAAAATATTTTCTGGCGCTTGGCGCTGGGACTCTTCCCCTTCAATTTCTATTATTCCTAGGTTAGGTCTTTGCACAGTATCAAGGTTTTCTGGAGGGTTTGTGTCAGGGATTTTTCAGATTTAACATTTTCTTTCACTAGTGTATCAATTTCTTCTGTTGTATCTTCTATGCCTGAGATTCTCTCTTCCTTTTCATGTATTCTGTTGGTGATGCTTGGGTCCATTGGTCCTGTTCTCTTCCTTAGGTTTTCCAGCTCCAGGATCCCCCTCAGTGTTTTCTTTTTTTGATTGCTTCTATTTCCATTCTCAGGTCTTGAACAGTTTTAATCATTTCCTTCCCCTGTTTAATTGTATTTTCCTGAATTTCTTTAAGGGATATATTTGTTTCCTCTTTAAAGACCTCTGCTTCCTGTATTTCTTTGAGGGATTTATTTGCTTTCCTTTAAAGGCACCTGTCATCTTTATAAGGTTGGATTTAAGGTCATGTCTTGTTCTTTGGTTGTGTTAGGGTATCTAGGGCTTGCTATAGTCAGCTTCCTTTCCCCTGAAGGTACCATGTTGCCCTGGCTCTTCTCTGTGTTCTTCCACTGGCCTTTTACCATCTGGTTGTCCCTGGATGTTCCTGGTGTAGCGGGTATAAGGAAGGCAGGCCTAATCTGGATGTTCCCATGCAGCAGGCCTCCTGTGGGCAGCCTTGCACTGGTTGTTCTTGTGTAGTAGGCATGGATGTTCCTAGTTTGGTAGGCCTTGATATTACTTGTTCAGCAGACCTGAAAGAGGCCATCAGAGCAGTAGATCTCTGGGGAGAGCCTGTGGTTGGCTCAGGAAAACCAATCATTGAAAAGAGAAAATGATACCTGAGAAATGATATTCAAGGTTTTCTTCTGGCCTCTGTTTGCACACTCACACACAAGTACATCTATATGTACCCATGTACAGACAAATGAGCGCACGCATACATACACATATTCATACAAAGCCAACATAATGAATAAAGTGACATCTCCAAGATGCAAAGCCAAGCCAAGCCAAACCCAACCAAAAAGATTTCAAAGCATTCTAAGCCATTCTTTCCTCTTCCGGAATTGGTTAAGCTCATCTAGTTTGCTACTGGTAGACCCATAACAAAGCACATTGTTCCCTGGGGTTGACTGAGCTAGTTCAGAGTTTACCTTATAAACATGCAGGGTAAATATAATACTCAGGTGCCTTTAAAATTTGTGATTATTGATCTGAGACTTCAATTCTCCTAAATCCTCTAGTGCTTCAAACCAATGGATTCCAAATGGACACTTGTAAACAAATGTTTCCAATTTTACATACATGCTTTAATATAAAAAATTATGGAAGACAGTAAAAATTGTTTACAACTTGTTACTTGGTACTTGCATGGCTTATCCATGGATCACCACACCTGTAGTCACTGCATTATGAATGACAGTAGGAACTCCCCGGAGCAGAAGCTAACAGTGGTGGCCAGTGGTCTGCTTCTAGGACATTGCTACATTGTATCAATTAGTTATATTTTACAAATTTTATAAAGTCACACTCACATGTACTTTTTAACAGGACTTGTGCATATACACTTGGCAATTTTACATGTCACCTTGGCAATGCTATAAGGCCCGTTGTTTGGCCAAACACAATTAGAAGTGTTTACTATGAGGGTATTTTATTTTGTTGTCTATGTTTTGAGAAAAGGTCTCTGAACATAGTTCAGGCTGGCCTTGAACTTGGCAGTCCTCCTGCCTCTGCCTTCCAAATGCTGGGTCAATAGGTACATCATACCATGCCTAGCCTATGATTTAGATGGGATTAATACTTCCTTGATGAAACTCTAAGTAAAGCACATTCTATCCTGTGAATAGGTGGACAGATTTCATCAAATCAGTTAGGATCTCAAAGGCAAGGACTGATAGAGTGATTGGCACAGATTTTCCACTTTCTTCCTTCTGGGATTCACTCAACTGACTGCAGCAAATCAGTTTTGCTGATGTTTAGTGTGCCTGTTTGCTCTGTGAGTTATAGACTTGTTAGCACACACAGTATATACAAAACAGAACACTCTCTCTCTCTCTCTCTCTCTCTCTCTCTCTCTCTCTCTCTCTCTCATTTTACTTCTCTAGACAATACAAAAGGAATTTAATCTTTTTTTAAAAATTTTTTTTATTCAGGTGATAACTGTTCACATTTTTTCCTGCATAGAATTACAATGATAGTATTATACATTTCTTAAGTTACCAAACAAAGGTAGGTTGCCTGCTTAAAATTTTATGCCCTTCTAAGTACTCACTCCAAAGTGATACAAAGTACTCTTCTCTACAGCACTGCCTTAAAGACATGTATTCATCTGTCTTAGTCTGTCACTGGCCAAGAGATTTATGATGAACAGAAATGTCCTACTCACAGTTCTGGAAGCTGGAACTCAAGCACAGGTAGCAGCAGGGTTGACATCTGAAGGCCCCACCTCCTCTGTTTCACTTCCTGTGATGGAAGGCAGAAAGGAACGAAAGGGGCTGGTCCTGAAGGGTGTTTTGTAGGGTGTAATGAAGGGAGAACCTTCATCATGATCGTCCTCTAGAGCCCCAACCTTTTAATGGCACTAGAGTGGAGATTAAACTTCAATGTGATTTTAGATAATGAGGTAGTGCTATGGATTATGACTTATGCCATAGCACCAGCCCACTATTAAAATATGAGATGTTGAAAATAAATAATGTTATTTCAAAGTTAATTCTTGCTAGGCCCTTGAAATCCCTATGTAACCAATGCTAGACTTGAACTCCTGATCTTTGTACATTTGCCTCTCAAGTGCTGGCTTTACAATCACGTGCAACAACACCTGGCTGGAGAAAGAATTTTAAAGGTTTAGGTTTATAAACCAGGTGGTACTTTATGTCCTTCTATCTCCAAAAGTGAATCACGAGGTCTTCGTTACTGTTCTTTTGCTGTGAGGAGACACCGTGGCCAAAGCAATTTGTAACATAAAACATTTCACTAGGGGTTTGCTTACAGCTTCCGAGGGCTAGTTCATGACCACTATGGCAGGGAGCTTGGCGACAGGTAGGCATGGCGTGGCAGTGGAACAGCAGCCAAGGGCGCACATCTGATCTGTAAGCTGCAGGCAGAGATGGAACAGGAGCAGAGATGTTGCACTGACACGATTCCTTTGTGAAGTTCACCTCCTAATCAATCCTTCCCGAAAAGTCTACCAACTGGGAACCAAAGATTCAAATATGCGAATCTATGGAAGTCGTTCTCATGTAACCCGCCCTACGGTGTCTCTCATTCCCAAACATTTTTAACACCTTAAAAACAAAAACAAAGCCATGGAGATAGAATTTCCTAACCTTCTGGGAAATCCAGTGAAAAGATTTAAGGTACGCTCGCTATCTCTCAGTTTGCCACAGGAGTGAGTGGCAAAGGAAAGATGGACGGTATCAGTGAAATTTTAACCAGAACCTTTGCATAAATAACGCATAACAAGTAGGACATTATAAGTTCAGATACCATTGTGTTTCCTTGACTGGACCTTACACACACCTATGAGGATAACCTTTAATTCGGAATGCAAATAAACCGAATTGGCAAATGCTGAATAATGGTTTCACTGAAAAAATTTTTCTCGAAGTAACACCAGATAGTCACCATTTTGTGTGCACTGAGTAAGGTAATTTTTACCATAGAGTTAATATTTTGGTTTGGTGTTAACATACCATATGATGACAGTCCTTATTTTAACTTCTGGTTTTGGTCCTATTTTAAGAAGGATGGGTGTTAAAAGGGCCTGAGGGCTGAGCTCAGCGGGAGAGAACTTGCCTACCTTGCAGGGAGCCCTGAGTTCAACTCCCCAGTTCCACAGAAGAGAAGGGATGGAGTAATTAAAAAGGTTTGGAGCTAAGGTTAGGCTCTTAAAGGTAAATGACTGAAGTGCGCCCCCATGTGGTGGGGGGAAAGGCCACAGCCACTAGCCACAAGCTATAGGGCGATACGATACCCAAGAACAGGAAGTAAGGAAACAATCTGAACTCAGTGGAAAACCTCAGGGGTATCGAGGGACGCTGAGGGCGACAGTGCCAACTGGCATCTGTCCAGGATGCTAATGCCCCTCTTCTTACAGAAGTATCGAGGGACCGAGGGAGGAGGCGGGAAGGAGGCTAACTTGGAAGCCTATCAGGAAATACAGGAAATTTAATTTTAAAATTAGAAAAAGTTTTCATTTAATAGGATTAAGGAGAGCATTGGGTAAGTACTGTTTAAAAATGTAAAACTGCTCAGAATGGCAGCCGGCCAACCATCTATAGTAAGTCGCTTCTCCTCCCCATTATCTAGAATGGTTCTTTGTGTTTAACTTTTTCCCTCTGAAATACTAAACTCGTTGGCTGCTTGATCCATTTTAGCACATACTTGCAAATGGAAGAGATACACCATGAGGGTGTATTTACTATGATTTTTTCTTTAGACTGTAACTTTGGTTAAAACTATTGAAGTCCTGGCTTAGGGCTGGAGGAAAGGATTCCCTTTCTCAGGTAGCCAGAGTGGTCTTTAAGCAAAAAAGGAACTAAGAGGCCCCAAACCAGATAGGAATAGAACTGATACCAGAATTTTTAATGCTGGAATACTACCCATGAACAGACTCGGTTAGGCAGGTGTGTGCGCTGTGGCTTTTGGAGACACAGGGAGGGATGAAGTCTTCAAAGAGTACATTGTGTTTAGCTGCACAGTTGTCTTTCCTCTTGGCAAAAGCTTGGCTATTATACAAGGGTGGAGAGGAAGGCTAGGAAGAGATTAGGCCAGGTACACCCCACAACAGACTTCACCTTTAGGACCTCTGGGGGTTTAAATAAAATTCAAGACATAGAGTCAGTTCTTGAATCCGTGGCTTACCACTTAGCACATGGTATTTTTCAAGTCCAAGTTTGCAACTCTTTAAGGTGTATTTTTCTAAACCCCTTATTTTTCCATACTTATATATGGGACAGCCAAACTCTGATTCCCAGAAGACTGTGGAAGACGCTGTCCCTGACTAGGCATTTAAGAAAGTGGGTATGACATCTCTTTAAGTCCTGGAGGAGAAGTGGTCTGTCTTTGAAATGTAATAACCTCCAGGATACAGTCTCTTGGTATCCTCAGTACACTGTTTCCAGGATCCTTCCCACGGACACAGAGCCTGCTCGCAGATTCCAAATCCACTGTGCAGATACAAAGCTGCACAGTGACTGCACAGATGTCCAGATAGACTCATATCGAGTAGAACATCTCTGGATTTTTGTAACACAATTTAAATGCATCTGAATAGTCGTGAAGCTGAAATTTTGGAGAAAATAATAAGACAAATATAGTCACACTCAGGAGAGTTGTGATTTTTGTGGGTTTAAAAAATACTTTTCATTCGAAGCTGTTTGGCTCCATGGAGATAGAGCCCACGGATAGAGAGGACCAGTTACATGCACAGAGTCTGACCACTTCTCAAATACTTAATGCTATCTTGGTGTCCAGGCTGCCATTGTCCCCTGGCCTTTGTCTAATGCTCCTTAGCTGCTGTTCTCTCTGCTCCCACTTTTGTTCCAGTGGAGCCTGTTCTAAGCACAGAGTCACAGTGACCATTTGCTAAGTAAGACCGTGTTCCTCCATCTTCAATGGCACCCGTTTTTACTCAGATGAAAAGTCCAAGTCCCTCAAAGGCCTAAGGACTCTGCTAGGCTGGCCCTGTGCGTACCTCCCGTCTCCCCTGCTCACACTTACACCTAGCTATGCATCTCTCTGGGCTTCATCAAGTAGCCCAAGTGCAGGCTTTCTTTTTTTCTGAAATATTCTTCCATCAAACAGCTGTATGAATTTTTTATGCCCCTTGCTATTTGATGATCTCTAGCATGGCAATATTCTGTGGTATTTCCTTTAGAAGACTTTTCACTACCTATTACCTACAAGGATTTATCTTTGTATTCTATATAGATGTGCCCAGGTCTTCTTTAGAGACAAGATCTGTGGTGTCCATGCCTGCTGGGACTGTACTACTACTTAACAGCGATCTGTTTATTTCTAGCTTATGTAAAATGTACTTGAGTTTTATAATGTCAATATTTCTTTATTTGGGGGCAGTTATATTGAACCATTGAAGACTTCCTGTGTGGATTCTTGAAGTGATTTTGGATGGCTGAGGTTTAGCTATAAGGATATTTCTTGTGGAGTGAATTATACTCTCCTGTGACCTCACCAGCCTGTAGACTTGACCCTCACTGTGATGGTGTCTGGTGAAAGATGCTGGTGATAGAATGATGCTATTAACTCAATAGGACTGATGACCTTACAGGAGAGAAAAACCTTTGTTCTCTCTTTACCTATACAAAAAGAAAGGTCATACAAGGAAACAGTGAGAACATAGACTTCACATTCGAGGCAAGAAGTATCCTTACCAGGAACTGAGTCTGTAGGCACCTGGACTTCCTGGAGCCCAGAACTACAAGAAATAAACCTGTGTTAAGCTCGGCAGTCTGATGTGATATTTTGTTTTGGCAACATGAGCTACCTTCCAGAACTACAGAGTAATAAAAAAAGAATAGCTTGTCCAGAGAAAATTTTAGATGCTACTTGGCCACCTACTATTGTTTTCGTACGTTCTTTATAAGCACATTGTTTAATGGCTATATAGTATTATTAAATGAAATATTCAGAAATAAGGATGAACTCAGGACCTTACAGAGGCTAACAAGACAACCACTTTCCCATGGAGACTTCTACTATCTGGAGGGTCTCCAGAATTGTTCAGGCAAGTCACAAACTTGTAATCTTCTGGCCTTAGACTCTCAGTAGCCATGACTGCATATGTGTGTTGTGGCTGCTCATGGCTAGAATTGGAGTAGTTCCTAAAGAAAAGATTTTAAAGAGATAAAAACCCTAGTTATCAATACAGTAACTCAAGAATGACTTTTATTGAAGGCACTGATGTGTGGATGCCCTGTTCGTGGGCTTTCCATTACTGTAACAAAATACCTAAGGTAATTAACTTAAATAGAGGAAAGGTTTATTTTGGCTGATGGTTTTGGCAGTTTCAGTTGTTACTTTCTGGCTGGTGGCAAGTCAGTCCATTCTGCAGGGAATGTGTGAAGGATAAATCTACTTATTCCATGGTATCTAGGAAACAACCAAGAGGAAGAAAGAGGAGAGGATAGGGGTGCCTGTTTCGGTGACCCAATTTCATTCCACTGTGTCTAATCTCTCTCCCCCGCCATATTTTCAGTTTTCCCATATTTATTTATTTATTTATTTAATCCCTTTACATCCCAATACCTTCTCTCCCCTTCCTCCTGGCCCCCCTCCCATACTTTCCCTCATGCTCCCTCCCCTTCTCCTCTGAGAGGGTGGAAGGTCCACCTCCTCATAGATCAAAAAATTCCATCACTTCTCCATATTGCCGAGACTGAGACTTTGACATAATAATGATTGGTAGGAGCTTGCCTAAGCCTGGTTAGAGGCAGTTTTTTGTCCTTGTGTTTCCAGTTCCAGGAGCTCCGAGAGAGGCTCCCTAGCCCCCAGCAGTGCTTGTGTTCCTCAGTCCATTCTTTCTAAATACAGCCTGGGGGTATATCCTGCTGCAAAGATAGCTTTGACCTTTTAGATGATTGTAACTTGAAACCTGAACCATTTCCCACCAGATCTGGGACGTGGGAAGGAAACAGCCCATAACCAAATCAGCTTCTTCTGCAGTCCAGATTCAGGTTTTGATACTCAGCAACTTTCTATCAAATTTCTACCATGGTCCTTGAAGGAGCTTCCCGCTTCTTACTGTAACCCACTTCTAAAGAAGTTGCTTGTGCTGGGACAGTGCTGGGAGGTCCCGTGCATAATGTCATGGCTTCTCATTTTCTACCAACTTTACAAAAGGGTTACAACAACAAGAGGTGTTGCCACAGGAGGGAGTGATGGCCGTGGCAGTTTCTCCCAAGGATTGAGTAATAATTTCTGATTCTCACTTCACACTTCAAGTCTAGCAGGAACTTGGCTTCTTAGGTCAGCTCCTGTTTCATCTCTCAGACTCTTTCTCATACCCCCACGAACTGGGCATTAAAATTATAAGAAAGCCTTAACGTTGGTGAATAAGAATTCACTCATTGGACCATTATAATAGCTACAAAATCCCTTATAGTGAGTGTAGGCTGCCGTTTTACTCACTCTAATTTCTTATTCGAAGCCACTGAATGAATCTAGAATTTCTTCTTTACAGGAAATCTCTGCTTCATGTAAAACATGGGCTATGCGCTTCTTAGTGCCTGTCTTCCCAGGTACAATATTCTACCTTTTTAAGGAATCCTCATATTTCTTTAACTCCATATGAAAAGATGATTCAGGGTGGGGCTAGGGAATGATGTCATAGATGGAGTCTTAAAACCCAGGGAAGCCAGAATTGTGAGACTCACACAAAGACAAGTGAATAACAAGATAAAATTCAAAGCCAAGACCACTCATTAGGAAGGAATTGGTGCCAGTAAGCTGTTGCAGAAGCAGGCTCAAAGAGAAAGAGATCACAGGTACTTAGGGAGGATTGTGGAGACTGGAGGTGAGTTCCAAACAAAGGGACTGGTGTAGGACATGCATGAGCTGAGTAAGGGTCGGACTTTGAGAAAACCAGGGCCAAGGAGGGAATATCTATAGTCTTGGCAAAATAGGGCTGCTCCCAAAAAAGCTACACCTTTGTTAGTTGCTTGGCCTGCTTTATAATGGAAAACAGATGTGGTCTATGATTATATAGAGAGACTTTGTGGCTCCCATTGTCCTATTCAATGCCCAATGAACAGCTTTGAGCCTAAGTCACTTTGAGTCACAACTAATACACAGCCTACAAAGGGGAAAATTTTGTCTTCTGCCAATAACTGCTGCAAAATCCTGTAATGTAGGTGGCAGTTCATCTAAGGGCAGCTAAATACCATTTTTATTGGTAGAGTCCTACTGGCTACCTCTTTCCACCCTTACCTACATTGTAAATACAGCTCCCAGAGAGATGTGGTCTGGAGAAATTGAAAACCGTTACCTTTCATTTTAAATAAAGTTTTCTCCTAGTCGAAGCTGCATTTCTTCTAATTCAGTTCATTTTTCTGCAGACTATGGCTGATGGGCAAAGGCTCTGACTGGGATTCTTTTCAGCATCCATTTCCCTGGGTTGAGATTGCTCAGGCGGTCCCCAATGAAGGAGCTAGAGAAAGTACCCAAGGATCTGAAGGGGTCTGTAACCCTATAGGAGAAACAACAATATGAATTAATCAGTACTCCCAGAGCTCATGTCTCTATTTGTCTGTATATGTAGCAGAGGATGGCCTAGTTGGCCATCAGTGGGAGGAGAGGCCCTTGGTCTTGTGAAGATTCTAGGCCTCAGTATAGGGAAATGCCAGGGCCAGGAAGTGGGAGTGGGTGGGTTGGGGAGCAGGGGGAGGGAGGAGGGTATAGGGGATTTTCAGAGAGGAAACTAGAAAAGGGGATAGCATTTGAAATGTAAGTGAAGAAAACATATAATAATAATAATAATAACAATAATAATAATAATAATAATAAAAACCACTAAGGAACAGACAGGTCTGGGATTCTGCCATGTTGAGCCTGCTACTTTTCTGAGTAGGCAGGTAGCTCTGCCCTCCAGCTCTGGCCATTCCACTCCCTGGCAGTGGGCAGATTTTCCAATCTCTCTAGGTCTTAGTTTACTCTTTTACTCTTTTGTAGAAGAGAGGCAATCATGATTTTAACTAGGATGCTATGTCATCAGTGGGTCTGGGTTGGAATAGGACATTGTCACAGGTTTTATGACATGGAGCAAAATTTTTGGAGAATAAAAGTCCAAGATCAGGGTGCCAGCAAGGTTGGGTTCTGGAGGGGACCTTTGCTGGGTCACAGGAGGTCAGCTTCTCTTAGTGTCCTCCCCTGGTGTGGCGATGGCAAGAGAGCATTTATAAGGTCACTAATCCCATCCATGGTGACCATATTCTCATGACTTAGTTCATTCCTGAAAATGTGAAAATTAACATTCCATTTTCAATAAAGTTTTCTCTTGGTTGAAGCTTCATTTCTTCTAATTCAGTTCTATTTTCTGCAGACCATGGCTGATGGGCAAAGACTGCAACTGGGATTCTTCTCAATATCCAGTTGCTTGGTTTGAGATTGTGCAGGTCAAGAAACTAAGGAACAGGTTCAGTCTCCAATGCAATGTTCAGAGGTGGAGTTATGGGAAGTGGACAGATTGTGAGGAGATTGACACCTTCTGTTGATGAACTCTTGTAACTGAATGGATGACTAGAAGATGGTGAAAACTGGAAGGTGGGTCTGTCTGTAGGAAGAGGGTTGGGAAGAGCTTGCTTTTGAAGGATGCTTTTCCTCAGCCTCTTCCTCTATTACTGCTCCTCTCATTTCCCAATTATAATGAAGTAATCATCCTCTTCCATTACATATGCAATGATATTTCCACCTGGTCATAAACCTAAAAGCAAAGGATTCAACCTTCCAGGGACTGAAACATGGAATGTCACCAGAAAAACTTTTTCCTTTTAAGGTTGCTATTCTAAGATATTCTGTTACAAGAATGGGAAGCTGTTTAACACACCTCCCATAGATCTAATTTCCTAAATCACTGGGCTGTGTGTATGTCTGTGTGTGTGATGGGGTGGGGTGGGATTTCAACAAACATTTGGAGAAAGACTCATTGCGTTTATTGTATGAACTTTCAGCATATTTGGCAGGGAACACATGCTTTGTATTTCAACATGCTGTGAGTTCTAACTTCCATCAGTTGTATTCAACAGTGGCTATTTGCTGGATATCCTCAATGACTTTATTAGTCAGGGTTCTCCAGGGGATCACAAGGGATAGGAGGAATATATGTTAGACAGGGATGTATTAGATTGGTGTATACAGCACAGGCTAATCATATAGTCTAATAATGATTGTCTCCTACTAGAGAATACTGAGAGCCAAGTGTTCACTCAGTCAATAACACTGGCAGTCTCAGCAGTACCAATCTGGCACTGGAGGCTTGGAGAGTCACTGGTCCTCAGACCACACTAGAAGCTTGAAAGAACTTGGTTCTGGTATTAGTGAAAGAATGCTGGAGCCAGCAGGCTGCTTGCAGTTGAACTTCCTTTTTCTACTTCCTATTATCTGGGCTGCCACAGGAGAGTGATCCTGATATGTAGGGTGAGATTTCACACTTCACACAACTTGATTGTACTGGCTGGGTTTGTGTGTCAACTTGACACAAACTAGAGTCACCAGAGAGGAAGGAGCCTCAGTTGAACAAATGCCTCCACGAGATCCAGCTGTAAAACTTTTTCTCAATTAGTGATCAACAGGGGAGGGCCCAGCCAATGGTGAGTGGTGCCATCCCTGGGCAGGTGGTCCTGGGTTCTATAAAAAAGCAGGCCGAGCAGGCCACGTGAAGCAAGCCACGTGAAGCAAGCCAGTAAGCAGCATACCTCCATGGTGTCTGTATCAGTTCTTGCCTCCAGGTTCCTGCCCTGTTTGAGTTTCTGTCTTGTCTTCCTTTAGTGATGAACAATGACCTGGAAGTGAAAGCTGAATAAACCCTTTCCTCTCCAACTTGCTTTTTGGCCATGGTATTTCATTGCAGCAATAGAAATCCTTACTAAGACACTAATTAAGATGGTCCCTCACAGGAGTGACTAGTGACTTACCTTTTAGTTGATAACAGAAATATTCAATTGAACAGTCAAGAGTAAATGTTACAGTAGCTGTGGGGAGAAGCTGCCCATCTATTGGTCAAAGAATAAGGGACCAGGTGAACACATGGATTGATCTCTGTCTATTTGCATAATGCTGGCATCCTGAGAGAATTCTAAGTGACCTTAGGAGCTAAATTTAATGAATGTGACTGCTTTCTTTTTCTAATTCTTTCAAAAATCTTGAAAGAGCATTGCTATTATTTATTTCACAGAAGAAGGAAGCTTACTTAGTGAAGTTAAATTGCTCACTTTGAAGATTTGTAGGTAGAAATTGACTGAGTTGCATATAAGCCAAAGTCTAAGTTCCCTTAGACCCCTGTAGAGTGGGCCTGTGGAAAGGGTAACACTTGTGTTTTGCAGAAAATATCCCTTGGAGGACAGAGATTCCTCTGGACCAATCCCAACCAATGCTGGGTCTCAAGGTAACCAAACAGTAAAGACATGAGATGCAGAACCAAATGACCAAAGAGGCAGGCCAGGGGCAGCATAGTGTGTCCTCTGGGGGCAGCTGGGGGCTTGAACGCTGAGGATGGCTGTTGGCTTCAACTGAGAGAACTAACGGACATGGGGACCAGAACTGTGGCTGTTCCTAAGGGACATGCATCCCTCCCCTACAAGTCTGTAGACTAAAGCCAGCCTATAGTGAATGCCCAATAATCGTTGTCATAGGGATGCATGGATGGTTTAAGATATTTACTGTAATGTTTACTCAGTTCTGACTCGGAGCAGCTGTTGGCTCGAGAGAAGGGTTTAGCCATGGTTGGGGCCACTCTCCTTAATTAATATTGTTGAGAAGGATAAGCTGGGATGCTGTGTCTCAGAAACAAGCTGTTGTTAGGATGTTCAGTGTCACCTTTTACGTTTAGGTTTATAGAGTGGGGGCCCTCAGAAGGCTATATATTTCCTGTTGAATCCTTCTGTGCAGTAGAGAAATCCAAAGGCCAAACCAAAGGCAATCCTTAAATACAGTGTACACATTTAAATCTCTAAATGAATCCAGAAGCTGCTTTCTTTTTAACCAAAACTGGAAATGATTTCATCAAATTGGAGAAAAGAATACAGAACACAGTGGAACGCGCTGCGATGCATTTCCCCACAGAGGGGTCCTGCATTTGAACAAACTATAGTTCAGAAACCCAGATATGTCTAATTGCATAAAGGAGATTCAAATTCCATGTTCATGTCCAAGGCTCTCTTCCTCTAGGCTACTCAACATTGGCCACTGTCTCCCACACAGCATTTGGTTTCCATGTCTCCTTGGCGTGTTAGCATTTCTTATTCATGCATCTGCCCGGTGGCTTTGGGAGGCGGGTGTGGTGGAGAAGCAGAGATGTGGGCGTCCGCAAGTTTGCTCCTAGGGCAGGTGGGCAGGTTCACATTTACCCCTCATGAGGCAACTCTGAAGCTTGTCTTTAATCTTGTATCAAGTCGCTTTTTCATTGGAAGCACTTCAGTACCTTAGTGCTTGATGATAAATTCAAGATTTTAATAGGGTCCTTTAGGATCTCTCTTCTTGTGTTCTTTAGTAACAAAAACCTTCTCTGTGTTTCTTTTCTTTTTTTCCTGTTCATAGAGTAGACAATGTGAGAAAATTTCAAAAGTTGTCCCAGGACATCATGAGGCGGGGCAGTTTGTCAGTGGTGTGACTTTAGCTAGAATATTAATGAAGGGAAAACCTCAGCATTATTGTGGTCACTGCAGAGTTTTCAAACCTCACAGCTTGAGACAACGTGTTTCACATTACTGCTTACCTCCTTGAAGGGAATGGTTGTTTCAAGGCGACATGGCGAGACCAGGCTCATTAGGCACCACCGTGACAATGCTCGTATCTTCTAGAAATCTGAAATGCTTTAGACACACCCACATATTTCCACGGTGAGGCATTCTCTGTACAGGGCTGCTGAGCTCTGTCGTACACATAGCATGAGATTTATTTACCAGTGGTCCCTGTTGGTCACTGAGGTTAAGAATCGACCTTGCTTGGATAGATATGACAACATGTAATTGGGGAGACTGGAATCGATTCATGTCAAGAATTTTAGAGGTTTCTTCCCCTTTTTCTATCAGAGTTGGACAAGGACTTTGCTCTCTGTCACTGTGTCCTTGGTCCCTCTGTCCTGTATACTTCTTTTGTAGAAGTAAGTAGAGTAAATGATAGGGCTTGTGCCTTGCCCTGCTCTTGCCCACTGGTATTCACCTGTATGCCGAGGCTGATTCCTGGGAACACCTAGGGCCTCGACGGGAGCTCTGCAGAGATGCTCTTGACCAGAAGACAAGTTGTAAGGTTTCCGAAGTTGATACCCTTCGATGGCAAGCTGGAAAGTGTGCAAAGTACCAGCCTCCTTTCTAGGGAAGTTCTGAGGTAGGGTCCTGAGTTTCTCTCTGAGTTCCCAGAGTGGTGAAGTGCCAGGCAATCGCTGACTTTACACAGCACTCTTGGTGTTTCTCCCCACTGCTTCCTTTCCTCTCCCCTGCTCTCCCTCCCCTTCCCTAATGCTCTGATGACTGTTTCTAGGACTCCCCCAACCCCAGTTGCTGCACATACACTGGAACCCAATGACTGCCTTCTCACAGAATCCAGAGACCCCCCAAGACAGGGCTTACATCTTTTTGATTCATTTATTTTATTTTATATTTATTACTGTTTTGTCTACATGTATGTATCTGTACCATGTACATGTCTGGCACCCTCTGAAGAAGGCAACAGTTTTGCTGGGTTTGGAGTTGCAGTTGGTTGTGAGCCTTCATGTAGGTGCTGAGAACCTCTCTGTATGTACAAGTACTCTTAACTGCTGAGCCATCTCTCCAGTCCCCAGGATAGGGTTTTGAACTGAGTAGATTGCATTTGACCAAATGTGCCCTAGACTATCATGAAGGGAACATGATACCTCTTTTTGTTCCTTTTAGTTAGCCTTTATGTCTCAAGCAGTCTTAGATTCATAGCAAAGCCGTGCTCTAGCTGCTTTCAGAGAAGTACCACCCCTCGTGTTCAACATTGGGCAGCAGAAAATCCTAGATGGGGGCTGGAGAGATGGCTCAGTGGTTAAGAGCACTGACTGCTCTTTCAGAGGTCCTGAGTTCAATTCCCAGAAACCACGTGGTAGCTGTTAACCATCTGTAATGAGATCTGATGCCTTCTTCTTGTGTGTCTGAAAACATTGATACATACATACATAACATACATACAACTTACATACATAAAATAAATAAATAAATCTTCTAAAAAAAAAAGAAACCTACATGGACTTCTCTTTGTCATTCACTGTCCACAGCTATTTAGAGTGTATTCTTGGGGGTGTTTGCACTGTGAATAACAAAAGCTGAACAGCATGTTTCTACCATCCACTTTGTTTTTCCATAAGAGTAAATTCCATGTTCGTTATCTCTTAAAATCCTGAATGAATATTTAAATCTCACCCCTTTAGCCTCTGGTCTCTCTGCAGCACTCTAGAGCCCCTGGTGATAATTTGCCATATGTCATCTACCTGGCACCAAAGGAGAGTGGTCCCTAGTCAGGTTGTCAGGGGTGGATTCTGCATACCTAACTTGGGAAGCATTGTCATCTGTCTTGGGAGCTCTAGTTGGGGCAGGCTATGTAAATATTATCTATTATTATTACTGATAATTACTGGCAGCTGTAACGGTGACAAAGCTAGATTGCCCCAGGTCCCATGAGGGAGCCTCCTAGGCCTCTGCTGCTCACTGCAATGTGAACTATAGTCAACCCTACATCTCCAGACTGAGAACAAAATCCCTGCTGCTTAGCTCTACTGCAGAGGGGTCCTCATTTGCACTTCCGAGAAGCGCCCCCACCCACCTTAATCAGCCATAGCTCTTGGTTGGGAGGTCCCCTGCGTTCTGCCCTAGATTTTCAAGCTGGCTGTCAGGCCAGGTAGCAGAGTTATTTGTGGTTGTTGTTGTTAGTTAGTGATTCTCTTCCCTTTCCTTCCCTTTCCTTTTTCCCATTTCTTGTTCTTCTCTTCTAAATCTCAGTGCTTACAGCTGCAGAGCTTCAAAGACTGTACTTTCTCTTTGCTGGGCTGCAAGCAGAGAATTATCTCCCTGGGAACTGTGACAGCCTAAGACACAGGAGTTGAGCGTGCTGTGTAGCTGAAGGGGCTAACTTTCTCTGCCAGTTGTTTGTTCCTGTTCTGGATATTGTCTGTCAGTATTGAGAACATCATTGAACCACAGTCTTTTATTCCATCACGAAGGTCCTGATTGCTTTATTAAGTTAAATTAATAACTTAATTTTGAGAAAGGATCTTATGTAGCCTAGCCTGGTTTCAGAGTCACTACATAGCTGGGGATGATCTTGAACCAGTCTTTGTGCCTCCGCTTCTCAGATGCTAGGATTATAGGTGTTTGAATACAAATGTCTGGCTTATGTGGTGCTGGAGATCAAACCCAGGGTGTCCTGCATGCTGGACAAGCACTTTATCAACTGAACAACATCCCTAGTGTCTATTTATTTTACTTAGAGCCACTTACCTCTGGTGATGCATCTGTTGGATATTTTACCTTCTCATGCTCCCGTTTTCCTTGCTGGACATGTTAACTACACACCTTGTACAGTGTCAGGCACTACTCAGTGCTCAAAGCCTTCCTTACATGACCAAACAAAAGCAAAGCTACAAGGCATTTATCCAACAGCCCATGTGCTCTCACCCTTAGATGAGAAAGTATCTAGTCAAAATCCACCAAGGACATGCTGGGAGATAATAACAAGCATGCCATCGCCCTTCTGGTGGGCGGGCAAGGGGTCAACATACTGATACATGAATTTCTTTGGGAACCTAGACAAGTTATTCTAGTGTAGTGCCTCAGGCTCTGAGAGTCCTTGCCCATTCTCCCAGCCTCAGGAGGTTTTTAATGGGTTCAGTTTCAGGACAGATACAGGCCTCTCCCATCTATCTGTATTTCAGAGCAAGTTCCAGATACACTCTTAATATCTAGCTAAGCATCCTATCAACTGTCTTTCAAATGATGGTATTTTTAACTTGCTACTAATGTCTGGGAGTTACATTTTTATTGCCTGCTGCCCCACCTGAGGAGGGACCACGTGTTCTACACAAATACTAACTTTCATGAACTGTGGATGGAGAAGTGGTCAACAGGGAGGCGCTCTGGGCACAAGGGGATATTAAAAACAGTTTGGGGGGGCTGGATGTGTGTAAATTGGAGATTTGGCTTTAGGAAGGCCACTTGACTGGACTGAGATGGGGCTTTGTGACTCAGATAAAAGACCAAGTGGCAAGGCTTAGAATGCCAATTAGAGAAGAGACACGAATTAGCTATTGCTTTAGTCTGGCAGGACAGACAGGCACATAATAACAAGGTTGCTGTCCCCTTAAGCCAGTCACATGCTGAGGTTCTTAATTCAATTTTAGGACTCCATCCTACCCAGATGTATTTATTTCGTCCCCTACACAGTTTCCCTTTTATGAAATGCCGACACAAGCTTTAACCACACCATACCATCCAAAGTGGGTTGCCAAATTAGTTTTGAAAAGGGTTCAACAAAGCTAACCAGGTTAAGACGGACCTTTTCAGATCTTTGCTCCTGATGCTTTGAGAATTTCCAAGAGCAGTGATTCTCTGCTGAGTGTTCCAAGCTTTGAGACCATGGGATACTTTTTGGCAGAGCATTCAGGGGGATTCTTGCTCTGAGAAGTTTATCTTTGGAAACAATCTTTTGATATTCTCCCAGAGTTCAGCCATTTGTGATCTAAACGTGTCTTCGACTTCTCTGGGTGAAATGTTCCTGTAGCTGTCTTTTGCTACTTTTGGGTTCCTCTTTCTTCTACCCTTTTATACCCTTCCTCCACCCTTTTATTCCCTAACACTAGCTAGAGAAGAAGAGAAAGATCGAGAAGAAGGCAATGTTATCAATAGACTACATCCTGCTGATTAAGGGCACTGAGTTCCTGGGGGCAAGTTTCTTCACCTTCAGGGTATCTAATTTCTGCTTCTTCTAGTTTTCGTTTTTGTCCACAGATCACTTAACAAACCATGACCAACAACCAGCAACCAACAACCCACAACCAACAATCAACAACCCACTCTTCCTCTAGGTGCCCTAGTATTTATATACCCTCTGAAAAGTCCTTAAACTTCCCAACACCATACAATCATAGGAACTATCTGCTGCTGGCAAAATCATGACCCAACTAGAGCATGAACATTCTATGGACAATTTGAAGCAGCCCCATATCCCATACCTGGGATTAGAATAAAAAAATATTCCCATAATATTTCTGTGTTTTTCAAAGAAACCAAAGTTCTCACTACATGTTCCTGCCTGGAGAATCAGACTCTCATGGAAACTTCTTTGTCACATTTGTTTTTTTTTTTTTTTTTTTTCATTTGTTGGAATGAGCTATTCCATCAGGGTTATCTCTTAACACTATAGCTTTAGAACTATTCGAATACCCTTGAGTTGAAGAATTACAGACCCACGTACGTCAGATAATTATTTTATTGTTGATATGTTTTGATGTCTGTGAATACCAGAGTTATTGTGCTGTCTTCAGTTTCCTCTCTGATGTCTCACAGAGCATCTTCCAGGGGAATGCATCACCTCTTGTTGCGTCAGAGTAGGAATGGCCCAGAGGCCCAAATGTGCAAAACTAAAGCCTGGGATGTTCTTCCTATGAACATTCTAATACCTACACAATGCAGAATTGGAAAGGAAATCCCAGAAAGAAAGAGGGAGATCCCAGAAATTCCAGGATTCACAGATAGGGAACCTAGTTTTTCCACAGCCTCACTGTCAGAACTTGTAGATGAGGAAAGACTTCACCCAGGGTGGAAAATTCAAGGTTGAAAACAGAGCCCTGCTCCTCTCCAGCATGGTGGGAGGTCTTCTCTGTACTTTTTTTTTTTTCCTGCAGAAAGAAGTGCCAGAAAAATGGCCTCTAAGTTTTGCTATCAGCAGTGGGGAGGCTATGGTGGTTTGGTTTTAAAAGGAGTGATTAACATCTTTCTGAGAAGGTCAGAGAGAAAGCTGCTTGGGGGCCCTGGAGGAGGATGGGGGCAGATTTGATATAACTGTCATTACCTCCCAAGGAGGCCCAAAGGGCTTGAAAAATCATCAAAGCAGGAATTCCCGAAGTGGATGGTCAGGACATTCTTGAAGACAGCATTTTGTTTGCAGAAGTAGGTTGCAGGATGCTACTGACAGAACAAACAGTAAAACCCAGGTTTCCAGGAGTTGGCTATAGGCAGGATGATACTGAATCAGAACGATTTATCAATGAAAGTGACACACCCTAGATATAAGAAGCACAACCCAGCACTGGGCCCCTGCGTCTGATGAATGTGCCTCACACAGTTTACCAGTTCCTTGGAAGAGTTCTAGAACTTAGCACATACCTCACATGAACTAGGGACATGATAAATATTTTGGTGAATGAAAATGTAAGTTTTGATGTTGCAACTTCCTGGTAAGTTACCTCAAGTCTTCTTGCCTCCCCTCTCCCCCTTCATCTCTATGTCTCTTACTAGAAATTTGGTAATTCTTGAGAACATTCTATTTCTGCTCAATACAAAAATCTCTGGCAACCTTACGGGCTTTGCTATTATAAAGACAAACTTGTTTTTTCAGGGTTAGGACCACAATGGCCTTTTCTGTGTGCTGAGCAGTGACTCTAAGGAAGGACCCTGTTTGTTGGCTGAACTTGTAGCATCTGTCTGATAAACCAGTTACTGGAGTCACTGCAGCCAGATGCCCAGCGGGAGAACACATCTGTGATGTGGTTTTGAGAACATTCTGTTGTCTCTTTTTCCTCCTATGAAGCTTCCTTCTCTGAATTCTAATAGCGCATTCTTTGTACTTTTCTCAGATCACTTTGAATGGGAAAGAAGAGCAAAGGGTTCAGAGCTGGGATCCATCCTTGGGTTCAAGGTGGGTTGCTGCAGGCTTGCTGACAGACACCATGTCCTTCCAGAGTCATTGGCTGCACTAGCTTCAAGTTAGAGCTGATTAGGTAGGATGAGAAACATCTCATGGTGGTTTCCTAAGAATGAAGGAAGATAATAAACAAGAAACTATTTACCAAACCATAAGGCAACTCGAAAATATTGCTTGTTACAGTACTATCACATATTCCTACATTGTTCACACCTTGAAAGCAAGGAGCTGTAGATGACCCATGCTTATGGGTTTACACATCTAGATAGGTGATTTACATTAAAGAAGTCTTAGAGTATAGAAATAGGGATAACATATTAACCAGAAATAATTTCCCTTTCCCAGTTCAAAAAGAAGAAAGATTATAGCAATAAGAAAAGGACCTTAGGATATGGGGGAGGTGGGAGATTGCAGGATAGAAGGTAGGTGATAGGTGAGGTTTTAGCAAGCTCACTGTCATTCCTTCCTGAAGGAGAAACCAGGAGAGGAACAACTTACTCAATTCCCAGGATGGTGACTCTTTTGCGGGTGACCATGTATTGCTTGCAAACTGCTTTTGAAAACAAACACCAGTTTCAGAAATCTTGTTGCTAAGTGCCAAAGGAGAGGAATAATCTCAGGGATGGGAAGACTCAAGACTTCTTCTTTTTTCTAGCCATAGGCTTACTCTGTTTTACCAAGATGGTCTTGGTAGCCCAGACTAGACTTTAGCCAATGATGATCTTGAGCTCTTCATTCTCTTACCATACCTACCAAGTGCTGGGATTACAGATGTGCACCACCATGCCCGGCCATGGGCATTTGAAAGAACATTCCAAGTTCATCTCCTAAGGGCAGAAGCTCATCTTCTGCCTAGCAGCAATCAGGGTGACCCTGGGAGAGTCTCGACACCTTATTTATGTGGCTCAGTTCTATGTCTACTGTCGGATCAAATATGCATTTGGGGAAATTGATGACTTAAGCAACGCACTGATAAGGCTATGAGTTCTTTTTTTCTAGTTTCAAGGAGGGTCAGTGTAACCTATGAGAGTATCAGTTGCCTAAGCCTTTCTCCTTCTATCTTGTAAGATGGTTTAATCATTGATGACAGCCCCTCCCTGAAGCTCTGAACTAGGCATTTAGCAGACCTCGTGAAAGACTGCCTAGGCTGGCTGGCTGACCAGCTCCTTTTCTTTCACAGAGTCCCTTTTCTATATCTGCTGCATTATCCTTTGTGTCTGAGTTTGGCATGTCCGCCTGGGAGTTCTCTCGTTGTGGGTTTGGGTGTGGCAGGGAAGACAAAGAAGAACATCCTGCTGGCTGCCTCCCAGCTGCCTGCTTTCTTCCAGGGCAGCAGCAGAACACCTGTGGGAAAGTCACTGCTGACTAGACAGGACGGGAAGGGAATCAGGTCTGTCTCAACACCTCGAGCATTTGCTGCCCTCTCTACTCTGTACCCAATTATCTCAAAAGATAATAATACTCATTTATTGGTCTCAAAGTCTCCACCTTCCCTTGATATTCTTTCATACTCTTGGCAAATTGCGTCTGGTTTCTCGAGCGTGTTTGTCTAAGCTAACGTCTTCCACCTGTGGTGAGCCCACAGCCACAGGGATTACCTCTGAGCTGACTGTTTTTATCATAATGACCACCTGGAGGACAATGAAGGAATTTATGTATGGGTACATCCATGGGCCCTAGTCCTAGCCCTTCACGATTGCACGTGGTTGTTGCTCAATAACGATTTGGGGCAACTGGAAATTGAATAATGCCAGGTTTATATGTTATGCCAGGAAAGTACAAAAATAGAGGTCATAAATCATGAACACGTTCATTAAAGACCCGGCTGGAAACTCAGAGTGATCACGAGAGTGGAGGACTACTGTCACCAGCTTCGACAACGTCAATCATTTCTGCTTAAATTTTGTTTCCTTCTCATTTCAATTGGTTGCAAGTGGAGGCTTGGGATTTGGAAGTTTTATGAAAGGACAGATCCAAACAGCCCAAGCTAGGTTTGTGAAAAGCTATGTCTTGGGAGACCCAGAAGGCTGCCTGAGAGACATTGTGAAGCTGTGGAATTGGGTTGGGCAATCTTTTCCATAGTTTCATTGCTGGCTCAATAATTCCCTCATCATCTGTGTATTTCCCCCTAATAAATCTGCTCATTATGTTGTGTACGCATAGTTCTTTTAATTTCAGACTAGCTCAATTACTCCTTAGAACATTGTATAATTCTATTGTGAATTGTTATTGCTTTGAGAGACAGACTGGAACTCATTTGCCTGCTTAGCCCCTCTAAGGTAATGCCACCCTGTCAACACACCAATAATTCATGACCTAAGGTTTGAAAATTATTTTCTTCTTCTTCACTAAATGAATGTCATCATGCAGAGAGAGAGAGAGAGAGAGAGAGAGAGAGAGAGAGAGAGAGAGAGAGAATCCTCTCATGGGCTTTAAGTTGTAGATTCTGCTCTTCTTATGAAAGAATGTAGGGATCTGATTAGGATCCCTGTAGGAGAAGGGAAATCCTGCTCATTTTAAGTCTTCACTGTGTTCAGAGATAGCCCTGACAGGATAAGTCAAAAACAGTTTCTAACAAATTAATACAAAAGAAATAATTGTTTTGGTCAGCTTGACATGTGATTTAGAGCAGTTTGCTCCCCCACATACACACACACGTATATATCTATAATATATATTATATATGTATATAATATATATGTTATATATAACACACACACACACACACACACACACACATATATATATAACATTTTGTTCATGATTTAGGAATTTCACATCATGAACTCCAAGCAAACTCACTATCCACTCCTCTCAGGTCTGCTTCCCTTACCTGTGTGCCCCCTTGACCCTCCAAAAAGAAAAAAACAAAACAAAACAAAAACAAACCCAGGTCCAATTTGTGTTGCACATAATACTCCTTGGGGCATGGAGTTAAACTTCTGCTATTCAGCTACTCAAAGAAAACCGAGACCTTTCCTATCTGCACCCTGGCCAGAAGTCATGAAGTGTAGACAGCTATACTTCAACATCCTTATCACAATTGTTAAGCTTTCTCTTCAATGGCTTTATGTCTAGGCTGTTACTGTTTTTGGATGGAGTGGGGTAGGTGTTGTCACAAAAATCTGTAGTGACCCTCTTAACTGTGAGTCTAGTTACTAGTATCATGTCTAAAGTAGTTTCCTTGTCCATTTTAGTCAGTGGGAGCATAGAGCATGGACTTGTATGTGGTTTTTGGTGATAGCTCGGACCATGACATCCACAAGGTCTTCAACCTTGGCTTTGGCCTCTGCCTCAGTACATGCCACAAATCTCAGCATTGTCTCTGATGGCAGTACAGCTTAGGGACACTAACATGCCTTCAGGTTGCAGTACAACCTGATATTTGCAAGGTGGATATTTGCATAGCCTTCGGTGGAAACACGGGTCACAGACCTTAGCACAGACATTTAAATAGTTTTCATTTAGAGATAAGAGAAAACAGGGACTGGAGAGAGGACTCAGCAGTTAAGAGCATTGGCTGCTCCTTCAGAGGTCCTGAGTTTAATACCCAGCAACCACATGGTGGTTCACGACCATCTGTGATGAGATCCGATGCCCTCTTCTGGTGTTTCTGAAGACAGCAACAGTGTACTTACACATATACAATAAAGAAACAATTCTTTAGAGATAGAGAAAACAAAAAAGAAAGCATTTGAGCTAGAACTGTGCCATTGTCAGGTTCAACAACACGCCCCCCCCACCCCCTTTTGCCTTTGTTTGCTGCTATGAGTGTCTTTCTGTCACTAGCAGGGCTTTCTTTTGTTCTCAGATTCGATTCAAACTCACTTCTTTTCTTTAGCCTTAGTCAACTGACCCAGGCCCTTTCCCAACCATCTACAGCCCTGATTTGCTGGCCATATTTTGATATGTATTTTGCATTTTATTAAAGTCCCATCCGTGCTCAGCATGAGGCCGTATTACATAGCCTTTGGTGGCCTTTGAAGAGCTAAGGCAGTATCTTGCACATGGTAAGTCCTTAGTGAACAGTTCCTATGTGCTTTCCCCTAACTCAAAAGTGTTAGCTGCTCACTTTAGTTAGCGCCCAAGGCAAAGCATGTGAGAACTGCTTGTGCTGATCTAAGAAAAATAAAAAGCAAAGGAAACCCTTGAAATCCAAGAGCCGGAGAACCTCATCTTGATAAGGGAAAGAAGACTTTTATGAGCTCAGCCTTCATTCAGGCTTTTGGCTGCTTCTTCCTGAATTGGCTCTGGACCACAGCACAGAGGAACTTGTTTACTTCCTAGGACCCTGGGCTGGGGGCAAGACATCACCAGTGCGGGCTTTTGTCCTTTTTCATGTTGGGCAATTGAACCTGTTCCAAATAAAATGTTATTTTCAAAGAAGTTCAAAACCAAATGACACCAGAAACAAATTCTGTTTTGAGTAGTGAATCTCTCTCTCTCTCTTTTTTTTTTTTTGTTTGGTTTTCCCATCCAGATTGGCAAAATTGCTGTGTTATTGGTACTTGGCTGTTCACTAGGCAGCGTCTCATTGGAACAATTAAAATGATTCAGAAAAGCGAGGGTTATGAAGTCGAATCTTGAATTTTCCTGGGAACCATCGAAGATTCTTGGCAGTTTGTATGCAACAGGCCCAGGCCATATGTAGGCAAATAACCATGCATTAAACAAAATTCAAATCTCCATGTAATCTCTCTTGGACGTCTTTTTTCTTTTGTTTTCAAGGACAGAAAAAAAGATAGCACATGCCACTGAGTATCAATTAAAGTCCAGGGATGAGATAATGTACATCAATTCCCAGCATCCTGTCTACATGGACTTTAAGGCAGTATCTTCCCCAACTTCCTCCTTGTTTCCCTGACCATCTGAATTATTTTCTTTTGGTTAACATAGATTATATAATTTTATAAACTCTGTTCTAAACTCCTGCATATATTTGACAACAGGAACCTTTTTTTTTTTTTTTTTTTTTTTTTTTAGTGTGTGTGTGTGTGTAATAGGTTGAGAAAACAACAGGTAAGTGTAATTGTCCCTTATAGTACCAGACCTTGTGATTATATATTTACTTGGAGACTCCTTTTGGAGTTAGGAATCAATAGAGAATTCTCGTATTGTTCCCTTTCCAAGTGAGGAGAAAAGCTGTCATGGAATCAGAACCCTTGGAATTTACTTGTGGTCACAGAGATAATCCTTTTCATAGGGAGAATGAACTAACAAATAACTCCCAGCCCTAAACATATTATCTCTCACTGAATCCCCTTTTCTCCATTTATGCATTATAGTTATTGAGAAACAATTTGGCTTTTAGAGTGACTCTCTCTTGTGCCATTGTGTTTTGGACTTTGAGGTTGTTAAATTGAATTAAGGCTGGCCTTATGCTTCAAAGTCCTTGTCTGAAGGAGACTTGGGTTAATTACCAAGCTCATCTATGCCATGGAAGAAGGATCTCAGATCAGGTTAAACTGTGTATGTTTGCCCACAAATCCATATTTGCGTTTGCATCTTAGCCAGTCTTCAGTTCTTGGAAAGCATTTTTCACACATGCTGAGCCTTGGTGGGAAAATATAAACTCCTGGCTTTGAAGGGTGCCATGTATGCAAATGTAAAAACGTGGTAGGAGAAAATATAGTTCTCCACTGGGCCAACTTCGGCTTCATAAACTTCCCATTTCACTTGGCATCTATCTTGTTCACTATTCTGAAAAATGTAAGTAAAGGGCGGGGTGAGCCTTACCTGGAGAATTTGTGCTATACAGACGTTCAGTTTGAGCCATCCAGACTGCTGGTCATTCATGTGCATTTGTAAGACTTTTGCAAGTCAGTGGCTTTTTCATTCTGCCTGTCTCAAAAGCAGCTAGGGCGTTTCCAGTGGGATGCTTTCACGTTGGTCCTATTCCTTACGGGTTCTCCTGAGGGCAAATGACCAAATCTAAATCGAGGAGGAAAGCGGTGGAAGTGGTTTGGGAAGACCTTATTTATGGAAAGCAGGGCAAGTTGAAAATAACTACTATTAATATGTACAACATAGTCAGGAATTTTGTATGAAAAAAAAAGATCACTCAGAAACTTTGAGTTTTGGTCAGTTCTCTTGGGAAGTCCTCATAAGTCTCTGTAACTCATGGGTGTGACCATGGAAAAATCACAGTAAAATAATGAGATATCAGAAAAGCTCATTTCTGTAACAAAACTGTCCAATGAAATGAGAGACTCAATTCTAAGATGATATAAAATTGTTTTCATTTTAGCTGAACATTTTCACCATTGATTTGGATACATCTTAAAGTGTCTGTGTATTAGAACTTTCAGTGTTGTGTATGAATTATTTTCAAAACAGAGCAGCGAAGGCTGATCTAGACACCATCACCCAGAGAACCCCATCTGATCACTTTGCCGGGGACTGTATGTGCAAAACAAATGTGTATCCAGTAGTGTTTCTATTCTAGATATGGAGCTCAGTGAAGGGATCTAGGCATTTGTCTGCCACACAACAGGTGCTCAGTGTCACCTGCACACTTTGAAATCATTCTGGCCACCTCTGAGCACGTACTCTGAAGACAGACCTTAAGCTGTTCATAGCGATACGGCAGCACACAGCTAGGACTTTGTGTTTATAGTGAGTCACACTGAATTTTACTGGTCTGGAGAAGGCAGACATCAAGAAGACTGAGGCAGTGGGCAAGACCTGGTGAAGCAGGATGGACCTGAACTAGGAGAGAGGTTGGGGAGGATGTGTGTAAAGAGACAGGAGTGAGTGGATGAGGTTAGAAATTAATGTTCACGATAAAGGGAAGTGGGTGAAATGGCAGTAGCTGGCGCTTGAATGCCACCCACTTAAGTCTGGCTTTTCTTGTGCTCAGTGGGAAAACATCTGGCTACTTTTTTAGCTGGATTGTGACAAAGTGAAACTGATTGGGGGTGGGGTGGGCATTGCTTTGGCTAGTGGTCTACAGCAGGCTACAGCATGGATTGCTGGAGACACACTGGGAACAATTGTACTTGAGCCCATCTCCAGCTGCTGCAATAATCCAGGAAGATGGTAAGCAGCAGAATCTGAAGGACACAGCTGGAAACAAAAGCAAGGAGGCAGGTAGGAGAGCGGCCTCTGAAGGCAGAGCACACAGCCGGTGAGTAGCCTTAACATACGTTAAGAGGCTTGGAGCAAAGGCAATAGGGGGAAATGTTGAGTATCAGTTAGGGAAGGGAGATTTGGGATGGCCTCATCTGGGAGGGTGGCATTCTCCAGCCAGCTTTGTGACTTAGTTACTTCCACACAGTCTAATCACATCTTCCGAAATAATTTCCTCTTGCTCTGAGTAGTTGCTGAGTTTAGCCCTTTACTCAGCAAGAAAAACAGCTGAGTCATTTTCTGAGGAAGCCATCTACCTAGATAATTACTTTGGGGTTGGAAACTATAAACAGAGCCCTCACGCATCCTGGTTAAGCTGCTGGGACATTTGCTCCTCAGTGGTAGCAAAACATTCCTTTGCCTAGCGACAGCTTTGGTGGGGCAGCCACACTCATAGAGAAGCCAGGTTCTCTTTGTGTTTTCCTGCCAATCCCTGAATTTAGCAGTTTGCTGTGTGCATCATAGACTCTTGGAGGGCCACTAGATCCTCTTCATCTAGAGCCTTCCTCTTCCTTTCCACTGTCAAGTGTCTAAACTTTGGAACTGCCAGGGCTAACTGTCTTTCTTTTGATTTCTGCTATGTACAGACTAGATTCTCTTAAAGAATCAAGGTGTTTCTTTCTTGACTAGTCATATCTTAGTCTCTGCCTAGGAAAGAGGGCCGTATATTTCTCCTGGGTACTGATTTGCCTAAGCACAATGCTTTAAATTAGCATCTTTTCTGACTACAGAAACTAAGGTGAGCTATCAGAAAGGGATTCTTGGTATAGACGTCACAGGTCATCTTGCTGTTATCTGTTGAATGTAATTGACAGTCCAAGTTCAATTTAAACTGTTTCTATCTGTGAACACAATCCTAATCCTTTAGGTAGCACTATTGTAAGACTGGTTTCTGACTATGAATTCTCTATTTTATTTCAAATGGTCAAGTGTTATAGGTCCATAGTAGAGAGTAGAATATCATACCAGAGTTATTATTATACACGAAACTCCAGCAGAGGAATTTCAAAGTCCTTTTTGAAGGGCTAAATTTTCAGGGTTTTTTTTTTTTTTTTTGTGCCCACAGCTGCCAATTCTTACGTTTTTTTTCGTGGTCTTCCACTCTCCACTTGCTGAAGATATAAAACCGCATCTCAGAATGCATGTAGAAACACTATAAAAAGCATCCATGATTAATAGAACATTTTCAACATTAACTGTCTTAACCAATTCTATTAAAAGAAAACTTAAAGAATATCTCCCCCTTTTTTCTCCTTCCAAGTTTTGGGGGTGTTCCAAATATGGAAGCCTTCTGTCAGATTCCCCTTGAATCCACGGGAGACTGTGATTGTCACATAAAAAGACAGAGATTTCTTCCTCCTACCTCCCACATTGTTGGTTTAACCATTTTACTACTAAACTGCAGAGAAGATCGTGGTATGCTTGTGCGGGTGGAACCATCAGTCCCTCATCTAAGACGGATTCCATTTCAGAAATGTCAGGTTAAAAGTGCTCCTTTGTGGCCCCCTTCACTTATTTTTGGGTTCTCCCCTCTCCATGATTGCTTTGTGCCTCAAGATTTCCTCCTCTCTCTTCTCTCTGCTGTTCCCCATGCTGACCCTTCACAGACTGCATCTCACTCATGACGAGCTGACGTGGCAACGGAACGGAGCGGTAACGATCAGGTTTCAAAGGACAGTACAGCACGATGAAGAGAAGCAATCGGCAGAAAGCAAGGACTCGTTAAGACTCTCAAGATAAAAGGACTGTGTTTTCTTGGCAAGCCACATAGATGTTCTGCAATGACGAATGATATGACTGTTATCTTGACACCGTACTCTCCCATGTTGAAACTGTTTATGCGAACCAAGCATCATATGAAGAACAGATTGCCAGACGCTAAGTAAATCATTGTAAGGGGCGGCGAGTCAAGTATTGCCAGTTTTACCCACATTGTCATTGTTATGATGTAACACATTCCTTAAGACTGATATTGTCTCCAAATTTGGGCACAAAAGCCTCCTCTTGATCAGTTGGCTGAGAGTCTCTGCCCCCTGATATGTCGTGCACAGACACAGAAGCAGAGAGACCCACACATCCAGATTTGGACATATAACCAACCTGAGTTAAGCACAAAGAACAACTCAGAAAAGATAGAATATTTTAAAAGGTGTGTGGAGAGATTACACGAACTGTAAATTTCAACCCTTGCTCAAGCAATAAACCCAGTAATCCTTTAAACTGTGCTAGCAATGATTAATAAACAGTGGGTGTGCTAAGCATATGGAAAAATCATCCCATCTGGACCATTTAAAACCAGGACAAAGACTTTATCTTTGTTTATTTCATCCTTAGCTAAAAGGCTTATTATGAATTGCAATAATCCAAGAAGCCAACCATGGAGGACAGACAAACTCTTTAGATAAAACCAAAAAAGCAAGCTCTGTAGCTGAGGACCAGATGTATTTTTGGGTTTAGCCCTTGTACATATTTAGCCGAGCTTTTCAAGTGGGGAAGATTTGCATGTTTGTTTTGCAATACTAATGAATATGTTTTTGATTTACATTTTAGAAAATGGAAACTTTTATCTTCTTGGGGCTTTGTAACTTAATGACTTCCAGAGGGTAGCTTCGTGTCCTCTTTTAACCCTTCACCATGAGGAACATAGCTCTTTCAGAGGCCCAGCACTGGATCTTGTTGAATAAAACCCCTAGGATAATATGATTCTGTCTTTGGTGCCGGGATGGTAAGGGTGAAAGAACATTTGACTTTCAATCTAGTGAAAACATATGTAAATGGCAAATTATTTTTAAACTGGCTTTAATGCGAATCTTGGGGGCATAAAAATGACTCCATGGATGATCTTTATATTGGACAAATAAGGACAATTCTTTGGGATGAATGTTTGCTTTGGGACATAGAAACTTCAGTGTTGCTTCAACTTCCTCCGAGATAAACCTTGTTTGAGGAGCAAAATGTCATAGTATTTTTTTAAAAACTTATTCTGGAAGATATCCTTAGGATCAATTCTTCCTTCCTTTAAATGTCTTTGAAGATGTTACATGGAAAAATAAGTAAACACATTTACCCCCAAGACTTCCTTTCCTTGTAATTTGGATTGGACAAGGACTTATCAGAAATGGAAAAATTCATCCTTGAGGGGTATCTGTGTTTTAAAAGACATCATGAGAGCTTTGAACTCTCATTATATGATAAATGGTCCAACGGGACTGCTTTTCTTCTAAATTTTTCTAGTAGTTTTTTAAAAAAATTATTATTATTCTAAATAACAAGTGACAGAATAGAAAGACACCTTTAGAACCTGTGTTGGGGCCATGATATCTCTTAAATGCTTAACTTTCTGGACAAAAAAATGGTGGTGTTATGTTACCCAGAAGATGAAATGATTGGGAACATTTTGCTTCAGTTCTACAGTTACTAACTGCGTTGAGGTTCATTGAGAATGTACTACTGAGGGCCACATAGTTGCATACGGAACCTAACAGCATTTTTATGGTTGCACATCTGAAAGGCATCTGATCAGGAGTCCCTGAGCCCACTTCTTCTCAAGGGAAATCATTTTACCTCTGGAGAATATTTCTCCCACTCAGAGTCTGTTAATAACTAGTTTAAACTTTCCAGACAGTTTTATAGCGCTGTATTAAAATTAGATACATATTTGCTGTGAGTTCTTGGATAGCAAGCATTTTCTAACACAATTTCTTCAAAGCAAGAAAGGTTGAAATGTGGTGTAAGAATTCCTTATTTCCCCCTTTAAAGTCCTCCAAAGCTCTCAGTTCTATTCTAAGATCCTACAGAAAATTATCTACATTTCTTTAAAAACTAGATATCTTTTTTTTTATTATTCTGCATTCCAGAATAGAAATATGCTTCCTTAAGTATTACCTTAATTTGTTAGATCTTAAGTTATTTATTCATGATTTATATATTGATTTATCTTTTGCCTATATAACAAGAAGGAAAGGAACAGCTAACTAATTGATTCTATAAGCATTCCACGCCAGAAATTTAATCCTTATTGTTTTATTGTCTTAGAAGAGAGGACACCCAGGTCTAATTCTAGAGAGAAGCTGAAACTCAGAGAACCTCCCCAGCCTGTGGGAGAACTAACATCAAATCCAAGTCCTGCTTTCTCAAAGCATCTTCTTTGTCCACTATCATAGTGTTTTAATTACTGTTTCCCAATCATCCATCGAGCCATCCAGAAGCCTTTTTGAAGGAGCTTCTTGGAGTGACTATTCCAGGTCTCTGGGATAATGAGAATCCCTATTGGGCATAGAAAGGTAATTTTGGGTAAGCTTGCTGGATAAGTGCTCAGGAGCGAGTGGCAAGAGAGTGAAGAATGGTAGCACAACGGAAGCCTTGGCCTCTTTCTTCGAACCGTTGTGCAGACGCTTTGGGAACGCTGATGCGTATTAAGCGTGATTATCTCGGCAAGCACATACACATAAACACTCACTTTACTTCTTTAGTAACTCGAGTGTGTGATGAAGTTGTGTAGGTTGGTGGGTTCAGTTGTGGGTCTGCTCTGAATCTCCAATGTTCTAAAATGGGGTCCATGAAGAGCAGCAGCAGCAGCAGCAGTTTCTCAAGGTTCTTATAGAGAGAATCTCTGGTCCCCCAGATCTGGGATCTGGAATAAACTGATAGTCACTAAGGATGGCCTTTGGGTCACCTAGGGCTCACCTTCTAATATGTCTTCATGAATGACTGACTGCTCATTGCTTTTTAGAATACCTGGAGGAAAACGAAGTTTTCTGAAGTAAGTACCTTGCTCTTTATAAATACCGTAATCAAGTTCCGTTATAAATGGAAATGAAATCTGCCTCTATTCCTGGTCATGATTCTTCTGCCTTATCAGCTGACAGTTTGGGCCTTCTCCTCCAATTGAGAATCACCCCCTGAATGTCTGCTTGTACTGTAGACATGGAAATTGCAGTCGACGAGGTAGACTCAAGCTTGGGCTAGTTACACATGTAGCAAATTCTTGAATGTGTACATTAAAATCCTCCAATATCCCTGAAATATGGCTTTACATAGCTCTCAGTCAATCATGATATTCTGAAGGGAAGAGGGGAGGTCAAATATTTGGCTGAAAGAGCTCACATTATTAAGATTATATTAAGGATTCAATTTTGTGCAAGCCTTCCTGTAAATTTCCCCTTCCCATCCCCCTGTCTCACACCATGCCACTCTCCGGCTAGCTTGAATTGGCAGCACACCTGTATCGTTTTAATGATTATGGCTAAAGCCCAGTGCCAGCTGGAGAGAAAGGTCACGTTTCACCTTGGTGTAACTGGAGAACAGTGTTGCTTAAGAGGAGAGGTGGCAGAGCCCTTTCGGAAAGTTTGAGAACATAGACCTATTCAAAAGCCACTTACCTTGGGTAGTGAATCATCTTTTAAATATCTGACTGTGCTTCAGTTCTTATTGTGGCCGTTCCCTCATGTAGTATGGGATTAAGTGAGTGGTCAGAATGAGATAGGTCACCAAACAAAGGTGGGATCGGAGTTGCAAGAAAAGGAAAGCTGAAGGTAATTGGGTCTGGTGTGTAATAAGAGGTTTATTACACACTTTCACACCTTTCCTTGTAGGAATGAATGGATGATTCTTCTTGTCAGGTGAGCACGAATCATCTTTACTAATGGAAACCGTCTTTGCTGTTCTGACAATTAAAAAGTAACTCTCATTTATATAATTTCTGTAGCAAATCTGTTCCCTAGAGTGATTTGTTGATAAAATGCAGACGTAGGTGAAGTACAGCCATAGTGTCTTACAAACCTCAGAGTGCCTTTCAAGAAAAAGCTATGATGTGTGTAGATCAACACGCTTAAGTTGTAGAAGTCACTCTGGCTTCAGAAGAGGGAGTGGGGAACATGTAAAAGATGAAAAATGCTTAGTGCTTGAGTTTGAAATTTTTGTTTCATTTGCAGAAACACGAAAATAACCAAGATCTAATCTTAAAACTGAAACTTGGCTCTAAGAGACATGTGCAATAAATTAACAGATTAAAGTTGTTTACACCTTTGGCACTTTTAATCTCATATTTCTGCTTTAAATAGCTTTCTTGGCAATTACATACCAGATTTTTTTCAATATATAATTCTAAGAGTTGCATGATGGGAGGACTCTAAGTATCATTTCCTTCTCTGCCACAGCCCTATTGTGATTATTGATAATATCAACTAATAGAATATTCTTATTTGTTTGGTTTAATTTCATGTGGATAAATTCAGAAGGCCAAACCACTTCCCATGTTTTCTGAGATACCATTATTAGACCTGACTTGGATGCTTTGAAAGGGTGACAGTTGAAATTAAATCAACATGGCAACACAAATAAGTATTTACATAGGCCTCAGTGTGTTTGGTGCCTACCATGGATGCAAAGTAAGATGTTCTGCAGATCTTCATGTACTCAGAAGTCAAATGAAAAATTTAGGATGACACTCAATATTGCAGTGAGGTCAATTCCAAGAAGGGAAAAAAGTCATTCTGGGCTAGATCTATGCATTCGATGGAAGAAAAAAAATAAATTTAAGCCCGTGTGGCCAATGGGATCACACACAGGCTCCTCTGCCTTTTTGCCTCTCACTTTTCCTGCTTCAACCTTACTCCAGGAACTTTAGGTATTCCCCTGCTCAAGACCTTCATCCTTGCCTTTCTACTCTCGGGACTGTGGCTTCTTCAGATCTTTTATGACCTGTTCCCTCAAGTCCTTCACATCTTTGCTTAAAATATTACATTAGTGAGGACTCCCCTTTTTATTGAGACGGAGTTTCACTCTGTAGCTCAGACTGGACTGGAACTCATGGTAATGTTGCTGACCCCATCCTTCCAGTTGCTGGCATTAAGAGTGTGAGCTACCAAGCCTGGTGGTGTGATCTACCACGCCTGGTTTGTGTGTTATTTCAGTACCACCTCATTTAGAAATCTAACTTCTGGGATTTCTGTTTATCATTCTCTATCATCCTTTTATTATTATTATTTTTTATTTTTAAATTTCATTCTGTAGTATTTTGGCCATTGTAGTATAATAGATTTTTCTCCATAACTTTGTTTTTTTAAGTTTCCTCCGTCTCCGATGTGTACCTTGAAAGCATGGCTTTGTCTGTTGTATTTGATGCTATATCATTAGGCTATCCCTAGAAAATTTAATGTTCAAAATTTTTTTAAAAATGAATAAATTCCACAAAAACTTAGCTAAGATGGCGCCAACTGGGGCTCCATGATGGTCTCATCATCTTGGCAAAGCCTCCTTTAAGGGCATGGTATGGAAAGTCCACCTCTTTCTTTGAACATCTTCTTCCCCTCACTTCCCCTGGAGACTGTGCAAAGACATCCACATAAAAGTAAATGATTTGTGTCCTCCATTTAAGGAGGGCAAGACAGGAAGGCTAGAGGAGGGAGAAAATGGGACTGAAACAGCCAAGAGGAGCAGAGGTAACAGAGAGAGCAGGTCAGAAGGAAGACATTCACTTCTGTGGAAACGGTACTGCCTGTGCAAACACCTGTCTAAAAGCTCACCCCAAAACCTCCTTTTCAACTCAGGATGGACCCCACATCAGTGCGAGCTGGCAGGCTCTCATACTTTCACAAGCCCTTTCTTGCAGTTGTGAACTCAACTTCTTCATGAGTGATGGGGGAATGGAAGGAGACATAATTCATTTTTATAAAACACACTGAGATTCTTGCATGAGAGGTGCTAAAGATGCAAACTGTTAGGTTTTATTTTTAAATTGTGCAAGCTATATATTTTCCCCATTAAATGTTCACTTGCCTGTTATCCTCTTTCTGGCCTGAAAAGTAATACAACCACAATCATATATTATTCAGTTACTATGATACATTTAAAATATATATTTTTTTAAAAATCCATTCTTCTTTGTTAATGGGAACAAGAACCTCTGATCATTTAAAAGATAATTTTGCCTACGGTGACTTTGATGACTTCATGGCCAATGTCAGTCTTTGACCACCATATCTGAGTTAATCATGGCAGTATGAAGTTATAAGCATAGGATATCTGTCTATCTGTCTGTCTGCATACAGGCATGCCTATCTGTCTACTTCTCCCCTCTTGATCCCCCCTTCCTTCCTTGACTTCCCCCAAAGTGCCTGACATTTTTCAAAGTTATGAATGTTGATTCTTTTTTACCTTCCTTATATCATTTTAATAAAAATACTCTTTACTGGCAGGACAATTTGTCCCTCTTTGGAACCCTCCTCCCTCCTCACTATTGAGAGGTCCCTTGTCTAGCTAATACAGATCACTTATTCTGCATGAGTTTCTTGCTCAGTCTTCATGTGGATCATCCTTGATCACTAGAAGGAAACTGTGGGCCTCAACCTTGTGACAATATGCTTCCTGAATGACAATTGTGCCTCAGCTTCCTGAGTGTTAGGGTACAGCATCACACCCAATTTGAGCTTGAGTTTTTTGTCTTCTGACATTTGTCATGTGGGGATCATGGGCAAGTTGTACTCACTAGCGATGCTATGACACAAGGTAGCAGAGGAGTAAACGGCCAAAGACCCCTGAGGAAACAGGTACGTCAATGAATGACCCACCCAGGCAACCACGTGTATCTGAATAAGAAGGTGTTACGTAGAACCCAGCATAGAATTTGGGATTTGAGTGTGTGATTTGTGGATGGGATCATTCTCTAGTAGGCACTCTCAGAAAGCAGAGACAAGCATATGTGTAGAAACTCAATAAGGGACACTGGTGTGGGTGGAGAGCTGGAGTTGATAAACAGGCAGCACTCATTCCTCGTAGGTATCAGAAGGATGCTCTATATAGTTTTAGAGTAGTGCCATGAGTAGTCTTGCTTTTGTCTCTGCTTGGATGAAGTTACAAAGTGGCTTTGCTTTGTCTCAGCCTATCATGGTTCCAGCCACCTGGCCTGAGGTTGGTGCTCTGTGAGATGGTTTCTGTCTTATAGAAAGAATACAGCAAAACCCCCTGCTATAAATGCCAGGCCAGCATCAGAAGCTGGGGGATGATTTTTTTTTCTCATTCTTTTAAAAAACATAAATCCTTGGCACAGCATCTAGACCCTGAGGACTCAATACATTGTGGTATTCCTTTTTCATCATGAAAATCTAAATTACGCACTCAGTCATCTCAATTCCAGAATAAATAATACCCAGTTTCTTGGGCTGAGCCTCTGGGTACTGGAGGGCAATAAAGACGAGGAACACTTCTTTCAAGTTCATGCCAGCGCCCTGCTAAACACTTTTCATGGATGATCATGGAGAGCCTTTACTCTGATCTGATCAGAAAGGGAATTTTTAACTTTGGCAATCCACCTACCAGGGAACTGCCTTCTCAGAGCTGAAGAAGCTTCTTTCAAGGTCACGCACAGGAGAATAATGAGGAACAAGTTAAAGAGCTCCATAGCCTGTCTCCTGAGTCTAGATTCGTACTCATTGCACAGCGGCTCCCCTCTGTGTCCTGAGATCCTGTGGGAGCCTCTAATCCCGAGTCTCTCAGCATGGCTGTCACACTTCTTATTCCTCTCTCAATCACACTGAATGTTAGATTCCTTGCATGTAGTTCCTTGCAATCTATTTCCAGTATTCATTAGATGATAGCAGCAAAGCATGCAGCTTTTAATTCAGCTAGATTGCGCCTCCAGCATTAATTGCAGGACCGATGTGGTGTCGGCTTAAATGGGAAGCTTTGAAATCTTCTCTTTGGACTACAGGGGAGCAGTGATCCTAGATTTTTGAATCCTAAACACATTATGTTCCCCCGTGCTACTTTTAAAAAATGAATTTACAATGTTCGAGCATAGTAGTTTTTGGAGAGTTAACAGAATGGTAATACAAGACAATATGCACCAGCCTCAAACTGGCGTTTGCTTGGACTTATTATAATGTTGCTGTATCAACATTCCGCTCTTGAGAATTCAGGTTGCTGGCACCCACAGCCACATGCGTTGTGTCTGCCTTTTTTTTTTTTTTTTTTTTTTTTTCAGCCTTTGGTGGAAATAGAGATCTTGGCTGTGTGCAGAGTTAGAAGAAGAGAATTAAAATAATTTGAGAATTTATTCGATGCCAGAAACTGTCCTCATTGCATTTCTGTAAGTTCAGTTCTTCATTGTAGCAACCTGGGAGTAGAAAGTGTGAATTGCTTGTTGTTTAGGCTGCTGTCCATTCTCCTGGGGTTCCTGTGTCGCATGCTTCCTTTGTAATTGTTCTCCTTGTACTGAATTTTGCTTTTTTATCATTGTCATCATTATCATCTTTTTTCTTTTTCTTTTTCTTTTTCTTTTTCTTTCTTTTTCTTTTTCTTTTCTCCTTCCTTCCTTCCTTCCTTCCTTCCTTCCTTCCTTCCTTCCTTCCTTCCTTTCTTTCTTTCTTTCTTTCTTTCTTTCTTTCTTTCTTTCTTTCTTTCTTTCTTTCTTTTTTTCTTTTTTTATGGTTAGTAAAATGCTGCCAGGCCTGATCTCCTGAGTTAAAGCCCCATGGCCCTCACGATACAAAGAGAGAATGGACTTCTGCAGGTTGCCTTCTGATCTTCACATGCATGCTATGGCACATACACATACACAAAAATAAATGTAATAATTTTTTTAAAAAGGCATTTTAAAAATTAGAGTCAGACTCCACTACCTCCCTGCTTAAAACTCCCTGTGGCTTTCCATTACACTTGAAATGAAATCCCAGGCCCTTGGCATAACCTGGGTGCCCATTGCTTTTGGCCCTGCCTGGCCTTTGATACCATCTTAGCTGTTCTCCAGCTTGGTCACCAAAAGCACGTATGCTTTTGTTCGTTCTTTTCTTTCAATCTGAGATGCATCCTCCCATCAGGATTTTTAAATACTTGCCAATTTCTAGGCCAGGAAGTTTGCATCTTCCAATTCTTTCTTTGCCTGACTTGTTACTATTCAGCTTTGATCATCAATGCAGTTTCCTCTGGGAAACCTGCTTGGAACACAGTTACAGTAGGCCTAATGTCTAGGGCAGCAGCCATTATCCAGTCCACCAGGGCATTTTTCTGAATGGCATTCCTCCCTGTGTGAAACTGCAGTGTTTGTTCACATTTTCTTGGGTCCAGAATGTGCCTGTAGCTGTTAAAGAGTGGTCAGTGATAAGAAGATGCTGTCTGGGGTGATGGCACCCTCATGTCAACTTGACAGAATCTGGAATCAACTAAGTGATATGTGGCAGAACATCGGTGAGGGCTTTTCTTGATCAGGATGTTTGAAATGATATAACCAACCCTGAATAAATGTGGGTAGCACCTTCTGGTGGCAGCCCAGCTAAAAAGGAAGTGCAAGAGGGAAAACACTTTGCTTCCTGCCTTCCCGCCTTCCCGCCTTCCCGCCTTCCCGCCTTCCCGCCTTCCCGCCTTCCCGCCTTCCCGCCTTCCCGCCTTCCCGCCTTCCCGCCTTCCCGCCTTCTGCTGGTAAGCTCATCTGCCCTGTTGTGGCTGCAGCTGCTTCTCCAATCCCTCACTGATGATATTAGTACCCAGCTCCTTTGCTCTGTCAACAACTTCTGAAGAGCAGTGACTCTCCATGAATCCTCTAGGTCTTCAGCATCAGATTGGGAGTGAAGAGGCAACTAGACTGTTAGATTGAGAAGCAGTTGGGCTCCTAGTCTCTCCAGTGTGAAGAGAGTCATCGTTGGACTACCCAGACCATATCATGCACGCCAATCTAATACAGTAATACAGTCCTTTTCAATAGACATTCATTTTATGTATCCTGTTTCTCTAGAGCAGTGGTTCTCAGCCTTTCTGATACTTTTATATAGTTCCTCATGTTGCGGTGACCCCAACCATAAAACCATTTTTGTTGCTACTTCACAATGTTAATTTTACTACTGTTATGTATCATAATGTAAATATCTGATATGCAGGGAATCTGATGTGCAACTCCTGTGAAAGGGTCGTTTGACCTCAAAGTCGTTGTGATCCATAGGTTGAGAATGTCTGCTCTAGAGACTTCTATAGATATGGTATCACCAAACTTAGTTCATGATTGCATAAGTGAATATGTATTTTATATGATATGCACATGAATATGCATATTTTGAATGATAGCCATCAAAATGGCAATTAGCCATATTTAATTTATTTATTTAGAGGTATGAATACAGATGCGCCTGTTTGTGTGTGTGCCAATATACACATACACATATATAGGTGCTTGTGAAGGTTAGAGGGCATCTTGCATATTGTTCCCTGGGTACTGTCCACTCTTTTCGATACATCATCTTTTATTGGTATAGAGCTTGCACATAGACTGGCTGACTGGCCAGCAAGCCCCAGAGATTCCCATCAGTCTCTGTCTCTTCAGTGCTGGGAGTGTCTACCACCCTACCCTATAACTATAATTTGTTCCGTCACTTTGGTGTGCCAGGCACCAGACAATAGAGTTTAAATTTTATTTCACCTGCAAAGTACCACTCAGGAATATTTTAGGTGTATAGAGTTTTATTCTCAGAGAAATATATGAAATGATAAGGCTACCACATGGTCTGGTGCATTCACTGATGCATCCTATAGGATCTGATTGTTGTCTCTTCCTCCCCACCTCCTAGTGTGTGTGTGTGTGTGTGTGTGTGTGTGTGTGTGTGTGTGTAGGGCTAACTTAGCTTAGAAAAGGAAATTCAGTTCTGCTTTGGATATGATGAAATGTCTAGGGCTCATCCAGATGGCTCGTGATCTGATGTAGGATCATGGTCCAGCACAGCATTGATGCAGGTGGCCAGCGGATAGCACTGGGGCTCTATCCTCTGTTTTGCCAAAAGCCAGTACCATCTTTGCTCATCATTTACTTTTAATTGACATATACTGATTATGTATGAATTTATAGAGTACAGTGTAACATTTCAGGGTATGTACCCTTTTCATAGCAATAACATATATAGCATATCTACCACCTCAAGCATTTATTGTCTCTGTGAGGAGGACATTCAAAGTCCCGACTTCTTGTTCTTTTGAAATGCACAGCACCATTTGCTGGCATCAGGACCTCCGAAACTTGTGACATAGCATAAGGCAACAGAGGGACCTACACACCTGTTGCCAAGACAACAGGCACCATATTCCCAGAATCTACTTGGCTCACCTCCCATCTTTACCTGTGTTACATCATTTTCCATATAAATAAGGGGAACACCTGTCCCTCTCTCTTTTTTACCCCTTCTCTTTCTGCCTCCACTCCCACCCACCCCCCTTTCCCAATAAACCTCTTATACATGGAACTGTTTGGGCCCAGTGTGCTGTGTTCAGACATGAGCTGCTATTTTAACACAGCACCATTTATGCTACTTGCTCTATTATGTGACACAACACAGGAATTTGCTCTTAGTAGTAATCTTGTATCATTGCCCATCTCTACCTATTTCATCTTCTATCCTGACATCCCTATCTCCAGGCTACTGCTAATTCATCATCTACTTTTATGATATCCATCATTAAAGACTGCAAATGAGCAAGGTCAAGGAGTTTCTGGGTTTCCTTTTGTCGCTTTATTTCTATTAACATAGTTTCCCCCAGGTTCACCCACGTTGTTGTAAATGACAGGACTTCATTCTTTTTATGGCTGAATAGTATTTCCAGGTATTTATACACATTGAATTTTCTTTAGTTTATTGGTGGAAAGACATGTCAATTGTCTCTAATGAATAGTATTGATTATCCTGCAAGAGTGAGCATCTCTTCAGCATACTGATTTCATTTTCTTTGGATAAACAGTAGTGGGGTTGCTGCAGCAGACAGTGAAGTGATGTGTTTGCTTTTCCTAGGTGGGCTGCTTCAGAAGCTCTTCATAAATAAAGCACAGACACCCCAGCTTGCCTTCTTTGGGAAAGTAAAACTATTTTAAGGTTCCCAAGAAAAATAATTTATTTCTAGCCTGTTCGGCCTAGTGCAGTCTGACACACGCAACCTGCTTTTTCTCTATTGGGGAGGGACCTCTTTCCCAACCTCAAGACTTTTTTTTTTTTTTTTTTTTTTCATGACAGAGTTTCTCTGTATAGCCTTGCTGTCCTGGAACTCACTTTGTAGACCAGGCTGGCCTCAAACTCAGAAATCTGCCTGCCTCTGCCTCCTGAGTGCTGGGATTAAAGGCGTGCACCACCACGCCTGGCTTCAACCTCAAGACTTAATTGCTTGCATCCCACCCTGTGGGCTGAGACTGGCTCGGGACTGGACCTAAGTGAGAACTCTGTGTTTCTCCATGTTTGGCTTCAGTGTTACCCTACTGATTCTCTTGATGGTGTAGACCTCATGAAAGGAAGTTGGATTCCTGGTTTAAAGAAAAACACCTTGGAAAGTATGTTGGGAACTGGAGGAGTTAGGAGCGGAAGGGTGGGAGAAATTGCTTGCCTGAGAAGTGATTAGGCTCTCCAAGTGCCCTTTAACATTGTCATTGTGTTACCCCACTTTTAAAATCAAAGAGGCTAAGCTTCAGACCTGGTGGGCCTATCTGCAATCCCAGCACTTTCAGGGAATGGTAGGAGGATTGGCACAAATATGAGGCCAGCCTGGTCTACACAGTGAGCTTCAAGCTAGCTAAGACTACATGCTGAGAACTGATTAAAAATAAAATGATGGATTAGAGGAATAGTATGACTTAGGCCTGAAGGGGAGAAGACACCAAGGCTACTAAGGAGTCAGAGTGCACTAGCGGCTGAGCAGGAGGTTGGCTTTTACTCTGGGTCTGTCTGGGCACGCCACCATTTGCATAGCAAGTTTAGGGTACCATTCTGTAACTTGTTATGTCATTGGCATAGTTGAAATATCAACATCATAATAAGTCTATTCCAACTGTGTTAGTCATATTACTATGGCCTGTACCTTAGGAAAGAAATAGGAGAGTAAAACCTTCTTTCAGGGCAACTATTTCAGGGGTAGTAGAAGCAATTTATATATCTTCTTAGTTGCCATCTGATTTCTTTTTTTTTTTATTAGATATTTTCTTCCTTTACATTTCAAATGCTATTTCCATACCCTCCCCCCACCCTGCTCCCCAACCCACCCACTCCCATTCCTGGCCCTGGCATTCCCCTGTACTAGGGCATATGATCTTTGGAATACCAAGGGTCTCTCCTCCCAATGATGGCCGACTAGGCCATCCTCTGCTACATATGCAACTAGAGACACAGCTCGGGGGGCGGAGATACTGGTTAGTTCATATCGTTGTTCCTCCTATAGGGTTGCAGACCCCTTTAGCTCCTTAGGTACTTTCTCTAGCTCCTTCATTAGGGGTCCTGTGTGTTCATAACAGCTTTATTTATAATAACCAGAAGCTGGAAAGAACCCAGATGTCCCTCAACAGAAGAAAGGATACAGAAAATGTGGTACATTTACACAATGGAGTACTACTCAGCTATTAAAAACAATGAATTCATGAAATTCTTAGGCAAATGGATGAATCTGGAGGATATCATCCCAAGTGAGGTAACCCAATCACAAAAGAACACACATGGTATGCACTCACTGATAAGCAGATATTAGCCCAGAAACAGAATATCCAAGATACAATTTGCAAAACACATGAACCTCAAGAAGAAGGAAGAACAAAGTGTGGATACTTTGTTTCTTCTTAGAATGGGGAATAAAATACCCATGGAAGGAGTTACAGAGACAAAGTTTGGAGCTAAGACAGAAAAAGACCAGCTATCTGATTTCTATGTCATCTCAATTGCCATCACATTTCTATAAGGCCAATATTTTTAGTATCAGCTAAAAGTGACAGTGAAAACAAAACAAAAGCAAAAACCAACAACAAAATAATAAAAAACGCCAAGGACCAGCCTCAGTTTGGAAAGGGGTTCTGAGGAAGGGGAGCAGTAAAACAAACAACTGGAAGTCAAATCTGGATTACAGACTGATGGCCTATGTTCTTCATTCTCTCTTTCTATTCTAAAAACTCTAGATAGCTCACCACTTGCTGATCAAAAGCCCAGTCTTTTATTTACGTATCAATTCAGCCATTATCCCAGGTTCCTTTTTGATTACCTCACGAATCAGCACCCCTTGGCCCCAGCCCCTTGATTCTTAGAAAGAGACAGCAAACACATTTTCAGAGATCTGCCTGCCTTTGTTAAGCACAGAGGATAAGCTAGCAGGGTTGGACCCCACCCCGAAATTACCTCTTTTACGATGCCTGTGCCTAGACCTAAACTCCTTTTGTACCAGGCTGACCTTGAACTCAGGAATCTGCCTGACTTTGTATCTGTCTGACAAGCTGGCTTATCATGCAGATGCCTCTGTTTCTCTAGGTGTGCAAAGCCTCTTATATAATTCATATTGCATCCTTATATTTTTCACAGTTGAGAAATTATATAGTTTTGAACTCATGTTTTCAGAGTTCTTTCCCACAGCCTGCCATTTTGCTGAGACATTAGTCACACCCTTGCCTCCTGTGCTTCTGCTGTCATTAACCTTGGCAGAAAGGACATCCCTCCAAAGGAGGAACATAAAGTAAAATTTATATATTTTAAAACAAACAAGACTTATGTCCACAGCATCCATTGACATCTGTGGAGACCCGTGACCTTCGGGCTCTGTTTCAGGAATGGGAAACATGTCATGTTGTCCCTGTCATGGCTGAGCAGGACTCAGCAACAAACAAAACCAAACCACAGATGTGACCTAATTTACATAAGTAGTTAAAGGCATTAGAGTTTAATTCTCATTTGTTCAACTGCAAAACTTGTGTTGTGGCCTTTAGGCATTAAAGCTTTCCATTTTGTACCATTTTCTGCAGTCCAACTGTTTTTTTCCCTTTTGTACTTGTACACAATTTAAATACTTAATGATTGGTTGATTATTTTCTTCTGTGGATTTTCTTATCTACACCCATGTATTTATGTATTCCAATGTTGATCCTATGGTGACCATTTGGACTAGATAATTTTGTTAGGAGTGGAGTCCTATGAATGGTAAGCTTCTTAGTAACAACTCTGGACTAGACAGAGTAGCTACAACTATCATGTTGCCTTGGTCATAAAAATGTTTTTCATATATTGTTCAATGGTCATAAGCAAATATGCTGTGTTACTGACTAGACATTGCCTGCATTTCCTACCTGGGACATCAGATCTATTAAATATGACTTCAGGCTTGTAAATCAGAGATGGACTTTCATATTCCCAAATGAGAAGAAATACAAGTAATGTTTCTGGGATAATGTGAAGGTAAGACTTAGGCTTAATAAAGTAAGCAGCAGGAGGCCTGAGGTGTCAGTTCAAAGGTTGGGGCTTGACATTCATCTGAAACAGGTTAAAATCTAGGCACTTTCTGATACTAAAGGGCTTTGACCAATTTTCACCCTCCTAACAAAATACTGATTTAATACGGTCAGTGCAAGAGTAAGGAACTGTTGTACCAAATATGTAGTTAGTACTGAACTAGTAGTATTACTCAGTGTGGCATCAACTAGGTGGTTACTACTCAAACAGTAGTGCTCAGTGTCATACCTACAATATCATTAGTACTAAAGCAGTCATGATTCTTACATAGTGATTCCATAAACATCAGACATAAGCATCTATTATTCTGGTTCTCTTTAGGCTGTTGACCACTTGAGAAGGTCAGATTTTCTGAATGTTTCAATATTTTCCAAAGGGCCTTGAGATTTTGATAAGTGCTGGTAAGGTTAATAGAACACAGTGTATTGTACTGACCAGAAATAATGTGAGCATGTGCGTGGTGAAAATATGAGCTTGCCAACCTGACTTCTTAATTTGGCAGAAAACTCATAAATTAAAGTTTTATCATACACCGAATAAGGGATCTTGATGCTAATAAACACCTATTAAAACTCAACAGATTATGTAACCTTTATGTCTCTAACAGGTTTAAAACGTGAGGAATCATACACACACACACACATACATACATACATACGTACGTACATACATATGCATGTTCAGGTAATGTTTGCTACACATATTTGGTGCACCACATTGATCTAAGAACTCTATGCCAGAGTTTCCCATTTAATCTGCACAAAACTGAATATACCATGTACAGTTAAGTTCAACTGGGCTAAGGTTGGATGAGTTTAAGCCAGTTGTTCAACATCACATAAAACCGAAGGGATTTCAGCCCTGACTTGCTAGACTGAAGGGTCCATATTTATTTTCTTTCTTTCAATAACTATCCATCCATTGTTATGTCACTTCTCTTTCCTTAAAATTTCAAGCATAATCAACAGTTTACAAAAAAACAAATTTTTCTATTCCAAACCTTGCCTATCTTGACAATTTTAGATTAACATTAAAAGTTATAACTGTTTGTGCTGGTTGAATTTGTACAGAAGTCATTCCTGAATAACTTATGTACATGTGTTTTCTAGAGTTATGCAGTTACTTAGCAGGAAGCCACAGAATGAGTGCTTTCAGTCTGGTATTGGGTTAGTGCACTCAAAACATGTTAGCATTGAAGCCCGATAGTTCTGTGGTAACGGTTTACAGACTTTTAAATGTAAAAGGATTTAAAAGGTAGATTTTTGCACATGAACCAATATAAAGCCAGTGGACAGGAGAGTGAAGTGGAAACCCGGTTTTTGATGCTTTGAGTGATATCTTTGCATAGCCCAAGGACGATGGAGAACAAAATTTGAAAACTGATCAGTGAAATGGGTTACTGAGGCAGGAGGATGGAGAGTTTGAAGGTGGCCTTGTATACATGGCAGGGTCTCATCTCAAGACCAATGCAAGAAAGGAAGGAAGGAAGGAAGGAAGGAAGGAAGGAAGGAAGGAAGGAAGGAAGTAGAAGAAGGAAGGAGGGATGGGAAAGAAGAAAAGAAGAGAAAGAAGAAAGGAGGGAGGGAAGAAAGGTTTGAGGGAGGAAGGAAGCAGGAGACAACCACAACTATACACTATGGTAAATGTTGGTAAGTGTTTCCTATGTCATCACTGTCTCTCTGCGATAACAGGAATATATAGATAATGTTCATGTGTTATTCCTTTCCTGGACAGATTTCCTAGTTCATACACAATGAAATTTAATCATCTCTACAATTATACCCATGTCCCAGTGACTACCATTCTTTATTCAGGGCTGAAGTCAATTTTGCTATTTTTCTAAGCTGTTTAAGGAACTGCCTTTGAAACTTTTTTTTTCAAAGAAACTACCTTTTTAGTTTATAGTCACACCTTAAATTAAAATCGTTTTCTTAGCACTGGCTGTTTGCCACACCAGATCTAAGTTGACGTCAGTGCTCCTTTAAAGACACAAGGTTTCATGAGTGTTTTCACTTCTTTGGTGTGTGTGTGTGTGTGTGTGTGTGTGTGTGTGTGTGTGTGTGAGACATAGAGAGAGAGAGAGAGAGAGAGAGCTCTTCTCCTTTATTGCTATTTGTTCCTGTGCAAATTCTATGGCAGAGCCATTTCTGAGAATTCTGAGTTAAAGCTTGCATCAGGCATGGGGAATTCCTAATGATCTTGCTAGCCTTTATAGACAACTTATGTGGGAAAGTGTCACAGTGTCTGAACTCAATAGACCTTCATAGATCTCCATAATGTACAGAATATCCAGTGCTTCAGTTTGGACACTGAGTGTCCTCTAAAGGTCTGTGTGTGAAAGGCCCGGTCCCCAGGGTCTTCCCACTATTAAGAGGTGATGGAACTTTTAGAAGAGAGGGTGTGCTAAGAAGTCCTTACATCACTGTATGTTCTTGAAATGATAATGGGACCCAGGTCTCTTTCTGGTCTCTATTGGTTCCTGATAATGTGCTTTACCATGTTTTGCCATTGCCTGCTGACACCCCTTAGAGAGACCTTAAAACAGTACTTCCATACAATCACAGATTGGGCCCCTCAAACGGTGAGGCAAGACAATGTATTTGTTCATAAGTTACCAAGGTTATAGAAACAAACAGTTATAGAAACAATAAACTTTCAAACACAGTTCGATAACTTGCTGATATTCAGGGACATCAGGCAATGGAATGCCAGTTCTGAATGTCGCTTTGAAATAACTGAACACTGGCCAAAACATATCAGTGCATTTGGTCCTCAGATGCAATCTTATACTGTAGCCAGTACAGATGATTGATAAATTGGGGGTGGGGGAACAGTTGATTAACAATGTCAAGTTGATTCTTACAGCATTGTTGCTTGAAGTGAAATGGTGCTTCTGTCATCTCCAAACAACAAATACCAACAGTAAATAACTCAATGCAGCTAAAACTCCAGAAATTGTTTCCTGTTCAAGGAGATATGCTTGATATATGTTCTTAGAACTTTAGCCTCTCACTCGGAACCGTTTTCCTCTTAGTAGTTACTGTTAACGACTTAGTTTCTGACAGAGTGCTAAAATACTATATTGGGTATTATTGACTGTGACCCACAGTAGAGGTGAGATAGGGAGTTTTGTCAGTTTTCATTTACCATATTTCTTCAATACTTGAAAGAATGCGTGGACCATCAGTGCTTCTCAGTAGAGAGTGGTCAACGATGGAATGAGCAAGCCAGCTCCATGTAGGACTTGGCCATAATGTATTTCTGCCTAGCCTCCTTTGCTATGCATATGTGGTGGGTGGAGGTGCAGAGACCCAGCAGGTTATAGGCACACAAGCCAGAGTTCCAGGAGCCAGATTCAGATTCTGCTTCTGCCCTAAAACAGAGTGACCTGTGTAGGTTGTTGCCTTCTCCATCTTGCTTCTACAACTGTGATGTGAAGATGATTCATAGCTGATCGTGATGGGAATGAAGTTATTAAAAACTCTGGCCAAGAGTATGTGCCTAATTAACGTGAGCTGGATCTGAAGCAGAACCCTTACAAGAGGACTAAAAGCTTCTCTCTTTTTAGAAAACATTGATTTTAGTGAGGGATAAAAGCTAAAGGCACTGTGACATTTTTATTTTCCTGAGGGGGTCCTAAAACATTTTAGCAATTTCCCTTCTGGCAAATGCCAGAATAAAAACCGTCTGCTTGGCACACCCAGCCATCCCTTTTACTGAAGCCCACGTCAGTATGCAGAGCCCCAGGGAATCCAGGGCAGTTTCATAGATGCCTGGGGACTGCAGGTGCTTGGTGAGGGCGTTCACAACCTTCAGAGGCCAGAGAGATGTGAAGCTGGATATCAGGAGCACATGGATTGGAGTAGCAATGAGTGGGTTGTATAAAACTGTTCTTCAGCAAGTGGCAGTTAATGCTACAGTTAACAGAGGGTTTTTAATACCTCAGAGTCTGTACACTGCTAAGAACTGAAAATGAAAAACCAAGCGCAATCAGTCAGACGTTGAAGATGTTCAAGGTATGAAATATATAGAGGCTCATAATGGCTTGCATTTCAAAGGCATCTTTGCAGACTGCTCTGACTTGTTAGAATTTATGGAGCATGATTAAGGAGGGTAGCATTTGGTGGCAGATGCTATGAAAGAAAAACCAGCAATGGTGGCAAAAGTGGCTGGGGTGGAGGAGAAGCTGAGAAAGGTGTTTCGCTTGTATATAAGATATCTTCAAGAGCCTTTTTCACTGCAAGCTGACTGGGGACTCTATACACCCAATGAGATTTGCTTGGCTTCTAAGGACTAGATAGATGGCTTTTAACTGTGTCTTTCAGGATTTTTGTCAGCATCACTTTGTAGAAGAGTTTTCAAAGAACATTGGTGACAGTGGCAGAAGTGGCTCCTGGAAGTGGAACACTTACACAGTCCTGAAAGGGTAAATGTAGGGACATGTCAGTGATGTTCTGTATGAATGTGGTACAAAACAGAGCCTGAGCATCAGAAGGCAGTGCCCCAAGGTGAGTTTTCAGAGATCTCTGCCTCTTAGCCTCCACGTTGTGAATATTGTCAGAATAGCTGAACACCAGTTCCAGTGGAAGTGTGCCGGAACACTGTGTAGTTCCCATCTCCACAGGAAGAAGGGCAGATGATGATTCCTTCTTTTGGGGTTTCTGCCTGGAGAAGATGGGAGAAGGACTGTGTCTTCTTCTTCACACCACGCCATGCTTTGTCAAGTCTCTTGAGCCTCTAAGTTTACTTTCATCTCTTCCATCATCATACATACAATAACACATATCAAAAGCCTCCTGTGAAATAGAAAAAACCAAAACCCCCATCTATGAAAGACACTGAGGACAGTCGAGTGAGGGGCCAACATTCTGCAACAAGAGCACCCAAGATTCCCCTTGTCTTTTACTAAAACTCACAGGGATCTTTAGCCAAGTAAAATCATAGATGGGGAAGAGGGCTGAGGGCTGAGCCTTTGATAGCCTTGTAACTTTTATCATAGACATATGTACCTTAACCAAACTTGATTGGGCATCCTAAGACAAAATATATGCCTGTTTCCTGACATCAAGCCATGATGAACATAACTGCCTTTTGAAGAGGTTATGGACAAGGATGCTACTTATTGGCATACATACAGGGTAAAACTGAAATACAAGTAGGATGGCTGATTTTAGACCATATTTTCCTCACATGGGAGAGAAGAAGGGAAGGGATAATGTAGATACACGATTGCCAGAGATTTGATCCACAGCTAGCTGGATCGTGAGATAAACATGCTTTACTCCCGTGTTAGAACAAGCCAGTGATAAAATAAAATGGACTAAGGTAGAATGGATCCACAGGGGAATCAAAGATGACAATAGGTGTCTTAGTCGGTTTCTATTCCTGGACAAAACATCATGATCGAGAAGCAAGTTGGGGAGGAAAGGGTTTATTCAGCTTACACTTTCCACATTGCTGTTGATCACCAAAGGATGTCAGGACTGGAGCTCATGCAGGTCAGGAAGCAGGAGCTGATGCAGAGGTCATGGAAGGATGTTACTTACTGGCTTGCTTCCCCTGGCTTGCTCAGCCTGCTCTCTTATAGAACCAAGACTACCAGCCCAGAGATGGCACCACCCACAAGGGGACCTCCCCCCTTGATCACTAATTGAGAAAATGCCTTACAGATGGATCTCATGGAGGCATTTCCCCAACTGAAGCTCCTTTCTCTGTGATAACTCCAGCCTGTGTCAAGTTGACACAAAACTAGCCAGTACAATAGGTGATTAATTGAAGATTAGTACCAACCCAATTCTGCATGTAAATGAAGAAACAAACAAACAAACAAACAAACAAACAAACAAACAAAAAACAGACTCAGGAGTAACCAATGTGATGAATGGCTTCATAGAAGAATTGATAAATGCAGGTAGGGTGTCTTTTTTAGCCCATAGATTTTTTCTTTATATATTGAAACAAATTATTTTTATACAATGGATTTCAATCATGTTTTCCCGTTCTGGTTCATCCCAGATCTTCCGCATCTCCCTAGCCACCTTTATGCTCCTTTTCTCTTTCTCTCTTTAAAAGCAACATAAACCCAACCCAACCAACCAACCAAACAAGAAACCAAGAAACACATACACCACAAAACCATGAAACGTTTTCTTATGCTAGAGAAGGATCTATAACCAGAGTCTTTGATGATGTTTATCATTCATTTAGAGTGATAGGGATATAATTTATGGCAATACCAGAGGAATTTCCATTAACCAGCAGGGAAGTTTCAATTACTCTCTTTGTAATTATGTATTTTGTGTGTGTGTGTGTGTGTGTGTGTTTGTGTGTGTGTCTGTCTGTCTTTCTTTTTGTCTGCATATGTGTGTGCAATGCGTAAGGTGGTATTGGAAGATACCAGAAGAGAATATTGGATACCCTGAGCATGAGGTATATGTCTGCATACTAGGGTGTTTGGGTGAAGATTAGTAGATCCCATCTAGCTAAAACTCAAGCTCCAAGTTCAACGAGAGACATTGCTTCAGAAAATGAAGGTGTAGAATTTTATAAAGAAAGACTCTGAAGATCAGCCACTAGCCTCCATATGCACAGGTGGGTCTACATGCCTGCATGCCCACATACAATCGCACACACACAAGCTTGACAATTTGGGGAATAGTCAACATGATCTTTTCTCTCCAATAATTTTGTATAGAAAAGTGTAGCACACAGAGTATCTGGAGAAGGAAGACTAACCCATATGTAAAGTAACACTTCCTTACCAACTCAGAAAGCACTGAGGGTGGATACAAGGGAACAGTCACTTCAGAATGATGGATAGGCAAATGTCTGGCTACTTCTCCTGCTGGTCTATCCATATCAATGTACCAGTCACTGCAAGTCTTGGAAATGACTGGCTGACACTGAAGTTAGATATAATTCCAACCCTTCATCTTGCTCACAAACAGAAGTTTCTAGAAACTATTCTAGAAAGGAATAGTTCCCCTTCATATGAACTTTTCACAAACATATGTATATATGTTAATATATATAAATATGTATCTTTTAATCCTCAAAAAAAGTGATTTCTCTTGAGTGGAAAAATAACTTCCTTCAGGGTTACTGAAGAAGCATACTATTTGCAACTTGTATTACTTAAGGGCTGAGTTATAAAGACGTCAAAACAAAACCACCACTTATCACCAAAAGTGAGGCGCACGAGTTAAGGTTTTGGCATGGCAGACAATTCCTGTCATGCTTGTTTTGTTAAGATCCACCGGAATATAGAAGGGGTTTTTGTCAGAAATACTGATGAAGGTGACTCATATGAGTTTTAAATAGGAAAACACTCACAAGAAAGGGAGAGAGAGAAAGATTAAACGAAGAGTAAAATTCTCCAAGATTATTTTTCCTGTTTAAATGGAAACTATTCTACGGAGATTAGATAAATAGACGCTTCAGTAAAATCAACAAAGCAGTGAGCACTAGAGCAAATGGAAGCTTCTCCACTTTGTAGAGAAGTCACAAGCGATGAGCCATCAGATAAGGCTAACCTCCTCCACTACTTTCTGGATGTTAATAAACCAAAGCCTGCTGGGCATTCCCAACTGTAAACAATGGAAGTCAGGTCACCATTTCCAACATTACTGTATTTATTCTTAGGGCTCGTTTCTATCTGAGCCACGATTGCCTTGGCCATCCTATGCACACCCAGTGTCTTTTAGCCTCTTAACTTGCACCTTGTGTATAGATTTGTTCAAGAATAAACACTAACTGGCACAGAAACTCTGCTCTCATAGTATATTAAGCATGCTACCACTTGCCAGAATGAAGTTCGGTTGTTACACGTACATTTATAGATAGACACATATGTGTCTCTATATTCAGATGAATAGGCTTCTACACAGAGAGACTCTGCATATGAAAATGAGACCTTTATTTGCTTGTGTAATGTGTCAAAATATTAAAATTAGAAAATTCAGGCAAGCACTTCAGAGTTTGCCAGAAAAATATCTTTTAAACTCCATGCGAAGTTGATCCACTTTCTTAAGAATGTCAAAAGTACCATGAGCCAAACTCAGCTTACAAACAATCTATTTAGTGCTTAGGACTGAGCATAAAATGTAAGAAAACGTACCCGCAGGTGAAGAAAAAGCAGAAATTCATCAGTCTAGCTTGAAAGGAAAACATGCCACAGCAAGCTCTGCTGAAAGACTTAGTAAAGAACCAGGTACTATACATGTGTTCCTGGTACCTGGGAGGGAGAGGCAGGAAGACTGTGAGTTCTAGGTCATCCTGGGCTATCTAGCAAGACTATAAAAAACTGTATAAATATATATAATTCCAAGCCAGATTTTCCTAAGTTTTCTAAAATTAGCTTGCCATCTTCATAACACAACCTTATTTGAAGGAATTAATATCAAGCCATTACCCTGACACAAGAAGATAGGGACAGCTGTCTGAGTCCCAGCACACGGATACGTCTTCCATATCACCCCCACATTCTCCATGAACACCTCCCTTGTCCCAGCTGTTCACCTCTTCTCCCAGCTGTCATCACACACCTTCCCCTGGCCTCTGTTACTTTTCCCTCCAAAGCAGGAATGAGCTGCTCGTGGGTGTGCCACCCTAACAAGTCTATAAATCTCAGGAGATAAAATCTGAATCATCATCAGTTTTATAAAAACCCTACCGGTCTCACTGTACAAGCTAAATAAACAGTATGTTAAACTAACAATGTAAAGAAAGGTGAGTATGGCTGCTTCTGCATTTTCAGACAGCGTGACACACTGCTGTCACTCACTGCTGCTAGTAGCTGCAGTGTTGTGTGACTCTGAGAGGTGAGCTGAGAGGTAGGACAGCATTTAAGTTCTTAATGCAGGAGCTGAGGGAGCTGGGGAGATGACTCAGTCGTTAAGAGAATGTACTGTTCTTTTTTTTTTTTTTTTTTTTGGTTTTTCGAGACAGGGTTTCTCTGTATAGCCCTGGCTGTCCTGGAACTCACTTTGTAGACCAGGCTGGCCTCGAACTCAGAAATCCACCTGCCTCTGCCTCCCGAGTGCTGGGATTAAAGGCATGCGCCACCATGCCCAGCAGAGAATGTACTGTTCTTGCAGAGAACCAGAATTTGGTCTAGCACTGAGTTTGGGCATCTTCCTGTAACTCCCAGTCCAGGGTATCCAATATCCTCTTCTGGTATCTTCCAATACCATCTTACGCATTGCATATCATATACTCAGGAGGACATGGTGGGAGAAAGGAAAGTTTTAAGGCATGTGACAGAAGAGGGGTTATGAGTGGGGACTTATGGGGGCTGGAGACTCAAGAAAAGGGGACAGAGAGGGGACAGTAAGTGCTGTGTTGTAATTAGGGGATTAGACTGACTTTTACACAGTGAGTGAATGGACACCTACGATGATTCATCTCCAAAGGAAAAACTGGAGTGCTGGTTCTTCCCATTGGCAATGTCCAGGGATTTCCTGGGGGAGCCTCCAAAAGGCCTGCCCATCCTCCACCTGCTCCAAAGATCTTCACCCATGTGACCTGGGTAGAGGCTGGTCATAGGCTTTTAAAAAGACCTTTAACATCAAAGCCATGGTTACGAGTAACATTTAACTGTGCGTCTTAGTTTTGTCATACATAAAATGAGAAAAATGACATCAATTATATCAAGATTAAGGAAAAAAATCTTTAGGACAACAAAGGTTGATGTGCAGCTGTAGTTCTCAAGTCGGGGTGACTTTGCTCCTAGGGAATGTGTAACAGAATATAGAGACAGTTTTTTTTTTTAATTTACTGTTTTGTTTTGTTTTTACTTTTAAATCTAATATCTTTTTAAAAATTAAATTAAAATTCTTACTTATTCACTTTACATCTCACTCACTGCCCTCCTCCGAGTCAGCCTCTCCCACAATTTTTCCCCCACTCGTCCTTCTCCTCTCAGTGGGTGGGGGATCCCCTGGATATCCCTCCACCCTGGCACATTAAGTCTCTGCAAAGCTAGGTGCTTCCTCTCCCACTGAGGCCAGGCAAGGGAGCCCAGGTAGTAGAACATATCCCACAGACAGACAACGGCTTTTGGGATAGCTCCTGTTCCAGTTGTTCAGGACCCACATGAAGGTCAAGCTGTACATCTGCTACATTTGTGCAGAGAGGCTTGGTCCAGTCCATGTTCTTTGGTTGGTAGTTCAGACTCTGAGAACCCCAAGGCTAGTTGACTTTGATGGTCTTCCTGTGCAGTTCCTGTCTCCTTTGGGACCTGAAATCCTTCCACTTCTTCCACAAGAGTCCCCAAGCTCCATCCACTATTTGACTGCGGGTATCTGTATCTGTCTGAGTCTGCTGCTGGGTGGAGCCTCTCAGAGGACAACATACTCCTGTCTGCAAGCATAAAAGAGCATCATTAATAGTGTCAGAGACTGATGTTTGTTCATGGGATGGGTCTCAAGTTGGGCTGGTTATTGGTTGGCCATTCCCTCTGTTCCCTCCCCCATGCCTACATTTCTTGTGGACAGGATACATTTTGGATTGAAAGTTTTGTGGGTAGGTCGGTGTCTCTATTGCTCCACTGGGGTTCCTGCCTGGCTACAAGAGGTGGCCTCTTTAGGTTCCATGGGCCCAATGTTGAGAGTTACAGCTAAGATCACCCCCATTGATTCTTAGGCACCTCCCTTATCCTAGGTCTCTGTCTTGTCTTGGAGATGCCCCCACCTCTTCACCTCCATCAGTTGCAGAGTTTCACTCATTTTTATGGCCATCTAGTCATCTCTTAAAAGAATTTGATTTAAAAAAATTATTTATTTTATGTGTATGAGTACACTGTAGCTGTCTTTAGACACAACAAAAGAGGTTATCACATCCCATTAAAGATGGTTGTGAGCCACCATGCAGTTGCTGGGAGTCAAACTTAGGACCTCTGCAAGAACAGTCAGTGCTCTTAATCATTGAACCATCTCTCCAGCCCTGAGTATAGAGCTATTTTTGATGGGCCCACTGAAGAGGGGGGATGATTGATACATAGTGAGCATAGGGCATGGATGCTGCGCTATATCCTGGGTATCATCATAGCAAAGGCCAGTCAGGCTCACAATGTCAATAGTATGAAGACAGAGAATGCTTGGGTAGCAGGTAAACACAAAGCTTTGAGCTAGATCTCCTGGGTTCAAATCCCAGCTTCACCACTGATTATAACCTTAAAGTATTTATAAGCTTGTGTGATTCAAGTCTCAAGAGCTTTGTGCTTTAGTTTTGTGATAAATGAAGTGGAAGCGATGAGCAGATATTAAAATAGTTGATACTCATGAAAACAGGGCAGTTTTTGGTAAGCTTCTTACAGGCAGTAAGGAACAACTGCCCCAAACTGAAATTTTGGAATATCTTTTGTTTAGCTCTTTCGGTTTGTAGTATTTGAAGAAAAAGACTAAATAGAATTTGTGATAATCATAGTTTATTAAGAGCTTAGTACATGACAGGCAATGTGTTGACATCCTGTGAAATGATACCTAGAGTCATTTTGTGGGTGCTCTCATTGAATCTTTACAAGAAGCCAAATGGCATGGGCATTACTAATCCCATATATATATAATATAATATATATAATATATAATATATATAATATATATTATATATAATATATAATATAATATATATATAATATATATATATATATAATATATATATATAATCTCCTCCACTCTTTATGTAGCCCAGGCTGGCCTTGAATTCATTATATAGTCAAGGGTGGAGTTGAACTCCTGATCCTTCCACTTTTCCTCAAAAGTGTTGTGATGATCATTATGCCCAGATAATAATCCCATTTTACAGAAACAAATTGAGGATTGAAAAGTTGAGACCGTTATCAAATTTGAACTAAGAGCTGTGGAGGCATAGTTGTCTGGATGCAAATCCTGTGTACTTAACACAATAATCTACAAGAAGGTAAAAATATGTGCTAACTAAGCAAACAGCAGGAAGTAGATGATTGCTGCATCAGAACTTCTGGCTCCATCTTTCCTGGATTTTCCATCTTCTAGTTTAACTCCATCAGTTTTTTCCCCTCCACTGGGTCCTAGGTTTCCATAGAAACTTCCAGCATACTGTCAGTCTTTTGGGACAGTGACCTCCAGCGTCCTCCTAAATAAAATATTCTTGATTGGGTTCATTGGGTTCTCTCTCTCTCTCTCTCTCTCTCTCTCTCTCTCTCTCTCTCTATATATATATATATATATATATATATATATATATGTTTTCCTAGTGTATGGTTTTCGGGCATGAATGGAACAGTTGTGAAGACCACCACTCTCAAGGGAACCTCCTGCTTTTAATGTATGGACCTTTACATTTATAAAAGGAAGGCCACTTTTATTTCTTTTTGTAAATAACTATCAGTTTGCAAACTAAGAATAAAGACTACAAGAGCTGTCCTTTGCTAACCCTGTTCTCCGAAGCACAGCCACACTGGCTTGGCTGGGTTGGAAACAGGACTCCAGAACTCAGTTCCCTTTCTGCATTTCCTTGGCAAAGAGGGTAGATGTTGGGGAAAAAATGCAAATGGTTGCACACGTGTCTTGGATAGATTTATCTCAAATCTGTCTGTTGTGTTCTGTGGATGTCTGCGGGCACAAACTTTTCTACTAGTTTTCTTTATTGTTGGTTTCTTAAGAGATCTTTTTATAAGATGGAACAATGTTGAAAATAAGTAAGAATGGGAGTTTCTTATGCCATCATTGGTTAGGAAATGGGAGAAAGTCAAAGAAACCAGAAAACCATTCCTTTTGGACAAAATTTTGGGTAGAGAGGAACAGTCCCCAACAACATCACCCAGAGTCACAGTGAAACCAAAAGAGGCAACCACAAGACTTGCTCACTGCTTTGTTAGGAACTTCTCCTGTTCCTTCTTTCTAGCTGCATTTGAATCTCCCACCCTCAAATTCCATAAAGCAGGGCAGGGTTGAAATTTTGATTCCAATTCTAAGAGTGCAGTTTTGTTGTTGATGAAGCAATTGAAGAAATCTGCTTGATATTTTTTTTTTTCATTCTTGGGAAGTTAAGGGTATATAAACAAAGCCCTAGGAGTAGAAAATTCTAAAGCAACTTATTAAAATGGGACGACACAGAGATGTTTATGCAATCAGACAAGCAGTTAGGAAGAGCAGAATGATTCATTCTCTGAAAATGCAGTCATCTTTTATATCTGAGGAGGAAGAAACAGATGGTCTTGTTATCAGTTTGCATATTTGTCTGAAAAAAAAGCAAACACCACAGGTGTAGGATCCACGTTCAGTTCCACATGGCACACACAGAAGAGTCTGGCTCTGACTCTGTGATGATAGATTCTATGTTAGAGCCTGACATCAATTCACTACACTCCAGGGTGCACCAAATCCTTGGGCAAGAACCCACCTCACTTTCAGTAACCACCTTCCAAATTCATTTGCCCCAGACCTTGTTGATGTTGAACTTGGAGCATTTCTGTAATGATTCTTTGGCTACATTCAGAAATAATTATCCAATAACTGCCATTGCCAGACACCATGCAAAGCACCTGCTCAGTAAAAAAATGTTTTGATCAGGCACTGTGATTGGGCTTTGATTCCAAACCGAAACAACACGGCGATGCTGGCATTGCCTGCTTTGTAGAGTGGTTTTGAGTGCCGAATGACTGTTTTCTGTGAAATCCCAGCATTAAACTTTTGCCACTGAAAGGAAGCAGTTACATCATTCATGCACAAATCAGGTTACTGTTTGACCACTGAGAACATGTGAAAATTTTCTACAAGGGCTGGAGAAATGACTCAGTGGTTAAGACTACTGGATGCTCTTGAAGTGAACCAGGGTTTGACTCTCAGCACCCACATGGTGGCTCACAGCTAGAGTTCATAACTTCAGTTTTAAAGGGACCCAATGCTCCTTCCTGGCCTCTGCAGATGCCAAGCACACGTATAGTGAACTCCAACACCTGCAAACATAGACTTATAAGAGGAAAGCTTGCTCATTGCATAGGCTGAATGCATTTGGTCCTTTGGTATCTGTCACAAATTTGTGTACTTCACACAGGTGGTAGACTTTCAGGAGTGGCCTCACTGCTCTGCTCTCTTGGACACATCTCTCACTTCTTACAGTGGTACTGACTCTCTTTTTTTCAGCCTTATGTTGTCTACGTGTTCATTTTCTGGGCTTAGCACCCAACCTCTTAATCTATGACCTCTTGCCTTCCTTTCTCCTTTCCTCTGTGTCCTTGGTTTTTCTTTCCCTTCAGGAATTCATCCCCAAGGGCTTGGCTTTCAGCCTTTGACTGTCTATTCCCTGGTTGATGGCTTCAAAGCATCCTTCTTGGAGAGAAGAGGAGGGGCGGTGAAGTTCATCCTGACCATTCTTAGGATGTGAAACCCAGTGGCAATCATATTGGCTGCATTATGACCTCATACGTCTATGACTATTAGTGATAAAAGATTGTTATTTTCTTTTAGTTTTTTTTCTATTTCTTATTGGTAGTTATGTGGAAGAAAGTTGATGAAAAATAATCTAGTGTCAAAACCTGTGGGGTTACTTCAGTGCTAGTACATGGCCAATCCTTAATGAGTTTGGATGTTGTTATTTTGTTACTTTAGTAGGGGTGCCTTTTTCAAACTACCACAGTCCTAAAGCTGAACAGTAGAAATGCATTTTTCTCACAGTTCTTCAGGCTGAAATATGAGACCATGGTGCCAGCAGAGTTGATTGATTCTGAGAATCTTTTCCTGGGCTTTTAGGTCACCGTCTTCTTGGGTCTTCCCTCTGGGCATCAGTGTTAAAATACTCTCATTGTATAAAGGCACCAGTCATATTAGACTAAAGTCCTGCCAGGAATACAGCTTTGAGATAAAGCCCTTGCCCTACATTGCTTCAGGACACAGGTTCAATCCTTGGTCTATTGCTGTGATAAAATACTGACAGGAGCAACTTTCAGGAGAAAAGTCTTATTTTAGTTCACAGTTCAGGGACCGTGAAGGCGGTAAGTGTTTGAAGCAGCTGGTCACATCATACTCATACCAAGAAATGTGAGGGATGGATGCCTACTGCTGCTCACTTCCCTTCCTCTAGTTACACAGTCCAGGATCCCAGACAGGGAATGGAGCCACTCACAGCAGGTACCTCTCCACACCTCAGTGAGTGAAATCATGATAATTGCCCACAGGCACGTCAAAGGCCTGTCTCCCAGGAGAGTCTGATTCCGTCAAGTGGACAATTAACACTAACCACGTCAATCCCCGATGGTGAAAAAAAAAACATATGTTTAAATGAAATTGTACCTTAATGACATTATTTTAATTTATTAAGCACCCTGCCTTCAAATCCAGCCACATTCTAAAGTGCTCCCACATGTAAGTTTTGAGAAGACAGAATTCTGCCGCTATGTTATTGTAACCATATGGTCTTATCTATTTCAAGGTCACGTTCAGGATGGTGAGCGCTTGTTGCTTGGTGTAAGGTAGCACATGCATTTGCTTTGCTGGTAGATATGCTGCCTTTGTCCTATATGAGCTCTGATAAGGTTGTACCTCTCTGGCTCAGTCATGGGGCTATTAAAGGACAAGATAGGAGAACTGATGGACACGTGTCATCCTAGCTCTCAGGAAGCCGAGGCAAGAAGCGCAGAAGTTCAGGATCAGCCTAGGTTGCATGATACAAAGTAGAAGAAAGAGGAGGTGGAAGTGGAGAAGGAGGAGGAGGGAGGAAGAAGAAGGGGAAGAAGAGAAGACAGAGGAGAAGGAGGAGGAGATATAAAAGTGATGTAAACTCATTGGAATATCTATATCTGTATTTAATCTATATCTAATTTATTTATCTATCATCTACCAATCTATCTATCTATCTATCTATCTATCTATCTATCTATCTATCTATCTATCTATCTATCATCTAATCTCCCTCTATATCTTTTGGAGTCAAGGTCTCACACTGTAGCCCAGGATAACCTGGAACTCAGTGTGTGGCATCTCATGGTAATCATTTTGCCTTAAACTTTTGAATGCTGGGCTTATAGACATGAGCTTTCCTGTCTTGCTAAAAACACCAGTTTTAACTTTTGGTATGTAGAAGTTATTGATGAAGAACATCAAGTGACTTAACTACTTCTTATGACAGGCAAGGAAGTTCACACACACCATTCAGTTGCAACTTATTTATGTACCTCACATGCACATGAGAACCAGGGAGAGTTGATGGTCCACAGCATTACCCTCCTGAGATGCTGTGTGGTTTCCTGGCGAGCACCAATTTCTCGGGACACTCTTTGCTTTCTTTATCAACTTTCTAAAATATAGTTATTTATACCTGGGACAATCATTGGCTACGTTTACAGCTTCTTTGGTAGAGAAAAGTAAACACATGCATCTTGATCATTGTATGCATACATCTGCAAAGATGTTTCTTACATACCATGGGTAGATGTTTTCAGGAAAAGTTTTGTAGCAAATTGCTCATAAATACAACTCAGATCCAAGCATCAGCACACAATAATATCTAAGGCTTGAGAACCGTGACTGCCTGCGGATCTGTTGGAAGACAACCTTGCAAAATGGTTACCCATATCCAAGTTCAACTGACTGCTGTATTTTCCTTGGCAAATAAATGATATGTGCGCATTGTGTTTGGGGTGTTTGTAGATAAACATTGCCTAGTTTCCCACAATCTTTATCTCGCCCTGTTATCTTATTCCAGTTAGATTTAAACATGCACATTACTACATCTTCAGCTTTGTTAACTCTGATAGGCATGTGGGGGTGATGGCTGAAATGGTTGCAGGAACACAGAGTAAAGAAGCCATAACTGCAAAGGGCTTATTCCCGAGTCTGGCCTGGAGCAGAGGTGACTAGGAGGTGACTAGGAGGCAGAGTTTTGAGTGAAAAGATAGGCAGCATCCTTTGTTAAGTAACACCCTAGGTATTTTGCCTGCAGAGTCCCATGTAACAAACACACAGAGCTAACAGCAAGCAGGGATTGTTATATTATTCATAGTTTAGGAAAAACAGGTGGAGAGGTTAAAAGAATTTGCCCAAGCTAATGAGTCCTAGCAAAGGAGTGAGCTGTGCTGCTCAGGGCTGTGGTGGTCTGAAGCTGATGCTTTCACACTTGCTCATCCCACCTGGGTTACAACACTAGCGGTTTCAGGCACCAAATCTGTCCTTGGAAAAAGTAAAGATATTTTCAGACACATCCACTTACACCTATAAATGAAAAAAAAAATCCTTACCAGACACCATAGAAGAACATTCATTTTGTTTTTTAAGTTAAGCTACCCCTTTTACTGAAAAAAAGAAAGGAAGGATTACCGATGAGGAAATTAGAGTTCCTTCCCCCCCCCCATAAGAATATTAACTTATTAGATCCTGAAATGGAGGCCAGAGGGCAGACATAGGTGGGTCTAAAGGAGGGTACCTCATACAAATATCAATAGCCATAGTCGGACAAAATTATAGGTAGGTTTCAGTATCTCGTTCCTAAAGACAGGCTAAACAAGGCACTGCAGTGCAGGCATCTTTCCATTAAAGCCATCAAAGATCAACTTGGAATGGAAACAATAATTTAGGATAGGTTAAACTTCAGTTACAAAGGGAAGGAAGCGTGTTTGAGAGTTAAGGATGCATCAGACATCACTGTATTGTAACAGAGTTTTATCTTTAAAACAAATCGAGAGAAAGATAAGATGTAAGATGCTGAAATAAGAGTGTTTTAATGGTGGTGAGGAGATGGCTCAGCTGATCAACTGCTCTCCATGTGAGCATGAGACCCTAAGTTCAATCCCCAGCATCCATGTGAAAAGCCAGATGTCATTGAGCTAGATAACACCTGCTATTCTAGCACTGGAGGGATGGAGATACGAGGACCACTCGGGCTTGTCAGTCTGTCAGTCTAGCTGAGTCAGTGAGCCCCAGGTGCCTCGAGAGAGCCAGCCTCAAGAAATTAGTCATAGAGTGAGTTTTGCTCTCTCCATACATACATGAACATATAAACATGTATAGCTCCTCTCCAAATGTACACATGCAAAAAAGAGTAAAATTAAAAACCAAGTTCCCTTAATATATGTATATGGATGGTATAATGAACTCTGTCTGAAATCATAAAGATAAGGAACTTCTTTTTATTGTGTGGTTAACGAGGCCCCACTATGAAGGAAAACATAAACAATTTGGACACAATTAAGAGCCAGTAAATGTAGTTCTGGGTAAAAGATAGTTAAAAGACCACTTAACATACTTGGACATGTGCACTCCAGGAATGTGTGTTTCTAAGACATTGGTGACAACCACAGTTAATGGTAATTGTTGGCCTCCAAGGACTCCTGTGAAAATCCATAAGAAGTGAAAAGTAGTAACGAATTTGTTTTACTGGAGGGATTTATTGTTGTATGGGAGCCCATGGGAGGCCTGGTTTCCATACGGCGTTTCTTTGGGGGAAGTTAAGTGGCTTGTGCTGGAAAGGCCCTCAAGTTGACTCTCCCTGCTTTTCAGCCCGCCTGATTTTCTAAGAGGCATCAACAAAATCCCTTGCCCTTTGACCTTAGGCTGAGTATGGTCAAGAGCGGCAGGAGAAGAGAAGAGAAGAGGGCACAGCCACTGTATTTTATTCCTTGCCAGCCTTTCTGTGAGGCTGTGGTTTGTTCCTGTTTTTGCTTCTCTACAGAATGTTGTGTGTGGTTAAGCAGAGAGAGCTTTCTGGCTGAGTTCATGGTGAAGTTCATAGAGCCATCTTTAGAGTGGGAGGGGATACAGGGTGCTGGTAATTCCAGTAGGCTTGCATCAATTCTTTTGACTGGTTTGTATCTCACTCTTTCATAAGACTCTCCTCAATACTGTGTTGGGGCATCCTTTGGTCCTTCCCTGATAAAACACTAAACTTCAATTTTAACCTTGCAGAGCAGGTCAGCCTACTTATTATAGCTACGCTGTCAGAAACATTTTAAATTTGAGTCAATTAGAGTAATAAAGGCATCATAGTTAATAGTATCCAAAAGCACATATAGACATTGCCTTGAATGTGAGAAAAGGAAATCTGTGTGAAGCTTGAACACAGGTAGCCTGCATGGTAGACAGTCACAATACAGCCTGTGGGACAACAGCAGCCCAGTTTGCTTTGTTCCCTTCCTGGTCTACTGTTGGCTTGGTTAAGGACAGTGTTAGTGTCAGTTTCCAGCCTAATCCTGGACAAAGCCCAAGGTAAGATTTGAGGTGAGGGGAACTCCAGCTAGGGCCTGCAGTTCCACTGCGTCATATGGACTCTGACAAGTTCTTGTATACAGAATGTTTTGCTTCAGAAAGAATTTTCTCTGTAGATCTTACACATCGAATGTTTTTTCTCCTATTCCCCAACTTCGATGGCTAAATTGCCCTTAACAATTTAAAGGGAAGTTTAAACTAGATCTTAACTCATGGTACTAGGAGGGGGAGACTTGGAGGTGAGTCTCTGGTGGCTAGTGCCCTTATGAAAGCTATCTCACGCTTCCTGCATGTGACAGAACACAGGACACGAGGAGCCAGGCAGTGAGTCTTATCAGGCCTTCAGTGTGCTGGTGTTTTAACCTTGGACTTTAAGCTTAGTCCAGGTTGACTGTGAGTAATAAATGTTTGCTATTCATAAACCACCCTGGGCTATGGTATTCTGTAGTGGGCCAAGACAGGTGATAACTCTAGATAAGTCTAGTGACTTGTCTATGTGTATATCCAGTCAACACACTCAAGCTACTGATTGGTTTTTACACATATGCACAACTGTATGGCTTTCCATGGTCATTGAAACTTGTGTTTCTTCTTCCCCCAGGCCCTAACTAGAATTTCCCTCACCTAAAATTTTAACTTCTGTTTTGGACCATGTATAGGCTGGAAGCCGGACACCAACACTGTCCTTAACAATGCCAACAGTAGGCCAGGAAGGGCACAAAGCATTCTTCTTCAACTTGGCAGAACACTGCTTCAAAACCAACAACCCAACAGCCTATACCCAACTTTTATTCAGTACGATTAAACACAACACTTTCTGGCTCAGCAAGACAACTGTTGGCTATTATGGGAGGGGAAATTACTGGCCCCGGAATGTTAATACTTTCCACAGTGAAATAAGAATAGTTAACTCAAGTGTTCAGCATAGCCTAGGTCATCCTGCAAGGAATGAGCCTGGTACCAAAGTCCTTTACTTTTCAGTCTTTCTGGAGCCACAGTGTGCACCAGAAGCAGTGTGCTGTAAATACTTGCCTAGTTCATATCCCTAGCAGTTGGCTTTACACCTCTTCTATGCGTTATCCCCCAGAATGAGCCACGTGTACTGATGCTGCTATTGCTACTGCCTAGAATCCCTGGGCTCTAGGGAAAGTCTTAATTATGCTCACTCCTCCCCCATCTCAGAGTATCCAGGTTATGTAGGCATTCTGATCCTGTCTTTTATGTTCTTGGCTTGTATTATTAGAACCACTGAACAGAAAATATAATGTTCCTTAGTTTAAAAGGCGCCATAAAAATAAAATAAATAAAATTTGAATGTGCTGAGCAAGACTGCTTCCCTAGGCAAAAGCAATGCCAATGTATCAGAAGTGTTATCCGATTGAAATTAATTACTGCAATGCATTACAGGCTGGTGGACAACTCCCGGGTCAGTGCTTAGAGCTGGCCAAAGACACCAGCCTCCTTCTCTTCCCCCATTTGTCATATAACAGGGAGGTGAATGTTATTCACATATTAGAAAACTAGGACTCTATCTGAAAGAATCACAGTACCTCCTGCTCCATAGGATAGGACTTGACTTCAGTGCCTTTCTCAAGACAATAGTAAGACCCGACTGCTAATGCTTTTCCCATCTTAGAAACATAAATGGTGTGAATCAACTATTAACTGTGTGAACTGTAGAACTCTGTTATGTCTGTACTTCCAACTCCCCCCACCCTTGAGAAATGAGGGCACAAAGAACTAAGAGGTTGTCTGCTGCAGGACAGAAATAGCCATAATCCTAGGATTCTCTTCCCAGAGGCACATCTTTTCAAGTTTTTCAAGCTTGGCAGAATGCTGTTTCAAAACAAATAGCCAAACAGACTACATGCAGGCAGAGCTATCCCCGTAACCTCCACTCCCCCTACCCCTTCCCCCATAAGAAATTGCTTTTGTATGATTTGGTAGCCCCTGCCACCATATCGCGTTACTGAAAAACACTGTATACCTTCCTTTTCATAGCTCTAAATTGTCTTGCTTAACAATTGAAGGAGAAATTTAAACTTGGTCTTAAATCAAAATTTAAAACAAATAATAGCCTAGTTATGACTTTAAGCCAAATAATCTGTCCTAACGGATTTGCCTTGTGGGAAGAAGAAACACCAATTTGAAGAGATTTTTACAAAAATAATAAATTCTACTTAAGGGAAACAGAAATCTACAGTTCATTTTAAAACAACTCCCATTTCCAAGGCCCTGAAGGAGGGTGGGCAATGTTGGCAAAGCCTTGGCTGGATGACCCGATACTGGAGAGGAAAACAACAGGCTATATGTGTGAGTTTTGATGTAATCCTAGAGTTTTCTCTTTTCTTGTGCCCTTACACAATGCACGAGTCTTGTCGCGGCTGAATGGATGCATTGCTCTGGTATTTTAATGGATTACAATTTACTGCAGTATCTACTTCAGTTCTTGGCTTGCTGATACTAAAAATTATCTTAAACGGGAATTATAACATAAAATTAAATTAGATATACTTCAACAAGTTTATCTCTAACAATAAATATATACAAATTCCGCAATGAAGAGCCCTGCAATTTTCAGCCGGTGCTTAAAGTAATTACACATTCTGTGATGGTAACACATTCCTGTTTCTTTTCTTTTCTATTTTTTTTTTTTTAAATTGTGCCACAAGCTGGTGAGGCACCTCTACCACGCATGTTAATGCTAATTAGCAGAGAAAGTGTAAATCTGTGGAAGCCGCCGATTCTGTCCCTCTGCCAGCTTTCCCTTGATTGGAAATTGCGGGCCGAATTTCCTCTCATTCCAGCGTGGCCTACTCGGGCATGGTGTGAAATGTCCTTCCTCAGCGCGTTTTAATCCATCAGCTCTGGTCGTCGGAATGGCTCACCGTGTGTTCTGAATTCAGAGGTCGCCAACAGTTTCCTCCATGACTGCCTTTCCCACTCCATCAAAGGAGGATTTAGACAGGGCAGAACAATAGGCAGGGATGCTGTGTTTATTCTATGCTCCTTTGTCCGCGTCGTCGGAGAGGTGTTTCTGTTTAGATGTTAATAAAGTGGCATTTTGAAATATGTTCCTGAACCAAGAGGGAGGGAGATGAGCTCTGAGCCAACTTTGTTTCCTTCTAGGCAGCCGGACACTGTTTAGAAACAACACCTGCACCCGGGACTTCCGATAAAGGAGCAGCCAGAGGCTTCCAGGTCCTTTGGTCTCGTCCTGTCCCAGAGCCTCCGGGGCTGTGGCCAGCAACCTGCCAGTTCAGGACTTATTTTGCTCTGTTAAGCACAGCCAATGCAAAGCTCCCAGCACCTTCTATAACCTCTGCTTCTTTACCTTGTGGCCCAATCCTGCTTTTGAAGTTGGTGGGGAATCGTTAATGGTGCAGGTTTTCTTTTGCCTTGAGCTGTAGGGCTAGATTTAATTTGAATTTATAATCTGGGCTTCACAGTGGAACATTTTTTGGGTTCCAGGAAATTAAAATGTAACTCATCCAACCACCCCCACACCTCTTTATTCTCAATTGCCTTTTCTCTTTGAAGGGGGTTTGGGTTTTTTTTTTTTTTAGACAATTTCTTGCTGTGTAGACTAGGCTAGCCTTGACATTGCTATTCTTTACCCACAGACCTCTGAGAGCTTGGGTGACAGGCTTGTGTATATGTGTCTCTGACTATCACTCACCAAAAGTCTCCAGTCCCTTCCACACACTTGTGTTCTTCACCCTGTCCATATTAATTCTTTTTTATTAGGTATTTTCTTCATTTACATTTCCAATGCTATCCCAAAAGTCCCCCAAACCCTCCCCCCCCACTCCCTTACCCACCCACTCCCACTTCTTGGCCCTGGCATTCCCCTGTACTAAGGCATATAAAGTTTGCGTGTCCAATGGGCCTCTCTTTCCACTGATGGCTGACTAGGCCATCTTCTGATACATATGCAGCTAGAGACACGAGCTCCGGGGGGTACTGGTTAGTTCATGTTGTTGTTCCACCTATAGGGTTGCAGATCCCTCTCCTTGGGTACTTTCTCTAGCTCCTCCATTGGGGGCCCTGAGATCAAAGGGCCCCTATATTAATTCTTAAGCTCCAACTGTGTCAGCAGCTAGCAGAGCCAGAGCCATGGGCATAGAGCAGAAAGTCACTCTCCGGAACCCTTGGGAATCAGTGAGAATGCACCTTCTCCTCTTGCAGCTTCTGAGACGAACAGTGGAAGAGATAATTATCTTGGACATCCGTCTTTTGCATTTTAAAGAAGTCTCTTAAGTTTTATCTCTCCTGGGTGACTGTCCTGGAACTTCATTAGCAAGCATGTTTATGCTCTGGGCATATGCTCTAACCAGGCAGGTACAGCATGCATTGTTTTTAGACAGGGGTTCGTCCTGTGTTTCTGCTTTAGAAATCTGCTGTTTACCCTACTACTGTATCTTGAATACTTTTTATGTTATCAATTTTTATAGTGTGTTTTCCCTTTTCTTTGTCTTTTTAACAAGAAAAAAGGGCTTTCTGCTTCACAATATCATGGTTAATATGTTCAAATTTATAGAATAAAAATTTCCCTTATTCTTGAGAATTTTAAACACATGCATACAATAAAATATGATCATATTCACTCCCATATTTTCTTCAACATGTTCCCTCCCAACTTCCTTTTAATTAATTAATTAATTAATTAATTATAGATAATCCAATTATGGTGTGCATATATTTATGCATGGGTGTGCATCCATCCACTGGATCATGTTATACTGCTACCAATGGCCATGCCCTTCAAGAAGAGTAAGCCACCCTCCTGCAGCAACTATCAGCTTCTAGTAGCCCTTGAGTCTGGAGATCACGGGGCCCATCTACATCCGGGTTTTGCCTGGCTTTATCTTGTGTAGGTAGGTTCAGCTGCTGTTAGCCCATGATTGCCCTAACCATGTCATGTACAGAGAGCAGTGTTTCAGAACACTCCACATATCTGTCCACTATTATTTTCTTTGTCTCTTCTCTGACATTCCCTGCGCTTTGCAGTAGGCATTGATAAAGAGGTCCATTTAAGGCTGAGCACTTGGTCTCATATTCTCATTTCCAGCTTTCTGAAGAGTTACCCAGCTCTCCATTGGCTATTGCCCACTGCAAGAAGAATCTCTGACTAAGGCTGAGAGCAATTGTGTCTATGCACACATGCATGCACACACATATACACATATACATTCGCACACACATTCACATACATATACATCAGCTATATATATTCTCATATATAAATTTTTAATTAACATTTTTGAAATGAAAATATAATTACATTATTTCTTCACCCCACATTCTTTATCCTTTGTCCAATCCCTCTCACTTCCCTTTGTATCATGTCTCCTGCCCCTCTTCAATTTATGGCGTTTTTTTTTTCTTTATTATTGTTACACACATACACACACACACACTCACACACAGTCGCACACACATGCACACACAAATACATAAATATAACTTTTTCAGTGTATATAGTATTATTCATATGTATGTGATATCAGGGCAGACCAATTGATACTAGGTAACTAGTTAGGAGGATTATCTAGAAGAAAATGATTTCTCCTGTTCTGAGCATTCCTTAGTAGCTTGTAGTTCTTTTGTAGGGGTAGATCCCCCCTTCCATGCTAGCATGTCTATTGGTGGTGACCCTGTTCAGGTAGCCACACTGTTTAGGCAGACATGCTGATGTACCTCACCACTTTTATTTGAGAGCATATCAGGATAGTATGCCTGGGTTCTCTGGAGAAAGTGGAACAGCGGTGAGATACAAAGTGATAGGGTCCAAACACCTAGAACGTTCTGTGGGCAAGCCACTAAACGAGCGAGTTCTGAGTAGAGGGGGATGGTAACTTCGGTCTCACACAAAATCCATTCTGTCTCTCAGAGGCACAGTTTCTAACAAGCCTGAGATTCCACAACGCTCTCGTTCATTGTTATGGTAGGACAGTGATTTAATTACAAAGGCCCTACCTTGCAATTTTTCCTCTGCTAGCACAAGAAAGCTGGCCCGTGGTGTAACAAATGTGTGAATGTGTCAGCATGTGCAGGGAAGGAGCAATCCGCTGCTGCTTAAACACTTAGAGGGATTACTCGCCATCTCTTAAAACCAGTTACATTAAAGCACCTTGTAAATGCACTTTGGAAACAGCCCTTGCAAGAAGGCCCCGTTGGTAATGGGCCAGAAAGTGACTGGCAGGAATTTAAATGACAACGGGAGCAGAGAAATTGGGGTTAAAGGTATCAATTGGTTCAGGATGCATGAATAAAGAAAATAAAATCTGGGCGAAAGGAAGAAATAAAAGGCGAAGGAGACATCTCTAATCCTGCTTGTGTAATTATGACATCGAGTGCAAGAGCCCATCCTATGGGTACAATACTGTGGTCAGTTGACAGGGGTCAGCACCTTTGGGACTTTGAACCCTGAACATGTCAGAGGAAAGAAAACAGGCGGGTACAGCTGAAAAGCACTACATATTAAGCACGTTCAAGATCTTTGGGTATAGAGTGGAGCAAAGAGAGACAAAGAGTTTCATCTTGGATGGAATTCTCCAGATATAGCATACACCTCCTCTGGATTGAAACCCTTAACATACATTTAATTCTGGATTGAAACATTACTGATGTTCCACTGGGTCGTGCATGAAGAAAGTCCCTGGATACGTTTCCTAGCCACGTTTCTCTGAGAACCTAGCCATGTTTCTCTGCAGTGCCTGAGGCATGGCTGTATTCTGTGGCATGATTTCTGGGTTTCGCCAAGATGGAAATCACTTTTGTGTATGTTAGACAAAAGCTCTCAGGTAGAGATGGGTGGGAGTCCATCAAAATCCACTGCAAACAGCTTCTTGCTTGGAGGTGGGAGGCTTTGTAGCCACTTCTTTCCTCAGTGCTGGGATTTCATTTTGTTTAAAATCTGTGCAGGTCTGGACAATGTACAATGAGTGAGAGACTTTGCAGTGCTCAGCTCTGAGAAATCTTCAACCGAACCCCTCTCTTCAAGGCTCAGGGATCTATGTAGAAGAGAAGGCAGAAGAACTGTCAGCAGAGGTGGAGGATGACATCAGGGAAACAGAGATTCCAGACACAACAGGACAGATACACACATGAACTCCTAAAGAATATGACAGTGTGTACAATATATGGCTTCTTCTTTTAAAAGTAAGTTCTAGAGACCAAATTCAGGTCTTTCTGCTTGCAAGACAAGTGTTTTATTGACTAAGCTATTTTCTCAGTCCTAAGTGAGGACCCCTTTTCCCTATCCCTTAAGTGGTGGTCAGAGGCGTCTCATCCCAGTTATTTTGCTTATGCCTTTGTGGTGCTTGGCTCCGGTCATCCGTAAGTGCTAGAATAGTTGCCAGGCAGCTATGGCTGAGTCAAATGGGAGCTTTCTGGGTTTCTCTTTAGTTCCTGAGAGGCACAGTAGCCTGCATGTTAAGATTCTTATATGCACTAATATTCTAAGCGGAGACTCATCTGTAAAAGATGGCAGCAAAATTTCTATGAAGGATGTGTCTGGCTATGGAAGCCTGTCATCAGCAGAGTGTTTCTGGGCATCTCTCGGATGTTAGCAAGTGCAGTGATTCCCTTTTCTCTGTGGAGCTCTTCTCTAAGAGCTAGTGGCAGAGCCTCTAGTCGTTTCCAGTTTCCAGTCGGCTTCTAGACTGTATCATTTGGCAAAAGCGGATTCTTTTGATACTGTGCTCCATGATACAGTTACTTTACTCAGGCAGGCTACATTGTCCGGTGATGCTAGTCAGCAATCTGGCCCTGGGAGGTGGTTTATGATGCAAGAAATCTCCTGTGAGAGTTCTCAGATTATCAGACATTCATCTGCCTGCGGATTAGTGTCACCGAGAAAATAAACAAAAGAGCCAAAATCTGACAGGTTGCCACCAGCCTGAGCCTACAGTCAGCAAGCAATGGTTTCAAGTTCAGGTTCACGTTTCCTCGTGGGTATTAATGTTGGGAGCTGGGGAGATAGATATGGTCGGTAGAGACATCTATCACCTGGATATTTCTGGATAAAAGTTTCGTTCAGACCTAAAGGTTGCCTACATGCCTCTCTGTGCTAGGTACAACTTTTTGTTTTAAAGGAGAAAATGTTTATCATTTATTTACTTATTCTTGTTAGATTTACAAAAAAACAAAAAACAAAAAAACTAAGGTCTCAAGTAGTTCACCTGGCCTTGAACTCATGATGTAGCTGAGAATGACAGTGAATTTGAACCTTGATCTTCAATTCTCCACCCCCTGAATGCTAGGATTGTAGGCATGTGTCTCCATGCCTAGTTTCTGTCATGCTGGGGACCTAACCCCAGGTCCAGCTCTTTATTTTGACCATTTAGTCTGTTTTATTCTCTATTGTATATCGTGATTATAACGAGTTGGCACAATTGTGTCGGAAGTAGGACACAGAAGTAGGCCTGTCCGCTGACCTTAAAATGAAACAAACTGCATTCATTAAGAGTAGCACAGAGGGGCTCACAGAAAAGCCATGGAGAGGAAAAAAAACCTGTCTTCAAAACCATCAGCTCCTACGTGTCTGTGTAAGGCATTCAGGAAGTATTAGGTGTTGGAACGGAGAGAGAGAGGTGCGAAGCAGTTCTAGCAGCCGCCCACAGGTAAGATGTTAACGACGCTGGGTGAGAGCGAGTGCCCCACTCAAGTGAGATCCGCGAAGCCGGAGACGGTGATTTTCCACTGGAAATATAATTTTCCATTCCCAGATTCTGTTGCTGGCCTGAGACAGTGATTTAATAGCAGAGCCTACTGGCTTATTCTAGGCATTTCTCTGTCTTTCTGTCTGGGTCACTGTCTCTCTCTCTCTCTCTGTTTCTCTTTGTTTCTCTCTGTTTCTCTCTCTGTTTCTCTCTGTCTCCCTGTCTCCCTCTCCCTCTCCCTCTCCCTCTCTCTTTCTCCCTCTCTCCCTTCTCTTGACTTTCTCAGAGTCCAGACTAAGCCTAGGGAAAAAGCCTTAGAACTGGAGGGCTCTGGGATTGTCCATTGTTGTGCGTTGTTCTCCATGCCTGTCCACTTCAGCATGGGTGGTCTCCACTTGTACTGGGCAGCTGCAGGGGTTCAGCCAGCTCCCAGCCCCAGCCTCTGAAGCAACTAAACTAAACACACGACCACTGATTGGCCAAGAGCTGGCAGCTGGCCACAGCTGTTATTATTTTTCTTTCTAGTGTTTGCACTTTCATGTCTAAGCTGCTACCTTTGCTGAGTTTAACAAAGGCAGAGCATTTGAATTTTATTTTCAAACCTAGGGAAGGGCTGCAAGAAGCAATTGGTGCCTGGGTTTTATGTGAGTCTAGAGTGCAAGATCTTGGCATTTATTAGTATATGTGAATGAGGAGGGAGGGATGTGTGTGTGTGTGTGTGTGGGGAGAGAGACTTTCAGATTCAGATATCTAAGTTGTTGCTTTTCTTTCTTTTGTTTTTTGTTTTGTTTTGTTTGTCTTGGTTTATTTGTTGTTGTTTTTTTTTGTTTTTTTTTTTGAGACACAAAGTTTCTCTATGTAGCCCTTAGTCATCCTAGAACTTGCTCTGTAGAGCAGCCTGGTCTTGAACTCAGAGCTCTGCTTGTGGATTGTAACAATTCTATTATACCTTGAGGATATGCTGATATGGATGGGGACTTGAAGAAATGGCTACTAGTTGAGGGCCATGTGTGATCCAGACACTTTCAACATTCTGTCGCACAACAGTACCTCAGGTAACACTCACATCTTACAAGTAAGAAGGCTGAAGCTCAGAGAAGTTGAGCCACTGGGCCAAAGTTGCAGGACATAGATGCCAGGGTTGTGATGTCTTGGTGTTGAATTTAGAAAGGTTTATCTATACTTTTTGAATTATACATTGGAGGACATTATTTGGCTCTAACTGGTAGAGTAGACTGTTACAGGCCTGAACATTTGTTGATGCACCTGTAGAAACTGAACAAATAGTTGTATCAGGAAAACAGTGTCTTAACCTGCTTTCAAAGCCTTGTCTTGACATTCGGAGGCAAACAGGTGACATCTTGGTGAAGTCACGTCCAGGAGCTCTGTTTAACATGATGCTTTCTTTAAAAGCCACAGTGTGCGCTGGCAGTGGATGCTCACCATGCCAGCTTGTCAGGACGCAGGATTTTCCCATCTTATCTTATGGAAATGTGGTATACCATATGTCTCAGGGGGTGAGAAATCTGTGATGCCATTGAACGAATGCCTAAACTACATCAAGTTTGGCATCACTGAGGTCTGGCACAGGAGTGCTCACTTCTGCCAGAGGAGATTTACTTTTTGGAAAGTGAGAGGTGGGAGAGCAATTTGCGAGATCAGTTTCTGTGAAGCAAAAGAATAGATGTTTTTGTCAGCAATTTTTTTGTCTCTTCTCATACATTATAAAAAACCCAAATTGATAAAGATATGTCCGAAGTGAATTTCATTAAGATTCCTCCCCTTTGATACAGAATATCACGTAGCCCATGCTGGTCTCAAAGCTCACTATGTGACTTGAACTTAAAACTTCCCCTGATTCTTCTTTAATTTCATTGTTTTACAGTTTCATACACTTATAGTTTATTTGTAAAAATATTGATTTTGTATGTATTTATATGTGTGAGTATGTAAAGTGAATGCAGGTGCCCCCAGAGTCCAGAGGTGTCAGGTCCCCTGAGCTGGAGTTATAGGCGGTCGTTAGCTGCCTGGTGTGTGTGCTGAGAATTGAACTCAGGTCCTCTGCAAAAGCAGTATGCCCTCTAGATTGCTTAGTCATCTCTCTAGCCTCTGCAAACATGTATATATGTAATTTTAGTTATTTTCATCTCCCATCCCCTCTCTCATCTTCCTCCCTACTCCATCAGAAAGTAGTCTTTGCAATGATCCTCTCCACTAACTCCAGGCCTTCTTTCTGGGTGAGACCACTGAGTTTAATTAGACTTTCTTGCTCAGTGTAGGTAGAAGCTATTTCTCCTAACAACCATTAATTGTCAATGCTCAAACCTCAGGAAGGTTTAGGCCCTGTGGTCCCTCCCTCATGCCTGACGAAACAGTGATGAGCTGACTCTTGTGTCTTGTGTAGCTATTCACAGCTTTGGTGAGTTCATGAATGCAACACGTAGACCATGTCCAGAAGATATCTTGTTTTTGCCCATCTCCCTAGTCTATGGCTCTTATATTCTTTCCACCCCTCTTCCGTGATGTTGCCTGAGCCTTGGAAGAAGTATTATAGGGTCTTATTTAGGCCTGAGTACTTCACTACGATTTTTCCTCAGCACTTCGGCTAGTTAGGCTGCAGTAAGAACTTTCTCTGGTGAAGGTTGGGAGAAGTTTTGATATATGGGTGTACACATCAATATTTAGAAAGTAGGTTGATAACATGACCCTTCAGTAAACCAACAGTTATAGGTTCTTCACTGAGGCCTAAAACCTCTACAGTCTAGGAATCTTGATGGGGCAGATAGAAGTTCAAATCCAGGTCTGAAGCAATTGGTCACTGCCACAACCGTCATGCCACTGTTACACTAGTGGACAGAGCTTGCTTAGCATCTGACTTTAAAATTCTGGTTCTCCTATCCCCACCTTAAGGAGTCCAGGCACATCAGTTTCTGGTTTACTAAGGGCTTCTTGGGTGCTAGGCAATCACTCTATCAACTGAACTACATCTATATGTAATCACTTTTTAATAAATTACTTTGGGTCACTATATATAAAATTTCCTATAAAACAAGTACAATTTATAGTCATAATAATGATACCAACCAGGAGAATTTGAGAAGTTCAGGATCACATGACTAGCAAGTAGTGATATAGGAATGAAGTTCAAGTTCATCTGAGAACCAAATTCATGGATGACACTTTTTCTCTAGGGCACACTATCTCCTGATAATGCCACACAAGATTTGAATACTGTCATCACTGTACCCCAATCCTTCTTCACGTACAGTCATGCTGAGGCAAATATGAATAATACGTCACTATGTATAAGTCAATCAGAATATTAGTCAATAAAGTCCTTGGTCTCTGCATAATGAGAGAGGACATTTAGGAGGACTTCCTTGCTCATTTTGGTAGCAGACCAGGAGCCTAGATATCACTTTGTAAAGGTAACTGTAGCTCTTGAACTACTGAGGCAAGGTCGGTCAGGTCCTGTATTTAGAGAAGGAAATGGCAGTAATAGAAAACCCTACAGAAGAATGTCCCAGTTTATGACCTAGACTCATTCTATGTAAAACTAAAAAAAATTTTTTGTTCTATCTAGGTAGTAAAGTTAAGTGTGATATGGAAATATAAATGAAAAGAAAAGCAAGCCCATTGTCTGGGTTAGGACTTCATTTACCATTTAGTAGCTAATCAGATTCCTTCAATCCTTTTTTGCCTTAGTTCCCTCATCTATGAAATGTTAGTGTTTTGGTGTTTTTTTTTTTAATTTAAATTTCCCTTATGGGATCTCAGGTAACCAAGACTAGCCTCTAACGGTCTGTAGTTGAGGATGGCCTTGAATTCCTGACTCCCCTGCTTCCACATCCTGAGTGCGGGGATTTCAATCACATACCAACCACCATGCTTAGTTCTGTTGCACATCGATAATGCCCTCCTCACGTGCTCACTAGATAAAATGGGATAAACTTAGAGGTTATCTTTGCCTAGGACAGAGTAAGTGGCTCAAGAAATGTGGATAGTTATTAACATTACTTTGCTTTATGGCTATAGGAAACATGGTCTCTACGATGATTTTTAAGACATTGGATATTTAAGCATTTTCTTCAATAGGTTTGGAGAACTTAGCAAGTGATTCTCTTCTTTCTGCGCTGTAGAGAAAGATCAAAGAACTATAAACCAAAACCCCCAGACAGAGTTCCAACTTCTTTAGCCTGTGCTAAACTCTATGCCCTGCTGGCTTACTGTGAAGCTAGAATTTAAAAAGTATACTATTGCTGACTTACTGTGAAGTAGTAGGAATTTACTTGAGCTTATTGATACACACATGCACATGCACACGCGTGCTTGTGTGTGTGTGTATGTGTGTGTGTGTGCACATCGAGCAAGCAACAGAGTGAAGTTCAGCTTTGTTTTGTTTTTTCCCCCAATTCCCTGCAGTCCAATTCTGCCCCCCTTTCTGGTTGCTGGGCTATAGTTCCCCTCTGTCTCATATATGCTCACTGATTCTCTGCTCCTTTCTGACATCTGCCTTGGTGCACACCTTGCTCTGGGTACACAAACTGCACTTCCTGTGTGCCCCACAGGCCTGTCGTGTCATGAAGAAAGTTTCAAGCAGCTTGTTCTCTAAGCCAACTGTGACACAGTGGGAAGGATGCTTTCTTTCCTCTCTCCCTGGATTTCCAGTTTAGAATGGCTTGCTGTATTTTGGGGTCATAAATACTTGTTGATAGTAATGCCATTAAAATAGATTTTACAAAAATCGAGTGACAGTGACTCCTTTTTAGTGCCCAGGACTGAAGTAGTGGTTTTGTTTTTGTTTTTTGTTTTTTTGTTTTTAACAGAATAAGGTGGTTTTAAAAGTTCTTTAAAATTCAGACCATTTAAAGTTTACACTGTTGTCCTTCATTTGTGTTTAATGTAATTTACTTTTTATATACTTTGATGATAGGTAAATGTCTGTGGAAAGGAATTACATTATCATATCGTATGTCTAATTACTTTATATTTTAAAAAGTCATATGCATCTCTAAGAAAGTATAATTTTCACACAATATTATCTATAGCTCTGCTATATTCATTTGGCAGGTTGGGAAATGACATGAAGGGATTGCTCAATAGTGAGTGCTCAGTCTGTTATGTCAAGCCGCTTTTTCTTGTTGTTGTTGTTGTTGTTGTTGTTGTTGTTGTTGTTCTTCTTCTTCTTCTTCTTCTTCTTCTTCTTCTTCTTCTTCTTCTTCTTCTTCTTCTTCTTCTTCTTTCTTCTTCTTCTTTGTTCTTCTTCTTTTTGGGGGGTGGTTTCTCTGTATAGCCCTTGCTGTCCTGGAACTCACTCTGTAGACCAGACTGGCTTCGAACTCAGAAATCTACCTGCCTCTGCCTCCCAAGTGCTGGGATTAAAGGCGTGCGCCACCACTGCCTGACTAAGCCTCATCTTCTTAACTCTAGAATATTTTCCTTTCTCAGTGTACTATGGGGCTATTTCTGAGAGTCTGGCTGTGTTTACATCTAGGTCAAAGTGAGTGAGTCTGTTGGAGGACTGTGAAACCAAGACCACCAATTTAACTGAGATTTTCTCATCCTTAAAACCCTACATGCATTTTGGGCTCACACAAATTGCTTGGTGCTGGGGCAGATGCAGTTATTTTCTTTAAAAGTTATCACACCTTCTCTATAATTTTAAGGTAAACCAGTCTTAATTTCTTCTCTCCCTTCCTTTTGTTTTGAAAGCTTAAACTATGAAGGGAATTGTATCTTAGGACTTCCTGTGATCTTATAACTTTCCTGACCTTACTCTCACTGGCAACATGATTTGGTGACTCTGAAGATCTGGGAGACAACATAAAAACCAATGTCATCTACTAAAGGGGACAGTTAATGTTATGATCACATTATTAATATTTATTTATGGGATCAACTTATAAGGTTTAACAATTCTGCATTAATCCGAGGGCAATTTATAGTGTCAGTGTGTATTGAAATGTCACTCCAGCGCTGCTTTTGATCTTGGCTTCCGGGGATCAGAGAGACCTTTTAGTGAGCTATTCAATTAGGTGACTAAGTGATTTAAAGGTGTCAACTACATTCTACTTCCAAACAAGAACAAAGCACAAAGAAGTGGCCAATGAAGTCACAGAGCAAGGTAAGGGTCTTTGAAACCATTTAGAAACCTAGGTTTTCAGATCCCAAATTGATGGGCAGTATCCTTAGCGGAAAGAGCTTGGGTGTGAAAGTCACACGGCTCCAATTTCACATCTTGTGGTTTAGAGAAATCAACTGTCTTTCTTCTTTCGGGGATGTGGGGTGGGGTTCACCCATCCTCCCAAGATGGATTCATGTGACTCCAACATGAAGGAGTTCGAAAGTAATGCAGTTTTCTTTACAAGCTAGGGCACCTGCTTGGTGCTCACTGCCAGACTATCACTCTTTCTGGGAAGGGAAAGACTTCTTGATGTCATAGCCTTCCCTGGACCCAGACATCAATCATCTGAAGATATGAGCCGTATAAACAACACTTTTCTTCATTTTGGGGATGGGAAGGTGGTTTTGCATAAAATTCATAAAATTACCATGAAAGGCATGGTTTGACCTCACTGCTCACACTCACCCATGCACAGACACGATTTCCACTGGTAACAGAGTGGTTTGGGGCATATAAGTTTAGAAATAACAGCACGGGAACTCTCATGCATGACTGGCAGCCAATGCTTTAGACAAATAAATGGAAAATTCTTCCAATGTCTTCATGCTTACCAAGAGGCCAGCTGATAAACTCTGTGAGAAGAAATGATCAGTTCACCCTCAGCACTCAGGAGCTTGGTCCTGCTTCATTAAACAGGTATATAAATTATTCTTTCTTCCTGTATTTGTTTGAGTTTGCCTGTGTGTGGGATCTCTTCAACTCTCTTGGAATCTTGTTCTCAGCCATTGCACACATCTTTCTCAATGAAGATGAGCATCCATTCCTGATAAAAGTACATCACCCACTTTAACATTCTCACAGAAATACTTACTGCATGTGCATGGAAAAGAATCGGGAATGAGAGGCACAGGAGCGTGTGATGAGAAGTAAAATTTATTATTATTACGACGGGCTCCAGCCCTTTTGATAGTTCAATAAAGGATCTCTCCATGACAAGTAAAATTTCTGTCAGCTTAAAAGGTGGTCTTTTAACTCAGGCACAGTGGCAACATCTTAAAAGTTTTTTTTTTTTTCACCACTACAAACCTGTGCAAGCCAACAGTGAGTCTGCATAGAGAAATAGAGAAGAAACATTTCCATAGAACACATTCAAATGACAGGTTTTTATGGTCTAGACATTCCAGAATTTCATAAGATTTACAAGGATCCAATAAAGTGTGGTAGAAAACCTATAAAACCCCAACTGGTTTGAAATGAAACATTTTCACCAAGTGGAAATCAACCTGCTTTGATTAAAACACAGTTCAAAGGAAAGTACACCAAGGTGACAGCAGCAATTCTGAGAATGGTGGCACTTTCTTCACATCCTCCATCGTCATTGCTCTTAGTAAAAACATACAGGATGCTATGAAGAGTTAATTATTCATCTATTACCTGTGACAATCCTGATGTTGTACATTAGGGAAGAATGTTGTCATCCCAGAAGAGTGGTATTGGTGGCTGGAAACACACACACACACACACACACACACACACACACACACACACACATAGACATACCTCTTCTTCACACACACACATACACATACAGACACATCCTCTTTCTACAGTTATACACACATACATGAACATACACATACATACACACAGAGACATACCTCCTTTACACACACACACACACTTAGAGTAGGAAACAAACACACACTCATGCACTGACACACCCTCTTCCTATACATATATATACATGCACACACATACATATACATACACACATAGACACGCCTTCTTTACACACAGACATGCATACATATATACACATACACAAAGAGATACCCCCTCTCCACACACATACACACACATATACACACACACACAAACACACACATGCCTCTCTCCACACACACATACACACACTCATATATACCCACAAAGACAAACCCCTCTCCATATACATATATGCAATACACATATACAAACATACACCCACTCCTCTGTACACACATACATACACGCAGAGACAATCCCTTCCCCCTTCACGCACACGTGCACACACATTCTTAACACTATCTACTATAAGTACTGTATCTGTATCTCATTCTATTTTAGGAGAGACATTATGTTCACTTTAAATGAGTGAATTTAGAAAGAAATCAAGGGATTTCAGTTAATTGTGGTTTTTTTCTATGTCAAAGTCTTATCAAAGCTGTATGTTTGGGTGAGTAGATTTTTTTTTCTATGTCTGATGATCTAGTGATGCTTTTATGTCTGAAAGGCTCAATGAAGACAAATGTTACTGAGAAAGTTAGGCTGAGAAGAAAGTTTATCCATCTATTTAGGGTTGTCATACCCTTGGCATCTATCTCATACTAATAAAAGTTTCAAGAAATTAAGTTATAGTAGAAAGCTAATTGTGCATGAGAAGGGAAATTAATCTCATACACAACTATGTTACCATCTCTGGTGTTGGGCAGCATCATATAAAATTCAGCATTCCAAAATTGCTTCTGAGTGGTGAGTCAGAGCACTGATTCATGGACAGTCTATGTATCTCCAACTACGGCACGCACTGGACCAACCTCATCAGCTTATAAAAAAAAACTGCATGGAAATCTCTGCTTCCGAAGCTTCTCACCTTTCAGGGTAGGAACAGGACCAGAAGATTCGTGTTTGTGCATTTAAGGGCTGCTGTGAGTTTGAAACCACATTATCTCCTGAACTGTTGCTTCTTTGTTGTCAAGTATCTGTCACTCATAATCAGAGTATTCCTGTCATCAAATGTGACTCTTCCTACTTTAGAGAGTACGGCATAAGCTTTACAAACTCTTAGTATGAATCTCTCCTATGTCATCCACCAGGCATGTTTTTATTGTTAGGTATACCACTTGCTGAGCATGTCACAGCATCGTTCAGACGATCAAAACTTCTTCACTAATTATTAGGCTCCTGGTATGCTTTTGGAGCACATGCCTTAGGTGTTCTGCTCCATCTTGTAACTGGATCCTACATTGAGTTTGGGGAATTGTCATTTTATGATTAGATAGTACTTACAGTGGCTCCTCAAGACAGAGCCTTTTCTCTAGACAGTCGATTTTTTCCATAGGATGCTTTCATCTGCCTCTCCAGAGAACGATATTCTCACTGGTATGGTCTGCCAAATTGAGGGGGGTACGGACATGGTAGTCTCCAATATATACTATTAATAGGTAATGGTGTCTCCTATTTATTGGAAAATTACTCTGCTAGGCATGACTCCAAGCATCTATAGCACCCAATTTACTTAGTGTTTTTTTGTATTTTAAATCATAATCACATGAGAAAGAAACTTTTTTAATTTGTTAATTCTTTTATTTCTTTCTTTCCTTTTTTTGTTAGATTCTTTCTTTACTTACATTTCAAATGTCTCCTTTCCTGGTCCCCTCCCCTGGAATCCCCCTATCCCTTCCCCACTCCCTCTGCTTCTATGAGGTGTTCTCCCACCCACCCACTCCCACCTCCTCACCCTGGTATTCCCCGACACTGGAGCATCGAGACTTCACAGGACCAATGGCCTCTTCTCCCATTGATGCCCGACATAGCCGTCCTCTGCTCCATATGCAGCTGTAGCCATGAGTCCCTCCATGTGTACTCTTTGATTGGTGGTTTAGTCCCTGGGATCTCTTGGGAACGTCTAGATGGTTGATGTTGTTGTTATTTCCATGGGGTTGCAAACTCCTTCAGCTCCTTCAGTTGAAGAAAGGAACGTTTGAAACAAAATTACTTCTTCATTGAAGATGAAATAATGAAAATAAAGAAAGGTGAAGTAGGTTTCTCTTAGTTTACATGCTGATGATATGAGGCTATGCTAGGATTTGAATCTGTAAGTTAGAAATCTGCTTATCTATCTGTTGCTTTTGCTGCTTTCAGTATAGATGGTTGAGGGGAAGCTTTTCCATCAGTCTTGAGTTCTCAGAAGTGGGTGTGATCTTCATCGCACCTATCCAGGTTGGTCCAGTCCAGAGTACCCATGAAGGATGACTGAGAGCAACTGAAATTGAATCTGATGCACTACACTGGCTATACTCATATTGGTGTAGGCCCCCGCTATCTAAATGTGGCTTTCTGCCCTGTAATACAGCAGTTAGAAGAAAGGACTTAAGAGGAGAGAACCATTTTAGAAGTTTCTCTCTCTCCTCCTTTTCTCACAGAAATTAGTATATTATTGCTGGTGTTTCAACGTTCCTGTGGTTGAGGTAGAGGTGGTAAAGCTCACATTAGAGTGTGTGAGATATTACAAGTTTTTGTGTGTGTGTGTGTGTGTGTGAGAGAGAGAGAGAGAGAGAGAGAGACAGAGACAGAGAGACAGAGAGACAGAGACAGAGAGACAGAGACAGAGACAGAGACAGAGAGACAGAGACAGAGACAGAGAGACAGAGACAGAGACAGAGAGACAGAGACAGAGACAGAGACAGAGACAGAGACAGAGACAGAGACAGAGACAGAGGGAGGAGACTGTAACCTTAGCTGGCCTGGAACTCACTCTGTAGATCTGTGTGACCTCAAAGTTATAGAGATATGCTTGCCTCTCTTCCAAGTGCTGAGAAATATATGGGCCACCATACCCAGCCTTAGAAGTCTTATTATGGCATCACTTCTGAGCTAAGTATCTTAATTGGATTCCCTAAAAACAGTCCAAGGCAAGGACCTGAGTATGTGTGATTGGTGAGAGTGTCCTTCAAGAAAATTAGCACTGGCTGGGTGTGGTGGCACACATCTTTGATTCACAGAACTTGGGAGGCAAAGGCCATCAGGATTCTGTGAGTTCAAGGCCTGCCTGGTCTACATAGGGAGTTCCACGGCTATGTAGACAGACTGTATCTCAAAAACGAAACAAATAAATTAAAACCAAACCAAAACAAAACAAACCAAAACAAAACCCTAACCCCCACAAACTAAGAAAAACCAGAAAAATCACACTGGAGTAGAGAGGGAATTACAACTGAAGGCATATCTTCAGGTTAAAGGCTTTTGAGACACAGAGGAAGGTGTTTGCTGGAGGATCCTTCACAATGACTTGTATTTGAGACATGGAATGATGACATGTAGAGGATGCTGAGGGAATGGATCCTGATCGTCAAATCAAACTGGCTCCTCAGCTGAGGGGATTCTCCAGGTAACAGACACATCTATAGCATTACATATTCATTTTTTTTTAATTTAAAAATTTTATTTTATCTTAATTAGATATTTTCTTCATTTAGATTTCCAATGCTATCTCAAAAGTCTCCCATACCCTCCCCCCCCTCCCCTACTCACCCACTCCCACTTCTTGGCCCTGGCGTTCCCCTGTACTGAGGCATATAAAGGTTGCAAGTCCAATGGGCCTCTCTTCCCAGTGATGGCCGACTAGGCCATCTTCTGATACATATGCAGCTAGAGACAAGAGCTCCTGGATACTGGTTAGTTCATGTTGTTGTTCCACCTATAGGGTTTCAGACCCCTTTAGCTCCTCGGGTACTTTTTCTAGCTCCTCCATTGGGGGCCCTGTGATCCATCCAATAGCTGACTGTGAGCATCCACTTCTGTGTTTGCTAGGCCCTGGCATAGCCTCGCAAGAGACAGCTATATCAGGGTCCTTTCAGCAAAATCTTGTTAGTGTGTACAATGGTGTCAGCGTTTGGGGGCTGATTATGGGATGGATCCCCGGGTATGGCAGTCTCTAGATGGTCCATCCTTTCATCTCAGCTCCAATCTTTGTCTCTGTAGCTCCTTCCATGGGTGTTTTGTTCCCAATTCTAAGAAGGAGCAAAGTGTCCACACTTTGGTCTTTGTTCTTTTTGAGTTTCATGTGTTTTGCAAATTGTATCTTGTATCTTGGGTATTCTAAGTTTCTGGGCTAATATCCACTTCTCAGTGAGTACATATCATGTGCATTCTTTTGTGATTGGGTTACCTCACTCAGGATGATGCCCTCCAGGTCCATCCATTTGCCTAGGAATTTCATAAATTCATTCTTTTTAATAGCTGAGTAGTACTCCATTGTGTAAATGTACCACATTTTCTGTATCCATTCCTCTGTTGAGGGACATCTGGGTTCTTTCCAGCTTCTGACTATTATAAATAAGGCTGCTATGCACATAGTGGATCATGTGTCCTTCTTATCAGTTAGAACATCTTCTGGATATATGCCCAGGAGAGGTATTGCAGGATCCTCCAGTAGTACTATGTCCAATTTTCTGAGGAACCGCCAGACTGATTTCCAGAGTGGTTGTACAAGCTTGCAATTCCACCAACAGTGGAGGAGTGTTCCTTTTTCTCCACATCCTCACCAGCATCTGCTGTCTCCTGAATTTTTGATCTTAGCCATTCTGACTGGTGTGAGGTGGAATCTCAGGGTTGTTTTGATTTGCATTTCCCTGATGATTAAGGATGCTGAACATTTTTTTCAGGTGCTTCTCAGCCATTCAGTATTCCTCAGGTGAGAGTTCTTTGTTTAGCTCTGAGCACCATTTTTTAATGGGGTTATTTGATTTTCTGGAGTCCACGTTCTTGAGTTCTTTATATATATTGGATATTAGTCCCCTATCTGATTTAGGATAGGTAAAGATCCTTTCCCAATCTGTTGGTGGTCTTTTTGTCTTATTGATGGTGTTTTTTCCTTACAGAAGCTTTGCAATTTTATGAGGTCCCATATTCTTATCTGCTGGGAGTGGGTACCCTAGTCCTAAAGGAGATCTGGGTGTAATATTAAGCTCCAATGTCAAATGTAACACATGAGTAGACATAAATATTATACTTTTGTAATCTTCTAGTTTTTTTTATCTTCCTCTATATGCACTCCTCACTTCAGGGGAGAGATTTGATGATCAGTGTAAAAAACCCATCAGTAGGCAATACCCATCAGTAGGCAACCAAGCTTTCCTCGGCACTAAAAGCAGATTGTGATGGGATTATTTATAGACTAATCACACATTCACTTAAGCCTCTCATCACAGTGATGGAAATGACAATAATTTGCTGGGTTGTTTTGCCTGCTAATAAATGATGATTGGAAATAGTTGTATTATTGGATGCTAATTGTGTTTTGTAAAGGAGGAAGAGAGGAGCAAAAGAGAGAAATGAAAGTTGTTAAAGAGAATGTGTGAATGCTAGTTTTTGGTTAGCATTAAAAATGTTTTAGCTTTCGGGGGCTTTGTCATGTACCAGAAACTCTATGGGCATTGGGAAATGTGGATTTGAATTGAGCTTCTCCCCTCTGTTAGCTGCTTGACTTAAGGCAGTCAGCTTCTCTGAAGTTCAGACCTTATTCATAGAATTGTAGAAAGATTCAATAGGAAACTGTTTCAGAAGCCTGTTTTACAGACTTGGCATATAGTGGGTGCACGTAATATAGACACCCCTCGGTCAATAAAGATCCAGTCATTGCTCTAGTACAATGATTCCCTGTGTAATATAGTGGTCAACACTGTATGATATAATATTCCAGAGTAGAATAGCCTGACATGGTAGCAGCTACCTAATATAATCCTAACATCTGAGAAGACAAAGCTGGAGGATCTTGTGTTCATGAGCAGTCTGGGCTAGGCTATGTAACTAGACCTTTTTTTTTTTTTTTTTTTTTTTTTTTAAGGGAAAGGAGAATACACTAACCCACCATGCTTTGTGAAAATGTCACCACTGAATAAATATTTGATCAAGGCAACCTTCAAAACTCTAATAGTGGCTAAACCTGACATTGGTATGTCTTGTTATAAATAAATATTCACCTGCCACTTGGTCCAATATATGACAATTCAATAACTTCCACAAACACAGTTTCTGCTAAGAGAAGTCTCATAACCCCACAAGGAATGATCATAGGATTACTGTGGCATGTTGATATGGATGTTTAGCACATAGAAAAGGTCTACCAGAAATTGATATGGATGTTGAATGATAATAATGTTGAATTACAATATAAATGAATTAAAGACTCAAAATTTATACATGAATATGATTTTAAAAATTTAAGAATAGATATTTTCTATATAGTTTTCTTTATGATTGAAAGAGAAATTTCTAATGTGTCTTTGTAAAGCAATACTTCTCTTTGTGGGGTAGTTTAGCTGGGTTGATAATGGCTTTAAGATGTTTTAACTATTCAAAGAACAAATAGTATGCATGGAGTACTTATCATGTATTAAATGATATTTCATTTAAGATTTTTTTCAACACTTTGGCAAATATTTGAGTCAGTGGTTACCATTTTCTTACTATACTCTACATTTCTTCTCACTAATACAACTCTTCATTTGTTCAGATATGTGCTGTCGTAGAGCACTTTCCAGAGGATGAACAAAGATTCAGTCATGAATCTTACCATTTAATCAGAGATGGGTGTATGGATGGGTATGTGACTCCAATCTGGTCAGTTGTTCCCAAGGAGATTCCCTCTAGCGATTTCTGGGTAAGACTTTCCTCTTTCTGGAAAGGAAACTGCACAAGAGGAATCCATTGCCACCTTCTTGAAATGTTGTGCTTTCTGACATGAGAATATGCTTTTTGGAGCTGTTAATACATTTCTAATGATCATGAAGGAGTGACAAGACAATATGTTTCTGAATGCTTGAGTTGCAGGATCTTATCTGTAGCTATCTACATCTAGAATATATGATAGATAAGAAAAATAAGCCCAAATTGCTGAGGCAAACTGTATCCAGCCACTGTGCTAACTGGCAGCTAAAAGGATCCCAACTGATGTGTTCCTACTTTATAGGTTAGGTTAAACAAGTGTAGTTGGACTAACACACTTACTCAAGATATTAACAGATATTGGACAGAGAAGAAAAATTACATCTGTCATAAGCCAAAGCCCTGGTTCTATTTTGTGAAAAAAAAAAGTTAAAAAAGATTTTCTTTATAACATTAGTTTATTTTTCATTAACTACCTAACCATCACCACCCAGAACTATTCAGTAACCATCTCTGGTCAATGATACATGTAACACAATAGTTAAAACATACATGATGTCTCCCAAGCCAGCCTTCCTCTATGACAGTCCATAGCTGCTATTGGCAGTTTAGTATGTGCATTCTGTTAAGGGTCTTAGGTACCTTATTTTATTGAAACAATTACCATGTGCTGTTTCAGACAAAGGAATACATTTTAGAAGGTCTAAACAACTTTCCCAAAGTAATGAAGCTTAGGAGAGCCAAAGCCATGATATTAAACCACAGCACTTTTAATTTTGCACGTTCCCACCACCCTACTGCACCATTAGTTATATCTGGAAATCCTGAGCAGACAAACACTTTACTCAGCTTTCTTTTTGCTTCTACAAGAAAACTATTCAGTCAGTAGAAATTTTTGCAAGAAAATTTCTTTTTTTTTTTTCGTTCCTTTTGCCAAGATTAAACAACAAAAAGAGAGGGGATTAACTTAATATGTTGCCCAGATGCTTGCCAATACATTTTAATATCTTAGGTTGGAACACTGCTGAAGTCATCTTGTTCAGACTTTTCCTTCCCAGAATGGACACTTCAAGGAGATATGATTCAGTGAGTGTGCACACAGAAATTTCCACTCATCTTGGAGCACCTCACTTTGACATAGCTCCAGTTATTAGAGAATGCTTTCTTTCTATGGAGTTTTTTTTAATAACATCATTATTTGAGGTTCTAGATCTATCTTCTTCATTAGCACAGGCTTTGCACAGGGATCTAGGTTCATAATTTTGAAAAATGAAATATTGTCTGCCCTTGCTCAGCCTCAGGTTCTCGTTAAAATGAGGAAGAAAATCTGTCATAGTTAGGGTTTCTATTAATGTGAAAAGACATATGACTGTAGCAACTCTTATAAAGGAAAGCATCTAACTATAGGTTTAGCTCATAGTCATCATGACAGGAAATGTGCCAGTGTGCAGACAGGCATTGTGCTGGAGAAGGAACCACGAGCTCTATATCTGGATCCATAAGCAGCAAGAAGAGAGAGTGAGCCAATGGGCCTGCTTTGAGCTTCTGATATCTCCAAGTCCACCTCCCAGTGAAATACTACCTCCAGCAAGGTCAACCTATTCCAACACAGTCACATCTCCTAATAGTGCCACTCCTTGTGAGCCTATGGGAGCCATTTTCACTCAAACCACCACAGAACATGTTGGTACCATTGAGTCAATGTATGGATAAGAGTTGGACCTCAGTTTCTGTTATGAGTTTCCAAGTGGGTCTGAGCCACTTTAAGGATAAAAGATTCCAATCAACTGTGCTCATGACCCATCAGAGTAGAAGCAATTTGGCTATCTTTGTGTCAGTACATGGTGGACTGTCACATTTCAAAGGTGAATATCATCAGGAACTATATCTGCAGTAGTTTCCACCAGTAAAATCCCACAGACACAGGGTTAACCTTAGAAAATGAGAGTCCTGCCTTGATGCCATACCTAATTTAACATACAGATACTTAACATATTTCAGTTTGTTTCATTATTTTGTTTCTCTTGAAAACTTTTCAGATTTCCATTCAAGATAACTCAGACAATATCCTCTGTGTGCTTCCTATGTTTGTATGTGACTACATGTGCTACAACATGCCTCATGCAGATATTTTGGTTGTTTCCCGATGCCATTAGATAGGTGTGGATTTGGGGGAAGGGAACAGTTTTCAAAGTTGGAGTCACTCAATTGATTCTAAGATACCACAGACCTAAGGTATTTGTTCTATAGTGAAGGATTCAGAGCTATTTCAACCAAGTTATTTTGAGTTCCCACTATTCCAAGTAGCAATTGTCCAATGGTAAATCTCTGAAAAATTCAAATTTTGTATATGTTGCATTGGAAGAACATGGAGCCAAGGACATACCACATCATTGTACTCGCTTCCCATATTTTCTCTTGCCACAGTGGAGACATATTATACCCTCAGCCTGTATAGACCCTCTTCTAGTGGTAATTGAGTTTTCTGTGCATCAGATTCTCCTGAGGAACAACTTTTAGATTTCTAAATCTTACTCTTAAATATTCTAACTCACAGGGAGCATCAGATAGGACACTTAAAGATAATTCCAGGCTGGAGAAACAGTTCAGTGAGAGAGCTCTTCCCCAGTATACAAGGACTGTGGTTTCAGTCTTCAGTCAGTCAGTCAGTCAGTCAGTCAGTCAGTCAGTCAGTCAGTCAGTCAGTCTGTCTGTCTGTCTGTCACATGTTAAGTGGTCATCTTCAGAAACAGGCAGGAGTGGAAAGCTTAGGGATTCCTTTGCAATCAGCTCATGGCTTTCCTTGGAAGTGAACTTGTGGAGTCTGCAGTGCCCCCCTTCTTACGTTCAGTCCTTGGGCTCCCACTTCTTCCTGCGAGGATGCTTACCCCAGTGTTGGTGCTTGTCTTGTAAACACTCCCTATGCATGTCTCCCAGGCACTGGAGACTTGCTGAAGAATGGCTGGCTAGTTTACACTCATTGAAGGCTGAGATTTCTGGATTCAGAATCAGGTAAAGGACAGCTTGTTGACTCTTTAATGCATCTTCGGTGTGATAAGGTTGAACAAAATCAAAATGATTAAATTCAGCCATTGTCAGTAAAGTTGTCATCTCTAGACTTCTCTTTGTCATATAAATTGTCCTCTGTGTGTAAAATTTCATTTCTGACTCCCTTGGTTGACCCTGTATCACTTGGAGACTGTGACCTGACCTAGTACCAAATTCTTCTGCTTTAAAATGTATACAGTACATCTGTCTCTGCCTCTACACACACACACACACACACACACACACACACACACACACACACGTTTATATGTGTGTGCATATGTGTATGTTTGCATGTATATATTATGTATGTATTTTGGTCATCTGATCCTTAATGCAAATGTATGAAGTCAGTTCTGTTCTTATCTTCAGTTCTTATTTAAAATTAATATATCATATTATTATATTAATGTATTAATAGTCCAGAGCCAGTGGAGTAGCCTATCTAGTAAAGGTCCCTGCTATTAAGCCTGATGACCAGATTTCTATCCCTGTGACCTTCGTGGACAAAAGAGAGTACTGACTTTCACAAGTTGATCTTTGATCTCACACATAATGTTGTACCACATGTGCCCAAATTTGCACAAACACACATACACACACACACACACACAAATAAGTATAATTAAAATTAATAATGCTACTTTAGTCTTCATATTTATTTATGTTTTAAATTTTATTTATTTATTCATTTACTTTACAAGCCAATAGTTTTTGAACTGATATCACCATGTTGCTAGTCACATGGCTGAACAACATCCTCCTAAAATCACACATACTGCCATTCTTAAAGAAATCAAGTCACAAAGAAGGTAGACTAACAGTGTTAATGGTAAAGAGTTAATCCCAGGGCTGTGTTCTTAACTGTGTTCTAAGTGTCTTCTGTGCTGCATCCCATTGCCACAGAGCATTCTATGACCCACTGAGTGACAAGCAAACATTTGGAAAGTATACCATTTTTTTTAAATGCACATTAGAACTGTCAGAAGTGATTGGGGGGTGGATTTGGAGTTTCCAATAAATCCTTCTTGGGACTCTTTGGGTAGCATTTAATTTCAATTGTTCCGCCTCCCCCTGACCCCCACAAGCTCAAACACACACTTCTGTAGCCATGGCATTCTCTGCTATCTTTACTAAACAAAGAGATCATCTCTGTGATTCTGGGGGGCTCATTTCGATTTATCAGTGGTGCCTTTGTTGCACAATTCACATTTTTGCTCTTGAAGATACAATAAAAGATTTATGTCTGATGGTCTGTGATGTGGTTTGCATCTAAGAGAAAAACAATTCCTTCAAAAAAATAGAAGAAAAAAAAAGAAGAAAAGAAAATACCATATCCCCAAATGATTTCATAATTGCAAACAGCGTTGATGAGCTCTTTGGCTTAAGTACGTTTATAACATATTTGCTGTGTTTTTGTGTAGATATGTTTTGATGTGCCTGCTAAGGAAAAAATAATTAAAAACCCTCTGCCATTTCTAATTGAGAAGAAAGAAATGCAACCCATTAGTTGATGTCTACCATCATGAGATTTTTTTTTTCTCCCTCATTTCATTCCAGATTTGTTTCAAGGATTAACTCGTGTTAAATAGTTTCAGGTCTGAACGTCAGCCATGTTTTTCATTATTGGAGATCAAAATGGCTTAATTCCCTTTGTGTGTTGGTGCCACTAAAACACAAGGGAATCTTAAAACTGCAAACTTCTGATAGAAGCACATTTTCTTAGTCAATCTGTCCAGCAGAGCTTGTATATTTTCTTCTTCAGCATTAATGGCTGAAACAGTGCTTTGTGCTAATGGTGTTAAAGATTCTGGAGTCTTATACAAGCTGGGGAGAATTTCTGAGGATCTATCCTGGCTCTGAAATCCTTGGTACCCCTATACCTACAATAATAGGATTAATAATTTTGTTTTCTAACACTTTGAATTAACTATTGCATTCTGCTCTTTATAGATGGGATAAGAATCCACCATCAAAACTGAATTCAATTATCTCTGCACTCAAGAACCTGACCTTAAATTCTGATTACATTACTACTACCTCTATGACTCATGAGGAATTTGAAACTGTTTCTTATCTGCAAATTGGGATCAATGCTAGTATTTGTTGAGAAACAGCTCCCAGCCACAAGGAAATGGAACCAGACATACTACTTTTATAACTGATAAAAGCAAGCATAAGTCAGGCCAGTGTCAACACTTTTTCAACAGAACCCTAGGAGCAAGGGACAGCCTTTTAGCCGACGGGATCCTAGCTTTCCCCTCTGAAGTGCGCACATCAATATGTTCTTTCCAAACTCCCCCATTAAGAAAGGTGAATGAGGGATGATGAGGAACTAGGAACATTTTGCCAATGGCAATCATCCACCTGATGTGAAACTTTTTTTAAAATTTTTAATATTTTTTTATTACGTATTTTCCTCAATTACATTTCCAATGTTATCCCAAAAGTCCCCCATACCCCCCCCACTTCCCTACCCACCCATTCCCATTCTTTTGGCCCTGGCATTCCCCTTTATTGGGGCATATAAAGTTTGCAAGTCCAATGGGCCTCTCTTTCCAGTGATGGCCGACTAGGCCATCTTTCGATACATATGCAGCTAGAGTCAAGAGCTCTGGGGTACTGGTTAGTTCATCATGTTGTTCCACCTATAGGGTTGCAGACCCCTTTAGCTCCTTGGGTACTTTCTCTAGCTCCTCCATTGGGGGCCCTGTGACCCATCCAATAGCTGGCTGTGAGCGTCCACTTCTGTGTTTGCTAGGCGCCGGCATAGTCTCACAAGAGACAGCTATATCTGGGTCCTTTCAGCAAAATCTTGCTAGTGTATGCAATGGTGTCAGTGTTTGGAAGCTGATTATGGGATGGATCCCTGGATATGGCAGTCTCTAGATGGTCCATTCTTTCCTGATGTGAAACTTAAGTGTCCCCAGACTGAACTGTCTTTTCTAGCACGTGTAGACTGTAGACTTCAAGAAAAAAAGTGTTGCTTTAAAAACTATATCTATGTGTGTGTGTGTGTGTGTGTGTATCTGTGTATGCCTCTCTGTGTATGTGAGTGCACACATGTACATATGCCCACATACTACAATGTAGAAATGGAAACCAGAGACCAGCGTTCAGGAGTCAGTTATTTCCTCCCACCATGAGGGTGCAGGGGCTCACACTCAGGGAGCCAGGTTGGTAGCAAGCCTTGTTACCTGCTGAGCCATCTGGTTCCCCCTGTATTTTTTTTTTTATTTTAAAAACATATTTCAAATTTTCCATTGACAATTTTGCATGTGTATAATGCAGTTTAATCAAATTCTCTATTCCCTTCTCATATCTCTCTGTCACTGCTGTTGGGACACTTTCTCCTTCCCAACAAAATTCTCTCTGTCTGTCTGTCTGTCTGTCTCTGTGTGTGTGTGTGCACATGTGTGCAAGAGAGAGACAGAGAGAGACAGACAGAGAGAGAGAGAGACAGAGAGAGAGAGAGACAGACAGAGAGAGAGAGAGAGAGAGAGAGAGAGAGAGAGAGAGAGAGAAAGAGACCCTTTTACTTTAATTAGGGTGGTCATTATGAGCACAAGTAAGAAGACCATGATTCTTCCATTACCTGCCAGTGGCTCATCAATGAGAGATAGGGCCTCAGGAGTCCCTTCCACTTCCATGACAGATTGTTGACAGGCTGAGTCCCATGCAAGTCCTGTGCAGGTAATCACTACTGCTGTGACCTCCTAAGTGTGGTGGTTATATCATATTCAGAAGACAGCATTTCACAGCAGCCCACCCCTTCACTCTTACATTCTTTCTGCTCTATCCTTTTCAATGTTCCCTAGCTTTGGAGAGGGGTGGGGGGGCTGATACAGATGTCCCATTAAATATTACTTTCTAAAGAAAATTTATGTATAACAGGCGTAGAATTAGCCGTTTTTCTTTACTTGCAGATTAAACTAGTTCACATTCAACAAACTCAGCTTTTCCTCCTCTGAACATAGAGACCTGGAAACATAATATTATTCACACAGGTGAGACTTTCCTCTCAACCATTCTTTCTTTCAATCTATGACTCCAACCATCAATTCTGCAACAAACTACTGTCAAGGTCGTCACTATTATGTACTGAAGGGGTTGGTAAGCTGACAGTTTGAAGGGCGAAGGTTCAATTTCTAATGTATGTTAGCTTTGAAGAGAGGTAAATTGTTGTATTCCAAGGCTTGGCGCCCTTGCCTTTGTCCAGCTGCTGAACAAATGTGTATCCTTGGTCACCAATGGAACCAGACTAGAGGGTGTAGATAGCTGAATGTGAGCCATAATTACTACTGTGAAAACAACTGGAAGCACATGTCCTGCTGACAAGGGTGTGGGCGCAGCAGGCAGTCCATGCCCCATGCATATGCTCAGAGGTATGTTTTCTAATTGTGCTTTGCAGGAGGTCCAAGCCACACACATACTTTTAGACTCTTTGAATCCCGATATGTACGCAAGTAGAGAGTCCCCCATGTCCCAATTCTTCCTGTGGCAACCTCTTGAAGAGGGTGGGCCTTAGACCAGAAGCCCTTGCCCTTAGACTGGAAGCCCTTGCCCTTAGACTGGAAGCCCTTGCCTCTGTGATGTGGCCCTTCTTGTGCTACTTTCTCTCAATAGCATCCATGTCACTGTTTCTGAGATATTATCCTATGATGAATTTTCATTAGGTAATGAACTCTACCAGAGTCAGGTATTGGTGTGTTAGTGTCAGGTACATTGTTAGATTAATGGGAGAGACCAAGGGAATTCACCCTTGAGCTGAACTGATGGTCAGGTGTGTAAGTATAATGGGTTGGAGAGATGATTTTACTAGGGGGCACCCCCTAAATCGTGTAACTATTCTCCTAGTCACAACCTTCAAAACATTCTATCTAGCACCTCTGAGACATTAACTACATCAATGTAATATCAGTACAGCAATAAGCAGAGAAGTTTAGATTACAGATTTCTTAGCACTCCAGTATAAAGAGTCCTAGTTCATTTATATCAGGAGTTGGCCATACTAGTCCATGTTCTTGACTTTGTATTTACAGAAATCAGGACTTAGAATAGGGTGGAGTGTGGGGCTGACAAAATGGGAAAGTAACAATGTGGGGAGAGGATAACCAGAATGCATTGTATACATGCATAAAATCATCAAATAAGCTTAATTGATAAAAACAACATAAAAGCAAAAATTTAAAAAATCCAAACAAAAACCCGACAAACTTGGCATTAGAAATAAAATTTAAGGAGTAACAAACCCCTCACTAATCAAGATTAATATTTTGATGAATTTTCTAAAGGCTCAAAAATTATTGTAAACTTTTCATAATGAATCACATTTCAAAAATTTAAATAAAAAAATTGGCTCCCTGCTTTCTTTTTAGTCCTTGCTTTGTAGATGACACCACTAATGAGGAGTGTCAACTGTGACTTTCCTGGTTTTTATTTGTGGCATTTGTGTATCTGTGTGTATATATCAGAGGGGTAGGAGGGTAGGATGCAATATAGGGTTCTAGTACAATGAAAGGTAGCAAATACACACACACACACGCACACACATACACACACACACACACACACACAGACATGCACACACACATACACACACATAAATAAAACACAATCATGAAAGTAGTCAACACTGTCCAGTATTTTGGACTAATATTAGAAAAATGTCATAGAGAAAATGTTGCATATTCAATGAATGAATAACAAAAGATGGAGCAAAATACAATTTAATAATATTCAGCAATATGACTGCACTATTTATTTCCCAGTTGAGCATGCATGGCTTCCTTTTATTAGCTTTCTCCTTTACTGGAATTGATTTTTAAAACGGCTTTTTCTTAAATTGCTCTGGATTTCCTTTATGCAGCCCAGCCTGCTGCTGTATGCAAAGCTGCTTTCAGTGAGACCCAGTGTGTCTGAAGTCAACAAAGGCTCTCGGGTGCCTGTTCCCACCGGAAGAACGTTCTTAATTTACATAGGGGAACATGGAGCCAGAAAAAACAGGAAAACACAAACATGAAATCTGCAAGAGCCTTTTGGAAATGTGGCAGAGAGACAAGACTGAAGCATGACAGATGTCATGTGCATTTTGAATCTTTCTGCAAAGGAGCAGCAGCATCCTGGGGGTGGGGGGGGGCACATGCTTCCTCTTGGGGATTGTCTAGTTGCTAATCATAGACACCAAGGTGCTGCTGTCACGTGGGCTCTGGGCAAGTGTGAAGAAGAAAGCTTGTGTCATTGAAGGAAAACATCAGTGCCACTGGGTTCCAAACCAGAAAAGAAAATGCTAAAAGAACATCAAGAGAAGGAAGCCTCACGCAGCCTCCTCTATCCCACTCTGTGGAGGCACAGCTGTGGCACTGTCACAATATTCCCTATTCCCCAAGTGTTTTTTTTTTTCCAATCTCTTTACCTGGTGCCAATGGTCTACAATGGAAGGAGCAAGAGGATTGGTGGTGGGAACAAAATCTCAGTCAGAATGTTGAGTCCTCTCTTGGCCTCCTTTTGTAGGATGTGGTATGACTGTTTTGCTTATACACGCAAATATCTCCCACACTTCAGTTCACATGTGTTCTGGAGTCTCATTCTGCAGGCATACTTTCCAGCTATGCTGACTGTGGAAAGACACCAAATCTTGGCCCACAACCTATGATAGTAGATACAACTAATCCACTACCAAAGACCAGGATTCTAGCTGTGGTCCCCCGGCCGCAGAACTATAGTTACAAGGGAGCAACCTTGTTTTCCAGACAAGTTGTCTCATGACTGGTTGGACATTAAACACACCCAAGCAACTTTAAGAAAATGTAGATGCCAAGGCTCTACTTAAGTCCAATTAAATGAAATATCCTAAGGATGGGAAGCATGCATCTAACATCTTTCAGATTTCCCCAGGTGACTGTAATGTGTAGCCAGGGTTGAGAGGTTCTAACCCAGAGCTGGAACCATCGATAATTTTTTCTCTCCTTAGGGCAGATTCCCCACCCAGGCAGCTCGATGGTTTCCAGTAGGAGAAGCCACAGCTGCGTTTCAGTTTAATTCAGTTCAGAGACATGGATTTAATTCAATAAAGACTTATTCAACTACTTCTCGACACTTAATTTCTAATTGCATCTCTCATTAGACTGGTAAGGATGCTGTTTCCCAAACAGCAGAGTGAGGAGATTTTAATTCATCTCATGTTTTAAGAGGCCTATTAAAAATTATAGTTGTTTGACAGAGATTGCAAGTTGTTAAAAAATTTTTTTTTCAACGTGGGATCCACATATCATCCGTTCTCTCATCCCCAAATCTCTGAGCAGATATGTAAAGCCACCATCTTTCGATTTATTTAGTGAATCTGTGCCTGCCGTTAACTGTCAATGATCAGGGACAATGAAGACAAAGGCCTTCTGAATACTCTGTGGACTAACAGGGGGACGTTATTTGAGTCAGCAATTAAAGTACTGTGAAATGAAAGAGTGGAAGAAATGGGGAGAAAATGTTTCAGATTTGTGCCTGGCCAGACAAAGCAGACTGACAGAGGAGGGGCAGAAAAGGAGTGTTTCTCCAGGGATGTTTTCAGGAACTCAAAGTACGGGTGCAGTTTTCAGAGGGGATAACTAACTGTGCAACCTACCAAAGGCTACACAGCAAGCACAAGAGACTGGGAAGTTGCCCAGGGCCTAAGTGCTCTATCTGCTAGACCAGTGTTTCTACTTCATTGTTGCCCAGTGGCTGTGTTTCAAAACTGTGACGTTGTAGCTGCCCCTGGATTGCCATGATTGAGAGGACACTGGGTCTGGAAGGGGTAAGGTAATCCGTTTGGAAAATGCTGGAGAAACCTTGAAGGAGGAACTAAGCAAAGATGTTCTTGAGTTGGCTTGACCTGAGATTGCATGCACTAGATTGGAATTTGGATGAGCTATTCAACTTTATCTTTCTTGAGTGGAAAACAAAGATATTTAAGCTTACCTTCTAAGATACCTCTCCTAGGGGTAACTGCATTAGGTATCAGGTTAAAATTCATAGCTGACTGGGCTGATGAGGAGGTTCAGTGGGTGAAGGCACCTGCTACCAAGTCTGATGACCTGAGTTCAATCCCTGATCCCACACCGCAGAACAAGAGAACTGACTCTCGCAAGTTGTCTTCTGACTTCCACATGTATGTTGTGGCACACACACACACACACACACACACACACACACACACACACAAGTAAATCACTGCCACTGGCAAATGCAGAAACTTTCAACAAGACATAGTTCTCTTAGTTGAGACAGTTTTCGTTAAATTTTATTGGTATTTATTTGTGATTCACTCTACATTTGTCCTTCTCGGGTCCATTCTGAGAAGTCTAACAGACAGGTGTATAGAAGGAGAGTGTGATTTTGAACACAATATAGGATGAATTTTCGGGAGCAGTAAAACAAATCACAACACAGTTCTAGAAAGCCCTCTGATAGGCTTCTCAAAACTCTTTTATCCACAGGCCCTCTCCATCATGACTTTACTTCCAATTTAACCAAAATTAAAGCTTTCAAAAACCCAACCCAACCCAACCCAACCCAACCCAACCCAACCCAACCCAACCCAACCCAACCCAAAGCAAACCAAAGCAAAACACAACCAGGCTTGGTACATTCATCAATTCTCTCTAATTCATAAATACGGTGAAGAGAATAAAATGGAGGAAGTTGCTGGAGACCCCAAATACCTTATGGCAGATGGAAAGCATTCAAGTGCTGAGTTTAATGTAAGAAATTGTAGGCAAAGAAGTCATGAGTTTGTGAGAGAAAAAGGGGCTAGGGCATATATGGGAGAGATTGGAAGGAGGACAGGGAACGTTGGAAATGATGTAACTATAACCTCAAAAGATGAAAAGTACTTTAAAAAGAGAAATAATACAGAGCTATTTAAGAGCAGTGGAAGCAAATAGTGGCACCTATTTTGGAGCCTAGGTCTTAAGTAGGGAAAGTCAGAATTGTGGCTTAAATTCATCCTAAGTAGGGGAATTCAGAATTGTGGCCGAGGCTACAAACTTTTAGGACATGTGGTCATATACAACCTACGAAATAACTGATATCTCTTAAAAACCTGGTTCTCAATATTCTTCAGCATAGTCTCACCTCTGCTTTAATCTATTGTTTTGATTTTTCTTCATTTGTATTTCTTCCCTTGTGTCTTCCTGAGGACATTTGTGGCACAGTCCCAATCTTGGCTCACTGAGAGTTCATCTGCTTCTGATGGCTGCTCTTTCTCCACCTAAAGTCACAATCTGTTCTTGGAGGACATTCTCATTTGTACAATGACTGACTGTGATATGGAAAGGGACAATTGTAAAATCCGTTGGAGGAATGAGCGGCTGGCATGGAAAGAGTTCACTAAGGCAAGATCCTATTTCTATACATGTGTCCTTAATAATAACAATGAAGGGGTAGGGGGTAAAATATGTGGGAAGGAGGCAGAGTTGTTTCGGAATAGCTAGTCTGAGGGAGTACATATGATGTCAGCAATTAATTCAGGCCCTACATTCTGTTTTCCTATAAAAATCCTATTTTAGTTGTGGTATCTTTGACGCATCTGCTGGCATAAGCAGGATATATGCCACAAATAAAAATTCAAAAATATCTCTTTCTTGTAGAACTTGGAAGCAGAAATTCTGAAATGGGAAGAAACCTACCAAGCATTCAAAAGGATTCCAGGCCCTTTCTTATACGGACATCACCACGGTGCTACATTCAGGCACGTCTGAGGTGCAAGCCCCCGGGGTGGGGGTGGGGGTAATGAAAAGGAAGATAGTGGTAGCTGGAGTCCAAGCAGACTCCACCACTGCAAAACCTGAATTGATGTACCTCAAGGAGATATTGATGCCAAAAAGAAAAGAGAAGTGTGTTTGCTCCTAGCTCCAATAGCAGAGATGGAAACTCAAAGCCTTTGTTTTCTGTTAAAAAAGGCTGGAAGCTTGCTGGGTGCTGGGTAAATCATTTTAATATCTTTTCCTGAAAGTGGCATGAATAGGCTGTACTGCCACCAGTGTGATGATTGTCTCACGCCATCATACTGATGGGCTGGCAAGCTATGTTTGTACAATACAAGTGTACTCTGTGATGGTCCCACAAAATGAAACTCCTGGAATGAGGGAAGCCTTAGCTTAGTCTGTACAGCACTTGATTAATGGGCACAGAGCCCTAAATTCAGCTTCCCACTGTTGCATAAACTTGACGTGGTGGCATATACTTATAATTTCAGCACAGGGCACATGGACACAGAAAGACCTGAAGTTTAAATTCATCCTCATCTATAAATAGAGTTTTAGGATATCATGGAATGAAGGAGATTTTCTCTCAATAAACAAGCAAGCAAGCAAGCAAGCAAGCAAACTAATTAACTAACTAACCAACCAACCAACCAACCAGCCAACCAACCAACCTCCAAAGTCTCCTAATGATTCCTTTCTCAGAACATATGCTTGTTAAGTGATGCAGGACTATAACTGAATCCCAGGTGGCCTCTTTTCAGAACAACTTTAGATCTAGACGGACAGATTACGTTGACTGAGGTGGACCTTAGTGTTGACTTCCTTGCCCCACGACTTCCTATTACAGTCAAGGACAGAATTCTGAGCTTTCAAGGCTGCATCTGTTGTTTTAGCGCCCATCATTGTCTTCACACATGATCCCAAGAACATCCTAAAACTTAGCTGGGTGAGCCCAGAGGTAGATAGATGCAAGGAGGAAGTGTCCTATCTATCTGATGGCTGTGGAAAACCTGATGAGGCACATAAACTGCTGGGAAGGGCAAGTGGCCAAGAATCCCAAAGCTAATCCAAAGAGTATTGTGGCCAGACTTTCCCATCAACTTCAATAGTTGGGAAATATAAAATAGGGACGTTTGTTCAAACATAGGATGGAAAACTTCCTCAAAGGCAGCACTGGGGAGTCCTTCTAAGTCATAGCAGAGGGAAAGAGGGAAAGGGACCCAAATGCCCAGGAAATGAGTTCTCCAGAAAATAGAGATGTGGGTCTCAGGCCATCCAGGAGCTGTGGAAGGCAAGGCGTGTGGTGGTAATGGTGGTTCTATAAGGATATAGCTGAGAAAACAAAGAAGTCCATGAGTGGAGAAATTTTCTCAAAAATACAAAGAATGACACAATCTCTGCACACAATAAGAGAGAGAGAGAGAGAGAGAGAGAGAGAGAGAAAAGCCAGGTCTAGAATGCATGTTTATGAAGATTTGATTCACTATTCACATCTAAACAATATCAGAGAGACCAGTTCTCAACCATTTGTACGATTGTCCAATATGAGGTCATGGTAATGGTAACATATGTCATCATGGAACACAGATCAGAACCAGGTGAAGACGGTGACTAGCAGCCTGCACAGACCACAGACCAAGACTGTAGAGAGAAAGTTAAGATCTTGGATAAGGACTCCTCCATATTTCATGCTGAGAAATTGCTTTGTGCTCTGCTGACAGCTAACTTCAAGATAAGAAATGTTAATTATATTTTCATCTAATGTTCATATTGTTGAACACACAATTACTTGACTAACAAATATTTTCATAATCAAGTTCATTTTCCCTCCTCACTGAACACTTGGGGTCATCTACACAAAAACCCTGTTTTCTAAGCACAATACAAGGGCTTGTTGGAAGAATGTCTGAAACCATGTGGCTATGACCAGTGTCTATAGTGTGAGCATAGCTGTTCCACGAGGATGACCTGAGAGAGCTATCTTCTGGTGAGAGTGTGCTTGAACATGACCAAGACACTACTACGGGGGAAAAATCTTGCAATTGCACCTCTCCACCACTAGATGATATGCATGTATAAGCAAGGCAAAGAGCCTGCCATGTTCTCTTTCCTCCTCAGTGGCCAGTGATGAATGGACAAGGTTAGGTACTTAAGAGTTTAATTAATGATGCTATTAGGCAGCATAAGCAATAGGTGAACCTGACCTGCCAGTGCTGATTGTGATAAAAACTATAATAAATCTATTGAACTCTTGTTGTTTGAGCCAGAGGTCTTTTCACTACTGCAGGTGGCTGAATCCAACTCACTGTCTGGTTTTATAAATAAAGTTTTATTGGTCACCTTACTTCATCTGTGGTTGACTTCGCTCAACTGTAATGGAGGTGAAGCAGCTGAGACAGAAATGATCTGTACAGCTGTGCCTAAGATATTTTTTATCTGATTCTTAATGGAAAAGGTCTAAGCATATAAAGTTTGTGAACTCATTTAATTATTCTACTTCTATGGTTCTGGGCATGTGTTATTTTTTATAGATAAAGAAATTGCTATAAAAGCATTCAATGAATCTCGAGATATATTAATTGAGAAGTTACAGCATGTGCAACCAATTCAAAAACAATTGATGTGGGTGGGACATGCTTGATACTACAGGATTCCAAGAATGGTCCCTGCTTCCAAGTAGGCTCTTGGGGCCCTAGAAAGACGATGTTAAAATTCTTGCCGTGCTAGGCCAGTTTTCTGTGTGACGCAAAAGGAAATGCAGCTGAGACTGAGTAGCTACTTCGTAATACTTTCTCCCAAAGCAACATTTTCTCAGATACTAAGAAAGCAACTCCAAGATGTCAGCAGGCACATCTGAGAAACAGGGGTTAAATTGTAATGGAAGCCTGTGTGGTCAGAGGGAGGAGTCATAGAGATGGCAGGCAAAGGGCAGGTTCTCTTCTTTTTTTTTTTTTCTTTTTATCTTTTATTTTATTTTATTTTATTTTATTTTGATTTTTAATATTTTTATTACATATTTTCCTCAATTACATTTCCAATGCTATCCCAAAAGTCCCCCATAGCGCCCCCCGCTTCCCTACCCACCCATTCCCATTCTTTTGGCCCTGGCATTCCCCTATATTGGGGCATATAAAGTTTGCAAGTCCAATGGGCCTCTCTTTCCATTGATGGCCGACTAGGCCATCTTTCGATACATATGCAGCTAGAGACACAAGCTCCGGGGTTCTGGTTAGTACATCATGTTGTTCCAACAATAGGGTTGCAGATCCCTTTAGCTCCTTGGGTACTTTCTCTAGCTTCTCCATTGGGAGCCCTGCAGGTTCTCTTCTTGTCTTGTTTTACTCTAATGCCAGATGCTCTTCCATACTTCAACATCAGAATCTGGGTCTCCTGTGAGGAACTGAGGCATGAGCCTGGGGCCTCCTAGTTTTTTGGTCTTCTGGTTGCTTCAGGGATCTCTTACCTACTAGTTTATAATGAGCTGTGTTGTTTTTAGGAATATTCAAACTATGTCACTGGTAGGAGGTGGGCTTGCAGTTTCAGAAGCTCTCTCACCATTTCCAGTAAGCTCTCTCTGCCTCCTTGTGGATAAGGATGTCTTAGTGGCAGTGGCGTGTCTTAGTGGCATGCCTGCTGCCATGCTCCCCACCATGATGGTCATGAGTGAATGCTAACCTTCTGGAGTTCTGAGCCACAGAGTCAATGCTTTCTTTCACAAATTCCTTTGGCCACAATGTCTGGTCATGACAAGATAAAAGCAAATAGAACGGGGATATTTGTTTGTCAGTCCGAACTAAAGGGACTGTACTGGCTAGTTTTGTGTCAACTTGACACAGCTGGAGTTATCACAGAGAAAGGAGCTTCAGTTGAGGAAATGCCTCCATGAGATCCAACTGTAAGGCATTTTCTCAATTAGTGATCAAGGGGGGAAAGGCCCCTTGTGGGTGGTGCCATCTCTGGACTGGTAGTCTTGGGTTCTATAAGAGAGCAGGCTGAGCAAGCCAGGGGAGGCAAGCCAATAAAGAACATCCCTCCATGGCCTCTGCATCAGCTCCTGCTTCCTGACCTGCTTGAGTTCCAGTCCTGACTTCTTTGGTGATGAACAGCAGCATGGAAGTGTAAGCCAAATAAACCCTTTCCTCCCCAACTTGCTTCTTGGTCATGATGTTTGTGCAGGAATAGAAACCTGACTAAGACAGGGACCATCTCACAATAAGAATTCACTTTGTTTTAAAGACCATCCCACCTAGGGTTACGTGAGAAACTGAACTTCTTCAATAGCGTGACTCAGAAATCTTTTTGCAGTGCTGGCAAAATAATGATCACCCTAGTCTCTTTATACCAGTGGCTTATTAACCTTAGCCTTGCCTTGCTACAGAATGGATCTCCCAATGACAAGACAATTAAATATGTGTAAGGCGGTGGTATTTTTGGAAAATAACCTGAGGACTCCATGTGTGGGAAGAACTAGAGTAGAAGGATGGAAATTAGGGGCAATTAGAGGATGAGTGCAAAGACACGCATGGCTTCCCCTTTATTAAACCCTACTCGTGAATGAAATGATCCCATTTTAAATCTCACTGCTCTCAAGACTGGAACTGCAAATGGTTAACCATGAATCAGCACATGGTGATGTTAATCAGAAATAGGAGTTATTTCCTAAATGGCTCACTTGTATAAGGTCTGACTACATGTGCTCAATGGGGGATATTTTACATATACAGCAGAATAAAAAAAAAAAACCAGGAACGTAGATTTTGCATCTGCCTCAGTCGCAGTCTCTTTCTAGTTGGCACAATAGTTTGTGGATTCACTGTTACTTTTTGATTCTTACTGTCTTCAGACCCCAAATTGAGACATCTTCCCTTCTTCCTCCCTTTCCTCCTCCTTTTATTATGTAACATCCACATAAGGTTTAACTAGTCATCCAAACAGGCTTGCTTGCTTGCTTTCTTAAGGTTTTTTTTTATTCTACCCTTGGTACTTGTGGGGTGTTTGGCCAAAAAGGCTTACTTTTTAAAACCTCTCTGTTACTGGGTGGAGAAATGCGGGCTGAAGTCCATCCTGGGTTACGTCAAGGGGTGTCACATTTGGCCTGCTCCTCTTGCTTCCTGTTGACTACAAGGGGAAGGCCGCAGTTGGCATACGACATTGAAAAACATGAAGCTCTGAGACCAGACTGAATTGCTAATCACTACATGTCCTGTTCACTCTAACCAGTTTCCAAGTGATTAAACACACTGGCCTGGTCTATGACTCAGCTTCCGAGGTGGGCGGGGGTGGGGGTGGGGATGCCCCAGTCCTCACTGATTGCACACCGAGAGGTCAGCCCCTTCAGTTTGACCCAGCACCATCTCTACAGGTTATCTCCCTCTTGGATCCTGTCCCTCTCTGGACAGACAGGCAGACAGAGATGACGAAGTGTATGATCTACTGGGGGAGGGTCACCTTACCAGGAGTGTTTGAGGGAAAGGGTTGCAAAAATGTCATCTTTCAACAGTTGCTGTCACTACTTGGAAGCGGTCTTAAGTAGCTGGGTGTGGCGGGGTGAAGCCTTCTGAAGTTTGAAAAGAGAAAACGTATTAGTAGGAAACACTAACTCTTTGCTTTTCTGGCTCCACTCTCAGTAGATACAGTATCCCATGTGTTTTTCAGTAACTACTGAAGGTTCTGGAAGGAGATGTCACTATTTTAGGGCAGTATAATTGGCCAGTTTTCGAGGCGATTAAACGAATTTTGCAGCCTTTCCTATGCTCAGTGTCCAGTCGCCATTAAAGAGGCAGCATGCAGTCAGTGGTGGAAAGAAGGGTGGGAGTCTAGAAGCCACAAGGGAATGAGCTTCCAGGAACTCCCAGTCTCATATGCAAATTAGATTAAACCACACTGCAGCCAGGGCTGGGGGTTGGTGGCGGGGAGGGAGAGCAAATAATTCCCTCCCTGACTTTTTCCTCTTAGCTTTGTCTCCTGTGGGAATAAAGAAGCTGATTCCAATTTATTTCAGCTACTGCCTGGCTTTAGGAAGTACTGCGCCTGTCAGTCCACCTTGCTTAAGTAAAGTCCTTACCCTGTAACGCCTTGAATTCTTAAAATAAGACATGTTTAGTCTCCCCGAAGCAACTATTGCAAGCAACTCCAGTCTTTTCTCTCCAAAAGGAGCTGAGTCTTTTGAATGGCTGGTGCCACCACATCCTCCAGGCGGTTTTCATACTTGGCATGGAACTTTTAGTCATCTCGCATATTCCCTTTGTTTTGATTAGTCAACGAGTGATAAGTTGACAACATTCAAATGGGAACGCTTGAGGAGAGGGGTGGTGGGGAGGAGGAAGTCCTGCAGCCAGCACCCCCCCCCCCCAATTAAAAAGAAATACACTTTTTTTTTTCCTTTTAAAAGCTTGATTATTTCTGCCTTGAGAGGAGCAAAGGTGAACTTGAAAATCACACCCCAGACCACGTCTTGGAATCTCTGAATCCGCTGTCAAAATCTCTGGAAAGATCGGAAAGATCTCGTGAGCTGTGCATAGCTGAGAGTAAATACGCAGATTTCTCCTCTCTCAGGACACAAGCACGGCTGGGCTGTTCCATCCACGGAGTTGGGCAGCTGGGCAGCTGGGTGGTGGGCCTGGCAGATAGAGCATGCTTGTTCTATTTACGGAGGAAGCGCGGATTTGTGAGCTCTGCACATGCATGGGTTTCTTTTCGGATCTCTTCTTATCCTTAAAATTCTCTTCCCCTCTGGAACCAAAGCAAAGTCTGAGTGGTGAACATCTTGTTCCCACTCATGTTTTCTTTCTTTTCCCCTTCTCTACCTTTAAATTACAGGACTAAAATCAGGCCTGCAGATGAAGTGATATGCAAAAGCACAGCTGACATTCATTATTTCTTCATTATTACTTACTGGTCCTTGTTGTTGTTGTTGTTGTTGTTGTTAACATGCTATTTGTTGAGGACCTTGTATGTTCTGGACCCTATGCAGAAATGTCTAAGGTCTTGCACTTCCCAATGGTTACATATATCATAGTTTACTGGGGGAAACACAATACACAAGTTCTATAGTTTTATTTATGACAAGCATTATAAGATGCCTCTTAATTGCTTAAAACGAATATACATGGACTACTGTGTGAGGTGACTGAAGGTTTCCCCGAGGAAATGATGCTTTAGCTGGGACACAAAGGATGAATAAGACTTGCGGAGGTCTGTAAAGGTGAGAAGATGCTTTTGAGCAGAGTGAGCTAGTAAAGTCAGCCTTTCTGGGGGGAAGATGGAGAAGTGAAGAGGCAGGCTGAGCGGTGCCTGGAGTATTGGATGGCTCAGGCTGAAGCATTATTTTGGGGGTCATGTGAAATCCATTGTAGTAAGCAATGGAAGAAGGAGCAGGGCAGAGGAGGATGAGGAAGAGAAGTGGAGACTCCTGTTGTGGCCCTGACAACAGATCGTGGAGTTAGGTTCGAGATACTCAGTGATGGAACAGAAAGCCGTGGGTTTCATGGAAAGGAATTTAGCACATTAAAGGCACAGGATATGGGGGTTGAGGGGTCAAGCGATGTCTAGGATGATCTCAAGGTTTTTTTCTGAGGCATTTGGGTGCATAAGCGATTGTTGGAAAGTGGAGTGAGGAACAGATGATATCGTTACTTTATTGAAGGTTAAAGTGAGTTGGTAGCTTATAGATTAATTCTATAAGTTTGACCATCAAACGTAAACTCTGGGTTAGAGGCAAAATATTTATAACTGAGTTGCATATAATTTACATGGCTGGGATAGTTTGCTTATCTTTAGCATTCTTCCAGAAACATAACTCTCTATGTAGGATAATTCAGACAGTTCTGAGTTGCATCTGAGAGGCAAGTTCATGTCTATCAGGGTTGAACTAAGGAGATGTGTGATTAGAATCTCCCTTGGTGCTCAAGTATTTGTATGTTCCTTGACCTAACAGAGGCCCCACCTTCCTGGAAATTATATTTTTAAACTTGTTCTCATTTTGTTAGACCTCCTTTTTAAAGCATGCATTGTTATTTCACACAGAGAAGAGGGAACAGAATTGCTTGGTTACATGAGTTCATGACATGTCATACAAGGTAAGAATAGAGCCAGAATATGAATCCAGGTCTCCCTATGTTCACTCAAGCTGGCTCCATCACCTCTGTTAATGTCTTCCACTGACTGCTGAAGGTCAAGTATCAGAAGGATGCAGTGATGTAGGCAGTAAATAGTGTCAGTGAGGAACAGATCGACCCGTCCACTATGTAGAGAACTACATCTTTCACCTTGGCTGTCTCATCAAGTATTTATATAACAACAAAACAAAACAACAACAGCAAGATTATCGATGTCCGATTTTGAGCATCTGGAGGCAGGTGTGACTCTGCTCTGTTCTCTCCCCTTTCCTTGTTCCCTACATCCATATCCCATACGGCCTCACAAGGCACATGAACTCATAATCTTGTGTTCTTTTAGGAATGAGACAACTCAAGTGTTCACATTTTCTCCTATGTCAAGTGTTCTGTTTTAATGCATAATATGGTTTAAAATGGGATTGTCTTCGAGAGGCTCATATGTTTGGACACTTGGTCCCCAGCTGGTGGCCCTGTTTTGGAAGGTTATGAAACCTTTTGGATGTTGTATGTAGGTGACTGACATAGGGCAGTAGAGGCAGGAATTCTGGGCTACAGCAACCTGTATTTGTATGCTCCTTGTAGCATTCCAATTTGTAGGTTCCAATTTGGTTTGAGTCCAAGGTCTCTGATTTATAGTCAGTGACCAATATGTGAGCAAGTCATTCTGCTAGAACTGTCCTGGACAGAGATGGTAGTGCGGCAGAAACTATCTTTGCATGCTGCCACACTGCCATTCTTGACATGAAACTGTAAGCTAAAAATAAAAATCCTTCTTCAATTATTTTGATTTTCTAAATGTATTCTTCATAGCAATGAGAAAAACACCTAATATAGTATATTATAAGAATTAAAAAATAGATGAAAATTGTAATACCGACAAACTTTCATGGAATTTTATTTTGTTTTTTTGTTATTTTATCTTTTGGGCTCTCCTTGGAAGAACTGATGAGATTGGAGAAGGAACCAAGGGCAGGAGAGGAGCACCAGGCAACTGGCCATTGCTGGTTAGAGTCTAAACCTATATTATCATACAGGGAATCACCTAGGATAAGCTAATGACAAACTGTTCCCTCCAAATTGGGTGACATGGATTGTGTCCAGAGGCCCAGGTGTTACTGGGATCTTTCTGGAAACTCAGAAAGTGAAGGTTTCTTTCCACTTTATTCTGTGCTTTTGTCCTTGGTTTGAATTGCTGCTCCTGTCCTGACGTATGTTGTAATACTAGCATTGGTTTACTTGGTGGCACAGTGCTAAAAAGATTTGTATATATTATTTCATTGTCAATTTTAGGGCCCTAGAGATACATAGGTCTAGGTAGCAAATGCATGCTAGATAGTTTTCTGGAAAAATGAATGAAGGCCACAGTAATTGAAAATTACACCTTATTTTTCTTTTAATATGTGCACATAGTTATGGGTGTGTGTGTGTGTGTGTGTGCGTGTGTGTGTGTTTTCTAATACATGGGTATACAGGTGGAGGTCTGAGCTTGACCTGTATAGTATACCAAATTTCTATTATAGGATCTACATTATTCACGCTTATTCAAAATTAAGTGCCTAAAAATATGGGGGAGGGGAGAGAAGAGGAAAGAGACAGAGAGAGAGAGAGAGAGAGAGAGAGAGAGAGAGAGAGAGAGAGAGAGAGAGAGAGAGAGAGAGAGAGAACGATAAATTAGGATTTGGAGTACTTCTAAGTGGTGGGGTCAGATAGTCCTGGGGTTGAATCCTGACTCTACTACATCTCAGCTGTGAGACTGATGGCAACCTATCTTGGCTATTCAAGCCTTAATTATTTTGCCTCTACAATGGAGATAATAAGACCTCATTGGAAGTACTGTTATCAGGCTATACGTGACTTGCCACTTGACTGCGTTGCTCATAGTACTCCCAGCAGTTACTGCTCTCCTTGGCCAATTCCTTTAAGGAGAGGCATTGGTAGATTCTCCATGGCATAATGTCATGATCTCTGCTATGTTGGCCACATTCTATATATCTTATTTGAAAGAGAGTGAGATTTCTTTTGGATCTCTTTGCTATCTTCCTACCAGCAAAAGAAACCCATTTTTTCACAAAAGAGCAGCAATAAGAGGAGCCACTGGAGGCTTATGGGTTCTACAGAGAATGCAGTTCCAAGAAGAAGAAAAGAATTCTGGTGATCAGTGACACCCTTCAGAGGGGGCCCAGATGTAGGCCAGATGCTGGGGATGTGTGGAGACACAGCCTCTACGATTGTTATGCCATGCCTTTCATCCATGTGGGCATGCAGAATATCCACTGATCTCACTGAGATGATTAAGAGTGACTTCAGGGTTCTGGAAACATTGGTGTAGGAGGCTGGGACTCCAAGGGTGGTCTTGACAGTCCTCCCAGTGGAGAAGAAGAGTTTCTGTAGATGACAGACTAACTCTCGTGATGGATACCCACTTCACACGCTTTGCTGCATGCCACTGCAGAAGGGTACTCAGCTTGAACCCTGAAAACACTCGGTGAAGGCAACTAACTGGCAACTTCGGCATCTGTAGTGATTGTCTACAGAGAGCTTATTCCATCTGTACTGGATTTCAAGGTGACTGGGTCATCACACCCATCGCGTCTGTGGGTCAGTCTGAACGCACTCATTGAGCTGGAATGTCACCCTTGTGCTTCAGCTACCTGATTGGCATAGCTTATTCTTTTAAGTTTTTCCCATGTATGTATGTATGTATGTATGTATGTATGTATGTATGTATGTATTCATTCATTCACTTTACATCTTGATCGCCCCACCCTTCCTAGTTCCCTGAAGCTTCCTATGTAAACATGGTTCAAATACAGGAAGTGACCCCTCTACATAGAAGGTGACCTGCTCCCTGTGTTCAGAACCCTCTTTTCTCCATTTACTTTTTCCATATAGCCCACAGGACATTGCTGTACCCCCAGGCTGCTGTGCAAATCTCCATGGCTGCTGTACCATCACCCAGCTGCTTAAAGCCACAGCTGTGTTGGCAGACCGTCCCTTTCTAGAGGTTTGGGGTTGGGGGTGGGGGCTTCTGCGTCCCTAGAGGTGCAACTCCTCTCACCCCCTGGATCTTTGTATTTTCCTCCTCTGTGAAGGCAACAATGCTTCGTTGCACCATCCTGACCTTTCTCCTCAGTTGTGCCTCCCTATCGCCACAGCTGGGAAAGTGACTTTGCTCTTAGAGACCCAAGAGATTAGGCTGGAGTCAGCCAGTATCATCTCCCTGCTTGGGGACTCTTAATTGAACCACGCTTGAACCAAACTTGAAAAGTTACTTTGCAAAGTAAAATGCCACATTCAATGGTCTGGCATGAAGATGTGGCTATCTCTGGGGTTATCACTCTATCTGTTGTACTTACCAGCCTCCTCTAAGTCTGTCATCTCTCCCATGAGGGATCGGACAGGAGCTGTTACCTAAAGACTTCATTCTGTGTGGTCTTGTTCTTTCTACTTCCCCTCCCTAATTCTCCTCTCCTTCATTTTCACATGGCCACACTGGGCCCCTAGTTCTTCCCTGAATATACTAACCACACCCCTGCTGAGCTCAGCTCCTCTGTGCTTGCTTCCCTCTGCCCTGAGAGTGTTTCACTCAGTTGACTCCTTTAGGACAACTCAAGTGTCTTCACCTCAGATGGGTACCTTCCCTGAAGAGCTTATACAAACACACCCCTTCCTACCTTTCCTCTCCACCTCAGTCTGTTTATGGTCCAGGTTCTGGGATTACAGGCACACACTTCTACACGGGGCTGTTCATCTATTACTTTTCTTTTTACCGTTGCTTAGAAGCCTGTATTTTGTTTTCATTCTGAGAGGGAACTTTATTGATTATGGCCTAAGCTGACAATGTTCCCTTCATTACTTTAAAGATAGAAATTGCTTTACATAATTTGATCCTTTTATGATTTTTCTCTTAGTCACTTGTGATCCCACAATTTTATTAATATTTGTTGGATGGGATTTATTTCCTTTTGTTGGAGGTTTTGCAGCTTTACACAGATATGACTTTATAGTTTTTCTCAAATTTTGAATATCTCCACTTAATACTTCCTCCCCAAGTCATTCTAGAGTCCCCTTTTTAGTGTAACTCCAGTCATCTGTACACTGGCCCACCTAGCCTTGCTCCCCCATCCCCGACTAAATCTGTTTCTCTCTTTGTCCCCGTTTCTTCTCTCTTCTGTTTGCTGTAGTTTTATCCCCACACCCCACCTCCTGTCCACTATTTCCATTGTATGTAATATCTTGCTGTTATTAACGAGCAGTATGTCTCACCTACAACACTGTGGGTTATGTTTGACTTCTGTTTTCATGCTGATACTTTTTACATTATTACTAATTTCTTAAACGTAAACTGGAAGTTTGTCATAGCTGGCCAGCATCCTTGCCTGTCATTATATCACGTGTGTCATTTCTGGGTCTCCTAATAACCACCATTTCCCATAGTAATCACGTTTTCTTGTTTCTCCGCATGCTTGCAGTCTTGATTTGATACAGATATTATGAATTTCATTCTTTTTGATTTTTGAGATTAAAAAGCAAAACAAAACAAAACAAGACAAAAAAAAAAAAAAAACCCTCATGGTATATGTGACTATAGAAGCCAGACCAGAACCTCATGTCTAGTGGTTTCTTCAGCTGCTGTGCATCTTAGTTTTTGAGCCAGGATCTCTCACTGAAGCTGGGGATCACAGATTTGGCCAGGCTGGGATTACAGGGGCGTATGTCCTCATCTTACTTTTTACATGGATGCTAGGGATGCAAGTGCATCCTTGCACATCATGTGCTCTGTGGACTGAGCTCTCTCCCGTAGCTGATTTATAGTGCTCCTTTTAAGTGATTTTGGACACGTTTCTCACTTTGGACACTTCTCTCTGTTGATGGGCTTGTGCTTAGAGGTTGTCTCCTGATGCGCATTCTTCTGAGGATCTGCTCCGGGTTCTGTGTATGTTTGTTGCTGAGGGAGCAGCATCCTACATCACCCTGGAGATTCTTCTGTGGGCTCTTCTCTCCTGTTTCTCTCTTTGGCTTATATATAGTGTCCCCAATTGCATACAATACTCCATCACTAGCAAAGGACTCTGGGGAACCTTCTGGAAGCACAAAGATACTTTTCTGTTCAGTTTTCTTCTGCTCCTGCTGGGTCCTCCTTGGGCTCTGAAAGCAGAGCCTCAGGTCTTTCTTTAATTCATAGGGAGAGCACAGTTTTCTTGGGTACCCTCCTTCCTGCTCTGTGGTCTGGAAACACTTTTGACTTACTAATTTGGGTCACTTGTTTATTTCTCATCTCTCCAAATTGATTATTCTACCACGCCAGTTGTCCAATTCCTGACAACTGTTCTTTCATGATATTTTGCCCAGTTCTTTTAATTGTTTGAGATGAGAAATTAAATCTGGTCCCTGTTATACTCCCTTCTGCCTTGGAGCACATCTTCTGAGGGCTGTTTATTGTAAGCCTGCCTTTCCTCACATCTCTGGCTTGGAGTTCTGCCTCCAATGCCACCTCTGGCCCTTCTGGAACCTGCTACTTCTCCATTCTCTCTGTTTATTTGGATTTGAATTTTTTTTAAAGACCTGGATTCTGACTCTACTCATCTCCTAGATTCTTTAGTTCTGAGTATCTCAGCTGATGGATTCACAGGCTTGTTTAGGGACCTTGACCTTCCTCTGATTCAGCAATGCTTCCTCCTTTGTTGTATGTGGAAACAAGATTATTATAGACTTAAAGAAATCATTATTATTTATTGCAACCCCATTTGACTTGTTTTTTTCACTACTGGTGAAGCTGGATTTTCCCCACAGCATGTCCTGTTTACAATTCTTCTTTCATGCGCAAACACAATTTACATATAATATTTTACTGTCTTTTCTCTGTCTCAGTGACTCTGCATTCAAGGCTTAGTTTCTACTGTCATTTAGATAGAGTTATAGGACAATTGGTCACACCAGAGTCCTAGGGTGTGCTTTCTCCAAATGCAGATCTTTTAGCTGAAAAACTTTTATCCCTTGAAGTCCTAAAGAGTTCTGTTTTTTTCTTTAACTTCAGTACTAAATAATTAATGATAGGAGAGAGAGAGAGAGAGAGAGAGAGAGAGAGAGAGAGAGAGAGAGATCTCTTATTGATTTTTTTTCCACATCATTTTACTACTCAGGAACAAGTGTCGGGAGCAATGCCTAATCACCGAACTCAATTTCCTTTAATTAATTTTTGTGCTGAAAGTATATTGGCATCCAAGTCTAAATGAAAGGGAGAGGAAAAATATTCCAAGTAATGAATCCAACAAATGAAACAGAGTGATAAATGAGGGATGTGATGTTGGAGCTTCTGGTTAGGGCAGCTAGGTGAACTGGTGACTACTGGGAGCATGAGCGGCGGTAGTATCACAGCTCAAGGGCAGGCCTAAATCATACATGAAGGCTTATTGAATTTATAGCCACACACCATTGCTCAGAAGTGTGTGCTACTCAAAACATTATTGCCATTGAACTGACTGATTCTTATAGTCTTATTAAAATTGCTTACTTACTTCATCTTCATTCTACGATGTCTTGGATAGATGAATGATTCTGAGCCTATCTGTGACTATACCATTCTGAGCCCACATGATTTTTTTCTGAGGACTCTGGTCATCTCTACATCACACAATGTAACTATCTTTGCATTACATCCAGGAGGAGCATGTTTACTCCTCTTACCAGCTTTGTGATACACAATGAAACTAGGCTCTGATATGACAACTGAGGAAATTCCATCTTTCCAGGTTCTATTCTGGTTTCATATTAATATCAAGACTTGGTGATCTGCAGTTTCCTCTGACATTATAAAAGAGTACAGCTTCCTAATGATGTTTTATTTTTATATATAACTCACTTGCTAGTATGTTGTTTTCAGGGAGGGGGTCAAGATTTCAACATTTCCTTTCTTGCTTTTCCAATTGGAGTCTTAGATCAAGAAGAATAGACCGAGATCAATGGATTGTGTCAATTGTCTGACTGTTAAAGTGAAATAGGTGGCATTTATTTATTGGCCAAGGGGAATTTGTGAGCACATCAACCCTGCACAGGTAGATGCTATATCCACTTCACTGTCTGCCCTAACCCAGTGTGGGAAAAGTGCATGCCTCCCTCATATCAGACCCCTTGACGTTAGCAAGAGAGGAAGTAGAAAGTGTTTAGTTTCTTCCAAATTCCATGAGCGGGTTTTCCACTCTCCCTACAACATGAGAAAAAAGAACAGAAGAGAGCTAAATCCTTGCACATGGTCACGTCTGTAATGGAGACTGTGTTTCTACTAATAACAGTGTACATGCAGATTTTAAGAGTTAGTCTATGATGTACCACAATCAATTCACCTGCTTATCATCTGTTCTTTCTGGAGGAGGCAGTGAGATTGGTGTTTATTATCTTAGTGTCAGAGCTAATTCTCTGTCATATAACCTCTCCAGCCTTAGTGTCCCTTCTTTGCAAAGTAGAGCTAACACTACCAGACATCTTCCGTCACTGATGAGAGCATTCAGTAAAATAATACATAGCAAAGTCTATTGTAGAAAAATCCAGTCATCCTTCAATGTGTTTCTAGTAGTCAGTCATTGCTAAATGACAAAAATCTGCTTAGATAAGAATGGGAACAGATCACTCAGAATAGCTCCCCTGTGTGAATGCTAATGTCCTGCCACCATACAATGGCTAAACACATGTTATTTTCATATTCTGTAAACATGTATTCTCTTTATGTGCTCTTGTGTTCCAGACCATTCCCTGTAATAATTACAATTGCAAATGATTTATTTTTACCATTAGTATTTGTGTGTGTGTGTATGTGTGTGTTTGTGTGTGCATGTATGCACATACATGAATACACATGTCACAGTGTACTAGTAGAGATCAGAGAACATCTTGCAAAGGCTGGTTGTATCATTGCATCCCAGGAGTCCTTCCTTGGTCATGAACTCATATCATTAGCCTTGGCAGTAGGCCCCTTTACTGGCTGGGCCATCTCACCGGCCCCTGAAGTGTTATTGATTCTCAGTTCACAGTTTGAGAGGAATGTTCATGCTCCCTCATGTTCATGGAAGTTTTTAGCTTAGCTTCTACAAAACTGTGTGTTTGCTGCCTTTACCTTCTTGAAATAGGAAGTTGTAAGAACCATGGATAACTGCACAGGAAGATAGGAATCCAGTTTCTTAACCTCTTATCACTAAAGTTCCCATGGAGGTCAACAGCCTGGCTAGGTTAGAAGACACAGCTAATGCAATCTGGGGGTTGAAATAAAGCAAAGAGATCCTTTCTTTGCCTTGTGTAGCCAATATTCTCCTATGTCTGCTTGGCTATTTTTGTTTGTTGGTTTGTTTTGCTCATTTTGTTTGGAGACTAGGTCTCACTCTGCAGTCTAAGTTGGCCTGGAATCACTGTGCAACACAGTCTAGCTTAAAACTCGTGGTAGTTCTCCTGCTTGAGTCTGGCAAGTTTTGCATTATAGATGTTGAGCTACCACGTATAGTTCCTGCCTCTGCTTCCACTCACTGTGTGGTCCAGGCTGGCCTCAGACTCACAATCCTGCTCCCTATGCCCCACGTTACTGACATGCAGAATCACATCCATTACTGCTTAGCACCTTCTCTACCTGACTTTGCATAGATGATGATTCTGGCTTCTACAACAGATGCTGGGGGTTAAGGTGGGGTTGGGGCAGGGGGAGCCCAGGTTTGCCGTGTCCAGCTGTGCCTCTCCCTGGACTCCTTTCTGCCTGTCACTGGGCCACTTCTCTTTTCTAGACCCATCCCTGGGAACGCTGCTCAGGATGAGCAGGAAGCTGCTGCTTCTCTGATGTGCTTGAGGAAATTAAATACAGTAGTTGCATTCCATTCTGGGTTTGCCTCATTAAGAGGTCTCTATAGATTAATTCCCAAGAGATCGAATCTTGTTACTTTACTGTGGCAAAGTGAAATTAGTGTAAAGTAACAAGGAGCCAGATTAATGTGACCCCAGGAAATAATCCATAAAAAACTTATGAGGCCTTTAGCAGGCTGTAAATTGGTTTTCAGACAAGGAGAGGGAGGAGAAACGCCATGTTAAAAACAATCGGTTTGTAATGAATAGGGATAATATTTTAGCACTTCTAAATAGAAGAAAACACGGAGTAAATAACTTGGGGCACCCAGTGGCAATATTTTCTAACATGTGTAAATAATTGAAATGGTGATTATAATCCTAACTGAATTTTTGTGCTTTATAGCTGCCGGGAAGTGTATTGTTCATTAAACATCCCAGAATGCTAAAGCAAAAAGAACAAAGGGGAAGTGGGGAGCAGAGGAAAGAGATGGGAAGAGAAAAAGATCTTGTCTGGAATGATCAGTTGCCCAGCCTGCTGTGTAGGCAGGAGGGTCGGGGTTCTGGATTCATTGCAAAGTTGCCAGGCTGCGGGAAACAAACATTCACTCGCAGGTCAGGGGAGCCATAGCAGAAAGACTCCCAAAGCAAACAAGCAAATCATGAGGCCAACTAATGCTTTTCTAGGACAAACAAGCTTAAATTTGAGAGGGAGGAGAAGTGGTTCACATGCTGATATACTATTCAAACACATCTTTCTTCCCCACTTCATATTTACTTTGTAGTAAAGGTTTGGAATGGGATCACTTGCCTGTGCATATATGCAGTGCATGAATATTACATGCATATATGTATGGAAACCCATTGCCCAAGCTACTTAAACACATACTGACTATGTTTATAACTTGCAAAGAAATAATAAAACAACAAAATACAATGAAGAATATTTTTTTTCTCAGAAGTTCTAGAAATGGGGATCTTACAGGTCCTTGGAAATCAGACTCAATACTCCTTTGTCATGACACTGAGAGACAATGACTGAGTCAATATCTTAGCATTTACCGAATCTCTGCATTCTCCTAGGACTTGATCTTGAAGCTTAGCTGAATGATGTTCTTGAGGCTGATCTGCATGAAGATCACATGCTATCCAGAGCCCTCAAGGATGATAGTAAGAAAGGCAAGGTGATCAGGAAACAAGGCCCGTTGAAAGAAAGACGTTGGTAGCCTTGGGGTGAGAGACTGTTGTATGAAGTAATGGAGATTTGAACAAATGTCACTTACACAGTGAACTGACTTTGGACCAAAAGAACATTTCCACTTAGGTTTAACTTGGTGAACCAATGAATTCATTGGGTTTGCTTATGGAATCATGGGTTAAAGGTCATTATTAGGAGTGAACCCTGTACAGACATACCATCAAAAAATTTGACCTCAGAGTGGAGATGGTGTCCCCATAATTCGATCAAAGGAGTCCCCGTCCAGTTAATGTTAACCTCCCAATGTCTATGTATTCTCTAGTACTTCCCAAGACTTCTGTGCAGTGGGCCAGAATTACATCCAGCTGGAAGGGGGCACAAGTGTAAGGGAATAGCTGGAAAGCCTGTTAGGAGCCTAAGGATCCTCTTTCCCTCTCCTTTTTATGAGAGAACGCCAGCAGGCCCAGCTTACTGAAGGTCTCTGCTGGGTAATCACAGCTGCTGTGATTAAGACAATAATGGCTGGTATATTGGGACAGAGTTCACAACAGGGAGACAGTCTGAAGACCACAGGATACTGAGACTCAAATTCAGGGGATAAAACACTTAGCCCTCTAGGCTGCTTGGAGCCGGGGTGAATTCTGACTAGGAGCTGTGATGCCATCTGTCAATTGTACACGAAGTATCTGAGAGAGAAGGAGAATCAAGTTTCTTTGTCTAAAGGCAAAGAAAAGTCCAGGCCCATCTCCCCAGTCCTGCCTGCCTGCTTGGGTAATATTTTGAGCTTAAGCAAGAATTTCTATCTTCTCTCTATAATCCCTAGATTGGTGTACTAGCTTAATGCAATCTAACACAATTCCAACCTTCGAAGGAAAATGTCTCTAAAATTATCTGGAACATTAAATAGGTAAAAATAGCTAATACAGTTTTGAAAAATGAGAGTAGTGGGGGGTTCTTCTCACATAATAGAGAATGCATTCTATTCTATAACATGGAATATATTATGTGAAGTAAAGGGAGAGAGCATGTGGACAGGTAAATGGGAAAATAGATCATTACAGGAAGCTTAGGTCCACGTTGTGATATATAAACTTAATCATGTCAGTGCATACATCGCAATGATAAGAAAAGAAGAATAGTTTAATTAGTAGCAGATAAAATTTTGTCATATATTAAAAAATATTGAAATTCTTAGCACTTACCATGTAGCAAAATTCTTTAAAAAAATGTGTGTGCTAGTATGTATAATAGGTTAAACTACATCCTAAAAGATACAACTTTGCTACAACATCCTTAGGAACTTGGGACTTCACCTTTACACATGCATGTGACTTTAAATTTTGGTGATTTAAATGTAAATCAATTTTAACTGATAAAAGATAGTTATGCTGTGTAGCATTATGATTTTGTATAGATATATATCATATGCATTAACTCATGTACTTTTGTGGTGAGAATACTTACTATCTACCTTCTTTGATCTCAGTGTATAGAATTCATTGTTACTATGTAGTCTCCATTTTGTAAATAAAATGGCTGTCTTGAAATGATCTCTTGTCAAATGAAAAATTTACATTCTTAATTTTAATATATTTTAATGACTAATTTGTACAATAAAATGTTGAAGGTCAGTTGATGAAGATACTTTCCTATAAAAAGGTATTAAACACTTCACAATGCATAAAATATTAAAAATGGGGAGACAAATAGGTCATTGGAGGACATAATGAGAGAACTGAATATGTATGACATGAGGGGGAGAGTTAGATGCAACAGGTAACCTGGCTCTCAGATTTCCTCAGGTGACCATATTCTAAGACTATAGTCTATGTGGAATCTTTTGGCGGTCTAGTCTCAGAAATCATGTAGTGTCACATCTGATGTGTTTGGCCATTAAATCACAAAACCCTGACCAGATATAAAGACAGGAGGCATGGAAGTTTCTCTTTCTGAGAAATAGACAAAGCACTTGGGTTTCCTATGAGACAGAAGATGTCACTGTCCTAATGAAACAGGTTGCTACAGTAGGGGTTTGGGACACCCTGCGCACTTTGCTTGGGAGCTAACTGCACTCTGCTTCTTGGATTGCTTGCATTGTGTTTTACTCTTGTATCTCTCAGGTGAGGCTGGCTGACATGTGAACTCTCAAATGTCAGCCAGCCTCATCTCTGCTGCTTATCCTTTTCTTGGGACTAAGTTCTTTGACACTGATGGCAATATGGTTTTGTGAAGACTTTTGGGGGGGGGGGAGTGTTGAATGTGATTTCCATCAGAGTAAAAGTGTCTGTGGACCTACTCTCAGGCAAACAGCATAAGAAGTCCAATGAAAAAGCACAAAGAACATTGGGGTTTTGATAGTTTTAGGTAGTACAAATTTGAGGAATTGTAAGCGTAATTTTGAGCATACCACAGAGCCACATATGCAATCTTCCAAAACTTTCTAGATGTGGAGTAGCCACAAAGATTTTTGAGGTTTCTCCACATTGTGTTGAGGCTTCAAGACCAGCTTCACTCCATGAAACCTAAATCATTGTCCTGTTAAATACGTGGCCTGGGACTTAGGTATTATGAATTCTGTGACTTCAGCCTCAAGAAATCCCTTTTGTTTGATATACTAGGACTTCACTCCGCCTATCTGACTTTCCCCAGCCAGCTAACTATAGCTTTGCTGTGTTATGGGGTCCCAGTAACATCAAACAATGAACTAGCAAGCAGCCTGGCTTACATAGCCTGCAGAAACTGCCAACTTTGGATTTCCACTCTGTATCACAAGCATCAACTATTTCATGTCATGTCTCCAAGCCAAATTGAAAGAAGACAACTTTGGCAAAAAAAAAAAAAAAAAAAAGACTATGGAACGTAAGAACTTTCATCCCCATATAATCGGAGCAAGGGTATCGTATAACAAGCAGCTGCTTCCTTATCAGAAATGAATTTTTACAAACTAGCCCCTACCTCTCGGTGGGATTCTGATGGCTTCACACAAGCATTTCATCATGGCCTATGATACCCATGGGCTAATTAGAATTTGAAAGAAGCCATTCAGCTCAGGGTCAGAAAATGTTCAGGACCAAATGATTCTGCTTAGTCTCTCTATCCTAATGCAAATAAATAATGTTGATATAGAAAATGTAGAGAGGGAATAGACTTCTAGCCATATTTGTCCAATAACAAGGAAATTTAAATAAGGGGACACCAGCCTCTTAGATAATGAAAAGAGTGCATGTAGATATAGGTGAATGTTAAGTACTCTGTCTTGAGCTACAGTGCCTACTACTAACAGATTTGTTGAATAGCAATAAGAAAGAAAGAAATTAAGCATTTAGGATGAGTTCAAAAAATGAAGTTAGAAGAAATTTTGTAGTTCAGTAACTGTTATATTAAGTTGTAAGTGTTCACGCTAGTGGCTTGCGATTTTTTTTCCTTTAAGGCCTGGATTTTCCTACAAGGTCTTTGGCAGATAGGGTAAAGGGCCATTTGGAAAAGCTTCGCTTCATATTGTTTACATTGGACACAACAATAAATTCTTAAAAAAATCCCAAAACAACAAAAACAACAAAAAAGACCACAATTGGTGCTTGTGGCTAAACTTTTGATGATTTTTCTTTCTAGTGTAACGACCCCTGAAGAATGTTCTTTATGCATCTGATGTGTCTTACAATTATCTGATGGCTAGTTCAGGTAGACTTAGCAGGTTCATTTTGGAATAAAAGAAGGAAGCTGGCAAGATTGTTTCAGCTTCTTCTCCCCACCCCACAGAGGGTGGGGAAATGCAATTGCAAGAATAATAAATGTGATGAAAGAAAGCCCTTACAGATTGCTTTCCCAAGGCACTGGGGACACTTTGAAGATATTAATTAATGCTTGTTAAAGTCCTATGGGATAAGAAGGGGGCAAGGATTATTAACTTGTTTTATAGGGGAAATGAAGCAAGAAAGCTTTAATAAACTCCCTGTATCAGGCAGTAATTACGGAGGAGAATACAGTGTCAAATCCCAAGCCCCCCTTTTCTCAGGGCCCTGCTCAGGGAAGTCTAGTGAGATTGGCCCTAAATTACAGTCTCATGTATATTTCAGCCAGCCTCACACTTACTTCTTCTACTTTCCTATCCTGGCCGGGAGAACAGGTGTTCTAAGGCGTTTTTACATGGTTCAGCCAAGCCCTCTGCTTCCCTCCTCTCAACAGATGAAATTACCTCCTATTTCACAGTGATCCTTGAAACCATTTATGGTGAACTCCCAACTTCCCATCGCTCTGATTCCAAATTTATTTTTATCTTCCCCCGTGTTCTGCTTGTTCCTTGTCCTTGTTTTAGAATCTTATCGCCTTTAAAAGTTGAGTCTGTCTCCCCATCTTAGGGATTGTATGTGTTACAACCCTCTGGCAGGGGCAAGGGGACTTTCCACCCCCTGACACCCCCATTCCTCCTATCTTTAATCTCTCTTCTTCTCTTAGCTTTTTCCCATAATACAAAAAAATTGGTCTCAAAACTCTCCTTCCCTAAAAATACTTTTTTCTTGGCCTGCGTGTTCTTTTGTGCAACATCCCTATCTCTCTTCCTGTGATTGCTAAATCTCTGGAAAGAGCCGCCTGTGTCCAGTTCCTCCAGGCAGTTTGCAAAGATCATCTGGGCTGTTCTCATTTGCCTGAGAGGCAGCTGGAGCTTGGATCCAAACTGCCTAGGTTCAAACCCAATTCTGGCAAGGCTGATTCTGTCAGTAATCTGCTATGCCCACAAACAAAGTGATTGCTAACACACTGTCTCTTCACACACGGATTTCCATCCTTCTTACAGAGTGTAATCTGCTTGGAGAGATGCCTCCTCTGTTTTATTTTTAGATTTAAATGCATGCTTGAAATTGTGATTAATCTGTCCCATACAATTCCATTGGGTTTGGACATTGGAAGGAGGACGGCTTGCATTTTGAAAATGTAGATTTTTTTTTTCTGGAAAAATTTTAATAGGAAGTGTAGAGAACAGAGCAACCACCATAGGACAGGAATGTGAAAAACAAATCCTTCTACTGGTATTGTGGGCTGGCTGCCACTCATAGCTTTTCAGTTACTATCTTGTACCCATAAGATGGGATGACCACTTTCAAGTAAGATAAGGCAACCATTAATTTCTCAGTTACTTGGAGATCTCCCAGCATTTCTTTCCTATATTTTGTTTAAAAACAACTGATTGAGTACATAATGGAAATCTTGATGTATTATAGAGATCTACTGTTGCAAGGTAAGGAAATTATTCTGTTCATTGGAAGAGAAGAATGAGCCAGAGGCAAATGAATGCTATTGGTGGTAGTTATTTAGGTAACAAAAAGACATCATTAGATTAAAAATGGAATCTGATACCATTTGCTATGAAAGATTGACAATTCAATTATTAACTAAAAGTGGGAAGGTATCAATTGTGATTGGTGTCCAGCAGGGAGATGCTCATTTCTCAAACAAACATCAGGGGAACCCCTTCTAAACTAGGCATTGAGAAGAAAGTGCTGTCTATCATAGAGAAAGAGATCCAGTATACAAAGTGGCGGTCTTCTGAGAGGCTCTGCCAGACCCTAACAAAGAGGAGGAAGTTCACAGCCAACCACTGGACTGAGCTTGGGGGTCCCTGATGGAGGAGATGGAGAAGGGACTGAAGGGGATGAAGGGATTTTCAGCCTCATGGAGGGAGCAACAGTGCCAACAGACCAGACCCCACTGAAGTTCCCTGGGACTGGACTACCAACCAAAGAGTACACATGGAGCAACCCATGGCACTGGCCACATATGTGGCAAAAGGTGGCCTTGTTTGACATCAGTGGGAAAAGAGGCCCTTGGGCCTGAGGGTGTTCATTGCCCCAGTGTAGGAGAATGCCAGTGTGGGAAGATGGGAGTCGGTGGGTGGGTGAGCACCCTCATAGAGGCAGGGGAGGGGGATGGGATAGGGAGTTTCTGAAGGGGAGACCCAGAAAGGGGAAAACATTTGAAATGTAAATAAAGAAAATATCCAAGAAAAAAAAACAACAACAAAAGAAGTCATTGGGAGATGAGCCAGAAGGAAGGAGTATATAATGTGAGTAGCCTACTTGTTGGTCAAAAGGTAAATAAAATTGGTTGATTTGGTAAAGTTCTTGCCTTGTAAGCAGAAAGACCTAAGCTTGATCCCCAGAACCCACATGTTTGTGATCCCATAGCTGGGGAGGTGGAAAAAGGTGGATCTCAGGGCTTGCTGAGCAGTCAGCCTAGACTTGGCAAGCTCCAGGACCTGTCTCAAAAATGAGGGAGTCAACATCTGAAGAATAACATCTGAGATTGACCTCTGACTTCCACAGACACTGATGTGGTGCACGTGAACCTACACACACACACAGAGTTACACACACACACACACACACACAGAGTTACACACACACACACAGAGTTACACACACATACACACAGAGTTATACACACACACACACACAGAGTTACACACACACACAGAGTTACACACACACACACAGAGTTACACACACACACACACACACACAGAGTTACACACACATACACACACAGAGTTATACACACACACACAGAGTTACACACACACACACACACACACACACAAACTTATTTGACATTTAAACATACCAGTAGCCATAAAAAATGAGCGTAAGAAATAATCAAAATAAGAGTCAAATGTCACAAATGATAGCTTCTGGCTAAGAATGGGCAATTGTAACCATGACTTAGAAAGTGTTGGGAAATGACTAAAATAGTCTTTGTGTGGGGCTCAGTGACCTTGAAATGAGCACTATAGACTCATGATTCCAGTATGTTTTAAATGGGCTTTGCAGCTCCAAGATTCAGTTCTGCTCTCATGTGTGCCAAGGTCCTGTATTGCACACTCCAGTACATGTTCTGCACTGGTTGTATCTGTATCTGTATCTGTATCTGTATCTGTATCTGTATCTGTATCTGTATCTGTATCTGTATCTGTATCTGTATCTGTATCTGTATCTGTATCTGCATCTGCATCTGCATCTGCATCTGCATCTGCATCTGCATCTGCATCTGCATCTGCATCTGCATCTGCATCTGCATCTGTATCTGTATCTGTATCATCTGTATCTATATCTGTATCATCTGTATCTGTATCTGAATCTGTATCTGTATCATTTGTATCTGTATCTGTATCAACATCTATATCTACATATTTTTTTCACCTTTCTTCCTTTTGCCTTACAGAGGGTAATAGAGACTGATTGGATGTCTGGCTTGGTTTGACCTTGACCTTGAGACATACCTTGTGGTTGTAAGGCAGACAATATTCTTCAGGCTGTGTTTGCTCTGTGGGCAGCCTATCTTTCACTCTGCTCGTGCCTTTTTCCCAGGGGATGATAGCTCTCACAATCTGAAGCAGCTCACCTTCAAGAACAGGATTTTCTCAATGAAATTGGCAGTTTTATGAAGAAACAAGCAGTGTTTTATAAAGGAACAAAGAACCACTTCTTCACTAGTATTACAGGGTGTGGAGCAACTTTATAATGCTTGGCAAATGTTTTTAAACATGGCACTAGGAAGGAAGGCGAAATACAACTTCTGAGATCATTGTTTCTCTTCTGTTCAGTTGTATTTGCTCTACTGGAGCCCAGATTTAAACACAAAGCCGAGAAGCAGCATCTTTGCACCCTTTGTGTTTCATGAGTCTTTACCCATATCTCACACAGCAGTTCAGTGGGTTAGAGCCAGGGAGTATTGCTATCCTAATTCCTTCAGAGAATGAGAGTGAGGATCAAAAGTTTAAATGGCGTGCAACAGACAACATAACAGATTAGATAACTCTAATAATAGGTTTAACTTATTTTGGCCTAGCGCCCATTTTCTCATGACATTAAATACGTTTATGTACCCAGGGTACCCTCATTCTTTAGAACTTTTATTTAGAGCAAAGATGTTATGAGTTTCACTGATATGAACTATATAACACGTAAGTGTGCCTTTGAGGGAAAATTTACAGTATCTGTGAATTGGCTCCCAGATCAAGACATAAAGTACCATTACCTCCATAAAGTGTCCTTGTATTCCTACCTAAGCATGAACTCTTAATTGGGGAACAAAGGTATCTTACTTTTATCATTAGATTACTTTTGCCTCTTCTTGTATTCAGATGCAGTCCTGTAATGTAGTTGTTCAGAACAGGGTATACCTGGAAGGGAGACTGGAAATGAAAAAGGATGAGCAGGAGAGAGGATGAAGACAAGACAAAGGTTTTTGATCAAGACTCAAAGTTTAATTTTCAGTTCTGCATTTATATAGGGAAAACCCACAGACCCATCCTTTGTTTCAGCTGGATTGAGTTGCAAAGCAAGCTCAGCAGGCAGTCAACTCCTCAAAGCTCCAGGAGGAAATGCAAATGCTGCAAGGCCAGGGTTGTAAAACCATCAGGGGCTTGCTTAGCCTACTTAAGGCTGGGGGAAGGGCACACTGTAATCTTGTTTCTTGTACTCAGTCTTATGCTTGTAATATTAATTCAGAATTTGCATGTAGATAGAGATTGCTCATTGCTCTATAGTATTCTAGGGTGTGGAATTCATTTAAGATACTGTGAAAAATCAAGATTGTTTATTCTTACTACTGTTACGTATCCTATGAATGAATGAATGAAATTCATTTATAATGTTGCTTACAGTTGGTGATTTCTCATTCATCCCTTGGTTCTTGAATTAGCTAGAATTATCCTGATGCTAGAATGATAACTATCCAAATATGTCCTCATTCTAATGCCTCTATATGTTACCTAAGTAGGCAAAATAAATTTTTACTGAGGGCATTAAGTTGAGGGTCTTTAAATGGGGATATTTACTGCATCCCCCACCCCCATAAATCTCCATGAGAGGAAGATGAGGGAGTCAAGTTCTGAGGGGAGATGTGATGGAAACAGGAGTCTAATGTGATGTGCCTTCAAGGTGAAGAAAGGCTTCAATACAAGTATGGTCCATAGCACTCTGCATGAGAAGTGGTGACAAAATAGATATACCCTTGGCTTCTTCACAGGGACAGAAGTTCCACTGATTCATTCACATCAACTAGCAGATACAGTTTAAAATGAAGAATTAAAAACTATATGAAAATATCTGTGTTGCTTTAAGCCTGGAAGATCAAGTTATTCATACCATCAATGGGAAAATGGTACAGGCTGCTTATGGGAAGTGCCATATGGAACAATTCTAGTACATGTATTTTGATTTCAACCAGTCATATTCTCAGAGGGAGATGGCTGAGTCACAGGATGTGAGTATTTCAACTGCAGGTGATGATGCCAAATAAGTTTCTAGTGTGGAAACACTTAGGTTCCCTCCCATGGGAAGGGATAAGCATTCTGACTCTTTGCATGTCTGTCAACATTTCAACTCTGACTTGGATAGAAATTCTATGATTGCATACTGGTATCACTGTGATTTCAACTATGTTTTCCTGGTGGAGACTAATGTTGCTAGGTACTCTTTCAAATTGTTGAACATTTGAGTATTCAGATTCAAGTGTTTAGCAACCCCCCTTCTTTCTGTTGGTTATCTACCTGTTCCAATTATTTCGGCTGTAGAAATCTACTCAGATTCTTTTCTACTGAAACTGAATCATGTACATCAAAGTTATTTTTCTCTGTTATTTCCCATTTTTCTCTCATTTCTTCAATTGCCCAAAGGGAAATACTTCATAAATTGACTCTGTCTTAGAAGTGACTCATTGTAAGAAGTTTGGGGATTACCATTTTTTAGAGCTGTGAAACTGTAAAGGAGTTTGGTTTTGTTTTTTGTTTTTTGTTTTTTTTTTTTGTTTTTTTTTTTTATCTAACTTAATGGGAGTAACCAGTCAGTTTCTGATGGATTTAAGTCTCATCTCACAGGATGGCATTATGGGTAGATAGACTCAGCATCAGCCCTAGAGGAGAAGCTATAACTATTATTTTTGTGAATGCACATTTAAAAAAATTTTATTGGTTATTTTATTTATTTACATTTCAAATGTTATCCCCCTTCCCAGTTTCCCCTCAGCAAACTCCCATCCCCTCCTTCCTCCCCCTGCTTCTATGATGGTGCTCTCTCACCACTCCTCCCATCTTAATACCCTAGCATTCCCCTACTCTGGGACATTGAGCCTTCACAGGACCAAGAGACTCCCCTCTCATTGATGCTAGATAAGGCCATCCTCTGCCACATATGCAGCTGGAACCATGGGTCCCTCCATGTGTATTCTTTGGTTGGTGATTTAGTTCCTGGGAGCTCTGGGGGGTCTGGTTAGTTCATGTTGTTGTTCTTCCTACAGAGTTGCCAAACCCTTCAGCTCCTTCAGTCCTTCCCCTAATTCCTACAATGGGTTCCTAGCGCTCAGCCTGATGGTTGGCTGCAAGCAACCACATCTATATTGGTCAGGCTTTGGCAGATCCTCTCAGGAAACAGTTGTATCAGGCTCCTGTCAGCAAGCACTTCTTGGCATCAGCAATAGTGTCTGGGTTTGGTGTCTGCATATGGGATGGACCCAAGGTGGGGCAGTCTCTGGATGGCTGTTCTTTCAGTCTTTGCTCTACTCTTTGTCCCTGTATTTCCTTTAGACAGGAGCAATTCTGGGTTAATATTTTTGAAATGGGTGGGTAATCTTTCAACTGGGGGCTGTGCCTAACCTCTGGATATAGTCTTTACAGGTTTTGTCTCCCCTTTGTTAAGTATTTTGGCTAATGTCATCCCTGTTGGGTTCTGGGAGCCTCTTGCTTTCCTAGCATCTGGGACTTTCTGATGATTACCCCCAGTTCCCCAGCCCCCATTGCTACACACCTCTGTTCAATTTCCTGTACATCACCCTCATCTCTTCTCACACTTGATCCTGCCCCCCTTTCCCTTCCCCCTCTTCTATTTCTCCCAAGTCTCTCCCACTCTCTACTTCCCATAATTATCTAAGTAGTACTGAAGCATCCACACTTTGCTTTTCCTTCTTCTTGTGCTTCATATGGTCTGAAATGCACATACTATTAAATGGACTTCTAGTCACTTGTTGTCATACCCATAGATTAGTATATGCTTAGTCCTCATTGGGGAAGCTTCTGTTTGCAGTGGATGATGATTAACACAGAGATCCACAACTGATCAAGGTAGAGAGAATAAGAGACCACAGAGTGCTCAGCCCTAATGGAACATATAAACCATGCCCCCTTTTGCTAAGGCTCAAGAGTCATTGCAGAAAGAGCAGAAGGAAAATAAGAACTTAGAGGTGGTGGATGATTATAAGCAAACAGTTTTGTGGAAACAGCAGAGTGGTTGCATGTATGAACTCACAGAGGTTGGGACAGAATGCACAAAACTTGGGCTATCCTACACCAAAGAAAATGCAAGCATGCAGAGAGAAATCAAGGACGAAATACCACCTCTAACCAAGAAAATATTGGCATTTGTTAGGAGAGAGAGAGAGAGAGAGAGAGAGAGAGAGAGAGAGAGAGAGAGAGAGAGAGAGAGATTGATTTTCTAAGAGAACCATGTTCCAGTAGATCATGCCATCCAATCAAAAATTTTTTGGCAGCCTAAATTCTTGGTGCAGGAACATAGAAAGGACAGAAAGTTGGGCTGGTAGGAAGTGGGAGATAGTTCTGAGAATTCTAGGAAGGGTTTTATGTGATTAAAACAGTATAGTTGCTTAGACATAACTCAAATGATATCAATGTACTCACTAACTCAGAAGGTGGAGATCTCACTAGGTTCTACCACCAGGCAAAGAACTACAGGTAACTAATGGCTGCTGAGAGGGGGAAGTATCTCTGTCATTGATGATTTAGTTATTCTGTCAAAGGGACTAGTCATATTAAATGGACTTAACAGGTTGTATTTATAGTTTATAGATATTTATTATTGTTTATGTGTTTATGCAAATATACAAATAATGAAACTAATTAAAATGAATTCATCAGTTTGAGAGGAAATAAGCAGGAGTATGTAAGAAATATTAAAGGGAGGGGCCTGGGAGGAGAAGGGAGATGTAATTATAACTTAATTAAACATTTTAATAAAACATTTAAAGTACACTTTTACACTGATTTATTTGTTTGTCTTGTGTGCAAGCATGTGTGTCATTACACACATGTGGAGATCAGAGGACAATTTTGGGAATCAGATTTCTCTTTCCACTGTGTGGATCCTGGGGACTTGAACCCTGGTTGCCAGGTTTGACAAGTATCTTTCTTCTCTAAGCCATCTCACCTCTTATAGCGTTCAAATTGATTTACTTTTTGTGCAGAAAAATAATCTTAAAGATAGCAAATATATAAGTGAAAACCAAATTCTGCCAAGATTTAATTAGAATTTAATTCATACTGTAATAAAACTTGCTCCATTCTTTATTATGTCTAACCTCCCAATCCATTAGTGCAGTTGCCTTTCTATTTACCTTCTCTGGTTTTGATCTGCTTTTTTAACTTTTGAGAAGAAGGAATCTGTAGTGCTTTACACAATCTATTCCTAAATTCCCTTTAATGCTTAATAAGATTTTTCCTATTTCATTTTTGTAATTATTTATTACAAATGCTTTTAAAAATAATTTCCTTTTTCATTTTACATTGACAATTTAAAGAAATACAATAACCTTGTGTTGATCTGTCCTCTGTAATATTGATAAGCTCACTTATTTAATTCAGGAGATTTAAAAAATATGTTAATTGAGTCTTTTAAAAAATATTTGAATAGAAAGTATTTACTCTGTATTTCGTCATTGGGTAGGAACAATTTTAATTCCTTCCTTCCAATATATCAATTCTTTTTTGTTTTTTAAACTATAACCTTCTGGATAAACTCTTCAGTAAGATGATCAATAGAAGTGGCGAGAATCAAAACCCTTGTTTTGTTTCTGGCCTGAGTAGAAAAGCAGTTTGTTTCTCAGTTTATTAAACATGATATTAGCTGTAGAATTGCTAACGATGCTTTATGAGTCTGATGAAAATTTTTATGTTTGCATATGCTTTTTCCTTTGGTTCATGAATGGATATTAAGTTTAGGTCATAGATTTCTTTTGTACCTTTTCCCTAGGTTTTAGTATCAGAGTGATACTGGTCCCACAAAATTTATTTGAAACCATTCCTTCTATTAAATGACACATTCTGCCCTCTCTGTTTAAAGAGATTGAGCTTGGGGCACTTCACCAGTAAAACCATCTGGACTTGCAAATCTCATTCTTGATTGTTTAAAAAAAAATACTCTTTTTCTCCTATGAGATGAATTATGTTGTTTATTATCTTGGATGAGCTCTGGTAATTTGTGGAATTGGGAAACTGGTCCCTTTTCATTTAATTTAAAACACGTATATACATAGCATCACGCTGTTCCACCCCCATGGTCACTGTGTCTCTAGTGATATCTCTTTATGACAGTGCTGACCATTCACATAGTCTCCCACTCTTTTTATAACCTGTACATCTTGGTATGGATTTATAAGTCTTACTGATCTTTCTAATATCCTTAGACTCAGTTACTTTCCTTACCACTTTTCTATTTTGAATGACCTTGACATGTTGCTGGGTTTTATTTTCTGGATGCACCTTTGCTTCTCTCAGTCTTATGGTGCAAGCTTGCCCTGCTCAATAGATTCATTTACCTGAATTATTTCTGCAAAATAATTTCATCACATAATATAAAATTACTATGGGAAAGAATCTATATCATATTTACAGGTATCACCCACACTTATAAGGAAAGACTTGAGCAAAGGTATGGGAAGATGGGAACCACATCAGAACCCTATATATAAAAGTTAATCCACAGTACATCATTTTTCCTGCACACAAATTTTTGGAGACTACCTGCTGTACCTGACTTGGCACATGTTCTGGTCATCACCTGCCTGGTTTCCCCCCAGAGATCACCTCACAATGCACTTTAACGTCCTACTGCTTCCCACTGTGTTAGTCCTGGGTCCTGAGGAACCTTACCCATACTCTTTTTATGTACACTGTTACACCCTGAGTCCAGGGAAAAATTTTACCCATACTTAATTCTTCTTGTAAAAAAATCTGGCCTTTAAGATGGGGGAGTTGGTTCATTGAGTAAAATCACTTGCTTCTCCAGCATGAGTTCAAATCCGCAGAAACTGGGTAAAAACTCAAGCTAGTGGGAATATTTGTAATAGCAACACTTCTTCTTTTTTTTTTTTTTAAATATTTTTATTACATATTTTCCTCAATTACATTTCCAATGCTATCCCAAAAGTCCCCCATAGCGCCCCCCACTTCCCTACCCACCCATTCCCATTCTTTTGGCGCTGGCATTCCCCTATATTGGGGCATATAAAGTTTGCAAGTCCAATGGGCCTCTCTTTCCAGTGATAGCTGACTAGGCCATCTTGGAGAAGCAGCACTCTTAAGCTCCCCAATTAAAGTTGTGGGTCTCAGTGTTTCTCAGTCTATTTTTCCATTTTCTGCTTTTTGTCTCTCAGAGCTCTGTAAGGTTTATAAATCCATGTTTATAACCATCAACTCTTTTAGGTGAGTCGACTCTCATCATTTCCTCAAGGATGCAGCTTAATTTTTCATCCATATAAGGAATTATAAAGCAAAACTAGTACATCACAGATTCTTTATTCTATACTTAGTCTTGATTACATTTTGTTCTTTTTACAAAGCTACCTCATAAAGTTCTTGATTCTTCGTGCTTACTGGCTGACACCACCCGATTGCTCATAGCTTCATGCTAATTGCCTGACACCACCCACTTGCTTGTGTCTTCATGCTAATTGGCAGACACCACCCACTTGCTGGTCATGTCTTCAGGAAGAAAAGTTAGTGGAAATGGTCACTGAAAACCAATCAAGCCACACAAAATTCGTACATTGGATGAGATTCTGCTTCTTCTCTTCCACTCCAAAGATGATCTACTATGAATCAGGGTTTGGCTTTGGATTGTGAATGCTGAGTAGATACAAATACATTCCCATAGTAGTTCTTTATGGTTTGAATTTTCTCATCTCAGCCTCTGGGAAGGTCATCACATTTTCCAGGGGATTGGGAATGTGTCTTTGACCCAGGAAACCAAGGAAGATGGGCAGAGGCAAGGGGATATTTATGACAGTGAGGGGTACGGAATCTTTAAAAATGTTTTACCCTTTCCTCAGGAATCTTAAGTTTAAGCGGCTTATGCCACTGCACTTCTGATAGATGTATGGTCTGATGGGATGTGGCAAATCCAGTCGTGCCCAGACTCGACAGTAGAAATGACCCAGAGCTGGCAGTCTCTGAAACAACCTTTCTTTGTTCCCAGCCTGCTATTGAAGTAGGAAATGGCCATTCTAGAGAGCCAGGTAGAGAGAAAAAGATATTAGAAAGGTGGAAGAAAAGGCAAATGTCCCCGAGAACATTTCTTTTACTTCTTACACATGTCAAGTTAATTAAGCTTCAACTAAAATAATAGAAACCAAATTGAACACCATCCTAAAATTCATTCTCAGCCTTCAACTGCCATAGATTAACTGCTTAGGTTTGAGCTTTAGTTTATAGCATCAGCATAGCCCTTGAATGAATTATGGACTTGTATTCACTCCAGAACAATCTATTACCTACCACATAACAGAAAATGCCATTTATTGCAATTTGTGCAAACTATAAATCAATACAGTATTACTTAGAGGCATGTAAGCTGTGGCTACAGTGTGTTCCCTTGTACTTGGTAATGCATGCGTTTATGTATTAGGGCTTAGGAGAGAAATAGATATAGATTTTTTTTAACACTTCATTTAAGTACTTGTAAAAATTCCCAGTAGACTTAGAGGTGGCAGCTGTCCCTTTATGGTTAAAAGTAGCATTCTGTTCAGGTTTATCTCTGGGTCTCGGACACACACTTACCATTCCAAATAATAAAATTTTGAGTGTGACTTTTAACAGGAAGAATCGATTGTATCCATTTTGGGCATTGTTGAAACCATCTTGCCAAGCTTCCAGTGCTGGTTGTAAACTGAAATTTTATGGAAGGTGGGGCAGACTTTGAAAAACACTGATGTCCATGCCAAAGGCCAACCCATTCCAATTCAAAAATCTGGGGTGACAGACAGAATCCAGAACTTAAGCAGGGTCACCCAGATCAACTCAATGTGAAGTTCGGTGAATTATCTTTGCTGTACACAATAAGGAAAGGATGAAAACAGGAAATGTAAGAAGAGTATAGTTGTTTGCTGCAACTTTCTCAAATCAAAGTCAAAAGATATCTTTAGAATTTCAGACAGTAATGAATCCAGAAGATGTTGCTCAGTGTATTTTCATGCACATTCCAAGGAATGTATTAATAATTTAAGTGTCACTGACGTAACACAAGTGACAATAGATTCTTGTTTTCCTCCCTTTAAAAGACAGAGAACTATTAATATCGGGATCAAAAGTGTGTCAAAAGGATATACCATCTTTGTATAAAACTTTATCCCTTGGGCTTGATCTTCTCTGCTATGCTTCCTGTGCCTTCCCCAGATGCACTGAAAGTACATTCTTCAACTGTGCAATGGAGTCAACAACCAAGGCCACACTGATATGTGAGTGCTTTGTCTGCCATTTTGTTCTCCGAAGATTGGGACAGTTGCAAAACTTACTAGGTATTTCCTGACTAAATTATCTCTTAACATTGTGTTTATTTTTGTGTAAAACATTAAGGAGACACCAAGCCACTAAGATGCACCATAATGCAAGAAGCTGAGAAGAAATCTGTACAGGAAATATTATGAACTACTGTGATGAAGTATTGTGAAGTACTGTGAGAGAGTTTTCCTAAGCAGACATAAGATGTGCCTATACACCCTCAAAAGGGAATCCACACATACCAAAGTAACAACTGCATGGAAATCTGATTCAGTGAACCAGAGAGTCTATGTTGGGGTGATTAACAAGTATGAGAGGGAGACAATTTACAGGAGTAAGAATGACTCAAAAGCAGTTGCATCCTTGGAAACCCCACCCAAGATGGGTGACCACTCACAAAAGCTGCATCCCTGGATGTCTGTACATCTTTCAGGCAGCTCATCAGGTCTGAGAATCTCCTCTCTGCAGCTTGGCAGGTCAGTTTCCTTCTCCAGTAGTTGCTGATGCTTCTGTGGATCTTGGTATGAAGCTGCTTGGGGAATATTGCATATCTCAGCGTTCTCAGACACATGCAGTTTGTTTACTTCTGTGTCTGGCGAGCCTCTCGTCTCTCTCCTGGAGGGAATGTTTCAATTTAGAGGAATCTGCTATCCATGTGCTTGCTGTACATCAGCAACTTTTCTTATCCTGAACATATTTAAGTGGTCAGATTGTCTTCACTTCCTATTTTCCAGATAGAAGGTCAAAGTTCAAAGAAGTAGTTAATTTTCTGTATCCATGCCACTCACCATGATGCTGTGTACTTCCAACAGTCTCCAATCAACTTGCTCTCTACTTCTAGTCAGTTCTTCAGCTTGCTAGAAGCCAAGCCTTGTATGAGCTATAATGCTTTAGCTTCTAACTATCTGAAACTCATTTTTTGTCATTCTACATGAATGTTTTATGTAAGAGTAGGGGAAGAGTGTTTGGAGATAGGCAGGATGTAGGTGGTAACACTGGTGAATTAGAATCATGAAATGTCTGTAGTTAGGTGGGATCCAGTCAGGCACAAGTATATCTTGGGCAGGAACTGAGATGGTATATGACAGCAAGAGCCCTGAACAGCAGAGCATCTAGAGAGCTCGATTTCCTGCTTGGCTCTACTGAAAACTAGCTGGTGACTATGAGCCATGAGCAAATGATTTAGCAGATTGCTCCAGTCGATGTACAAGCCTATTCCTCAATCCATCTACAGGAGATTTTTTTTAAAAATTATTCTCAAAGGTAACAAAATAGGTTCCCAGAGGGTGAATGTATCTGTTCCCCCATGGAACACAGTGAAAAGATTTTCTAGAGTCAACCTGTTCTAGTTTTGTTTCCTGTTGCTGTGATAAAAGCAGCTTTAATTGAGAAAGGGTTTATGTGGCTTATGATCCAAATGAGGTTACAGCACATCAAAGTGGAGAAGTCAAAGCAGGCACTTGAAGCAGCCAGTCACAGCTACAGTCTGGAGCAGAGAGACGATAAGTGCCTGTATGCCTCCTATTTAGATCACCTTTTCTGTTGTTGTAAAGTCCAGGATTCCAACCTGGGACCCAAGTACAGGAATGGTACTGCTCACATTCAGGGTCTTTCCACTGCAATTAAAACAATTTATAAAATGTTTTACATGCAAGCCTGCAAACAACCTAATTTAAATATGTTATTTTTTTTGTTGGCTTTATCTTCACAGGTGGTTCTAGATTGTTTCAAGTTAACAAAAGTAATCATGACACAAAACAAATAATATTCTCTATTTTATCCCTCCATTTTTACAGTCTTCTTGCTATCGCAATTATAATCAAAGTGATTTGATATGCCATCTAAACCGAAACATTTGAGAAAATTGAAGATAGGGAGAGTCTACTAGTGACTTTGAACTGGAATGCCTGATAGAAGAGGGGCTTAATCTAGAGACTGCCATACCCGGGAATCCATCCCGTAATCAGCCTCCAAACGGTGACATCATTGCATACACTAGCAAGATTTTGCTGAAAGGACCCAGATATAGCTATCTCTTGTGAGGCTATGCCGGGGCCTAGCAAACACAGAAGTGGATGCTCACAGTCAACTATTGGATGGACCACAGGCCCCCCAATGGAGGAGCAAGAGAAAGTACCTAAGGAGCTAAAGGGGTCTGCAACCCTATAGGTGGAACAACATTATGAACTACCCAGTACCCCCCAGAGCTCGTGTTTCTAGCTGCATGTGTATCAGAAGATGGCCTAGTCGGCTATCAATGGAAAGAGAGGCCCATCGGTCTTGCAAACTTTATATGCCTCAGTACAGGGGAACGCCAGGGCCAAGAAGTGGGAGTGGGTGGGTAGGGTAGTGGGGGGTAGGGTATGGGGGACTTTTGGGATAGCATTGGAAATGTAAATGAAGAAATACCTAATTAAAAAAAAAAAGAAGAGGGGCTTAGCACGGCAGCTTCCTAATTTACCTGCTGTGGAGGTTTTAACGAACTCCCCTCCCCCCATAGGCTAATTCTTTATTCCCAGATGGTGGTACTCTTTGGGAAGATAATGGGGAGATGCAGCCTTGCTGGAGGACATACCTCACAGGGCCTGGGCTTTGAGAGTCTACAGTGGTGTTTCTCAACTTTCCTAATATAGCGACCTTTTAATACAGTTTCTCATGATGTGGTGGACCTCAAGTATAAAATTGTCTTCATAACTGTAATTTTACTACTGTTATTATCATAATGCAAATATCTGATGTGCAGATGATTTTAGGTGGCCCCTATGAAAAAGTTGTTCAACCCACAGGTTGAGAACCTCAGGTTTACAGCCCCTCCTCACTTCCTGTTCCCTATTTCTGTTTCCTCTGTGGAGATGGAGATGCAATTTCTTGTGAGGGAATGGAGGGGCAATCTCTCAGCTACCTGTCATGATCTCCTCCCACCATGTATCACCAGCTATTATAGATTCTATCCCTGCAAGTCACAGACCGAATATACTCTTCCTTTGATAAGGTTCTGTGATCCCAATGTTTTTAACACAGCGACAGAGAAGTAAATGCTACACCCACCTCTCTGACCAGTAGGTTTGTACTCTTTTCAGGGTCGGAGCATGCTATTATTGGCTATCAATCTCCACCCTCCTGAACAGGGTCTGGGCTATTTTTCCATTAGTTAATTAATTAACATCCTGAACACAGCTTCCCCTCCCTCCTCTCCTCCCAGTCTGCCCCTCTCCCTGTCCCTAACTACATACCTGCTCCCTTTCTCCGAAAGGGAAGCCTCTCATGGATACCAACCAGCCTTGGCACATCAACTGCAGGAGGATGAGGTGCATCTTCTCCTATTGAGGCTAGATTTAGTGAAAACTGATCCAAAGGCAGGCAACAGAGTCAGAGACTGCCCCTGCTCCTGCTGTTAGAGGTCCTACATGAATCCCAAGCTGCACATCCATTACATATGTGGACAAGGTCTAAGTCCCTCCCTGGTTGGTGGTTCAGTTTCTGTTAGCCCCCATGGGCCCAGGTTAGCTGGTTCTGTTTCTTTTCTGTGGTGTCCTTGACCTCTCTGGCTCCTTTAATCTTTCCTCCCCCTCTTCCACAAGACTTCTGGAGCTCTACTTAATGTTTTTGGCTGTGTATCTCTGTATCAGTTTCTATTAGTTGCTGGGTGAAGCCTCTCAGAGGACAGTTATGCTAGGCTCTTGTCTACAAGTATAGCAGAATACCATAAAAAGTGTTAGGATTTTCCCTGTCCAATCACATTAGGGTATTGGGAGGCTTGTGATTGGACAGGAGAAGGGAGGTCTATCAAGGAGTTGAGATATATATATATATATATATATATATATATATATATATAGAGAGAGAGAGAGAGAGAGAGAGAGAGAGAGAGAGATCTAAGGAGGAGATGGAGAACCAGAATGGAGGCTGATGTGGTTATCAAAAGGTTAGAATAATTGTGTTAAAGCTTTATCATTATCATTTGGCTCTGAAATTATTGTATTGGCATCTTGTAAATTGTGTTATTATTGATACATGAATCTGATGGGCTAATTAAGCATTAAGAGTTTTAGTTCTACCGGGTAATTAGGTGTTGAGATGGCTAACCAGGGATGTGTGGGGTGTTGCATGAAAGCGAGAAGAACTTGGGATTCCTGTCCAAGAAATGGCCTGGTGCAAGCTATGTGGCCTATCAGGGCTGGCAAGTTGGTGGGCTGAGAGACTGAGCGAGTGAGCTCACCTGGCACAAGGGCTAGCTCTAGATATTTCTACAACAGGAGTGGGCTCTCTCTTTCATGGCATGGGTCTCAAGTTGGGTCAGTCATTGATTGGTCATTCCCTCAATCTCTGCTCTGTCTTTATCCCTGCACATCTTGTATGCAGGATGAATTATGGGTTGAAGATTTTGTAGTAGGTACTTTAATCCTGCTGGTGAACAAGCTGTGCTCTGAGAGCATGAGAGACACCCCTGACTTTGTTCTAGGAGCGATGGTGAGAAGACCGGTGGTACTTACTCTTATATAAGTTCTCAGAAAGATTGATTCATGAGTTTGGGTAGCTGAAAGGGAGGAAGGAGAATGAAAGAAAGATAGTATTTTGTGGAAATTGGGGCTATATATCTGTAGTTAGGTGGAGTCCAGTCAGGCACAAGTACATCTTGGGCAGGAGCTGAGATGGTACATGACAGCCCCTGCAACATTGGCATGTAGGGAGCTAGATTTCCTGCCTTGGCTCTACTGAAAACTAGCTAGTGACCATAAGCAATGAACAAGTGATGTCCAGTCAATTTAGAAATCTATTTTTCAATTTACCTACAGGAGATTTTTTTTTAAATTTACCTTTCTGACTTATAGTTAGGTTTTAAACAATTAGACATAGAAATAGAGTTCAAAGATGTCAAAAATCATAGAATGCCTTTGACCAGAATAGACAGTGCCTCAAGGCAGCTTTGAAGAAGCCCTTGCAGCCTGAGCTGGAGGCTTGAGCTCCCAGAGTCTCTCTGTATAAGCACAGAGCAGCATTTTGTAGGTGGAGGCTCTGTTGAAAACCACAGCTGCAGTCAGACTGAATCATGAACTAGACCAGCCATCCTAGAGAGTTAGCTACAATATATTTCAAAGTTAAAACATAGGTTGTGGCAGTGGTATCAAAGCCTGTAATTTAGGATGCAAATGAATGGAATGAAAAACAGCTCCTGGCTACTAGGACAGACAGAAGACTATGTGAGTGAAATAACATGGCAGTTATGTCAAAGTGGGAAGAATAACTGTGTTCTAGAATAGTAAATTATCATCACAGCTCAACTGGTGGAGTAAGTCATAAGGCAAGAGATTGTGTGTATGCCTTTCTTTCTTTCTTCTTCTTCCTTTTTTTTTTTTTTGGTACCTGGATAAAATTACATTTTCAATTTTGTTTAGTCCTCCTCTAAAACCTTAACATTCCATTTTGAAAATATGTGTGGAACATAAGGTGACATTTGGAAAAAAACCCATAATTTTCAGAGAATACTAAATCCATTAGTTCTTATATTACAGATGCCAATGAATTTAACTGTTATAGTGCTGCTAGCACATGGCAGGCATAAAATGGACTTGCTGCTACCCAGGGTTTTCAATAGCGTCTTCAGGAAATTTCCGAGCTTCATAAAACGTTCCGAAGAGCATGCTGTGACATTGAGTTTCATGGGCATAAGCCCTGTAGGCAGAGTGAATCAGAATTTCTAGCAGGAAAATCTACAGCTATTTGTAATTGGCTGAGTGACTTTATGTACCTACAGAACTTTTCTTTGCTCTTGAGAGAGTAGAGAATGATGGCTTTCTCTCTGGGACTCAGGAAGCCTGAAAATGATCATGTGGGTAGAGGGCTTAGCATCAACCTTCAAAGAGTTAGACACTCAGCTGTCATTTCATTTTCTCATGTATAAACTGCATCCTCTGAAAGGCACAGTTTTAGGACTAATAGATTAAAGCCATCACTGTAAGTCCAGTGCTTTGTTTTATATTTAGCTGTAGCACATGTTTGAAGTGACTTTGAAGATTATTGGGTATAGAAGGGTCAGCTAAACCTCAAAATATAGCACTTCCACACTTAAAAAAACCTAATCTAGTACAAAATATTATGGCCCTATAGTATTATTTATTAAAATATAAAATACACAAGTGAATATAACTGCTTGGAACTTTTTATTCTGAGTGTTCTGTTTTGTCTTGTTTTGTAGACATGGTCTCCTATAGCTCATGTTGATCTCAAACACACTATGTAGACCTGTCTTCCTGATTCTCCTGCCTCTGTCCACTGAATACTAAAGTTATAGGCATGTTCAACGTGCCTGTCATATGTTTTAATTTTTTATGTGTATGTAAGTTTGTGGCAGCCAGCGGCTCATGTTGGGAGTCTTCATTGGTGGGTGTCTATAGTTAGTCATAAATGTAGGCTGTCTTGATTGAATAGAGACCTTGTTGATATAGGTAATGTGCCTTGTCAGCTTGCTCTGTGGGCCCTGTGTCTCACATTCTGCATGATGGAATTATAGGTGGCTTGTTATGGCATTAAAATAGACACTGGGGATCTGACCACACTTGCTTGGCAAGAACTTTTTCTGTAGAAACTTGCTCACAGCCTTGGGATTCCTATATTAGTTAGTGTTAATATTTTTTCCTTTCTTTGTGCTAAGAATTGAATACAGGCTCTTGTGCATAGGTACCATGTGTTTTGCCACTGAACTATGTTCATAGCTCTATGTTAGTTTTCATTAGTTACAGATATGTAGGTATAAAATAAATAGATTTGTTAATCTGAGAATTTGTACACCTATCCCAGGAAGCCACAAACTCAGTGTAGCCGACAATGTGAATAGAAAGCAGGGCTTTGGAGTGAAACACTTGGGTTTGCTTCTTGGCTATTCTTCTTGCCAGCTATATGACCTGAGTCCAAGTCTCTACGGACTTCATTTACTTCTCTAGAAAACCAAAGGAATATCTGTGGTACTAGGCAAGTCTTGTCAGGATTAAGATGCACATGAACCCCAGGAATGGTACCTGTCTACCAAGAGAGCCACTATTTATAGGGGAGTTGTGAAAAGTCTTACATTATTCTTGGATCAGAAGGGGCAAATATTTACAAAGTAATTTCACATATGGAACTCATATAAACATCCAAATGATTCTCACAAAACAGTTATAAGAATGAAGATAATTTCTGTGTAGACCATGTTTTATTTTTGTGATTGGATAGGATTAATTACTTGATCTTTCCCCAAAATCATGATAGAAAAAAAAAGCAAAATTCAAAATTATATGTGATCAGCTGTATAGTTTTGAATAAGTGACAATTACCTTTTGTCTCAACAAAGACTTACTATTTTTTTATTTTCTACAAAAAAGTAGATTATGGTCTCCTACCATGAATGGCAACTTTAGTTTGATCTGGAGCACTTCTGTTTCTGAGCATTTTTTCCCTCAGCTGTTTCTGCAGTTGGAAACTGTGTTTAGTGTGAAGGGTGAGACTGGCATTGTTAAATGTGGGGAAACCTACTAAATTGTTATGATCTGGGCAAACATTTTTATTGACCTGTATGTGAATATACATGGTTTCCTATCCTAAGATAGTTTACTTTGTCATCAAAAATTTTGGTTATGGTTTCTTATTTCTTTTATTAAAAGGCCTCAAATTCAATAATTTGCCCTGGGTTTCACCCATGATGAATATAATGCATTCCCATAATTCAAGTCATACTCAATCAGATTCTATGCTTTCAAGGAGCTCATACATTTCATGTTTATTTCCAAGGCCATGAAGCTGTCTCCTGTGGTGAGTGTGAAGCACCTTTGGAGTGGTGGGTACATCCATATAACAACTGGGAAATGGACTATGGCAGCTGTGTAGATGGAACCCGGGTCACAATATCCATCCTGGGACACAGGATAGGGGAAAGACAGGGCTCTTGAACTGTTGCTATTCTGACACCTCAGTTTGCATGCTGGGGTTAAGTTACAATCTGTTCAAAAAGTGTCCCATGTTAAATGTGGCACCAATATCTACTCAGATGACTAAGTCAAGGTTTTGTTATCATTCATATCAAAGACAAGTAATCTAGAATTGCTCCATGTTTCCCTTTATTGTCTTGTTCCCATTTCATGGATAACAACTATGTTATCAACGCGTTCATGGAGTCCCTATACTTGTGGGGCAATGGGCTATGTACAGACAGGCTGGTCTCCAGTCGAGTTGAGGTTGTGAAACCCGGTAGGACCCAGTGGTCATAATTCACCTACATGGGACAGAAGGCATTCCCTCATGTCTCCTGGGCCCCTGGCTCCTGCTGAAGTTGCCACAGCCCCCACAAGAGAAGCATGTGGCTAGTAGTCACGTACACAAAGTCCTAAGCTTCTGACCTTCAGGCTAAATGCCTCCCAGTAACCTAGCAACAACAAGATAACAAGCCCACTATAAGAGCAGCTGCTTGGCCCCTCCTCACTCTCTTAAGCTTTTACTTTCCTTGCTCTCCATCTTACTCTCTAAGCCTTCACCTTTCTTACTCTCTAACTCTCTTTCTCTCTTTCCCTTCCCCCTTCTCTTCTTGGCCATGGCTGGTCTCTCTCTCTCTCTCTCTTCTCTCTTCCACCTGCCTTTCTACAATGAAGCTCTAAAACCATAGACTGTCTCTGTTCATCAAGGCCCACTGTACTTGGACAATGGGATAGGCCTTCTTGTGTTCCAGCCACGGACTGGACTTAGGACTCCCACCTGTGTGGGAACCTCTCTCCCTTTGCCCTCTTCCCATATCCCGGGACCCCCATTCTTTTCTCAGCTTTCTGCTGTATCCAGTGTGAGATGCCAGAGACTAAGAACCTGGTACTGGCGGCTGCCTCTTGTCCATCCCCCCACTATGTGGGGTCAGTGGCTTCACACAGCCAGATGCCCACCCGGGGCAGTGTGGAAAGCATCTGGCAGTCCTCCTGTGTCTGCCCACCCAGAGTACAGGAACTCTGGCCAGACAAAGACTCTATCCCTCCCCCCTCTTTCCCTTACACCCACCACCCCACATATACTTATTGTAGTCATTCTCTTTTACATGGTCAACCTCATCTTTCACATCATCTTTATGCTACCTCTTGTGTTGAACAATCCTGAGGCTTTCCTGCTGCCTCTTTGGAAAAAGAGCCTGAATCTTCTCATCTTGGTCTCCAAGATTCTAGACTCTGACTAGCCTTCTATATTTGTACACTTTTCTTTGCATCCTTAATCTAGTTGATTCATTGTGTGTGGAAATATTCTTTAGTTTGCTCCCACAGATAAATCTCATCACTCTTGCAGGACTTAACAGAAGTACAGTTATCCCAGGAAAGCAAGAGGCTCCCAAGACCCAACAAGGATGAGATTAACTGAAATGCCGAACAAAGGGGAGGGAGAACCTGAAGCAACCATATCCAGAGGTTAGGCAAGGCCTCTGGTTCGGGGATGGGGCTACCCACTCATCTCCAAATTCTTAACTCAGAAGGGCTCCTGTCTAAAGGAAATAAGGGGGCAAAGTGTGGAGCAGAGACTGAAAGAACAGCCATCCAGAGACTGCCCCATCTCGAGATTCATCCCATACACAGAATATGTATACCAAACCCAGACACTATTGTGGATGCCAAGAAGTGCTTGCTGACAGGAGCCTGATATAGCTGTCTTCTGAGAGGCTCTGCGAGAGCCTGACAAATACAAAGGTGGACACTCGAAGCCAACCATTGGACTGAGCATGGGGAACCCAATGGAGGAGTTAGGAAAAGGACTGGAGGAGTTGAAGGGGTTTGCATTCCCATAGGAAGAACAACAATACCAATCAATGAGACCCCCCCTCCCTGAGCTCCCAGGGATTAAACCACCAACCAAAGAGTACATATGGGTGGAGGGACTCAGGGCTCCAGCTGCATATGTAGCAGAGGATGACTTTATCTTGCATCAGTGGGAGGAGTGGCCTTTGGTTCTGTGAAGGCCAGATAGATGCCCCAGTGCAGGGGAATGCTAGGATGGGGAGGTGGGAGTGGGTGGGGAAGCAGGGGAGGGGAGATGGAATAGGGGGGTTTGTGGAGTGGAAACCGGGAAAGGGGATGACAATTGAAATGTAAATAAATAAAATATTCAGTTAAAAAAAGATAAAAGTATGGATGCGTCTCTGTCACTTCACAGAGCAAAGTTGAGGGCTTTAGGAAAACTGCTGAAGCATATTTACACTAAATTTCTTGATCAAAAGGCAGCAATAAGCTGGATTTTTATCAGAATACCATGATATGAAGACACACATAAGTTAATAGAACTCACAAAACTAGCCTGTTTATTAAGAAAATTTATTAAACATAAGGGTTTACAACAGATAGGAAGTGTTAGGAAGTATGTGTGTGTGTGTGTGTGTGTGTGTGTGTGTGTGTGTGTCCATACACAGTCACATGTGTAAACATGGGCATGTGTATATGGGGATAAGAGGATAAGTTCACATATTGGCCATTGTCTTCCACCAACTGGAGATGTCATGGTGTAAGCTAGGCTAACTGACCTGTAGGTTTCCAGGCACTCTGCCAGCTTCATCTCCTAGCTCTACTTAGAAGTGTTGCTATTAATACCTCTCCTGGGCATATATCCAGAAGATGTCCCAACCGGTAAAAAGGACACATGCTCCACTATGTTCATAGCAGCCCTATTTATAATAGCCAGAAGCTGGAAAGAACCCAGATGTCCCTCAACAGAGGAATGGATACAGAAATTATGGTACATTTACACAATGGAGTACTACTCAGCTATTAAAAAGAATGAATTTATGAAATTCCTAGCCAAATGGATGGACCTGGAGGGCATCATCTTGAGTGAAGTAACACAATCACAAAAGAACTCACACAATATGTATTCACTGATAAGTGGATATTAGCCCAAAACTTAGGATACCCAAGATATAAGATACAATTTGCTAAACGCATGAAACTCAAGAAGAATGAAGACCAAAGTGTGGACACTGTGCACCTTCTTAGAATTGGGAACAAAACACCTAGGGAAGGAGTTACAGAGACAAAGTTCGTAGCTGTGATGAAAGGATGGACCATTTAGAGACTGCCGTATCCAGGGATCCATCCCATAATCAGCTTCTAAACACTGACACCATTGCATACACTAGCAAGATTTTGCTGAAAGGACCCAAATATAGCTGTCTCTTGTGAGACGATGCCGGGGCCTAGCAAACACAGGAGTGGATGTTCACAGTCAGCTATTGGATGTATCACAGGGCTCCCAATGGAGAAGCTAGAGAAAGTACCCAAGGAGCTAAAGGGATCTGCAACCCTATTGTTGGAACAACATGATGTACTAACCAGAACCCCGGAGCTCTTGTCTCTAGCTGCATATGTATCGAAAGATGGCCTAGTCGGCCATCAATGGAAAGAGAGGCCCATTGGACTTGCAAACTTTATATGCCCCAATATAGGGGAATGCCAGGGCCAAAAGAATGGGAATGGGTGGGTAGGGAAGTGGGGGGCGCTATGGGGGACTTTTGGGATAGCATTGGAAATGTAATTGAGGAAAATATGTAATAAAAATATTTAAAAAAAAAAAAGAAGTGTTGCTATTACAAATATTCCCACTAGCTTGAGTTTTTACCCAGTTTCTGCGGATTTGAACTCATGCTGGAGAAGCAAGTGATTTTACTCAATGAACCAACTCCCCCATCTTAAAGGCCAGATTTTTTTACAAGAAGAATTAAGTATGGGTAAAATTTTTCCCTGGACTCAGGGTGTAACAGTGTACATAAAAAGAGTATGGGTAAGGTTCCTCAGGACCCAGGACTAACACAGTGGGAAGCAGTAGGACGTTAAAGTGCATTGTGAGGTGATCTCTGGGGGGAAACCAGGCAGGTGATGACCAGAACATGTGCCAAGTCAGGTACAGCAGGTAGTCTCCAAAAATTTGTGTGCAGGAAAAATGATGTACTGTGGATTAACTTTTATATATAGGGTTCTGATGTGGTTCCCATCTTCCCATACCTTTGCTCAAGTCTTTCCTTATAAGTGTGGGTGATACCTGTAAATATGATATAGATTCTTTCCCATAGTAATTTTATATTATGTGATGAAATTATTTTGCAGAAATAATTCAGGTAAATGAATCTATTGATTACTGGGAGGATATCTTGGGTGCGTCAGACCCAGCTAGGTGGGTCCTTTGTAGAGACAGAAGGAAAACTATCTCCTGTGTTGATCTTGAAAATTCAGTTACCCCATCTTTAGATGACTAAGTTATATGACAAAGGCATCATTGTGATCCTAGGAGCTCAGACATGATCCCTGGCCATGTGTAGGAGCCAGTAAGAAAACACAGAGTTTGGTCATATCATAAGAAAATGAATTCTTTCATCAATTAGTATGTTCAGAAGGCTTCTGAGTTGTAATGAAAACCAAGGCCTCTGGGGACAAGATCTTAAGATCCACACTATCATCCCGGCCCAATGTGAGATGGACACGAGATAATAAACCTGTTTTTTTTTCTTTTTTTTTTTTTTTTTAAGCCACCACACTCCTGGTAATTTGTTCTAAGGAATAAAAAATGAATCCATTTACTCTCCTTGACTACCCTAGATAGATCTCATTTTAATCCACAGTGCTTAGATCATTCTCTAAGTGAATAGAAAAGACTTTTCAAATTATTTTGTAACAGTAAGTTCTGTCTTTCTCTCCAGGACATGAACTCTTTAATAAAAACGTAGGTGTAGTGGTAACATTTTGATATCATGACTACCTATCTTTTGTACCTGGCTTCATCGGTTGGCATAGCTTGACTTCTGGCTGTCTACTTAACCTTTCCTCGATCTGTTTTTATTTTCAGAATGACAATAACATTACTAAACCGGATGTTCTAATCCAGGGATAATTTTGCACTCCCCCAGGCCATATTTGGTAATCTTAGAGTTATTTTTTTATTGTCCCAGTTTGGGGTGGGAGTGCATCCTACTTTAGTGGGAAGAAGTGTTGCTAAATGGCATATATTGCACAGTCTGCTGAAGCCAGGCCATCTGGAAGAGCACCAAGCACTTAGTCACCGAGCACCGTGTATGGGCCCACAGTGGTACTAGCACCGAGGCTGAGAAATCCTTTCCTAGCCTAGTAAAATAATTATGAAGAGCGTGAAATAACTTTCATAATATTTCATTTTTAGAGAGGCTGGTTGCAATTCCATTATGAGGAGACTTTTACATTTTTAGGGAGAAATTTTTATAAATGTTTTCATGTGTTTTTGCTACAGGGCCTTAAAATCTTTACAACCCCCCCCCTCCCAAATCATTGTATGTATGAAGGTATGCACCCATGAAAGTATCTTACATGGAAACTAATCGAAAAAAATCAGGATCTATAAGATAAACCTGACTCAGAATGCTCCTCTCTGTGTGTTTTATGATTTTTATCTTCTATTTAATGTAACTAGTATCTGGAATTTGCAAGTGATTACTAAATGCCTGAGTAGATAAGCCCTCCCCTTTAAAACTACTGTTTTCCTGTAGTTTATGGTCTCCCTAGCATTTCATATCTACAACGAAGCACCGGTGATTTAACATCACAGCAAGACTGAAACTGCAGTAGAAAACCACGCAACCTTGGTTCATGAACTCAGTACTTCTAACCTGGTTTTTCCTCCAAAGGGCTGAGTAGAAAGCTGCAAATACCGTCCATCTTTCCAGAGTCAGTCCAAACCCAGCTGGTCGGAAGGAAGGGCATGGAAATCCCTTTGATGATCATACCACTGTTTTACCCCCCTTTTGATTGATTGTTAACATACAGTATATTATAACTATTTGTGTACCCTTAAGAATTTTCTCCAATTACAACACTCAAGAAACTTGTTTAATACAAATTTTATTTTATTCTAGGTCAGGCTCCACCCACACAATGGTCTGGAGTTGCTGACCAACACCAAATGGACCCCATGATTTTTCCTTTTCTCTCTGCCCCTCCGCCCTGTATGTGTGTAGCATTTGTGTTTGTTTTAATTTAGGGTTTTTTTTTTTGGTCATGTTTTTTTAAAAGAGAGACAGAAAGAACATGAAGCTGAATGAGATAAGGAATGGATAGGATCTGGGAGGATTCAGGGGAAAGAAAAGGATATCATCAAAATACATTGTATGAAAAAAATAAAGCCAAAAAAATAAATGTTTAAGATGATTGTATGTACAAATGTTATAATAAATAATGTCAGGGCTCCTCACTGACCACAAGGTAACCTGACAGCTAGTATCTAGGGATGTGGAAAGCTGGCTTTCCCCTTCTTATTATTCCCCCATGAGGTCCTTTGTCTTGCTTCCATCTATTGAAAACAGCATCCCCTGCCCTGAATTGCTTTTGAATCCTTAACAACAATTATGTTTGTTGATCGCCTTTGTGTATGTCTAAGTTCTGAATTTGTCTTCATTAACTCATGTGGCTGTCCTGCTAAAACCAGTTCTGATTACACTAGCTACATAATAGTTCTATAAGGCTCATTTTATCTATGTTTTATCTATGTTTTATCTGCGTTTGTGTGAGCATATGCCGTGTCTGAGAGGAGGCTTGTGGAGGTCAGGAGAAGCTGTTTCATCCCTCAGGGGTAGAATTAAAGGTGGTAGTGAGCTGTCTGTTGTTGATACTGGGAGCCGAATTCTTCAAAAGTAGAAAGCACTCTTAGCTCCTGGCCCTCCAGCTCACACCATAGTTCTTGAAATGAACAGGCTGATTCATCTCCATTTACTCTTTTTTTTTTTCCCAAAAACTTTTAGAGAAGTCTAAAATTTTCAAATTATCATACAAATCAGGTAGCCTAATCCTTTGTGCATATACAGTCTCTCTCTTCCCGTGACACTGGTGGGCCGTGAACCTGTCTTTGGGTCAGTTGTGCCTTGTGCTGCAGCTTCTACTGTGTGAACATGTTTGTGTTCTTCTTTACTTTGATAACCCTTATTTCATTTGAATGGCACTTTATAATTTTGAATATTCAAACCCTACACAGGCCTTCATAAGTACATAGTTCAGTATTTCATTTTAAGCACTCAGATATTTTATTATATATTTAAAGCATGGTTTCTGTGTGCTCACTGCTAATATGTAGAAATAGAATGAATTTTTGAATATGTGGTTAATATTTTACCACACTGTTGAAATAATACTATCTCTTGGCTACACAACCTATAGGTTTTCTGTGTAGATTATGTCACTTGCAAATAAAACCAGTGTTTTTGTTTTTGTTTTTTTTCCAGTGTGGGTTTAATTACTCTTAAAAATCGAATTGCTTTTCCTCCCTTGTGCTTTGTTTGTTTGTTAAAGAAAGAAGAACCCCACCTCACCGGAAGGAGGGTTGCCGAGGTGGAGCGGGGCACAAAAGGGGTTGTGGGAGAAAGACTTCTTCCTAGCCTCTGGTGGCAGCCATTAGGTGAGCCAAGGTGGGTGCATACAAATACATCCAGGAGCTATGGAGGAAGAAGCAGTTAACGAGCAGTTATGCTTTCTTCTGAGAGTCCACTGCTGGCAAGAGGGCCCTCTCTGTTCGCTGCACAAGGCTCCCGGGTTCATCCAGCCTGATGAAGCGAGAAGACTGGGATACAAGGCAAAGTAATGTTATGCCTTTACAGGGTTTGTGTCCTCTGTTGTGGTCGCATATGCCCTACAACTAAGGGTGCACCTGTCCAGGTGCAGGCCTGTCCACCACAGTATTAACCAGCTAAAATTTGCCCGCGGCCTTTCAGTCTGTTTGCTGCTGAGGAGAGAGCAGAGCACCATTGTGGGGCTTTGAGAATCCTGAATTCCTCCTGGGTTGGTGATGATTCCTCATGTAAATGTTTTGAGGTTATCCATTCATTAAGGCTATCAGAAGAAATCCTGACATCCAGTGTACCACCAAACCAGCACAGAGAGATGCGTGGGCTGACATCTGCTGATCGCAAGAGCCCTTGGAAAGGGCCACAAGATCCCCACCACACTATTGATGGCTCTCGCTGTGAAGCCTGGAGAAAGTGCAATACTCTCCTGCTCCACTGTTACCTATGATACACGTGATATTTCTCATTAATTCACGATATATTCTAATATATCTAATACACGTAAAACTCATACCCAATAAACAGTTTAAGACAGTCAAAAAATATATAGAGAAAGAAAGGGCAAGGAGTCGGGTGGGTACAGAAGTGAGAGGATCTGGGGGGAGTTGGGAGATGGTGGTGGGGGAAGCATGATTAGAATATATTGTATGAGAATATATTTTAAAAAATAGCATTGTGCTGGCTGGAACTCAGGGGTGCTGCTGAATAGAAGTAGACACTCTTGCTCATTTCTTATCATAGAAGAAAAGCTTTTAGTTTAGTAGTTTGCCTTTGTGAATGATGTTCGCTCCGCAGGGTTTCTGTGAATGCCTTTCATCAGATGGAAGTCACCCTTTATCCTTCTTCTTCTCCTAGTGCTGGGGATTGAATTCAGGGTCCTGCACGGGCTAGACAAGTTCTTTACCATTGAAATGTGTTCCTAGTTCCGTTTCTACTTTTTATTTTTGAGAAAGAATATCACCAAGTTCCTTCCACATTCTCTATTTGAGGCAAGTCTGTACACCAGCCTCCCAAGCAGCTGGGCTCACAGCCCTTTGACACAGGCCCTGCTTCACTTCTGCCTTTCTTGATGACAAGTGTTTATCATGTGAATGTGGAGTTCTGTCAAATGCTTTTGAAGATTGATATAATCACAGTTTTCCTTTTTTTGTTTACTAATAAAATAAGTTCTATTTTCCTAGGTAAACTTTACTTAGTCCTGGTATATGACACTTTTCCTATATTTTCATTGTTAAGAATTTTTAATTTTCCAATTTCTAGGTACATTATACTGTCTGTGACCAGTTTGGGTATCAGAATAATAGTGACCTATTAAAATGAATTGGGATGCCTTCCTTCCTGTGCCTTCTATTTTTCTGGAAGAAATTTTGTGTTCAACTTTTCAGTCACCTTTAAACATTTCATAGACCATGACAGAAAAACTACCCGAGTTTGACTATTTACTTTCATTTTTGCTTTTTGAATAATAATTTTGACCTCCTTACGTGCGGAGCCGTTCAAATGATCTAGTACATGTTAGATGAGCTTTGACAGTGCGTGTTTTTTCTAAGCGTTGTTTTATTCCATCAGAGTTGCCAGCTCAGTGTGGTGAGAATGGCTTGTATTATTCCCCCACTAGCTTTCTGATGCCTTGTAGTGTTTGCAGGGAGACCTACCCTTTTATTCCAAATATTGCTAATTTGAGGTCCTCTCTTTTCTTTGTCTGCATTGTTGGGGATTTAAGAATTTTATTGATCTCCTCAAAGAAGCATCTCTTTGTTTATTTAACTCTTGCCTTTTTGCCTTCAGCTTCATTGATTCCTGCTCTCTCCTGTCTCTGCACTTCAACTGTTATTTGCTTTAGTGTGCTCTTCTTTCAACAGGTTCTTTAGATTGGGAGCTGTTTATTGATTTAAATGGTTCTTCGACTCCTTTTCTTTCTTTCCTAACGTATACACTTGGTCTTAAGGAATTCCTCTCAGCGTTACTTTCACGATGTCACTCAAATTTTTAACAGATTCTATTTTTATTTCCATTCAGCTCAATGCATTTTAAACCTTTTCCCTTGAAACTACTTTTCAGAGCTGCTGCTTATGCTACTTCCTTTCCATGTGGTCAGAGGTTATCCTCTTATCTGCCTATTATTCATTTCTAGTTTGATTCTGTTGTGGCTGGAGGATGCCCTGCATGAGTTCGGTTCCTTCATAGTTGTGGATATGTGTTCTATACCTTAGGAGAGTCTGTCTCATATATTATTCCTAGATACTGGAAATGATCTGCATTCTACTACAGATAGAAAGATTATTTAATACATGTTGATTTGGTCCCTCGTTGCAGAGCTGAGTGCAAAAAGTCCTTGGTGATGTTCTTGAGAGAGGGATTTGGGTCTAATTTTGGGCTTTCCTGGTCAATTTCCTCTTCCCACCTCTCTGGGTCTTTGTCTGTGTCTCTCTGTCTTTCTGGCTCTTTCTGGCTCTTCTACAATAATCATTTGAGACTGCCATATTACCACTTTCATGGTAACAACATTTTTTTAAATTTTTTTTTGTGAGCTTGTAAGTTTCTTCTCAGTCTTTGGTGGTATCCTTTTCTCTGAAGCCTTCTTTGTCAATTAGCTTTCATTATTACATGTAGATATGTTCTATCCTTGCAATCCTTTTGTGATCTTTGAATTGAGCATATATTTGGATGGCAATTTTAATCTACTTTATGGTATAATAAGACCATTCTATTTAATACATTTTATTTTCTGTCGACTCAAGCATGCTTTTACACATTTTCTTTTATTTTTATCAAAACCCTTTTTTTTTGTTTCTTTTTCCTGCATTTCTGTAGATTACTTACAGATTTATAAAATGTTATTTTGATTTTTCTCTAGTGTTTAGGTATGGACATTCTATATAGCATTGTTAATAGCTCCTATAGGTTTATGGGGGGACTGAAGTACTACATCTTACCCAGGTGTGAGGGTTGGGGGTAGGGTTTACCTAGGCTTTCTGTTAGATCTGTGCTGATGGATCTATTGTTTATTTACCTATTATATGTTTGCTGTCTTTTATTGGAATAGAGCAGTTCCTGTCTGAACATTTTGTCTTCCTAACATGCCCATTAGATGATAGAGAAAACATTTTTACTTTCATCAGGCTCACTTCGTTCCCAAGCTGATAGCTAGCTTCTTTCAGCTCCAAGTCTGTATAAAGGAAGCCAGACAAAGGCCTGGGAGCTCTGCACTGTGCCTGTGGCCCAAGGTCCCTGATGTTTGCTTCATTCTTCCTCTTTCACAGTCATCTTATATTTATCTTATATGCATCTTCCAGGGTTTTGGCTGTTCATATCTCCTGTATCTTCCTAGGAGCAGAGATCCTTAAACACTGTCATTATGTTTGTTTGTTTGTTTGTTGTCTTTCTTAAATGACTTCATAGGCAGAGCATTTTTAATGAAGGCTAAAAGGCACAATGGTGGAGAAATTTTCCATTCACTGTGAATAAATAAATAAGGACAGGCATTGTTTTCTTGTAATTTACCTTTTTCTTACTATAGAAATCAAGAAACTTTCTATTTTTGTGGGAAAATGTAGCTGATTTTAAGAGTACTATTATCTTTCTTCATTTGTTCCAGTGTTTGCTCTGTTGACATGTAGTAGTCAAGAGAGAGGATGGCCCCTAGGGAAATAAATGCCCATTTATACAGACAAGTTGATGCTAAAAAGACCAACATTCAGTTCGAACTGAATGTTAAAGAGACTTATTAGGGAAATGTGTGTAAGTGAGCACCATCTCTTTTGAATTAAGGCAGGGGCCGCATTGTTCCTGTATTAAATCAAATCAAGGCCTTATTTTATCTGTATGTCTATCAGAGTTGGGTGGCAGTGAAGATAACATGTCTCGGGTCTAGAGTCATCTGCCTGAGGACTTTACAGGTCAGTGACATCTCAGCTCTGAGGACTGTTGAGAACTGTCACCCAACTTGGAGGAGAAACAGACAAACTCTATGGCATAGTTCATAACTACTTGAAGAATACTTGCAAAGCAAATTCTGTTACGGTAGATCACATATATCCATTAAAGTCATTGTATGTTTAGACATAAACGTTCAGCAGGGGCTGCATTTAGTTCAGTGGTAGAGCCTAGGATTCCTCAAACCTGTATTTATCCCCAGGACTGCAAACAGAATAAAACAAGATGGCAGCGATTGTAGTAAGAATCACGGTCATATACTTTGGGAGCCTTACATTGTCTATCCCTTTACAACATCCTCTGACTATATGTTGTATATCCCTTTACAACATCCATTTCACAGAATCCTAAGAAATGGCTGTTTCCACAGCTTTGTTGCAAGGCCAAGGTGAATGATGCCTTTGTCTGGGCATTTGTTTCCACTTGAGCAGTTTTCTTCATTTGGTGCTTCCTAGAAGGGATGCTATTCTTGAATTATTTGAAATACAGCAAAGTGATCTTTTCTGCTTACACGTTTTGGTTTACCTCGGGTGTTTCCACTCTGCTGTTAGAACGACTCAAGGAAAGCAGCTCCCCTTTTCTCTTGACTTTTGTTGACTCTTTAATTCTATCCCTGGTGAGGTGATAACTCAGGCTTCTTTTCGGAAAACTCATGAACCTCATTCCACTTAATGTACACTGTTTTTCAGCACTAATGACTCTCAGGACTGACCTGTAAGGAGGGTGTTGTAGGATTACTGATGGATGGTCTTTCCTCAGTACACAGTCTTGGTTCCCTTTGCCCTCATTGAACCTTGTTACTTGGTTGTGTTTCAGAGCGTTGCATAGTTATATAAATCAAGCAGCTTGTTGTAAACACAGCCAAGGTTTTCTGCGGTTACTGCTCTAGCTCCTGTGACTTATCACATAGTTAAACTGGTGAATGTCTTTCTCTCTTCATATGCTGTTCCGTAACATCTCGCTCATCCAGCTTAAATGTCTCCTAAAACTGGGAAAAAATTTTCTATGTTGGGTAACTTTTTCTCCACTTGCTAATAGTTCTAGCACTCAGTATATGCTCCCATGGATAATTAGGAATTATTCGTATTAACAGAACAGACACATTTAACACTTATCAAACATCAATTCCTTGGCAAGCTTTTATTATATTCATCTGTGTGCATTGTTGCTTTTAATAGTTTGGGTTTTTTTTTTTTTTCTTTATAGATTGAGAAGTGTGCACACACTATGTTTGAATCCAGGAGAGGCCAGGAACATTGTTTTTATTGCCTTTGATAATCTCGTATCCCTGTTTTAGAATGGTGCCCTGAACACAGTTGCAATGTAGAACCACTCACTTGATACTTGAATGAATGGATGGAAAAACAGGCAAGACTACCTTTGGTGATGAGAAAAGACTACGTGTTGTTGCAGGCTAAAGGGTAAGTTTGTCTCTGCTGTGGTGTCCACAACACAGTTGATTCCATCACAAACAGATTCAGCCAAATTGAAACTCCTGAGGCATAGAGATGTTTCCTCTCAATCAGATTATGTGCCATTTACCAATATACTTCTTGATGCCAAAATATGCTCCCCTGATGAGCATGACATTTTATTTGCATGCGCATAAGCAAGTTCACAGTGTCTAATTTGGAAGTGCAACCCCACTAAGACTGCATTTGTCTGTATTTATTTAGATGCTTTGTTTAAATGGGCTCATGGGGAGTGATCTGGGACATGGCAGCCTGGAAAGCTGATGAAAGCTGGTTCTCCCTGCAAGGCATTTAGGATGAAGAAATGTGACCTTTAATCACCTCAGACCTCTTTTTGTTCTTGTTCCAGAACATTCTATGAGGAGAAACTCATAGGCCTCCCAGTGCTTTGGTCAGGATTTTTATATGCCTTTGGTGTTTGAGATGGGTTTCCTGGTATTTAGAAAGAGTATGCTTGAGGCAAGTTTGCCAGTAATGCCCTAACATCACTGTTCCTAACAGCTGAAGAGTTGCCATGTCCCTTAAGGTGGGTTTTAGAGATTACCAGTCCAGGAAGGGATCTTGACAGCATCTCAGAGAACTAGGTCTCTTGTTTTTCAGATTTTCTTGAAGGATGCCATAAATCCTGTGGATGGAGCAAGTTGTTTGCTTTGCTCTGACTCAAGCTTGCTTGAGAGCAGTGAGGCTGTCTGTTGTTAGTATGTTAGGTTGCAAGTATTCCCTCTGTTGGAGAAGTGTGGATAACAAGAACACATGGAAGAAGAGAGGAAAAAAAGAGAAGGGGGGATTTGGAGAAGATAGAGAAGGAGCCTTTGCTTCTGCTGTCTGACGTTTTTGAATGGTGACCATATTTAATGGATAGGTGGGAGAATTTAACTTGTATGTGGAGAGACTCACATAAGTATTGAAATAGAGCACCAAGGCAAAACTCAGGGAAAGGGGATGGATCATTTAACATAGTCTAAGCACCATGCAAACATTACTTTCACTTGAAGGCAGTCTTAGGAAGGAGGCAGTCTCCTCCTGGAAGATATTTATTTAGCAATTAATCAGGAAAAAGGAAAAATTTTTAGGAAGCTCTTTAATTGAGAGCTTGTAATTTAAATGGAAGCTACCGTTTTTTAGAATTAAAGGTATTGTAAAGAAAATTTTCATAGGTTTTAGTTCTATAAAGTTAGTTATGGCTTATATTAGCCTATATCTCTCTATATATAAACCATTTCCTTTCCTATGCTAACTTTAATGTCATGCAGAAATACCTGAATTCAACCACAATATTGGGAGTGAGGTTTGAACATATACTCACATATACACTTAGGTCCTGGAGAACGTTTTTCTTCTTTTATTCTCATGAAAAGTCATTTATAACCAAACCAAAGAAAACTTGAATTACTAGTGTAGTAAGATTTATTATTTTACCCCAAATCAAGCTGGTTGGAGGGATTTTATTTGGTTCTAAGGTTTGTCCAAATCACTGTGGTTTGAGAATCACCTCAGACTTGAAGTTTTTCCCTCTCCACTTACACTGGTGTCTTCTATTCACTGTCATCTGTATGAGGTAATGGGACTTGAACAGAGCTTTTGGGTTATGGTCTGGAAAGCTACTAAGATTGTGTTCTTGTAGCCACCAGCTTATGTAGCTTGCTGTGTAACATCTTCATAATTATCTGGTGGCTTCTACCTTGCTTCTGAGGGGGTAGTCTATATTTTAATATATAATTGCTTTGTTGTATCTGTGGGCTGGTTCCCCAGGAAGTGTGAATAAAGTTGGTCAATTATGTTTACCATCTAGAAGACAATAATTATAATAACCTACTTTTGTGTAGTGCTCTAGTTTGTAAGCACTTTCACATAATTAAATCATTTGATCCTTAAAGCAGTCTTTGAAGTGAGCAAGGAGGATATCATTATCTCCATATTATAGAGGAAACCGGTTCAGAGGGGTTAATTGGCTTGTCGGAGGTCACATGATTAGTACTAGGAATATCCAGGATAAGAGAGTGAAGGTCTCAGCTTATGACTACCTGCTTGCCTTTAGCGTTTGTCAGATATGCTTTGGACCAGAATTTAAGAAACTTAAGCACTTAGTGGACTAAAAAGAGTTCTTATTGCTTATTTACAAAGTCAGAAAATGCAGTCTTGAAGTCAACAATATTTGTTAAGAAAACAACAGCAACAACAACAACAACAGTGAGTTGTTTTAAGAAATGGATTGAAACATTGAGGGTTGTTCCTTCTAGTGATATTTGCAAGGGGCTAGTTCACAGTAAAAGGCAAGTTCGACAGTGCTTATTGCTTGGGAAAGCTACTTGAGTTCTCTGTGATGCAGACTTCAAGATACACAAAGAATTACTGGGAAAATTATCCATGGGAGAAAGGTGCAGAGAAGGCGGGCAGAGCCTTCAGGACATCTCACTGTGTTGACTTTTAGGGGGGAAAGGGTTCAGGCAGGCAGCATAGAAAGAAAAGTCACAGACTGGAGTCCATTTCTAAGGTTTGTAGCCAGGCTAGGAGGGAGCCCTGAGCTTAAATATTCTGGAGTAAAGCTCCACACCTCACCAACTGGGGTCTCCTATAGCACAAATGTTGGGCTTAGTCACTGTCTGAGACAAGCTTGTGGGAAATACGGCTTTACTACGAATGTGGCAGTGAATTTAAGAGCTTGGTTTTCAATAAACGAATACTCTCTATAACGAGATATCTGAAGCAGTGGATACTTATGGTCACCACGTGTGTGCCTTGATCAACATCCATTTTCTGCATCTTCACAGCTAAGAAGTGAACAACAACAGCAAATGTGTATAGCTAAATGCAGGACACTGACAAAACTAGGTGCTTAGTTATCACCATTAACAGATGTGGCTGTAATGGAAGGGAGAGCTGGGAGGGGGGCTTTCATTTCTGATTGTCAGGGGTTCTATTTCTATTTTATGATTTACAAGGCTATTTCATTTTTTTATTATTATTGAACAATAGTCACTTTTAAGTTCTTAGGGTTGGGAGCAGCTCAGGACTCATAAGAATTCATTAAAGCTAATCCTTCCTGGAATAGGAACTTTGGACCTGGAGACTTGGACTTTGCACATGCTGTGCTTTGCAGTCTATAACTAGGTTGGCTTGTTTTTCAAGTGTTTACCCTTTTTTACCTTCTTGTTTAGGGAGGCTATAAGCTTTGAGATAGTAAGAGAAGGAGATGAAGGCGTGACCCACAGGCGAGGGAGGAATTGAAGCTTGAAGGCTATATCTCTTGGTGGTATTTCCAAGGGCTAGTTCACAGGAGAAGGCAAGGTTGATAATGCTTATTGCTTGGGCAGACTCCTTGAGTTCTCTGAGAAGCAGACACACAGAGAATTACTAGTGAGAATGTCCATGGAAGAAAGGTGCAGATGGCTGGAAAAGGTCTATCCCCAACAAGGTTTATCCCTATTAAGGTCTATCCCTTGTCCTCTGGCTTCTGGTTTTTTTGTTTTTGTTTTTTTATCTTCAGTGGTGAGTAGTGCCTGCTCTGAAGCATTGTTGAGAGGACAGCATTGCCTATATAAAGTTCATCAGGATCTTAAAATGTAATCGTCAATCAAAACTCAATGCTTAAATAATTTGTTTGAGATCTTTGAGTCATGTCCAAGTTCATTTGAATAGCATGCTTCTGATGAGTGCATGTTCCAGCCGGTGAGATCCAGGCCATTTGAACATATTTGAGGCTCTGCTCTCTTACCCAAGTTGTTACTGAGTACTCCTGATTCTTGGTTTACATTACCTATGGCGATCCTTCCTTCTATTTCACAAGAATGTCTCAGGCACCCTAAATGATGGGAGCACCTGAGGTAGGCCACATCATTGCTAAGAACATCCCACTATATGCTCCCAAAGAAGATATATGTGTCCTTGGACTTTGGTCTCCAGTCTACCTCTTCTCAGCCATAGGATATTAATGCCTATCTTTTACTTTCTCTTAGTCTCAGTGATATAATTCATTGATAAAATGAATTAGAGGGGTCTTCTCCAGGAGTAGAGACAGACACTAAGTTTATGACAAGTAGCCACAGTAGACTGTGTAGAAGCTCTAATCCAGCCAGCCAGTTAATCTTTTAAATAGCTTTAGAAGACTTGGCCTTTTGGCTTTTTCTTACCTAAAGGGATAGAATGATGGTCAGACAGAATAGGAAGGAATTGTGGGGCCTGACTAGAAACATCTACAATGACCTCTCTGAGTTCTCCTTAGTGACTGCTTCTCTTAAGTCAACTTTCTCTAGCCTAGTTATATTAAGAGAATAACTGCAAGTCTATTGGGCCAATCCTTTGGTATCCTCTACTGTGGCCTACACTTTCCTAAAGAAGAACCCCATTTCTTTCTTTCTTTCTTTCTTTCTTTCTTTCTTTCTTTCTTTCTTTCTTTCTTTCTTTTTTTTTTTTTTTTTTTGGTTTTATGAGACAGGGTTTCTCTGTGTAGCCCTGGCTGTCCTGGAACTCACTTTGTAGACCAGGCTGGCCTCAGACTCAGAAATCCGCCTGCCTCTGCCTCCCAAGTGCTGGGATTAAAGGCATGCGCCACCACTCCTAGAACCCCATTTCTTACAATGCTTCTTTACTAGTGGTTCCTGCTATACCTTATGCCTCTGCAACACCTTATGCTTCTGCACCTAGCTGCATTTTCCCACCCCACGTTCCTTCCTTGTTTCTGTTGTTTATAGTATCCAAGACCCAGAGAAGATCCTTCTCTCTCAATCAGCTCAAACCCAGTGACTCCAGTCTTTATTGCTTCCAGGGTGATTCTTCTGTTTCCTCATCTGCAATGGGAAATACTGCCTGCTTCAAAACATTGCCGAGAGGAAAATGTTACTTATATGAAGTTCACCAGGAGGTAGCTGGCAAATCCAGAGGCTTATTCAATATTAGCCATACTTCTGCCTACCCCAGCATAAACTACTCTGCATGAAGGAAAGGTACAGTTATGGCCACATATGATAAGCTTAACACTTAACATATTTATTCTCTGTTGATTTACATTGAAAATATAGCTCCTAACCAACAGAATCAACTAACCTGGACCCTTGGGGGCTCTCAGAGACTGAACCACAAACCCAGGAGTATACATGGGCTGGACCTAGGCCTCCTGCACTTATGTAGCAGATGTGTAGCTTGGTCTTCATCTGGGTCCTGAACAGCTGGAGTGGAGGGCTATCCCTAAAGCTGTTGTCTGTATGTGGAATATGTTCTTTTAGCTGGGCTGCTTTGTCTGGCCTCTGAGGGAGAAAATTCCTGTAGCCCTACAGATACTGGATATGCCAGGATTGAGGAATACCTGGGGGGCCTCTACCTTCTAGGAGGAGAATGGGGAGGGGGAGAGGGGGGGAGGAGAGATTGTGGGAGGGGGGACTTGGAGGGGACATTGATCTGGATGTAAAGTGAATAAAAAATAAATTAAAAAATGACCTCATAGAGTTGAGAGGAACAAATATGCAGCTACTTATGCAAATATGCAAACAAACATAAAAATATATTGAAATTAAAAAAGAAAAAGAAAATACAGCTTCTACCAAGAGCCCTAGATAGCACTAGAATTTGGTCACCCAGAATTGAGAATGTACTACATCTTTCATCTACTTGGGAATTAATATAGTTCGAAAATTAGTTTGATTATCTGTTTAAGAAAAAAAGATTGTATTTCCCTTTTGTAATTGTTTCCAACAGTTGAGGGCAAAGGTGATATTATTGTTAGTGTTGAAGTAGATTTTGTTTTGAAGCTAAACTATAAATATAGTAAATTCACCCTTTGTATGCATACACAATAAATGACATGTTTAACTGTACAAGGAAGTGCTAGCATATATTTCAGAATGGCTTTGCCATTTTGCCTTCCACCAGTATGAAATTTTAGTTGCTGTGTCCTTATAAGTACTTGAGATGAGGAGGGCTGTTCACAAAGTAACCACCAGATGTGTATGCGTGGTGGCTTGATCTCTGTTGCTTACAGTAAGTACATTGCTCTTACTATAGTGAAGCTCCCAACTAACTCTAAACTAGCTCCGAACCAGCATGCATGTGTGCACACATACCTACCTGTCTGTGTTTCCAAGGATCACGTCCACACCTAGTCTGGCAGGGAAAAGACAGATGGGGTTATCCTTCATTAAAATTCAAACTCAAAACAGTCGTGTGTGTGTGTGTGTGTGTGTGTGTGTGTGCAGGAGGAGTGAGATGAAGATGGGTAACTTATTTTCTACCATTTCTAGGGAGTGAAAGGATCTCTGTCAGTTGAGTGGAAGTCTGCTTACCCCCTTCATTTCTCTATAGCCCATGTCTTTCTCTGGCTGATTTCTCTGGTTGATTGGACTCTTCAGTGTTTTCTGTGAGCAGCAGTAGTTTTCCTTCATTCCTTTGTTCCTTCCTCCCTTCCTCCCTTCCTCCCTTCCTCCCTTCCTCCCTTCCTCCCTCCTTCCCTCCATCCCTCTCTCCTTCCCTTCCCCTTCCTTCCTTCCTTTTTATTTTTATTTTTTATTTTTTTTTATGTTTTTTGCTAGTAGGTGTAGTGAGTAAGGGTGTATGTGTGGAGAGATAAATAACGAGGCACTAACTAGGTGCTAACCATGGGCAAAGAAAATGTGGAAATGTGATAATGAAGACCTTTTAATTAGCTTTCCCTGGAGCACAATTTTCAAAAGGACTTACTACTAGGGAGAGGCTGTGATAAGGGTGGGTTTCCTGTGCATGGACACCAATGCCAGTCTGAGGTGGTTGTAAAGGCCAGTGAGGAAGAGCAGGGCCAAATAAACTTACTGCAGTTATGAACTAAATAAAAGTGAATTCACAGAAATCAAGAGCTACTTCATTCAGAAGAGGTTAGAACCCACCCAGAATTATGCATTGAAAATTAAAAGCAAAGCCAAATAAAAGTCAAAGGATTCTATTCTGTTTTTTAACCTTAAACCATTTGAACAATCTTGAAGAATATTCAACCTGACAGGCTTTGGCCTCTCCGTCATCGTCTGTTAGAAGTTGGGGGAGCATATGAGCAAAAGAAGCTGAAGAACAAAAAGGAATTCCTTGGAAGACTGTAATTATGGCATATATGGTTGGTGTAGAAGAGGATTCTTGTTTTAGCAGATAACGCTTTGAAGCAGAGACTGGCAAAGCCCGAGACTGGACCTGGGTTGCAGCCAATCAAATCAGTTTTAGGGAATTAACTACCTCAGTTTCCTCACAGATGATGCCATTGGCTCTCCCTGGACGCTTTGTATGATCGGCATTAGCTTTATGATCCCATTATTCTAAAGTATATATAGAATAAATAACTGATTGTTTCTTTGCAAATAAAGGCAAAGTTTGAGGGCAGAGAGTTAGGGGTAAGTAGCCCCCTTTTCTGCGGTGTAGGGTAGCATAAATCTGCAAATGAGAACTGGTTCTCTTAAATTGCTTTAAAGCTCAGCAGGAGATTTCATGGCTCTTTGTATTGTAAAGTATTGTAATTATTTCCTAACAGAATTTCAGGTCTTAGGTGGATATTAGCCCAAAACTTAGGATCCCCAAGATATAAGATACAATTTGCTAAACGCATGAAACTCAAGAAGAATGAAGACCAAAGTGTGGACACTATGCCCCTTCTTAGAATTGGGAACAAAACACCCATGGAAGGAGTTACAGAGACAAAGTTTGGAGCTGTGATGAAAGGATGGACCATCTAGAGACTGCCATATCCAGGGATCCATCCCATAATCAGCTTCCAAACGCTGACACCATTGCATACACTAGCAAGATTTTGCTGAAAGGACCCAGATATAGCTCTCTCTTGTGAGACGATGCCGGGGCCTAGCAAACACAGAAGTGGATGCTCACAGTCAGCTATTGGATGGATCACAGGGCTCCCAATGGAGAAGCTAGAGAAAGTACCCAAGGAGCTAAAGGGATATGCAACCCTATAGGGGGAACAACATGATGAACTAACCAGTACCCCGGAGCTCTTGTCTCTAGCTGCATATGTATCGAAAGATGGCCTAGTCGGCCATCACTGGAAAGAGAGGCCCATTGGACTTGCAAACTTTATATGCCCCAATACAGGGGAATGCCAGGGCCAAAAGAATGGGAATGGGTGGGTAGGGAAGTGGGGGGGTATGGGGGACTTTTGGGATAGCATTGGAAATGTAATTGAGGAAAATACGTAATAAAAAAAATAAATAAAATCTATCTTAGTACCTGAAAAAAAAAAAAAAAGAATTTCAGGTCTTTATTGTCTGTGAGCAGATCAGATTGGCCAATGGAAAGCCCAGCCCAACCATCTCAAGATGGTAGCTGGAACCCTATGCCAAAGCTGCTTCCATCTTCATGACAACTGTCCTATGAATAGCAGCTGTACATAATCACAAATCTAGGTGTTCCTGTTCTTTATCGACTCATCTGTTCTTTGAGTTCCAGGAGTACGTGGAATGTCTCTTGTGCTCTGATTTGATTCATGGCTTTTTCCAATTGCTTTTTTTGTTATAGTGTAAAGGGAAAGGGTCTGAATGCCCCAAGGCAGGTCAAATTAGACCGAATTCAGGAGGGAAGAAGCTATCAAGAGGAATGAATTCCAATGTCACATCTACTGCCTCTGCTCTTGGAAACTTCCTTTCCCTTTGTTTAGACAATGCTTGTAGAGGCCGGTATGAGGAGCACATTACCAAAGAGAGCTGGTCCGTTTTTGTTTTTTTTGTTTTTTGTTTTTGTTTTTTTTTTTTTTACTGCCGAGCTTGAGTAAATGGTGTTTTGATGATTGTTTTATGAGACTCTTGTTGTGTAAGAAAAATAATCCAATACAAGTGATTATGCTCTGTTATTTAACATCCCAGACAGGTGGTTCAAACTGGAAAGGAGAAGCGACAATATTTCCAGTTTGAGAATTCTTCAAGTTTAAAGTTCACATCAAGACACAACCCAGCAGTTTGCAGAGACCAAGTGTGACTTTATTTCTCTCACAATGAATGCCATTTTTACCATCAGTGTGTTGATCAAATGAACAGCACCAGCAATGACTTATCCTTTTATTGAACAATGTTGGCAAAACCAGTTGATTCAGATTATAGAAAAATAGTTAAGACTTCCTTTTCACTTTGGTCATCAATGCAACATCAGACAAAGTATTATAACAAAGGCACTTTAATGTATTTCTGTGGTGCTGTATTTTGAACCCAGGGCTTGAATACATGCTAGGCAAGTGCTGTACCACAGAGTCCAAGATCAAGCCCGTAGCAAGATTTTGATTGTGGCCAGCTGTAGTACTAACTACAGACTATGTATTCATGAAATATTTAGAGTACAATCTTTTCTGGTATTATCCTTCAAAGACAGATTGTTTTTGCACATTTTGTTTTTCCTGCCTGATAAATTGGCACTGTGTTAGAATCATACCTACTTTTATAGCTCATTAACTATCTGATTAGTGACCTAGCTTAGTCATTTTAGCATATCCAGAACTTTTACAATTATCTACCAACTATAACCCACAGGTCATTTCTGGCCACTATGTTTATATGAATAAAGTTTTATTGGCTAGAGCTATGTTTATGCCTTTGCACACAGCCTGTGGCTGCTTTTATCTACAGTGGTAAAGGTAAGTAACTGTGACAGGCTCAGTCTAAAATGGTTAATCGTCAAGTACATTTTAAATTCTCTAACTGAAAAAAACTGACAATGTTGTGAGCCAATGTATATGTTAATGAGCCTGACTTAGCCACTTCACTATATATATATATATGAAATCTCAAAATATGTTGTAAACTATAACAAGCTATAATTTTATCTGTCTATTCAAAGTAAAACAAAAATTACATAAATTTAAATAAATTTCACATCTGGCTCTTTGCAGAAGATGTATCTTTTCCTTTATTTATAACACAAGGGTGATGAGTCACTCGCTTTTGACTTTTTAAAATCGGTAAAACTCCTTTTTCAAACAAAATCTTATGTAAAACTCTCATATACAAAACAAGGCAAAACAAAGTTCACGTGGTCTGAGAAGCCTTTGAGATGGAAGAAAGGCATGCAGTTAGGCTCTCCCTCTCCTTTAAGCTACTGGCAAGGGCTAGTAGGGAGGAATACCACAAAATAAGAACATCTGCAAGTCTGTCAGGCACTGCACCTCCCCAGATAGCTCCTAATTTTTTAAAAAAAATATTCATTAAAGAAGTAGAATCCAGCGATAGGTTAATCCCATTTCCAATCTCTCGTTCTCAGGCTGTAGGAAGGTTTCATTTGTCTTCAAGTCAATTGTAATCGCTGGAATGGTTAGTACTCTGCTGGTGCTGAAACACGATGTATGCTGTGTGGCAAGTCCTAAAAGTCTGTGGGTTTTTTTTTTTTTTGTAAAACTTTTGTCTACTGATAAAAGAGAAATTGAAGTTATAGTTTTAAAACAGACCTCAGGGGTGGAATCTATCAAAGCATCGTTTCCCAATGGTTACATGCAAACTTTTGTTTTAAAGCATAGCCTGATGAGTAAATTGTTTATTTCCATACACTTTGAGCCGGCTTTTCTGATGATGGAAGGAGCAAAAGAATTGGATGTGGTCTAACAGCATACTAAAATCCAATCCAGTTAGTGTTTATGGAGTGCCCACGGGGTGCGGGCTATTGTGTTAGACAAGATAAAAACCTCTGCGGTGCTCAGTGCTCTGTGGTGGATTTCCAAGGCTTGTGTTGCCTTCCTGAATAGCTTGGAAACTCTCAGCTCAATGAAGACAGTTCCCAGTGAAGAATTTATCCCTACCTCTTGGCTTTTTAGTGTGTAAAGGAGCAAAGGTTGTAGCAAGATGGAATAAAGATAAAGGAAAGAAATTAATAGCCAGTGACTCTTCTGTGAATACTCTACAGTATATTCTTCATAAATATTTCTCTATTATTCCTCATGACAATTTAGGGGCAGAGCTAAACTTTCAAAGGTACACAAGTACATGGCAGAATAGGCTTCTAAGTCAGGTTGCTGAAACATCAAATTGTTGCACTGATTGACTATTCAAATACTCGAAACACCTGACATGCCTATATGAGTATTTACATTGAAACCCCAAAATCACAGAAATAGTCAAAACACATAGGACCACAAGTCATCTGTATATTGTGGGGAGCAACCTTGGTTTGAATATGTAATAGGGAATTATCTTAGAAAGGGATTGGGTCTAGTACTATATTTTTCTAAGACCAAGGATTAGCAAACATTTTCTTCCTTCCTTCCTTCCTTCCTTCCTTCCTTCCTTCCTTCCTTCCTTCCTTCCTTCCTTCCTTCCTTCCTTCCTTTCCCTCCTGTTCCTCCTGTTCCTCCTCCTCCTGTTCTTCCTCCACTTCCTTCCTTTATTTGCCAGTCCTAGGGATTAAAGCCAGGGCCCCATACATGCAGGCAAATACTCTACCTTTGAAGTACCATCTCAGCTCTTACACACATTATCTGTAAGAACTGGATGGTAAATTGTTTTAGGCTTTGCAGCCTACACAACATTGATTCTGTCATCTTAGTGCAAGGCAGCCATAGATGAATTCTGGTGAAAGTATCCCTGGGTGAGGGATGTATGTACATTAGTTGGTGGACTGCTTGCTTTTGCTGCCTACAGCCTTGGGCTTGATTCCCAGCTCTGTAAATAACTAGCATGTTTGTAATCCCAGAATTCAGGAGGTGGAGGCAGAAGGATCAGGAAATTCATAGTACCTTAAAACCAAAAATCAAAACAAAGAAAAACAACTGTTTATGAACAGAATTTTATATGCCATTCAATTTTCTTGACTTTATTTTGATTAATAAGTGTAGCAAAACATTACTAGCTTCTGGGCTATCCCCAAACTGAGTTCAAGTTAGATTGCTCTGTCTTTAGTGTCTAGGCCATTGTTTTTTTCCACCCCATGCTTTAGATCTGTGACCTCAAAATATTGCATCAAAGTCAACTGAAAAAGAGTTCTTAGGTGTGACTTCCAAGGCCTCCAATTGCGAAAGTCTAGAGTGAGGTGTAGAATCTGCATCCTTTAGTAGCACCATGGATGCCTCTTTACTTATGTCAGAGTTCCAAGTGGAGATACAGCACACACCAAAGTTAAGAAGTCTCACAGAGTTGACAATTCATTAGAATGTGGGTTAGAGACAAGCCAGCCGTAAGATCACGTCAGAAATCTAGTGACATCAGATGAAGGTCTGTATCTGCTACACAGAAGGAATCTGAGAGGAAAATTCATTCAATATTGGGAGAGAGGGAATTGTTGGGAAGATCACTGGAAGATCCTGTGTCTGTGATGTTGAAGGACCTTCCATCCTAAGACATTTGCAAGTATGAATTGGAGAGAGGCTGACGGGCAAGATAAGATAATCAGAAGAGAAGTGTAGATAGGCAAAATTATGGATAAAATAACATGTGTTCATCTTCTTATCCCTTGAATAGTACTTACACCCCCAGTTTCTGTTATTACCATGACTCCAAGCAGTAATTTGAGACATTAACTAACTCCATGGCAGGAGTGAGCTGGCTGTGAACATTTTGATTTTTTGAGGTGCAATGTTGTCACATGTTCTGACAAATACATGGGGCTCCAGAGGTCATAGGGAATTTTTAATGTTTGTATTTGTTTGGTGTACTAGAAAGAAAGACATAAGCTTAGTTTACTCTCATAGCAATTTTCTTCCTTAATTCTTTTATGGTCTTATCAATGCCCATATACAGGGCCATACAATGCAATTTAGCCCAAGAAGAAGGGGATGCCTGATATATATAAGTCAAGGACTGAGAGCTAAAGCTCTTGATTTTGATTCCTAAGGCTTGTGTGACTCAAAGACAAGAGCAAAGAACATTTCTTTGAGAAGGCGCCACTGCAGTCTAAAAATTTTACATATCCATTTGGCTTTTGCTATTTGCATAATAACTATCCATTTATTTTCCCATTTGTCTAAATTTACACATTCATATGGTTTACTTTATACATAAGAAGTGAACACTCCCTCTTACCCCCCATCAGTATGAAGCAATGGAGAAAATCTGTTTGCCAAATGAAAAATGTAAGGGTTTCTCAAAAGGCACTAATGAATTGATGGGAGTTCAGGAGGAAAACACAGAATGGCAATAATTTTCAAATTAGTTAGATTCCCTCTTTGTTCTCAGAGATTTTGAATGGATTGTCTTAACCTCAAGCCAGAGAGTCCACTCTCCTCCTAATGTCCTGATTATCCAGTAAGTCCTTGCTTTGTTGCTGCATCTGTTCATCTAGTCTTATGTTTGGAGGCAAAGCCACTTCCCTGGGAATGTTGAATCAAATCTGCAACTTTTAAAGAGTGCTCATAGACAAGGTTATGGAAGCCAGTGTTTCAAAGACCCTTTCTTTCTTTCTTTCTTTCTTTCTTTCTTTCTTTCTTTCTTTCTTTCTTTCTTTCTTTCTTTCTTTCTTTCTTTCTTTCTTTCTTTCTTTCTTCCTTCCTTCCTTCCTTCCTTCCTTCCTTCCTTCCTTCCTTCCTTCCTTCCTTCCTTCCTTCCTTCCTTCCTTCCTTCCTCTCTCTCTCTCTCTCTCTCTCTCTCTTTTTCTCTCTTTCTTTTTTCTTTTTTTATTCTTCCACTGACAAACAGGGTGTAAGAAATTATTGGCAATTCTGCTCTGGGATATTCTTATATAATAAGATAAAATATACAGCCAGCACTGTGAACTAGAAAAAAAATGAAACTAACTGATTGGTCACCAGAACAGCTAATTACACAAAAAATAAATTTCCATTTTCTTCTTTGATGAATTCTCTCTAGCTCTCTTTGATTAATTATAGTATATAGATTGAAGTGCATTCTCAGAGCTGGGAAGCCATGAGGAATGCTGATTTGAAAGTGTCAGCAAATTCTATCATTGGGAAATCATGGACAGTCACTTAGTCACAGGCTCCTTATATTTATCAGCATAGAGAGGCATGGCATCATAACCCTTAGGAAGTTTCTAAATTGCTCACTTTAAAACCCAAATGTCAAAGAAACTGTTCTTACTAAAAATGTCTTTGAACCCAAAGACTGTTTGAACCCAGTGCCTGGCTCTGTTTTAAGAATATCTTTTGTCTCATTTGCCCAAAGTACGTTTCTTTTACCTTTTTTATTAAGACAAATAGCATGTCTGCTTCCATATCCAGGACTTCTTGTGTTGCCTGTAATCTGGTGCTTCCTCATCCTATTTTGTAATTTTCCTAGAATTTGTTCTGTAAATGATGGCTAACATGTAAGTCTCCTCTATGACTCTAGGATTTGATCATCCTCTAACTCTCATTGTTCTTCAGTTGGAGGACAGGGATAACTGCAGGCATGGAGGCTGTGGAAGAAGCGTCCTGAGATGCTTCTCTTACTTCTAACGTCTTTTTCTTTTGTAAATGTATTTGAAAAAGAGTTGATGAGATGGAAAAAGGGAAAGAAGATGTGCCAGATGCTTGGCTGGTCTGTTTCTTTCAGTGAACATTATTTTAGAGAATGATTTTGAAATCACACAAAACCAAACAAAGCAAAAAATTGGAAAGGCATTTGAGAGTCTTACATTTTGTTCTTTATTGTGTCCTTTTTTTTTTTTTCAAATGCATTTTTTAAATTGACCACCTTGGAAACCAGAGGAAGTGGAATGGAAACCTACAGAATCTAGAGGAGCATCATGGATGGGGAACAGGGTAGCATGGGTCTGCAAGGAGGTAGACAGCCTACTCTCTTCTAGGGGGATCTGGAGAGAGGCTAGGTGGTCCTCACCATCTTAGGGGATTGTTACTATGTAGGAATTTGTCCCAGTATTTTCTGATCTCTATTTTTTCCAAGAAAATATGGAAATACAGATTTTATGTGAAGTTTTGTGATGTTTTTAAAAGTTAAAAATCAATTCAGTTAAAGCCCAAATATTGCAAGTGCTGATGGTTCACACATGTAGGACACATTGAAGCTCCAAGGCACCACTGTGCAGTCTCTGACAGATTGTCTTCTCTTGGAGAGATGCCGACTCTAGGGACTCTGGTAGGATGGAAAGAGAAACTGCTGTTCATATGCTTTGATTTTAGTATAAGGAGCTAATGAAACTGAAACAAATTCACAAGGACATGCGTTTGCATGAAAGAGACCAAGTATCATTCACTGTCTTAGAAAAGAAGAAAGACCGAATTTATATTTACTCAACTTTTCTTTCCCAAACTTATCTAAAAGTCTTCTCTAGCTCATGGAAAATTATCCTGATTTCACAGGTAGCTTTAATTCAAATACGTTAGCTTTATAGGGTAATCTGTCAAATATTTCCCTTTTTAAAAACTTATATGTCTTTAAAAATATACTTGGTGATAACCTTTATTATTATTATTGTTACATACATACACACATGTGTGGAGTGGGAAGGCATGGCAGGAGTGGAAAGAAAGGTACATGGGAGAGGATGGAAGGAGGAAAGGGAAAATGGGCAGTGATGTAATTCTATATCAATTAAAAAATCAATCAATCAATCCATAAATAAATAATTGTGTATGTGTGCGTGCATGTGTGTGTGTGTGTATGCATGTGCTTGTTCTTGAATGCTGTTTATAAGTCTTGGTTAACAGTTTTTAACTAGAGCAGAGCTTGATTGATTTTTTGGTGGGAGGAATTGGTAGGAAACATAATGCACACACAGTCAAGTTAATAAGAAAGGCAGGATAAGGTGGTTACAAATACCAGCTTTTCAATGAAAAGCTGAAACACTAATGGTTAAGCGGTTGGTTTTTAATTAAGAAAGACAAGTGACTGAATCAAGCATTTCTTCATTTACAGAATGTGGTGAATCATGGTACCTCTCCCCTTTAAAGACAGGGTCTCGTGTAGCCAGTTAGACCTCCAACTCACAGAGAAACATTGACATCTTGATCTCCTCCTTCCATCTCCAAAGTGTTGGGATTAAATGTACCACCATGCTCAATTTATGTTGTGCTGTAGTGCTAGGGAATAGAACCCAGGGCTTCATGGATGCTAAGTAAAATTCGTAACAGCTGTGCCACATCTCCAGTCTCTTATGTAGCATCCCTTTAAAATGCACAAGTGACCAGTCAGAGTGTTAAAAGTACTACTTGTATGGTTTTAGAAACATCAGACAAATAGAACTTTGATGAGTTACTGGAGATGGAGACTGTCAGGAGCTGCTAGTAACAGGGGACAGTCTTTAAGGCATGCCAGCAATTTGGAGTTTATTTTGGTTCTTGGAGTGACCCATGAAAGCATTTTAGCAGGGATAACCCTGAAGAATTTTAGAGGGAATGTTTTATCAGCAGTGCCTGGGATGACACAGATGTGGATAGCTGTTGTAAAGAGATAGTCTGGAATGGAATCAGGCTGTGTAAACAAAAAGGGAATGATATCTTTAAAGGTAGCATTAGACATGACTTTCAAATATGAAGAGGCTCAATGTCCAATATGTGTGTCTATGAAAAAGCTACACAGAAGCAAATCTACAAATCTTAAGATTTCTTTAAATGTAATGTATAGTTGGTGAGGAAGAAAAATTAAAGATCAGAGGGCTATGTCTTAGAACTGAGTGGTGTCTACCAGTTAGAAGTGGGTAATGGCAAAATACTCTAGAGAAAATAGAGAAGACCTATAAATTTGAAGAAGAAATGGGGTACCATAATAGGAAGTTCTTATTTCAATAACTCAAGTATTTGAATGTCTATTTCTTTCAAGCTGTGGATAAGATAACCCATACGTTCCTCTAAGAAGGAAGTGCCATCCCTCCTTGTCACCTTTTGCATGCTGCATCCCTTCAGAGACTTTCCTTCTTGATTTCTTGATTAGTCACCTGACTTTTCTCGGTTTGGAGTAGTGCTGATGAACAAGATCTGGAGCACCACAAGCTGGTGTACTGTGCCACATCTCCCTATATCTGCAAGGAATTGAAGCCTATTTCACATTCTTCCATAGTAGCTCTATTATTTTCAATTTACTAAACATATGACTGCCAGTTCTCTCTCTCTCTCTCTCTCTCTCTCTCTCTCTCTCTCTCTCTCTCTCTCCCTCTCTCTCTCTCTCTTGTATCTTAACTGTTTAGTATTTTATTAGCTTATGACTGTAAGTTCTTAAGGACAGAGAACTTTTGCTGTTTTTTTCTATTCAACGAAATTTTCTATTACACTTTTCTAATGAAATAGTAAATTGTGATTATGGTTTTTCTGCTGTGTGTTTGTATGGATATACTTTGCTGAACAGAAGCACCTCTTTACCATCTTGCCCATCCCTTGTCATATTTTGGAGAGACTGTTGTAAGCGAAGAAGTCAGCATTTGAGAAGCATTTATTCATGCCTTCCTAGGTGATTTACATTAGCTAATCGATATGTTTATTCATTCGTTGACTCTCTTTCCCTGGCCACATTCACTACTGCTAAGTCAGGCCACATCTTTATCTGGCTTTCTTCCACATGAATTTGTCACTACCACTGCTGTTTAGGAAACAAGCCAGATACACCCCTATTCCCTCTATATTGTCTCTTCTTTATAATTTCATGTATCTCTCACTGTTATAGGGACTTGTGGTTAATTTGATTTCCTTCTTAGTTTCCTGAGACCTCTTTTGATTCTTTTCTCTCCTTTGTTGTGGCATCTCCCTTAGACCTCCATCCTGGGCATTTTTAAGATTGCACTGAAGCTTTGAGAAGGGAGAGGCTTCTACCTGGCTCCATAGCCCTGGTTAGCTCAATGTTTCACATACATATGTAGGTACTAGGTGAGTCTGATGTACACATGTTCTGCATCTTTTTGAGTTTGAAACTGTTAGATCTTGATATACAAACTTAAATAAGGTTTGACCTTGTTTTCACCAACCTAAATTCTAGTGCAGAAATGACCAATCAAGTGAGCCATTATATAAAGATAGAGCTGTTCTAGAGAACTTTGTAGCATAGAATTCTCAAAAACATCTTAGAAGGAGTTAGCACTTTCTAAATTTTAAAGGACAAATAGATGTACTTATTATCAGAAGCAATGAGATTCAACCTTAAATTGTATGAGCAGATGATGATATAAGAAGACATGGGTAAGAAAACTATTGGGGGCGGGGGACGGATTATAAAGGGCTTGTAAATGATTGAGTGAAAGTCAGAATGTGGAGGAGAAAATCAGACGTGGTTCTTCAACTTCTGCCTTGGATCACTAAGAAGAAGATGGCACCTGCTCTGGTGGATGTAAGGATTTATGAAAAAGAAGTGATACTAGAAGAGAGGAGAGAGAGAGAGAGAGAGAGAGAGAGAGAGAGAGAGAGAGAGAGAGAGAGAGAGAGAGAGAGAGAGAGAGAGAGAGGTCATGCTAGGAATGGTCTTCACTCCTGAACCTTACTGCTCTGTAGTTATTCTTTGTCTTAATTATCAAGGGCTCACTCCTGTGTCCTAATAAGAACATTTGGCAATCTATTTGTGGATTTTTCTGCAGGGAGATGATATTGTTCTGGAAGAGAGCGGAGATGAGGCCCCTCAGTATTATGAAAGAACGGCCTTACCTCTGTCATCAGTCATGTGTACTAAGGCAAACCAGCTTCAGCTCCTTAGTGTACCTCAACAGCAGAGAGCCCATGGTGCCTGTAACTGGTGACTGAGTCAGATGGGAAACACTGATGGCTAACAGCAACCTGCATACTGTTCTGCTAGATGCCTGACACATCTCAGTGTTGTTCTTTGCACCATTATTTCCTCCCCTCTGTGATGGTTAATTTTGATTGTCAAATTGAGTGGATTAGAAATACCCTAAAGAATTAGTGTCACACATCTTTGGGTGTCTTTGTGAAGGAATTCCCAGATAAGATCAACTGAAGGGAAGAGATGGATGCTGAATGTTTGTGTCTTCATATCATGGGCAGGGGTCCTAGATTCAGTAAAGAGGAGTCGAATTAATCTGAATGCTAGCATTCGTGTTCCCTCTGCTTCCTGTTCTACTGGATGCGAGCAAGGAGCCACCATACAAGGCTGTTGTCTGGGAGGTTTGCCAGTCACTGTGCTTTCTCCACAATGTAACCTCTCTATTTTCCAGAGTAAACCCCTCCTCTCTTAAGTTGTTCCCTGTCGAGTACTTGGTAATAGCAAAGAAAAAGGTGAACTATATATATGCCTTCCCTTTCCAATTGTGATGACTGAGGCCATTCTGTATTTCCATACTCTACTGTTTGCTTGTGCAAAACTCAATCTGTGCATGAACAGAATGATGGAGATCTCTTTAGGGATCTCCCTCAGGGTTTCTAGGACTATACTGTCTCCTCTCCCCGTCTCTGCAATGCTTTTGGTTTCCTCCAAGCATCTCTGAATTACAATATTAGTGGTGCTTTGGGGAGATACAAGAGCCTCTGGGTGGTGGAGACTTATGGGATATTCTTTGGTTGTTAGGGTCTCACGGTACAGAGTTTTGCTAGGCCCTCCTGCCAAAGTGTTCTATGATGGTAAAGGTCAAATATATTGAAATTTGGATCAAGACCTTTAGAACAGTGAGCCAAGATGAGCCTTGTATCTGATAAGCTAGTGATTTTTAGGAATTTTGTTGTAATGATTAACACGGGGTCTTTGAAGAAAGGAGTTTGGAGAGTATATCCTAGAATGCCATGCAGTAAGGGGCGCCAGTTAGAGTTTCCTTGTTAAAAGCTTAATAGGGTGAGCTAAGGTTGCCTTGGCTTAGGAAGAAACAAAACTGAGAAAGCTAGTGCATAATTAATTTTATGATTGTGTTAAAGGTACTTCCGATTTCCAAGAGGGCTTCAGTGTAAAACCAACCTATTACTCCAACTGTTCTAAATGGAAAGCCTACTTTAAATAAATAATTTCAAAGAAATCGTGGGAAAGTTTGAAGCAGCTCTGGTTGCTATGGACGGGAGCCTTTTAATCTCTTATTAACCAAATGCAGTGTGATAATAATATAATGGTACCTTGCTTTAAGATTTCATGTTTACTCTCCCCTAAGAATTTCCTGAGGCACTTTAATGCATTGTCATTTTCTACCTCACTCTTGACTTTTCTCAAGTGGGGGGAAGGAAGAATAGAGATAATTGAATCTTTAATAGCTTATGTCCCATTTTTTTTTATTCATCTGTCTCCCCAATCCACCTGTATTATAGCTTTGAAATAGTCCTAAAATGGTTTTTACTTCCTGTCTTTTGACAGCCTTGGGGAACGGTTGTTAGAATGATGAACGAAATGACTTGAATGGATAGAGATGTGAACAGTTGGGAGAATAAAGGTTCATTCTACTGGAGACTGAGGAACTGGCAAGAATAGTCCCCTTCTTGATCATCATAATTGATTCAATTTCCCAAGCTTCTCTAATTATTAAAAAGTTCCCTTTTCCTTCCTGATATTTGAATATTTTAGTAATGTGCTCTGCATGGACCCTGCCAATCATCTTATATATACACTATCTTACTTATATCCCACAATGATCCTGGGTGCAATACCCCTTACTCCTAATTTCATGGAGCCTGCCACTCTGGCTTGAAGGGGCTGAGTAGGAGGTCCAAGGTCATGACTCTAGATCCTTGCTAGGATTTGCATCTAAATTCTATTGCCCTCAAAAAATGGAACTTGTGACAACAGTGCTTATGAAATCCCCTTATGTGGAGCTCTGTTGTTTGCAGCTGATTTGCTGACTTCACAGCTGAAATAGTGGAATATGTGTATGTCTGTGTGCACATGCATGCTCATAGGGTTGCTGTTGAAACAGTCCTTCAGAGATCAACTTTATAAATGTATTTGAAACAAAACAACTTCACAAATAAAGTCTCTGGCATCTATCAGATATTACATCTTCCTTCACTCCCTCTTGATGGAAACCTTTTGCTCCTCCCATCTAACATTAGGAAGAAGATTTGACATCCTCAGGGATGACATCAAAATATAAAGGAATAATAAACAATAAACATTGCACAACTATGCTAATTCATGCCCCACAGGGAGAACAACAGGAAAATCTTAGAGTTTGCCAAGTGGAAAAAAACAATGAAACTGGTACAGGCAGAAATGTTAATTCAGACTTCCAGATGATAAAAGACTTCTTACAGACAATGGGAATTGGAAAAATTAAAAGCTGTACTCAGCCAGATCCCTCAAATATATGCAAGTAACTAATTCCCAAAGAGATAAATGAATGTGTCAATTTTTTCAGTTTAATGAAGACAGACTTTGCACGTTCACTATATATACATATATATGTATATATATTATATATATATATATATTTTTTTTTTTTTCTGTGTTCAAGTCCTTTCATCATTGGTACAGAGGAAGAAACTCTCAGAAAGCCAAATGATTGCTCTGCTATCAGGGCATGCAGTGTGCTCCAAAAGGAGACTGTACAAAGCTCAGGCCTTGGGTTTGGTATATCTTCTCATAATCCCCCAAGGGAGGGACAGAAGCACACATGCAATAACTGACCCTGGTTTTGGATCCACACTAACTCATTATTAGTATATGTTTGTTCAGTATTGTCATCCTTGGAGTAATCTTCCCTAAATTGCTACCGTCTCCATCTGATACTACTTAGAACAATGTACAATTAGCCACATTTCTTCATGGGGAACTTTTCTTCAAAGAAAACATGATAAACTTTGGTAGCATGGTACCCTTACAAATAATGCTTGATTGAGACAGCTTAATTTAGTAATTTATTTATCAGCTTCAATGATCCCAGTTGTCTCTGAATGTGTCAACATCCATTTGTTTTGTGAATATATTGGGGTCAAAATCAGTGCCTTATTCATGGGGATATTTATCTATACGCACAGATGCATCGTGTCTGCATTTGATATTGCTTCATGCTAATCTATAAGGAATAGTTTCCTCACTAATTAACTTGCTTTTATATTCTCACTGCATGATACATGAGCTTGCATTGTTCTGATGGAATTAGTCCTGTTTATTTTAGTCTCTTTGATCAGATTTTAAACAATTAAGGGGTGAGGGAGAAAAGGGAATTTATATTTTTTTTCTAAGCTTTTCTCCTCACATATCCCATTAATCAATAACTATTTTTAAGTTTTGTACTCTGTTGAGGTAGGTTTCCAATAAGTAACTCTTACAGGATTTGGGAGATTTGTATATTTGGAAGTAGCATTAGAAGAAGAGTTAAATTCCTAAAGGTTGAGATATAAAGTGGATACAAATGAAAGATGCTGTTGGAGTCTTTGAAGAATGCCAAATGTCAATCAAGGGCTCCTGACGATCTCAAGGGATCAATGAACATTTCAATCAGACAGAAGAAGGAGAAAGCTTAGTGGTATGGATGAGGAACGGGTACCTAACACATAGAACAGGTATTGCCCCAAGGGTGGCCACCTCCTTGATACATCTCACGTACTTCAACTTTGAACAGCTGCCATTTCTTCCTTACCTGATTCTCCATGATCTTTCTGTCTGTGATATTATTATATTACTTTCAGTCTGTTAAAGAGTGCCCCATTTGCAGGACGTGCTTTGGTAGAATCCATCTCAGAATTTCTGTGGGTTTTTCTTTCCCTTAGAAGTGAGAACAGTACAGTTGCCTTAATTATCTTTTCTTTTTCTGTGATAAAATACTATGACCAAGGCAACTTAAAAAAGAAAGCATTTGATTTAGGACTTATGGTGTCAGAAGGGTAGAAGAGTCCATCATGGCAGGCCAATGGCATGGTGGCAGGTAGATCTGAGAGCTTACAGCTTGTCCACAAATTGGAGGCAGAGACAAACACTGGGAATGAAGCTGTCTTCTGAAACCTCAAAGTCCACCCCCAGTGACATACCTTCTCTAGCAAGGCCATAACTCCTGATCCTTTCAACCTAGTTTTACTAATGAGGATCTAAGTATCCACATATATGAGCCTATGGAGCCATTCTCATTCGAACCATCACAATAGTTTAAAGACAATGTTTTATAGGACGGAAATGATAGTTCAGTGATTAAGAGTGAATATGGACTTGTAGAGGAATGTTGTCTCCTAGAACCCACAGGCAGCAGTTTAAACCATTTGTTTCTCCAGCTCCAGGGGATCTGTAACTTCCATCTGGCCTTTGCAGTCACCTGTATTCACACACCCGTGCTCGCTCTCTCTCTCTCTCTCTCACACACACACACACACACACACACACAATTAAAATTAATATTTAAAAACAGAATGCTTTGTAGATTAGAATGGCTAGATCACAGATTCTTTCATTCCCTGTTAGAATAACCATATTTTCCCCCACCCTTCTTCCTTCAGCTCCAAAGTGACTTTGGGGTGGTGTCATTGGTAAGTAGTGGAGAAACAAAATCTTGAATATAGCCAGGCTTTGCTGATTGATTATTTCATACTTGTGAAACAATTTTCTGTACCAATTATGTCTTTGCAGATGACAGAAACCATTTAGTCTAATGACCATAATAATTAATTTTCATTATGAAGCAGATTGGTTAATGATGCCGAAGCCCAGATTTCATTATGGAGCTAAAACGCAATATTCATCCACACTCCCAGAACATAACTTTCAAGTTTGTAAAACTAAGTAGTAAATGCTACAATTACCCCCTCTCTCTCTCTCTTCTTTTATTCTTCTCTCACACATTGTAGAGTCATCCGAGGCAGCATCAGAATGAATGAGTGTTTTGCTTCACTGAAATGAAATTCTCAAAATATGACCAGCAGAAGCATTGAGAACTTGCTAGAAATTAGGATTTGGGGGTCTTACCCTAGGCTTATTGAACCAGATGCACTAAGATGGGGTCCAATTATCTGGGTTTCAGGGACTTCTAGATACTTGTCCAGAGGATAAATTGAAGGAGTCTGGTAAGCTTATTCAAAAAGATCTCCACTAAAAATATAATTCAAATTTATGACAAGCATGTTAATATTTGGGATGTAAATAAATACAGAATTTAATAGAGATTCAGAACTAGTAGGCCAAGGGGTTTCTTTAATTGCTAAGGCATCCAGGAGCAGGCTTCAATGACTCTACATTCCTAGTGAACTTACAGGGAATTTTTTATGTGTTTTATGACATTTTATGTGATATTGACAGAATGTCTTTGTTGCTGCTTATTTCCTGGGCTCTCGAGGATCCAACTCAGGGCTTTCTGTGTGCTACATAAAAACTCTACCACTGAGTGCTCTCCATTGGCCTCAGAGAGCAGCGTGTTGGGTAACAACATCATGTAGATAATAGAGTCTCTTTAGTGATCACAAAGTTGAAATTGATGCTAGTATTCCAGGGTTCAGTGCCACATGGCAAAGAAAAAAAAGGTTTACCTCCTAGAGTGGTATTAGTAGTATTATGTGCCCTGAAGATAGATCAGTGAGGTGGATAGAATACTGCTGGAAGGTAAAGCTCTGATAGTTTTTGTAGTCCATCATAACGGTTCTCTTGGATAAGCAACATTTAAATGGTATGACGAAAAGCAAATAAACCAAAGGCAAGGGAGTGAAAGCATTTAAGGGGTAAAAGAAAGAAATGGGATGCAAGAGCTGTGTTGATAAACAGAAAAGTGAAAAACATGGATGATGTCATAGAACTTAACATGGAGTCTACACTGACTTCACTGGTCTTGCTCTCCTTTCCCTCTTATTAGATCCACCTAGAGGAAAGTTATCTGGAAAGACTTGTTTCTACTTATTGTCAAAGTCTGTGGCATCTTGTGCACTCAGTTACAATGCCAGTCTGTGATAACTGTGCCTGGACTTGTGCTGGAGGTGACCATCTGTGGTTTCTCTTTTGGGACTATGACTGACATGGTCATGAAAATGACAGTTATATAACTTCTCATGCTTTTCTGGGGAAGAGGCAGTGCTTCCTTCTTCATGCAACTGTCTTTGGTGATGTCTTTGTACAGTTGCAGCTGATTGGATACTTGTCAGGTTCTAAGCTTTGAGCTAAGGAAATCAAGCACATTTTATCCTTTCACAAGTAATTTTTTTTTTTTAGAAAAAAATATGCGTCTGGACTATGGAATAGGCATTTCAGGCAGGTCTGCCAGTATGCATAGAGATCTAGTTACTTTGGGGGCAGAGGCAGGAAGATTTCAAGTTTAAGACTACCCTTCAGCACTGATGAGTTTAAGGCCAACTCAAGAAAGTTAGTGGGAGCTGATCTGGAACTTAAAAGTAAAATTACAGCTGAGAATGTATCTAGGTGGTAAAAACCTTGCTTAGAGAACAGAAGATCCTGGGTTCTATCTCCAATAGTAGGTTGGGGGGATGGGGAGTGAACTTTACAAGGAAATTCAGCCAATCATATTTCTATTCTTGAATCCCACTGGAGTAATGGTTAGGTCACAGTAGGCAGACAGTAAAGTTCCAATGATGGATGCAAAATGAAGACATGAAGCCCTTGTGTAAGCTGTACAGCTCAGAGGTCAGAATACAAGGATTGGAGTCCAGTCTAAGTAGTTTTGTTGGGGAAAACACTGTGATGCATTGAAAGTTGACCTGGAGAGAATGAGGAAGGAAGATGGAAGGTGAAAGATGATCCTAAGGAAAAGAGTAGAAAGGCATCTCTGGTCTTAAGCTACTGATGAAAGACAAGCAGTGGAAGGGAGACCATGCCACACTCACCTCTTTGGAAGATCAGGCATGAAGTTTACAAGCTAGAGTTCTATGTCATACACTGAAAACTATAGCAGTATGAGAATGACCACCAAATTAGCATTAGATAGTTTTGCCTACTCCAACTCTCTAGCTTTTCTCATTGTATATACCCTGTACACACACCATGTGCTGCATTGAATGAGCCATGTTTCATTCCTTCCCTCTCCTCTGTCTTCTCCTTTTCCTTCCTCTTCACATCTCTCTCTTCTGCCTTATCTTACTTAATTAGCATACTATGATGGAACAGAAGGAAGTAACTGCCAAAATGTAGGTATAAGAAGGAAAGCAGCCCATGGAAGGGCTGCCTCGAGGCATTGGGTAGCAGAGGTAGGGGGGTGCCCAGAAGGAGCCAGGGAAACAAAGATAAAATATAGATTTTAAAAGCTATTAATTCAGGAATAGTGGAAGGGGATATTTGTTAGCTGTGGGGAGAATTAGAAATGCCTAACCATTGAGCCAGTCAAAGCACAGCAAAATTAGCTGGTATATGTATGTCTTTTACGCATGAATGCAGAGGGCTCTGGAGGGTGGCTGGAAACAGGACCTGCTGGGAGCATAGAGCAGATTAGTTATTCACTGCTACAATTGATTCCCCATACACCAGAGCTCTCTCTCTCTCTCTCTCTCTCTCTCTCTCTCTCTCTCTCTCTCTCTCTCTCTCTCTCCCTCTCCCTCTCCCTCTCCCTCTCCCTCCCTCCATCCCTCCTTCCCTCCCTCCCTCCTTTCTCTCTCTCTTTCTTTCTTTCTCTCTCTTTCTCTCTCTTTCTTTCTTCCTCTTTCTTTTTTACTTTCTTTCTTTCTCTCTCTCTTTCCTTCCTTCCTTCCTTCTCTCTCTCTCTCTTCCTTCCTTCCTTCCTTCCTTCCTTCCTTCCTTCCTTCCTTCCTTCCTTCCTTTCTTTCTTTCTTTCTTTCTTTCTTTCTTTCTTTCTTTCTTTCTTTCTTTCTTTCTTTCTTTCTTTCTCCTTGCATAATCTAATCTTTAGTATAGTTTCCTCATTCTTTCTTCCTTCTAGTTCTGTTCTATCTCTCCTCTCATTTGGATCTACTCCCTTTCTCTCACTAGACAACAAACAGGCTCCTAGAGTATTAAAATAAAATATAACAAGATAAAACAAAAACTAACACATTGGAATTAAAAAACAAAACAAACAAACAAACAGAAGGAAAAGAACCCAAGAAAAGGAACAAGTAAGGGAGACCAACTTGTTCACATCTCCAGGAATCCCATAAAAACACTAAACCATAACATATACTCAAAGGACCCTTGGCAGACCAGTTCAGACCCCGTGGGTGCTGCCTCATTTTCTGCGTGTTCACGTGTGTGTTGATGATGTTAATTTAGAGGGTCCTATTTCCATGGTGTTGTCCATTTCTCTGGCTCTTACACTCGTTTTGCTCTTCCATGAGGTTCCTTGACCCTTGAGGATAGGGTCTTGATGGAGACATCCCATTTAGGGATGAGTGTTCCATAGCTCTTCACTGCATATTTGCCTGGGTATTTGTTCCCATTTCCTACAGGAGGAAGCTTCTCTGCTGATGTCCAAGCAAGGTACTGATCTATGAATATAGCAGAATGCAGTTAGGAGTTCTTTTGTTGCTATTCTTTTTATAACTCTAGGTTCCTGGGCTATTTAGCCTCAAAATGTTGGTCACCCAAGCAGTGTCCGGTATGGCTTTCATCTCCTTGAGTGGGCCATGAGTCAGATCTGATGCTAGTTGTTTTCTCCTACAAATTTTCTTCCACCCTTGCACTAGTGTATCTTGCAGCAGCAAGGTATCAAAAGTTTTGTGAATGGAGTGGTTTAATGTTTCTCTCTCATTAGCCTGAAGAGGGCTTTCCTTTACCTAAGGCATTAGAATATGGGATGATGGTTCGTTGTAGGCGCACCAGCTGGCCCTTTTCATGGTCAATGAGTTGTGTGGCTGTGATGAAGTAGGCTACCCAGAGGTGTAGTAATGGTTCGATATAAAAAAAAAAATCAGTAAATGTAATCTACCATATAAACAAGCTGAAAGGCAAAACCACATGATCATCTTATTGGCGATTTGATTAGGTGTTGCATGGATTCTCTTTTCTTATCTGGTCTAATTGGTGTTCTGTATGCTTTTTGTCTCCTACTTTAGGTTAGGAAAATTTTCTTTTATGATTAAGTTGAAAACATTTTTGGTGCTGTTAGTCTGGGCTTTTCTCCTCTCTATTCCTATCATTCTTAGTTTTTTTTTCTCTCTTCACAGTATCCCAGATTCCCTGGATGTTTTTTGGCAGGTGGTTATTAGATTTAATGTCTTTGACCATGACATCCATTTCTCCTGCTGATTCTTCAGTGCCTGAAGAAGTATGTGTGGGTGGTATGGGGGATGGTTACGTGTAAAATGTGTTCCTAGGTATTAGGAGTTCACACTTTGGGATGTGGAAGGACTATGGTTGGGAGAGGATACAGAGGGGATCCAAAGGAGGGAAGAAAACAGGATATTCCAACAGGATATGGTTAGTTCTGTGTGAGTGGGGTCAATGAATGTGGAGAGGCCAGAGCAGATGGTCTGCTACAAAGTAGGACATACGACTGGTTTATTGATATCAGAGGAGCTGAGGGAGAGGTGAAGATCTGTAGTTAGCCTAATTGTTTCTATGACATGGATGACCTGTGGGTTCACAGGAATGTCTGCTGGAAATGGCAGGTGGGATAAAGCAATGAGTTTGAGGAAAGAATGAAGGGCCCAGCTTAACATTATAAACTCCGTTTTGCTTTCAGACTCCATTTTATGATTAACTTACCCACTGAATGAATTCAGCTACTGGAAAAACCATAACTTGTTCCAGGAGCCATGTCATACTGGTAACAATCACAATTCCCCTGGGCAAATAGCTACTATACTCCTAGCAACAACCAATCAGTACTTTCTTAAGGGGAAAGTGCTTAATGTCTAAAGTAGATTGATTAAGCTAGCAACCATTGTTCATAACAAACTGAAATCATTACTAGCCAATAGAAGTGTGTCAGGCAAATGCCAACTAATCACGTAGCTGCCAAGTTGGAAAGTCCCTCACTATGATACCATGATAAATAGGCAAGGCTTGTACCAGCTCAGCACCTTTTACACTTTCATTGAGGTTGGAGGGTCTGAGTTTGAGCTTGAATAAAGACTCTTGGTTTTTTGCATTTGTGTTGGACTCCTGGTAGTCTCTGGTGGTCTGTAGGGGTCTTGTTAGGAGCAGAAGATCTGTGTGAGCCACTGGAGATGTAGCCAGAGGGAAAAGAGAGGCCACAGCAGGTGGTCTGCTATAGAGCTGGGGGTTGTACTTAAAAGGACTGATTGACAGGTTAATATCTGCAGTTGGCCTGCCTGCTTCTATGGTAGGGGTGACCCGCAGGTTCCTACGGAATCTATACCAGAGTTTAAAAAGCCTTTACTAAATATGGGATTAAAGAAAATACCTATGTGGAATTAGATGGGCTTGGGATCCATAGTTGTTATTTAAGGCATGATTCAGGAACTCTTAGTGGTCCTAGTACTTCCTGCCTAACCCAGTGTGACAAGGCTGGGACTATAGCTTTGGCAGTAGGTAGTACTAGAAACATGAACTGTGTTTGTAAACCCACCTTGGTTGGGAAGGGTATATATGGATTGTTTTGGTCTGAGAAAGTAGCTTATGAGACTTCTTTCTCCTAAGATTGTACCTTTAGCTTCCTTGATCTTCCTATCCCTCTAAAAGGTTAAAATTCAATGTATGGGAAAGTTTGGTCTTAGGAAAGACTGAAGATCTTCTGCCGTGTCATTCTTTGTCCTCACGGTAATAGATGACTTTTGATCTATCATAGCCAGAACCAACTCAATTTTAGAGTAACATATTATTAGATCTGTTGATAACTTTTTCCAGAAAATGTTTTCACAATGAATTTTGTTGCTTCTTATGTAATAAACATCATCATTGTCCTGATTCTAACAAGACTAAACTTTTTATAAGCAGTTAGGCCTTACTAGAAACAATGTCTCTGAATAGTTTTAGAAGAAAAAAAAAAAACCTGTTAAGTAAAGTTGGGAATACCTAAAATAGACTGTTTCCAGTGAAAGTAGTTGCTGAACATGTCTTAATATTAAGTTGTCAATGAACTTTTCTCATTTATAAGAAGATGGTTTATAATATTAACTTTGATGGAAACAAATGGTCCCATTAATACAAGTAGGGGAGAGCAGTCTCCCTGTTGCCTGCATTCCTCAACTCTAGTCCCCCACAGACAGCCTTGCCTTGTGCAGACAAGCAGTGGCAAGGTGGGGGGCACTCTGAGCTGAGGACTCTGCTGGAATTCGCAGCTCTTGGAGTTCAGGGGGTTAGATGGAAGCAAGCCATGGCCATGAGGACTGTCACTCAACACTGGTTCAAGTACTGGGCATAAAACTCCAGGTGAGATAGGAATGCAGAGATCTGTTAGGACTTTCACTAGTCCTCTACACCCTGACATTATATCTTTAATTTCTTCGCATGTTTAAAGAATTATGGGTCATTTGCTTTGAGTGTGAAAATTTCAATCTTTGTCCATACTACGATAATCCTTCTACTACGGTTTTCATTGCTCCTGGGTGGGCAAGCAGAAGTGTCCTTACTCTATTTGGCATTAGTTTTGGGAGTTGTATTTACTGACTAGAATCTTGGCAAAGATAATATTTTTTCTCAGTGACAAACACTACCTCCAATTTTTACTTACAAGGCCTCACAGCAACCAGGCAGAGCATACATCAGTAGCTTACTGAAGAAGGAATATATTTTCAACTATGTCCTAAGCGGTTCATATGCAGTATTATTAAACCAGAGAAAAGGTTTAATAAAAAAACAGCTTTCTGTAGCAGAATTAACTAAATCAAAACGGGACTTGGTTTTGGTCAACTTTACAGAAAGTCGTAAGCTTTCCAAGAACTAAAATATAGCTTTCCGTCTTGACTGCTTGAAATGGCTTACTGTCATCTGTTTTGGATGTTAAAGGATCTGATTTAATTTCAGCAATAAGGCCCCCACTCTTCTTCATTTAGCAGGTGTTAATTATTTAAACACTACTCATTTTAATTTGTTTCCCATCATTCTTCAGAGTTATTTGCTTAACAGGTTTCATTGTGTGCATTTCTTGAAAGAAAAACCGAATTGAAAAAAGAAAAAAAAAAGTGAGAAGAAAAGTTGATGCCCTCAGATGGCACCGAGAAACCTACTGATAGGTGGTGCTGGTGGGGTGAAGCTGCATTTCATGTATTATGATCTTCATGATCTCGGCTGATGAAATATAATATACAATACATCATTTTTATCTTCTCCATAATAAAAAAAGTTGCTCTAGGCACAAAGCCTTGGGTTCCTGCATGCTAATGATCCTGGCTGCCTGGAAAACCTTTGCATTTCCTGATCTGTCAATTAGAAATGAGCTCCAGACATCCCTAGTAATTGAAAATATAGGAGGGACATTTCTCCCAAGGAAACAACTTCTTTCTTACATTCTCAGCACCGTTTTCTTTGTCAATTCTTACAGCTTTGTTCCCCCCAGCTAAACCAGCTTCAGTTCCTTGATGACTCTTGTTATAAACAGCCCCGGGCTCTCAGTTCCCCTCACTCAGATGCTGTCAGAGCTGCTGTGCTGAGATGGGATGGCCCTGTGTGTGCTCACACGGAAAATCAGCTTTGCGCTGGGCAGGCATGCTTATATCACTTCAGTCAGGCTCTAGCCCAAGTTCTTAATGTAAAACTCTTCCAAGAAGTCTAACATCCTAATTTGAAAAGCAGAGAGTAGGGAGTGTGAGCTTTTATAGGACCCCTGGGAAAAGAGAAACTGACAACAGGCCTTTCTCTTTCTTTCTTTTTTTTAGTTGTATATAGCAAAGTAATTTCATCTCAGTGCAAAATGGAAAAGGTAGGTGCTTGTTTAGATTGAGGTTGTTCAGTAATGATTTTAACACTCACTGGAATCCCTTAGCCAAAGTAACCCAAGGACAAAGTGTGCAATGAGCATTTAGTCTCCCAATTAAAGTTTCAGTACACATGAAAATGTTACCCACCTTCTACTATTTTCAATCTTGGCTTTATTTTTTACCTTCATGATTGGTGGCCTTGCAAAGCATCTTCTCAGAGAAATTACTCTTGTTTTGGTAACAGAGCAAATGCCTGTTGGTTCTCTTACTTGTGACTCCAGTTTATCCAACTCACTCCCATGACAAATTCAGAGATTAAGTTTCTGAACAGAAACACTCCATTCATGCCTCCTGCCTTCCCAACTACTTAGATTAGGGCATCAGGCCATCCAGAGACTGTCCCACTGGGGGTTTCATTCCAGATACAGTCACCAAATGCAGACACTATTGTGGATGCTAAGAAATGCTTGTGGAAAGGAAACTGATATAGCTGTCTCCTCAGAGGCCCTGCTAGAGCCTTACAAATACAGCATCGGATGCTCACAGCCAACCATTGCACTGAGTGTGGGGTCCCCAAAGTAGGAGTTAGAGAAAGGACTGAAGGAGCTGAAGGGGTTTGCAACCCCACAGGAAAAAAAAACATTATCAACCAACCAGCCCCCCCCCTCCAGAACTACCAGGGTCTAAGCTATCAACCAAGGAGTACACATGGCTCCAGCTACATATGTAGGAGAGGATGGCCTTGTCATACATCAATGGAAAGAGAGGTCCTTGGTTCTAAAAAGGCTCTATAGATGCCCCAGTGTAGCGGAATTGAGGGTGGGGAGGTGGGAGTGGGTAGGTGGGTCGAGGAACCACTCTCATAGAAGCGGGGTAGGGGGGATGGAATAGAGGGTTCCCAGGAAGGGGGGGTACTGGGTAAAGGGATAACACTTAAAATGTAAATAAATGAAAAAAAAGCAGCAAACAAAACAACCCAGAAAAAAGTTTTTGTAAATGAGATATTAAGAAACAGAGTTCTGACTTTTTCAGCACAACTCACTTGTCTATGCTGTTATTCAATGAGTTGTTTCTTACCCCAGCGAGGTTCCTCTTGCTTTCTTGATATAGGGTTGCCTGTGGTCGATGTGGTGACAAAGGTATGCGATAGGAATCATACATTTTCATGAAAAGCAAAGTAGCTTTCCTTGCCATACCTTTCCATGTGGCTGTGATTAACTTTTGAACATAAAGTATTCAGAAATCATCACAAGATTTGTTGTTGATAGGGGGTTCATGAAGATGAGCAGAAGGATGGGAATCAAAGTCTTTTTGAAACCCTTTAATTTCCCTTCATTTACCCTTTCATTTTACTCAACAAATGTCAACTGAAGTCATCCTCTGTAATTCCTCGGGCAATCCTTCCTGAAATGAGATAGCTCAAAATCTAGTGACTCAGACAAACTTTTTGTGGCTAAATTTTTGATTATGCCACATGAGATGTAAAGGCAGTTTTCTAGAAACATTTACATTTTTGTAGACAAAATTACAGCAATTTATTCTCTAGTGTGGCTAGAAAGGCTTCCTAGAGGAGGTGTCATTTGACTTGTGTAGTGAAATAACAATACATGTTCTTGGTATACAAGTGGGGATCGGATGAGATGATGGATACTGTCCTTATTCTAGATATTTTAGGGGGAGAAGATAGGACTGATAAAAATGGAAAAGAGTGTCCAGGGTTTGGGATGGGGTCAAGATATACTCAAATCCTACAAAGCCATGTAAGGTTTAACATTTTTTTTCCCTAAAGCCGTGTGTGGTCCGCTAGAAGAACTGAAGCAGGAAAGAGTTAGCATTAGACTTGACTATTAGGAAATGATTCAAATTCTGGAATGGTGAATATGTTCAAAGGGAGGGAAGAGAAGAATGGGACTAGGAAAACTCTAAACAGACTTAGACCAGGTGAGATCATTCTATCAAATCTAAGGCAGAATGGTCTCCATATGTTATGGAGGAATGTTTCATCTATGAGGATTAAAATCTGCACTTATCTGTGGGGAAGGAATGGCAGTGGAAGTTCAATCTAATGCTGATAAGTGCCCACAATTTTGCAAGGATAACAAGCCAGTCTGTTCTAGACATACACACAGATACTGACAGAATTCATACAAGTTATGTGGTAGATTCATGGGTAGGCTATTACATAAAAAAAAGCCACCACCCAAATGATTAAATGTACCAATTCTACATATGCAGTGTGGACAGGATGAAGAAATGAGGGTTTGGTGACAGCACCAACACTTCAATGTTTCTTGTTCATATGTTTCCATACTCCTCTTCCTTCTCTGAGAGAGAGAAAGCAAGAGAGAGAGAGAGACAGAGAGAAGAAAGAGAGAGAGAGAGAAAGAGAGAGAGAAGAGAGAGAAGAGAGAGAAGAAAGAGAGAGAGAGAAAGAGAAGAGAGAGAAGAAAGAGAGAGAAAGAGAGAGAGAAGAAAGAGAGAGAGAAAGAGAGAGAGAAGAAAGAGAGAGAAGAAAGAGAGAGAGAAGAGAGAAAGAGAGAGAGACAGAGAGAGAGAGACAGAGAGAGATCACCTTGACTATAGGCAACTTCATTTTCTATCAGCATAATTCTTCTCTGGATTTATCTAGGGATATGATCTAGTGTTCCTAGGGTGGTCAACTTCTACACCTGTCTGGAGGAGTATGTTCTATTTTTCTGTTTAAATAAGCCTTTCATTTATCAGATACACTGTGGGGATATGAAAAATATATATAATATTGTTTTCTAATATAAAAATAGAGGAGGAATTAAAGTGAAATAACTGAAATTTACAAAACAACAAAAACAACAACCACCGCAAAACATGTGCCTGAAGGGTGGGTTAGATGAAAAAAAAGGTCAGGGAACCTCATTTATAAACAAGGTTTTAAACTTGATAGAACTAGATAGGTAGGAAGAGGAGTGTCTTTACTTACTGTTAATTTTGGTGATGGTGGTGGGATGTGGGTCCATAAGTGAGTCACAAGTTAAAGGTTTATTTGCATAAGATTAACTACCTGAAGCTATTTTTCATTTCTCTAAGTGCCCACCTTTTCTAGCTCATATAAGAAATTAGGGGCAAAAGGAGCCAAAATTCCACATGTGTATAGACATCTTTCTCTTACTAGGCTGCCATGGGATCTCAGGGCAAAGGAAGAGCCAAGTGATGTCCATACAACTCTTTCGGTAACTGGCCTTTAAAGAGAACATGAACTTGCTAAGTGTAGAACTCCTAAAACATCTTCCATCCCGAACTGCCAGAGTCTCATCTCAGCTCTCATTCCTACAAGGCACATTTGGCATGCTCTAAAGATGTGAGAAATCAAATGATGGAGTCAGATTTCCACAGCTAGTGCTCACATCTATGAAGGAGGTACTGCAATGAGCTAGAAAGAGCTCGGTTTCACAGATTAGAAGTCACAGGACAGTGTAGCTTCATAGTTGACTAGTTAAGGAGCCCAAGACACTGTTCAGTGTCTCATGATCTTCATTTTTCTTTAATATGAGACAAAACCCCTACAGTGTGCATATATGTGCATGTGTGTGCATGTTCGCACTGTGTACACATGTGTTTTAGTTATGTCTTTTATTTTATTTTTTTGAGATTGTACAATGATTACATTATTTTCCCCTCCCTTTGCTCCCTTCAAGTTCTTTTTCAAGTTCATGGCCTCCCTTTTCCATTAATTGTTGTTACATACATATATGTATGTATATATGTATAGATAAGCATATATATTACATACATAACAATAGTACATATTGTTGTTTAAATAAGCCTTTCATTTATCAGGTATACTGTATTCCTAAATACATAAGTACAACCTACTCAATCTATATAATATTATTTATATGCATGTTTTCAGAACTGGTCAGTTGCCATCAGATAATCAATTGGCATGCTCCTCCCTGAGAAAAATGATTTCTAAGGGTCTCAGAACTCTTCAGTTGCTTGTAGTTCTTGGTATAGTGTTGATGCTTTCTATGCCCCACTCTCAACATTTGAATGTATACTACTGTTGTATTTGTTCAGCTCACATTTAGCTAGTCATATTGGTGAGATGTTTTTCAGGATGGGGGATGTGGGAGCAATAGAATGGGGGAATAGTAAGGAAGAGGGCAAAATAGTAGTAAGGGCATCTGAGAAAGTAAAACGGGGCCATAGTATTACCTGTCCACCTAAAATACCTAAAATAAATACATGAGTTGGTATATAAATATATATTTATCATCTAAATAAAAAAGTTTCTATCTGGTTTGATAATGCTTTCACCAAGAGCCAAGGGCCATTTAACAATAACTCCCAACATCAGGCATGAGAAATCTCACTTTTGAGTTTTTGGTCAGGGTTGACCAAGAGATGACCAAACCTTACAGGAGATTGCTGTTGTCTTTGCTTGCCTCCAGAAGAGGAAGTTGAGTTCCTATTATTGAAGACTCCATTCACTTCAGACATACGGCCCAGAGGCTCCTGAACTGGAACTGACCTGAAAGTCCCTGTCTAAGGTAGCTTTCATGGTCCCAGAAGGGGTGATGCCAGCTTCCAGTGGAGGGAAGCAATCAATAGTTTTACCTAATAATGACATCAATGAACCATAATAATAACCAGTTTGCCACAATAACCATAAGAGTACGGTAGTGACATCTATACTTTGGCAATAACCAGCAACTCTCTAAGACCTGTTTCAACAAGAGGGAACTCATGCCTGGTACTAGGAACATAGCCTACTATGCAGTACTAGTGACATCATGGAGGAGAACCTACAACTTCCCCTTTACTAGCTACATTCTTACTATTTATGCTTATGCCCACAGAAAAATTTGGTCTTCATGCCTCTTCAAGGAAATTTCTCTTTACAACAGATGGAGACCACTCTGAAATGAAAACAGCAATCAACCAAAAATGAAGAGTCAGGGAATCCAGTCCTAGGAGATGCATCTACAGCATAACTCCCACACTGAAGTATCAAAGATCACTGGGGAAGAGGTGTTGGAAAGATTGTAAGAGAATCCAGGAGTTTGCTATGCGACTGCGTCTCCTAAGAATGTCAGATACTTTACCCATAAAATATCATTGACGTGTCTGTAGTATTTCGATGATTGGTTTACACATGCAAAAGAGTCAATGTATGTAAATGGGAACTTCTGTGACTACACTTGCCACTGCATTGAAATCTGAATTCTGTAACATCCCATGAAGATGTTTAATATACCAGCTTGGGGTTGACTTTTCCCTTTTCTCTGCATGAAAGAGGAACATTTACGTTTGACTTTCTAGAAGCTGGTACAATAGATAAATATTTGGCGTGAGGGTAGATAATATTCCTTGCATCTGCCCTCTTCTACTGTATATAGAAAATTAAAAAAATGCTTATTTTTAACTAATGTAAGGCAAATAGGAAACAGTAATGTGCATAAATAAAAGTTTCTTATCATCTGCCCTATAAGTTTAAAACACAAGGAACTTTGTCAAGAGAAATTGGTTTTCTTCTTTGATTTCCTGAATCAGATTGACTTTTAAGTGGGAACTTTCTTTTCCTTTGGCATCTATGGTATTTAAATACCATTTTATCACCCTTGGTGTCAAATGACTGTATATTATCCAATGTGCAAAGGGTTCTTTGTCTAGATTGTTATTAAAATGTCAATTATGATTGCATCAGTTGGAAAGTTGGATATTTAATCTGAGAAAATAAACTAAGTATGTACCCCCTCCTGTGTTACATGGCTTTGGATTCTGACTTCCTTTCTGATATATAACCACTGGCTGCTTAAAACATGAGACTCTACTCGATTCTAATGTAATAAATCAAATCCTTGTTATAATCTGTCTTCAGAAATTTACATGCTTTCTCTTTTTAGTCAGTTTAAAACATTATAACCTACCTTTTATCTTTATTTTTCTTATATCATTGCATATGCAAGTGTTGGGTGATTTATACTTCTCACATTGCTTGATGCCCTGAATTCAGGCATTTTATTTCAGATCCGAGTACAGGGGATGTTGGCTTTCCAGGTTTGAGAGATGATTACTGAGACAGCCGTGTTCTAGTGTGTGGAGATCCCAAGAGGGCGAACTCAGCGAGAGGAGAAAGTATGCTTCCTAGAGAAAGGCAGAAGCACAGAAGATTCGGGTTGCAAAGAATCGAAGTGATCATTCCACCCGGAGTGACATAGCAATGACTCTGTGTCACCAGCAGAGTTGAAGTTGGACAAGGGCTTTGTTCCAAGGTGAACTTTGATCACGGCAACTCCCCAGGTTGTCGTTCTTCTACTTGAGGCCACAGAAAGAGCTCAAATGAGAGGAGACCCAAGTGGCTGGAGAAACAGTGACTTAAGGAGGAGGTGTTAATGGAATGTAGGTCGGATTTCATTTCATGGAAAAGAGATCAGCCGATGTTATGAACTACTAAATGCAACTAGATTGCTTAAGAACTAGTGAAGATTTACAAACTCCTTGGGTTATTTCCTCTGAGTTGTAGTCGATTTTTACATAGTTCTTGTAGTACTTGGCACGAAGGGTTGAACGATGATGGCTCAGATAGGTGCTTACGAACGGTTTCATTTCGCACCTGTTGAACGTTTGTAAATGGGGGAGCGCTTTTCCTTGTACAAGAAAGTATATTTTCAAATAATTTAGATATTCTTTGCCTTAAGTATTATAGACAAATTCCTTGTGCTTAGGACTTAAAATAGCAGCTTGGCTAGTGACTGGGATTGTAAGAATAATCACAGGATCTCAGAACACCTGGAATCCTCATCAACTCTTAGAAAACACTGCCCCCATTGTCCAGTGGTGGTGTGAGCTAATTGAAGGGTTACTGTGCAATAACCTTTTATTTGGATCTAATAAAATCATAGCCCCAATGGAAAGTATGGTGTTTACCCACTGGACGCTTGCATATACTAAGTCATTTCTGTGTTAGAAGGAGGAAAAAAAAAAGCTGACTTCTAACAGAAAAAAATTATTTATACTTTTTTTGGTAAGGTTATGCTATGTGTGTGCATGTCTTCACGTATGTGTGCATTCATGTGTGTGTGTGTGTATTTGTTCACTTCTGTGTTGGTAGAGGTATATACACATACAGTCCTATAAAGAAAAAAAATCAAGTTTGGGGAGTGCCTAGAATCCAGGACCCAGTGCGAAGGTGGTACACATAACAGGCATGTGGTAGGGCGGCTGGCTTTTCCTAAATGCCTAGTGCGGTATTGTATCCTTTTCAACGTCACGGGATTGAGAGATTTTTAAAACGTCTTCTAATGTCCTCAGAAAGAGGCACCTACTGACCAGCAAAATTCATGCTTCTCCATAGGCAAAGAAGATGGATTGAAAGAAAACTGTTTACAATATTGGTTTGGAAAGATTCCCACCTGTTGTCAAAGCTTTAATTTTAGCAAGTAACGATGCTTTTGAGGTAAGGCAGGCCTCCATTCCTTGCTAGAGATGTCACAAATGCCTGACAGATTCTCTTCTGCGCTAATGTCCAGTGCCACGCATGTGCCAATGCCTCTCATGCTGTGTCCATATGTGCAGTTTTTCATCATTTAAACTTTTCCCGCAGTTTTACATTGTGAGAAGCTCACGGTTTTGTGGAGGGGAAGTTCTCTCTTGCTTTGTCCGAGCACAGTGACTTGGTGATGCTTCAAAAATATGTCTTTTGATTTGATTTGTTACTGGATAACTTCAGTGGAGAGCTAAGTAATTTTGCCCCCTTCCCCAGCAATAAACAGCCATTAGTTTGTTATTTTAAGGTTGCCTAAGGCCAGGTTTTCAGAATAAATGTGAGTGTGAGCCATCTATCAAGAAAACAGAATTATTTAACACAATAAGCATTTTATTGTACATTTGGCCTAGAGGATTTTTTTTTCTATCTGTATGGCCCAGATTCTTAAAATAACGACTTATTCCTTGTGTTTATGTTCTTGGTTATCAGGGAAATCTAAGTCTAATCTAAAAAGGCAGAAAATGCACTCTAAATATGGTCTAATGGTGAGTGAAATGCAGGGATAATTCGAGAGTGGTTCTTAGAAAAATGTCAATAAACATTCCAACATGCGACCCAGGGCTCCAGGGACTTAGATCTTGGGGTGGAGGCTTGTACTTAGCTCTGCAAGTGATTAAGATTACAGGTTGCTGGAAACATCCCCCGCCTGTGTGCAGAAATGTCTCAGCTTGCAAGGCCTGTGACAGCACCGGGGGCGGGGGGGGGGGGGGGACGTATGGAGTGCGCCTCCTGACCCCGGGAAGCTTCAAGAGGTTCCTAATCAGTTGATTTCATGTTTTTAGGCTAATTCCATTTCCTATTCTGAAGACTGAAAGAAAAAAAAAAAACCATCGCGGTGAAACAAGGGGCGGAGGAGCTTCGAATTCTTGCTTTTATCTTCCAGAATGTGATTATTAATGGCTATTTTAGAAACACTTTTTAAATTTGAAGGCATTTCCCTACCCCCTTCTATTTTTATTCATAAATCCTGAAGCAGCACCCAGCCTGCCTTCTCTCCTTTCTTCCAGATCCTTCCCTCTTGCTGTTTTAGACCCTTAGGCAAGTCTTTCATCCTTTCTGCATGCCACAAAGTAGAGGAGCTGGTGAGTCCTGTAGCTTTGTGTGCGCCCCAGGTCGGAGGAAGGAATCCAGGCTTCTTCATGCAGGGGCACCTATTGATCAATCCTGTTCACTCTTTTTGTAACCGTCAGCCATCCCCCCAAATCTCTTGGCACCTTTGCCTTGAAACCAGAGCCCAAGGAGGTCCGACAGCCTCTCCTGCTTTGCCAGGCACTGCTCAGCTTCAGCTGAAGTCATGTTTACACATATGATCTTTCCATGCCATTTAAAATATGTAATGGATACTGTGAAAACAATAGGCATATTCAAGCTCCAACACTGCGCACAAATGAGAGAAATATTCCAATACTCATATCAGGGCCTAATAGGTATAATTTTGCTCATGATCAAGTAATGTGCAGCAGCTTTCCCCAGACTGCTGGCTCAAACAAAGAAGTGGTTGTCAACCTTTTCAGAATCAGATGTTAATGATATTTCATGTCTTTGTTGAGTCTGGGGAAAGCAGCTACTGCACCTAGAAGGGAAATGACTTCCATACCAACTGCCCTCAGCCATAATCATTTGGACTGGGGAAGCTGGATCCAGTCCATATTTACATTTCAGAAAGAGGTGTGAAGGAGGATTCCAAGACAGCATCGGCTGAGCTGCCTCCCACTTCCCTCACCCCATGTTCAGCCTTATCAATGCTGTAAGAAGACCTTATTATTTCTAACATATAGACGGGGAAAATGTAGCATAAACAAAGGCCTGGTGTGTTTTGGCAAAGCAGGGAAGTGTTTTCTGTGTTTTGTGTGTTTTTGGAAAGCTCTGAAATCCTGAAGTCATACGTCTTCCAGGACTGGAGGAAGGTTTCCTCAGGCAGCACAGGCTCCGAGCTGCTCTGAGAGCTATTAACTCTGCTGCATCTTCAGCAAGATGCTGTACACCCGCCTTTTTATCTGGAGTCCTTTGTGAAGCACTCAGTCCTGGAATCACTTGCTTTCCTTTATATATATCCTCATTTGTTCTCTGCTATGGCGCTTCATAGAAACAGCGTTATTTTTCATTGTTTTAAGGATAGTTTTATTTTCTACTGCAAGTCCACACACAAAGTAGGAGCCCATGGGATTGGTTTCCAGCTGCTGAGATTTGACGGCTCTCCTGTACTGCCTTTTTAGAATTGCAATCTTGAGTCTTTAGACATTGTACAGTTATGCTTTTAAGATTATGGTAGAAACAGCTCTTTGGGGGCAGAGTCATACACGTCATGGCAGAACACAGGCTCCACTAAAAACTTATAACCTAGAAAATGTACTGCACATTCATACTTTTTTTCTCCCACACCAATTATGAAATCTCATTTTAACCCAACAAGAGTGAAACATCTTTGAACACAGGTATTCCAGCAATTGTCCAAAGTAAAATCAGGAGGTATTTCCAGTTATGCAAGTCCATTTATGATGACCACATCAGTCCATCTCTGTCATTGTGCAAATTTTATTATATAATTCATTCAATCATATGCAATAATGAATATCATAAATGATTTATTTAATCACAAGAAACATGTCTGTCAATATGGAACCTTGTGTGTTCATAGATTTACTCATCTTTGAATTCTACCTAGGTTCTAAAGGACTTTATAGACAGGATTGTCATTGTATCCTGTGTTGAGTAAGATATTTTCCAGATTTGGTCAATTAACAAGACTTTGGTCCAAACAGTCCAATCAACTTAGTGTCTTAGAAGTCTGCTTCTCATTGTCACAGCCTAGTGTTCTGCTCCTAAAAGGACTGCTTATGGACAAGCAGGCAGCACCCCAAGGCCTTCTAGAAATGCAGACACTCGGTCCCAAAGAAGACATCATGGATCAAGTGCCTGTGTTCATGGTCTCCCAGGATAATTGAAGAGCAAGGCCCAAAGCCTTTTCTGGTAGATCCTAATTTATGTAGATAATTTTCATGTTAGAAATCCTTGGAAATATTTATACATTTCTCATGATCAGAAGAAAATTATATAATGTAGCAATATCCTGGCAGTCATAATGTCTTTTCCTCTATTCCTTATTTCTGAGGAGTATGCTTTGGGGATAGTCTGTCACATCTTCATCACCATCACCATCATGATCACCACCACCACCATCATCATCATTGTCATCATCATTATTATTATTTCATGCACTATAGGTCAAGTTGACCTGGACCTCACTATGAAGCTCAGGCTGACCTCAAATTTACAATCTGACTTGTTGGCCTCCTCATTGCTGTTATTAAAAGCATGCACTACCACATGTAGCTTTATAGTTTATGAAGAGAACACAAAGAAACTTATCAGAAAGATTATACAAGCATATGGCATTGTGGCATCTACACTTAACTTATGGAAAGTACATGAGGAGAATACTTATGTATCATGGCATATTAATTAATCAGAAGTAGTTATTGTCAATACTTATATAACCATACTCCCAGAACTCTTTATATTTAGTATCCTTTGAATATTTGTAGATATTATGGGATATCTTATTGTTATTACGCCAGATGAGTTAAACTGATGAATAGAGGTCTAGTCCCTTGCTCCTAACTGCAGGACTAAAAACAGGGGAGCTGAGCTCCTTTTGGATGCCTCTATATGGTTCTTAAGTGATGACTTGGAGGTTGGATGAGCTTTTAGAGGTCTGTATGCTTCTTGTTCTTTATGTGAAGAAAATGAGAACTAGGAAACCTGTGAGCCTTGCCCACACTACACTCAAATTAGTGGCAATACCAATATATTGGTAATGGAGTTTGCACATTTAGATCTGTATCTTCCATGAGGAATAGGCAGGCTTGGATGGATGTCATAGCAGTGATAGTCCCATTTTATTATGTTATTTGAAAGAAACATGCTGCTAAAGTTTAGTGGTAATGCCCATAAATTAGATGTTCCTTGTATGGTAGAATTGCTATTTTATGCTTGTACGACCATGCGTATAGTGTGTACATATTTGATTGTGTTGGTATTTCCATGTGTATTGCAGGGGCTCATGCATACACACATGAATATGTGCTTTCTTCCTAAGCTTCATTTCAGCCTTGACTGCTTGGTTATCGCTTGTTGCACGAGTTACTCTAATCTATGCTGTTTCTTGACAAATCAGTTGCACACCAAGACTGGAGACAGACATAAAGTCTGAGTACTCCTCACTGCGTGTCAGGAGGTTTGAGCAGCAATGGAGAACATGAGATCCAAGGTAAACATGCAGGATAAGGATTAGACTTAGAAGAGCACTGACCGTGTTGATGTAGGTTGGGACAAGTAAGGGCATAGCTCAGAGTTTAGGTCATTTTCTGTGTCAATGATACAGGTGAAACATTCTCCATTTGAAGATTAGAAACCACCAAATGTGGTGAAATCAGAAACATTTTGGGCACTAACATGATACCACATGTGAGAAATGCCATACCTGGTTTCATGTGACAGACTGCTATCAATCAAAGTGCAGGGGTGTTAACAAGAGTATATCAAACGATTCTCTCAGTGTGAATGAAGTGTCCCTGACAAATGACTTTTGACCTTAGACGTGGGGTTATGGTGTATAATATCCTATTTTATATGTGCTAAAAGTAGAATCCCTATTCTTCAATCACTGGATAATCCAGTCACTATTATCTTTGTCTAGAAGTGTTCTTTGTGAATGATTTTGTGTAAAGATAAGTGTATATGTTCTAGATAAAAGTCAATGAATAGGTATAAAAACATCATTCTAACTAATCCATGTTTTTAAGATTAAATACCAAATACTTTTATTGATTGAATAAGCTTTTATTAGTTCAAAATGGATATGGCTAAAATGTTCCCTAGGTTTTTGGGGGAGAGTTGCCAAAGGATTGGTCCATATACTCCCATATACTCTCAGCAAACCACAGCTAATATAGCACTCTATATATTCTTTCTTATGTCCTATTGTGGTCTTTCCCGCACTGCTGTCTGCTGAGCACTTTGGTGAGTCTTCTTGGCTGCTGTTGTCTAGGAGATGTGGACACCAGCTTCCACATGCAGACTGAGAGAACTGTGTCAGTCTGCTTCGTTCTAAAACTCTCTGGCTAGTAAGAAAAGGAATTTTAAAAAGAAGAAGAGAGCTTTTCCTTCTTACATTTTGAGATGCCTGCAGATTTGCATACTTATGAGGGATTAGAGAAAGAGATTTAGCCAAATGGTTTCCACTAACACCATGGTTTCCTTTAGCAGCATTCCCCACAGACTTCTACTTGTCCTCCCTTGACCCTGTCCACTAAGGGCACCTCTTTTGCTTGGCCTTTGGTGGCACAAGTAGAGGTATAACCACACATTTTTCTGTGGTGCTGGGACAATGTCAAAGTATTCTGTTTTTCTAGGATGCTCCTTTGCTTCCTGGTTCTTTGCCTGAAAGAATAAGATTTCTTGGGCTTTTTTCCTCTTGTCTGCTCTCATTTGGTCTATTGCTTTAGCTTCCATTCCATACATCAGGCACAAAGGAAGTATCATTAACTTATTGCCATGCTAGAGTCTTAGACAACCTACCTTCATTTTTCTACCTCTCAATGCCTTCTTGTGTTGATTTTCTTTTTTGTTTTTTGGATTTTTTTGTTTTTGTAAGAGAGGGTTTCTTTGTATAGCTCCTGCTGTCCTGGAACTCTCTCTGTAGACTAGGCCTTTAATTAACAGATATTCAATTCACCTTCCTCTGCCTTCTGAGTGCTGGGATTAAAGCTGTGGGCCTCCATGCCTAGCCTGGGTTGATTTTTATACATAATATTCATGGCTTTTACTTGTAGCAGTGAGAAAAATGGAAATCTGTCCATTTATCTTTTTGGAAGCAATAGGTTTTCTCTATTAGATGCTAACAATTGTTGGGAAGACATAAAATTCAGCCAGTTGTACTTTCAACCAGTTGACTTTTGGTGAACATCTCATTGGCCAATTCAGATTTTTTGAGTTGATTTTGAGCTATAATATTAACAGATATAAGCAACTAGTATAGAAGACTGTTTAGAAGAATTGGTAAACATAAAGGAGTTGTTCATTGATATTCTTTGGGACATTTTGGAGTGACCATGTACAAGTGCTAATAATATTAATGATGATAAATGTTTATAGCAATTATGGTTGCTTTCTTAAGTACCACATGCTATAGGTTCATATGAATAGAGTAGGTATTTCTTGGTAAGCAGTAATGATAGCACAGTTTGACAGTTTTAACAGGGGTTAATTAATACAAGCCATAGACTCTTAGGCAGAACTCTGTGCTAAGAGGAATTTTTATAATTAACAAATGCTGAGTTACAAGCAAAATGAATTACTGAAGTTTCCATTTGGGAGCAATCAACAATTTTCACTTATTGACCTTTCATTTTCAAAGGCCACTGTTACTCCACAGCTTGTCTACAATAATGATACATAATCTTGAATGTCTACCCAACATCAGGGATCCCATTGTTCCTTAAGTAATGTCAAGCCAGAGGTTACAGAAGAGTGAACCACTGATTTCATTTATACCATGGAAAGCTTTTGAAGTACTATTTAATCTAGTAGATTTTACATAGTTTGAAAAGTTTCTATTTTATTGGGGAAAAATAGAGTATAGGAGTAACTAACCTACATTTCCTTGGCTGTGGGCGGGTTGAGTTGAGGTCTGGCTAAAACCAATTAGCCTCACACACTAATGCTTACATGTCTATTCTGAATAACATTTTGCAAAATGCCTTTAAAGTAGATGTATTCTTGTAGACAGAGTAGTATAAGAAGCAAATATGCTAAAAGCGGTCCAGAATTGTATCTAAAACTTATTTTTTATTAAACATAAAGTTATAGTTTACTATGTGTTAGAACTTATAAGGTTAAGAAGTCAAACTTGGAGTCAAATTATTGTATGCCTAGTAGATCTTAATGTAGTCTTATCATTCAATATATATTCAGGTACGCAGTAGTTAAAATGTGTATAACTTGAGATATACTTCTGTAGGTGAAGTTCTAGGTTAGATTTGTTTTGTAGAAAAATTAATATTTGTTTGCCAATTTGTAGCACGGCAGGTAGGATGCTAAGTTCTTGAGAAATGTACCTCACAATTTTCTGCCAAGCACTTCAACTTTCAAACTAGGGAAGAGGTTAAGATGAAGACGAAGATGAAGAATATGTGCAAAAAATCTACACAGAAACCTAAAAAAGTCGTGTCCACAAAGATCTGTCTACAATGAAAACTGTAAACTTTCTTTTAAACCATGTTTTCTCTCTCCATTTCAGTTTCTACCTCTATTTAGTAGGTTTATAATTCATCAATTTTTTTGGTGCTACCCTCAAGCTACTGTTTCCCATGACCCATCTTTTGTGAATCAAGTTTGCTTCTCTGAAAAAGGCAGCTTCCATGGAAGTTGAAGCTATCTTTTTACAGACCTTGCATTCCAATTTTTTCTTTCTACTGTTGTCCTCCCCAAAGATCCCTTACATTTCATTCCTTTGAATCCTGTGAGTCTGAAACTCATGTTCTCTCTGTCATCACTCTGATGTCTTGGGAAAGAATCTCATTCCATATGCTTTTAGGCGCTCAAAGAACCCAGGCATAAAAACTTGGGATTTGTCAGTACCCATTTGGCCTCTGCTCCATCAAACCCAGTAGCTTGCCTCCAGGAGAGATCAGACCTGGCTCCTTGAAGATTCTCTTTCCTGTACTATAAATATGGTTAATTGGAAAATGATGTTTTTAGGTAAGAGATCCTGCTTCACTTGGATAGAAACCAAGCTAACCATATGGCAAGGGAAATGATCTTGTGGCTGACAAAATAAGAAATATGGTCCTTAAGCCCCTTTGGATGGCTTTCTATGGACTATGAAAGTTTGTCTCTTTGAGTTCAATTTATAGCTCTTACAATGGGGATATCCTTGGTTTTCTGATAAGACTTGAGAGAATAGTGAATATGCACATTGTAACTAAATCCTTCTCCATGGAGGAGTTATGGAATACTGTTCTTTTCTGACTACTAAGGAATGTTATAGGCTAACATGACATGCACCACAGGGTAAGCAATTTCACTCCTCTCACTTCACCACACTTCCATTTGTGTAAATATATGCTAAGTATTTTAAGGTTCTGAGTGGTGGCTTTGTTGTAAAACAAATTAGCTCATAATATCAGTAGAAGCTTTTTTCTGTATTTGCCTAAGGTTCTATTTCTAAGATTTGACCTATGCCCATTGTCTCTTTTCAAAGCTAAATACTGCTTAGCCAATGACAGAGTTTGAATGTTGATGACAGCTAAATAAGAAATAGTGTTGTTACATTTTTTTGGCATTTCTTCTTCAGAAAACATACAATAAATAAAAATATTAAGCATATTAGGTACTCATGTGAACACACACACATACACACACGCATATGCACACGACTTTCCTAATACCACGGGTAATGACAAACAAGGTGACAAATTCAGCTTTAAATAGGTGTCATGTATTGCCAAGAACTCTTCACTCCAAAGAACAAAAAGAAAAAAAAGCCTCAATATTTCATAAGAATTGAAACAATTCTTGACTGAATTTTTTATGCAATGTACTGTCCACTCTGAAGACTATTATATGTGTAAATAAATCAAGGTTAATGAGTTAAAAAACATCACTTTCTGGTAAGTACAGGAATCTCATGGGACTTTTGCTGTTATTCAGATGTTAAAATTTTGTAAGTGCTTCAAAGTGGCAATACCAGTGGATTCACTTAGATTGTTTTTCTAAAATCATTGCATGTCAAAAAGTGTCAGAGATTTCATAATGCCCCAAATGACCTTTCAAAAATCTGGGTTTTTTGTTTGTTTGTTTTTTGGTTTCTCTGTATAGCCCTGGCTGTCCTGGAACTCACTTTGTAGACCAGGCTGGCCTCAAACTCAGAAATCTGCCTGCCTCTGCCTCCTGAGTGCTGGGATTAAAGGCGTGTGCCACCTTACACAAGAGGATCACACAGTGTTTAATCTAATTCCAGAGAGTAGAAGATAACTGTTCCAAGAATTGTTTAAGAATAATGTTTTCAAAGAAAAGGGAAGTAATTGGTCAGGTTTTGAGTCTTTGTTTCTGTGATACACAAGGGAAAATATCATAGAGATATATCATAGTTATATCTCATGGTAGAGACATATGGTGTATTTTTTGTGACAATCTTGCATCTTTAGAGAATCTTTAAGATTGACTATCAGAATTTGAACAGAAAATAAATAAAAATATTGAAAATGTCCTTTGGAGGAATTGTTGCACCAGAAACATAATGGACTCTTTACTTGCAAGTGCCTCATTGAAAAAGGGCTTGTAATGACTATACAGCTCTCTTTCATGATCTAATGTACTGCAGAAGTGATCCACTAAAGTAGAGTATTTCATGATATGATTATATGATTTAACAGTAGGCCTGCAGCTAATTACTAATCCCAGTATATCTTTATTTTTCATAGATTTGCTGTTTTGATTAAGTTTAAGATGCATTATAAGAGAGCAATTGGCTAAAAATATATAAGAGGGCTGGAAAGATAGATTAGCAGCCCACCAAATGTTGGCTGCTCTTCCAGAAGACCCAGGTTCAGCTCCCAGCAACCACATGATACCTCAGACTGTCCGCAGTTCTGGTTGCAGGGATCAGATAACCTCTCTGGCACTTGTGGGTGCCAGCTATACATTTACATTTTGTCTAAATGTACAAGACATACATTTATACAAAACATCCCTATACATAAAATACAGACCCCACTCTTGGCAATTGTTAAGACTATCATCTAAATCCAAGTCCTGAGATAGGAGGATGTTCTGCACTTGATACAAATTCCTGTGAGACAAACCATGAGATTTTCAAGGAAGAAATATGTGCTAAAACATGGGCACAGGTTTCACTAAGGGAGCTTGAAGGAGTGAGTTAAAGGGAAAAATTTAATGTTTCACCTGGGGCAATGGAGAAGCGTAGCTTGCTGCACCTTTCTTGCTAACCCAGTCCAGTGAAAGGCAGGGGCAGCCTTCTTGGTGCTATCCCTAGTCATTCTTCACTAATGAATGCATCATTCACATGTGTGGTAGGTTGAAACAACAATGTCCTCTTATCAGTATTAAAAACAGCAGCAGGTTTGAAAACGCTTACACTCTGTATTACAAACCTAGCAAATGGAAATCTTCAATGAGGTCCATACCAAGTGGCAGCTGTGTGCTGTTTTACAAGATGACAGGTTGCCATGTTCCTACATTGTTGGGGATGCTAGAGGGGAAGTCGATGACGAGTAGCCTCTCTTGTAAAAAACAAAACAAAACAAAATGAAACAAAACAAAACAAAACAAAACAAAAACACCAAAAAACAAAAAACTGTTGAGAGTCTCAAAGCAGTCTCAAATTGTAAAAATTCTTAGCCTCTTTGGTTCTTGATCTCCAACGGTATGGTCCCTTTTCTGTTTTAAAAGTCTTTTCTAGTAGGTTCACATGAACAATGATATTGATCTCTTTATAAAACTACATACTATTCAGCATTCATCAAAATATCCACTCAAAGATTCTGTATTTTAAAAATGGGCTTGAATTAGTCACTATTTACTAATTTATGTTCAAATATTTGTTGAAAGAAACCAAAAGACTCACATCTCTTCATAAAATCTCATATACATTTAACTTTTTTTTAATATTTTTTATTAGGTATTTTCCTCATTTACATTTCCAATGCTATCCCAAATGTCCCCCATATCCTCCCCCCCCCGACTCTCCTACCCACCCACTCCCACTTTTTGGCCCTGGAGTTCCCCTGTATTGGGGCATATAAAGTTTGCAAGTCCAATGGGCCTCTCTTTCCAGTGATGGCCGACTACGCCATCTTTTGATACATATGCAGCTAGAGTCAAGAGCTCCGGGGTACTGGTTAGTTCATATTGTTGTTCCACCTATAGGGTTGCAGATCCCTTTAGCTCCTTGGGTACTTTCTCTAGCTCCTCCATTGGGGGCCCTGTGATCCATCCAATAGCTGACTGTGAGCATCCACTTCTGTGTTTGCCAGGCCCCGGCATCGTCTCACAAGAGACAGCTATATCTGGGTCCTTTCAGCAAAATCTTGCTAGTGTATGCAATGGTGTCAGCGTTTGGAAGCTGATAGGGGACTAATATCCAATATATATAAAGAACTCAAGAAGGTGGACTCCAGAAAATCAAATAATCCCATTAAAAAATGGGGCTCAGAGCTAAACAAAGAATTCTCGCCTGAGGAATACTGAAGCACCTGAAAAAATGTTCAACATCTTTAATCATCAGGGAAATGCAAATCAAAACAACCCTGAGATTCCAAACCTCACACCAGTCAGAATGGCTAAGATAAAAAATTCAGGTGACAGCAGATGCTGGCGAGGATGTGGAGAAAGAGGAATACTCCTCCATTGTTGGTGGGATTGCAAGCTTATACAACCACTCTGGAAATCAGTCTGGTCGTTCCTCAGAAAATTGGACATAGTACTAGTGGAGGATCCCGCAATACCTCTCCTGGGCATATATCCAGAAGATGTTCCAACCGGTAAGAAGGACACATGCTCCATTATGTTCATAGCAGTCTTATTTATAATAGCCAGAAGCTGGAAAGAACCCAGATGTCCCTCAACAGAGGAATGGATACAGAAAATGTGGTACATTTACACAATGGAGTACTACTCAACTATTTAAAAAAATGAATTTATGAAATTCCTAGGCAAATGGTTGGACCTGGAGGGCATCATCCTGAGTGAGGTAACCCAATCACAAAAGAACTCAAATGATACGTACTCACTGATAAGTGGATATTAGCCCAGAAACTTAGAATACCCAAGATATAAGATACAATTTGCTAAACGCATGGAACTCAAAAAGAACGAAGACCAAAGTGTGGACACTTTGCCCCTTCTTAGTATTGGGAACAAAACACCCATGGAAGGAGTTACTTTTTTTTTTTCTCTTCCAGTACTTAGGGTGAACTGAGGGTCTCAAACATCTTACACATACTCTACCACCAAGTTGCATCCCTACCCTTCATAACATTTTAGTGCTTATGATTGAATTGATCCAAGTTTTGGAAATTAGTTACAAAATACTTTTAAAATTAGTACCAGATGAGATGTTTTTTAAAACTCCTGAAACAGGCTATCTAGTCACACCAACCCATGAAGCCTACCCTGAAATTACTGGACTAGTCTTATGAGTCAATCAACCAGTGACTAGAAATGGACCGCTAGCACAGTGCTGTAGAACCAGTCCCCATCAGTCTCCTTCCTGATCTACCACCAAAAAAGGAAAAATGTGTGCATCACACAATCCTGAGATTTGTTTGTTTGTTAAATATTGGCCTGTGGCTGAGTAGTTTGATGTCCTTGGGAAATTAACAGTGGGAGCTGGGGCTGTCTCTGACTCTTTTGTTTGCTTCTGGGACCCCTTCCACCTCCTGGCTTGCCTTGTCCCTTTTTGATATGATGGTATATAGTTATATGTGATGTCCTCTGTGATTGCTGCTTGTTATACCATCATGTCCCTGGAAGGTCTTCTCTTTTCTGAGGAAAGACAAGGGGCACAAACTTGTGGGATAAATGAGGAGGAGAGGAGAGGTTCCGAGGAGGGGAAGCTGCACTGGGTATGTAATATCTGAGAGAATTAAAAAAAAATTGTACACACTTAAAAGATCAGCGTGTACTTGACCTTCATGTAAAGTGATGCACATGATCTTGCATTATGATCTGTAAGCAAACTATAGCTGCATGTATTTAAAAATCAGATATCATCTGGTGACCTATAGGTAATAATAAACACAGGAACATAAACTTTGAATATATTCTCAAGGAACAAAAATGTTTCCCAGCATGTTCTTTGTTCTGGCAAGGCAGTCCTAAGTCTAGAAGCAGATTTTGTTGTCTTCTCCCAGAGTCATGTGTCTTAGTGACTTAGTTTGTAGCCCACTCCTTATTCTGAGACAGTCTCCATGATGGTCCCTGAAACATGGTCTACAGATGTTAACAGATGAAATCAGTACATGTTAAAGCACACACAGGGACATTTTGTAGCATCAGGTATATATAATGTCAGAGAAGCACGAGTGCCTTATATTTGTCTGGTAACTGACAATAGGAGTGTTCTAAAAGATAAAAATATTAAAGTATAAGATGTTATGCTGGGTTGGGCGGTGGTGGCTCATGCCTTTAATCCCAGCACTTGGGAGGCAGAGGCAGGTGGTTTTCTGAGTTCGAGGCCAGCCTGGTCTACAAAGTGAGTTCCCCGACAGCCAGGGCTATACAGAGAAACCCTGTCTGGAAAAAGCAAAAAAAAAAAAAAAAATTATGCTGGTCATGAAGGAGATGAAACAAATACAAACTAACTCTACAAAGGAGTGAAAGAGCTGTTCCAGTCTGTGGAGGAATAATTTTCAGTCTCTTGCACAAACAAGAGGTAGTTCTTTTATTTTCTGGTGCCAGGGCAGACTAGGTAATGACTATAACTTGACCAATTATTTGTATCTTCAAATGAATATTAACATCTTCCTAAAAATTCATCTACCCTGTGAGCAAAGTAGGATTTCCAGTTGTTTCCTCAAGCATCCTTGGCACAATTCATACAATGTAGTTGAGTTTGTTAATACTCATGATAAAATCTCTCCACATGTTGACCACCTTTCAAAGGAATTTCCCATCATGTATTTTCCAGTCACCAGGCCATATTGTTTCCTTTATTTCAAAGGGTGGATACAGGGAGATATAGAAATGAATTTTTGAACCTTGATTCAGATACTGCTGTGAGATTAAATATATAATGTGAATGCTATTACAATCCAATTCTACCTAATAGTGACTGTGCTGCTACTTGGTTGTGACCCCTTTCGGAGTTGAATGACCCTTTCATGGGGGTCACTTAAGACCATTAGAAAACACAGATATTTACATTAAGATTCATAACAGTAGCAAAATTATAGTTGTGAAGTAGCGATGAAAATAATTTTACTGTTAGGGTTCACTACAACACGAGGAACTGAATTAAAGGGCTGCAGCATTAGGAAGGTTGAGAACCACTGGGTTAACGGATGGCCACAATTTTGAAGATCATACTTATGAGGCTTAATGACCTTTAAATGCCTGCAGAACAATTAAGAGATCCATCTAGAGTTTTCATGTAATAAAACATTATGACAGACTGAGGGATATTGAATTTTATAGCTTCTTTATACAAAACATACCACATCGGTCATCTCTCCTTGATAAAGCTTTAATTAGTCAGATTATTTAAATGTGAAATAGTGACCTAATGGAGCTTTACAATCTGTAATAGCCAGGTAGAAGAGAACATAGGAATAACAAGACCCTAGAACTGTGGACAGATAATAAGTAGCTCATCTTTATAATTAAAAACATTAATATAATTGCAATACTTTATTTGTTCTTATCGTTTTTCTTTGGCCCAAATTACTTTATTAGTGTATGAAAAATTCTGAAGATGAGTTTGTGGAGGAAAGAATTTAATATGGTTAAAGTTTGAAATTACACCATATTGATAACTTTAGCTCAACCATCTCTGGGATACAATATTGACATATTCAAATAGCATTCAAAATGAACATTAGAAATGAAGATGTTATAACCACAAATTATAGTAAAATAGATATCTTCATAATAGAAATAAGACTTTTGAAGACTTTTGAAGCATGCTTCGGAAACAGATCTTCAATTGACTAATTGCATTGTTGACACATTATCTTAGAAAAATAGTACAAGTTTCCGGGGAAAAATCTGTATCTCCCAGGCTGTATGTAGCCGCATAATTTATGTAACAGTTGGAGCTATTAAATATGCAACCATAACAGTTTATGCATCAGCATTCACAAAACTTTGAATGTCACTTGCCATTTAGTACCATGAAAATGCTGACATTATACAGAGTAAAACAGTAGAAAACTTTGAGTTTTGTATTATGCTTATTAATTATTGTTAACATTTATTGTTTATTAATTATATGCACATATGCTTATGTAAGAAACATTTGAAACAGTGTATGGATGACTGAAAAGGATTCTGTACTAGAAAACAAGGAAACAATTTTGTTGAAAAGGTGTGACTTCTGTATTTGTTATCTTTTGTAATTATTCTTTTAATGCCTACAGAAACCTCATCCTTCATTCCATGTTAGAGCAATGATTTCTGGAAAAATTATAGAATGAGGAGAGAAGAAGAAAATCAGGAGTTGAATAGTGTGGTAGTGGATGTAAATCTTCGTAAGTATGAGAAGAACCTTTCTATTCTATGCCAGGTGAGTAGGGCAGACACCTTGGTGACCTTAAAATTTGGTCTAGATAGCTAAAATTTGGTGAGGAATAAAGTGGTGAAATTACTAACACCAATTATAACAAAAACATACGACAAAATTGTAGAGGCATGATAAAGAAAAACAACAACTACAACAACCACCAGTACCACCTAATCTAGCACCATGGCAATTGAAAAGATGAGGGAAAACACCTGAATCACCTTTCACTTTGTCAGTTCTTACAATGTTGTCTTACTTAGGGTTACTATTGCTATGATGAAACACCACGAGCACAGGAAACTTGCAGAGAAAAAGAGTTTATTTCACTCAGTTCAATTTAACAATTTATTATCAAAAGGAGTAAGGGCAGGAACTCAGGCAGGGCAGGAACCTAGAGGCAGGAGTTGATGCAGAGGTCATGGAGGAGTGCTGCTTGCTTGCTCATTATGGCTTGCACAGCTTTCTTCTTCTTTTTCTTTTTTTTCTTTTTCTTCTCCTCCCCCTCCTCCCCCTCCCCCCTCCCTCCCTCCCTCCCTCCTCCTCCTCCTCCTCCTCCTCCTCCTCCTCCTCCTCCTCCTCCTCTTCTTCTTCTTCTTCTTCTTCTTCTTCTTCTTCTTCTTCTTCTTCTTCTTCTTCTTCTTCTTGTCTCTGTCTCTGTCTCTGTCTCTCTTGGTTTTAAGTGGACTTTTATTGAGTTATAACATGAATAGTGGCAAGACCACCAATCTCAGGTGAAGAATGTTATGAGTTCTTATAGAGAAAATGCATACAATTAATTACTACCCAGGTCAATAAACAGCCAGGTCCTGTAGCAGGGAAGCCCTTGACTATCTCATCCCATGTCAAGACCTCCAACCTCCTGGCCAAGGTATTTCCCATGGGGAACCAAGCACAGAGCCAGCTGTAGAGAATTGCTCAGAGTGCTGCCCACTTGTATCTTAGGAGGAGTTCAATCTGACTGTCTGAGGCTTGGGCTGTCTAGTGTTGTTCCAAGAGTGAAAATTAAACTCAGAAATGGAAGCTGCTCATACCAGCACAGGATCAACACTATTTAGAATCCAGGCTGTTCCGAAACTTACTAGGTAGCCCAATCTGGACTCAAACTCAAGATCTTTTTACCTTAAACTCCCAAGCCTGATGTCCTTAGTTTGATCTCCAGAGTTTATGGTAGAAGGAGAGAACTCATTCTGAAAAATCATCCCATGACCTGTGCATATGACCTCTCAGCTTGCTTTTTTTTTTTTTTTTTTAATAGACCTAGCCCAGGGCCGGCCTTACCCACAATAGGTCGAGTCATCTCCCCTATTGATCACTAATTGAGAAAATGCCCCAATGAACTTGCCTACAGCCTGATGTTATGGAGGTGTTTTCTCAATTGAGGCTCTCTCCTTTCTGATGACTCTAGCTTAGGTCAAGCTGACATAAAACTAGCTAGTACAAGCATCATCTGTGAACTCTGAAGAGCAAGACAAGTTACCAGCATTGAGGAGTTAGATCAGATCCAGAGTTAACTTGAGAAACTTTACTGAGCAGAGCCTATTCAAAGAAAGGAGGCTAGAAAGACATGCAAACACATTGTAAAATATTTAGTTTATAAGTGGTGTCCACTTTAAAATAAAATATTTCAAATACTTCCACAATTATAAATTTGGAAAAGGAATCATGCCCAGAAGAGGACAAGCTTTAACCTTGGAAAAATACACAAAACGAATGGCTGCAAAAGATGCAGATACAAAAAGTATCAATAAGATAGTTTCTGAGACCTTGATATGGCTTACTTTGTATGGAATTGTACCTATGTACCATAGGAGCTTCATTCATTAATAAATAAAACATACATTCTTTTTTTTTTTGAAACCAGAACATTTATTTTATGACTAATTGAAATCCTTAAGATGAACTGGATGCTGCAACAGCTGCCCTCTTCGGGTTCGGTGTTGTTCCCTCACGGAATCCATGTCTGAATCTGCGGTAGACAATCTTTAGGTGCCTCATCCCACCAGTCCCGGTAGTGTTTCGTCTCTTAGCCTTGGCACTCCAGTTATACTTCCTCTTGCGCTTGGCAGGGTAGCCACACTTGCCACAAGTTGACTTCTGAAGGTGGTAGGCCTTGGAGCCACAGCGGTGGCACAACGTGTGCATCTTGTTGCGACGCTTACCAAGGGATGACGTTCCCTTCGTCATCTTGCTTCTACCGGCGAGGCCAGAGACCGCATACATTCTTATATATGAGTGCAAATAGAGGAAAGTGCTTATTAAAGTAGAATGCTTAGCTGTCTTATCATTTAATCATAAAATAGATTCCAAACCCTGATTTCATGATATATTGTCATATTGTGATTTTCTTTTTTATGTTATATTTTTAAAATTAGAATATAGTTATATCACCTCCTCCATCCCCTCCCATCCTGCTTTCTCCCCTCCCATGTCCTTCCTGCTCCCTCTCAAATCCATGATCCTTTATTGTTTAATAAGTATTATTATGCACACTCACATACATGTCTACATATACACACAATTAAATATCTAAATAAGATCTACTGAGTCATAGTTTAGTGTACATGTATGTACATGCTTTTGAACTGATTATCTAGTACTGGGGTTTCATCCATGAGGAAGATTCATTCTCCCTCTTTCTATCGTCACTAATTGCAAATTACTCTTCATTTGTGGGTAGGGTCCTGTGAGATCTCTCCCAAATATCTTGGTATGTCACCTGGCATTGTCATAGTTGGGGTTTTGTTGAGGCAGCCATATTATTGATACTTTAGAAGTATGCTTTCCCTGTTGTAGCTACAAGACTCTAAGCTAACTTCCTGGGCCTCTGGCTCTTGCACTTCTTCTGGCCTCTCTTCCATGATGCTCTCTATCTGTGCTGACGAATTCAGAAGTAGTCCCTGAGTATCTCAGATTTCTTACATCATGTCAATTTTACTGTTTTTATAGACTGTGGGCTTTGTATTCCTAATTTAATTAATGTTTTTATAGGCACTGATTATTTACAAAGATCTGTCAATGTATTCTTTGTTGCTATTCTTTATTTTCTCCTGTACATAAACCTTAAGTCTTATTTAGTATTGCTATGGTTTGGAAGTGCGGGCACCCCCCCCCCCCCGCCCCAAAGGCTCATGTGCTAAAAGTTTGGTCACTACCTTTGATACTATTGAAATGTGATAGAGACTTGAGTAGGAAATTCACAGTGTATGGGAAATTAGGTTTTTGTGAATGTTTCCTTAAAGGGTTTTGTAGGCTTAGATTTAAAAAAAAAAAACAAAAAACTACTTTTAATAAGAGTTCTCAAATGCTTCGACCCCACTTTAAGTTCACTGTCCAAAGGTAGGGGAGAAAAGATGAAAATAGGACAAGGGGATGTGGGAATGTTTAGAAATAGTTTCTTGGGGGTGATTCCAATCTCTATTTGGCAGGATAGTAGCAGTCCAGATCAGTAGTGTTAGGATAACAAGAATCGGCAGCAGTGTCATGATCTAGCAGAAATTACTAAGGTCTCTAGCAATCAGCACAAGTCAACAGGAGTGACCAGGACCAGCTGGGATGCCAGGAGAAGTTCTTTGCAGTACCTCTCTCAATGAAGTGAAGATCAGCAAAGATGAAGACCAGATCCAAAAAAGCAACAAAGGGCTAGCTATGCAGTGCCCTGTGACTGTCGGTTGAGTCCCATTTGTACTCTCTCCATACAGTATGAGTCCTCCCATGGGTCTTTCCTCAGCAAAACACCATGTGGGTCTGTCTCATTAAAACAGTGAATCTTCATCACATGACATATCCAGAAACTTCCCACTTCAGGGGTTAGTGAGGTCCTGGCTCATTTTTATTTTTGCTTCTAATTTCTGCCACAATATACACTGTGTGTACACCAGATCAGAGCTTCAGTGGCAACCTGCTATGAACGCAAAGTTCTGTAAGGATGGCCTGTAATGAACTTTTTCCTCCTTTAAATCGACTTCTCTTGAGTGCTTATGACAGTGGCACAGATTGATTTTTTTTCTTTATTGGAGAAAACAACTAATATTTAGTAAGTCTTTAGTGAGTACATAAATATAGTCTTTGAAGCTTCATTTTGGCTATGTTTGGGTAGCTCTGGTTAGAGCAAGGGGTGCTCCAGGATTGGGTCAGGGTAGTAGCTACACTCACTTTCTTGTGAAACCAACTCTAAGAGCAGTTCTGTGACATTAAAAAAAAATGCTTCCTTTCACAAATAAAACTATTCGGATGAAATATTTTGTGTATATTATTCACTGCAGAAGCACATTTTCAAATTAGATGAGGGAAGACCATGTTTTATAAGGATGGATCAAACATTTGACTACAATTTCAGTCTCTGATTGCTTCTCATACAGTGGGAAATGGACTCTTGGTCACTTGGTAAAGGCCTTCCCTTAGCTGTCTATCTGGTAATATTAGCCCAAACCTTATCTCTGTGCTGTGTAAGTCTGAATTAAAAATACTTCAAAATACTCCACCTGATATGAAGAAATTAATCTCAAAAGACCACAAATAAGGGATGTCTGAAAATGATAATAAAAAGAAGGTTCTCTTTCCTCCACTTCAGTGGCTCCCTTATTTGAACTAGAAAAAAAATGGAGGCAGGAGACAAGAAATGACACCAAGTCCAAGGCTTGCTGGCCTCATTTCATATCTTAACTCAGAATATTCCATTCTATTTTTGCCCTCATTTCCCTCAAGTTTATACAGTCTTTGTCTTTTTCCTCTTTCCCCTGCTGAAGTTACAGCACAGCTGGGGTGTTATATCAATGGCCAGGATGAGAGAAATGGGGCATACTTGTAAATTATACTCCATTCTGGTAAGCTTTGCATAGTGACTATGGAGAACATGGAAACATACACACACACACACACACACACACACACACACACACACACACACACAAACACATACACACTTATTCAGAGATCCTAAAAACTCCTGCCAAGTGGCTGTCAACCAAGTGACTGCAGATTTTGGCACAGGGCAGAATCAATGGCTTGGGCCAAAAGGTTGTTGTTGAACGCACCTGTGTGGAAAGGTCAGCCTCACAGTGCTTATGCTGGGCACAGGACTAAAGGCAAATTGTATGGTGAATGAAGGCCCTGAGGCATGTTCTGCACTTTGCAACTAACTGGTCTGTCAGGCTTGGTCTCTCCACCTCTGAAGTCTGCCATAGGTCTGGGAAACAACTGGGCTGTGTAACCTAGAAGCTGGCTAGGAAGCTTCACTAAGGTGCAGTAGCAACTGCTTTTGCTACTCAACACACATGCACATGCGCACACACATGCAGGGGGGGGGGAGAGAGAGAGAGAGAGAGAGAGAGAGAGAGAGAGAGAGAGAGAGAGAGAGAGAGAGAGAGAGAGAGAGAACAGTCTGAGCAGGAGATTCTCAGATAGTGTCATGCTAAAAATAAGAAAAAGCTCTACTCATCCGGCTGGATCAGCGCCGGGGTAGCGGGAGCGCAGGGTTGCCTGACACCCGCCAGCTACCCACGACCCCCCGCCGCAGGATTTTGGGACTGCTGGTGAGTGGAACACAGCTTCTGCTCCAATCCAATTGCGCGGGACCTGAGACTGCATTAGTTAGGGAAGCAGAAACCGGCCTGAGTAGGACCACAGGCCTCATCCGGCTGGATCAGCGCCGGGGTAGCGGGAGCGCAGGGTTGCCTGACACCCGCCAGCTACCCACGACCCCCGCCTCAGGATTTTGGGACTGCTGGTGAGTGGAACACAGCTTCTGCTCCAATCCAATTGCGCGGGACCTGAGACTGCATTAGTTAGGGAAGCAGAAACTGGCCTGAGTAGGGCCACAGGCCTCACCCGGCCGGATCAGCGCCAGGGTAGCGGGAGCGCAGGGTTGCCTGACACCCGCCAGCTACCCACGACCCCCGCCGCAGGATTTTGGGACTGCTGGTGAGTGGAACACAGCTTCTGCTCCAGTCCAATCATGCGGGACCTGAGACTGCTCTGGTTGGGGAGAGAGAAATCCGGCCTACATAGGGCCACAACCCTCTTCCGGTCAGAAAAGCACCGGGGCAGCTGGGGCGCAGGGTCGGCTGACACTCACCAGCTACCCACAACACCCACCACAGGATCTTAAGACTTCTGGAGAGAGGAACACAGCTTCTGCTCCAATCCAATTGCACGCGGGACCAGAGACTGCATTAGTTAGGGAAGCAGAAAAACGGCCTGAGTAGGACCACAGGCCTCTTCCGGCTGGACCAGCACCGGGGTACCGTCAGCTACCCACGACCCCCGCCGCAGGATTTAGAGACTGCTGGTGAGTGGAACACAGCTTCTGCTCCAATCTTTAAATAGTGACAACGATAACAACTAACCCCAGAGATTACCAGATGGCGAAAGGTAAACGTAATAATCTTACTAACAGAAACCAAGACCACTCACCATCATCAGAACCCAGCACCCCCACTTCACCCAATCCAGGGCACCCCAACACACCGGAAAAGCTAGACACAGATTTAAAAGCATATCTCCTGATGATGATAGAGGACTTCAAGAAGGACGTTAATAACACACTTAAAGAAATGCAGGAGAACACTGCTAAAAAGGAAGAAGACAATAAAGAGGAAGCACAAAAATCCCTTAAAGAATTGCAGGAGAACACTGCTAAAGAGTTACAAATCCTTAAAGAAAAACATGATAACATAATCAAACAGGTAGAAGTCCTTACAGAAAAACAGGAAAACACATCCAAACAGATGATGGAAATGAACAAAACCATACTAGACCTAAAAAGGGAAGTAGACACAATAAAGAAAACCCAAAATGAGGCAACACTGGAGATAGAAACCCTAGGAAAGAAATCTGGAACCATAGATACGAGCATCAGCAACAGAATACAAGAGATGGAAGAGAGAATCTCAGGTGCAGAAGATTCCATAGAGAACATCGGCACAACAATCAAGGAAAATGGAAAATGCAAAAAGATCCTAACTCAAAACATCCAAGAAATACAGGACATAATGAGAAGACCAAACCTACGGATAATAGGAGTGGATGAGAATGAAGATTTTCAACTCAAAGGACCAGCAAACATCTTCAACAAAATTATAGAAGAAAACTTCCCAAATCTAAAGAAAGAGATGCCCATGAACATACAAGAAGCCTACAGAACTCCAAATAGACTGGATCAGAAAAGAAATACCTCCCGACACATAATAATCAGAGCAACAAATGCTCTAAATAAAGATAGAATACTAAAAGCAGTAAGAGAAAAAGGCCAAGTAACATATAAAGGCAAGCCTATCAGAATTACACCAGACTTTTCACCAGAGACTATGAAAGCCAGAAGATCCTGGACAGATGTTATACAGACACTAAAAGAACACAAATTCCAGCCCAGGCTACTATACCCAGCCAAACTCTCAATTAACATAGATGGAGAAACCAAAGTATTCCACGACAAAACCAAATTCACACATTATCTCTCCACGAATCCAGCCCTTCAAAGGATAATAACAGAAAAAAACCAATACAAGGACAGGAACCACGCCCTAGAAACAACAAGAAGGTAATCCCTCAACAAACCTAAAAGAAGACAGCCACAAGAACAAAATGCCAACTTTAACATCAAAAATAACAGGAAACACCAATTTCTTTTCCTTAATATCTCTTAATATCAATGGACTCAACTCCCCGATAAAAAGACATAGACTAACAAACTGGCTACACAAACAAGACCCAACATTTTGCTGCTTACAGGAAACTCATCTCAGAGAAAAGGATAAACACTACCTCAGAATGAAAGGCTGGAAAACAATTCTTCAAGCAAATGGCATGAAGAAACAAGCTGGAGTAGCCATTCTAATATCTGATAAGATTGACTTCCAACCCAAAGTCATTAAAAAAGACAGGGAGGGACACTTCATACTCATCAAAGGTAAAATCCTCCAAGAGGAACTATCAATCCTGAATATCTATGCTCCAAATACAAAGGCAGCCACATTCATTAAAGAAACTTTAGTAAATCTCAAAGCACACATTGCACCTCATACAATAATAGTGGGAGACTTCAACACACCACTTTCACCAATGGACAGATCATGGAAACAGAAACTAAACAGGGACACAGTGAAACTAAGAGAAATTATGCTTGACATTAAGCTTGACAACATACCTAAAAGCACTTGAACAAAAGGAAGCAAATTCACCCAAGAGGAGTAGACGGCAGGAAATAATCAAACTCAGGGGCGAAATCAACCAAGTGGAAACAAGAAGAACTATTCAAAGAATCAACCAATCAAGGAGCTGGTTCTTTGAGAAAATCAACAAGATAGATAAACCCTTAGCCAGACTCACTAGAGGGCACAGGGAAAGCATCCTAATTAACAAAATCAGAAATGAAAAAGGAGACATAACAACAGATCCTGAAGACATCCAAAACACCATCAGATCCTTCTACCAAAGGCTATACTCAACAAAACTGGAGAACCTGGATGAAATGGACAAGTTCCTAGACAGATACCAGGTACCAAAGTTGAATCAAGATCAGGTTAATGATCTAAACAGCCCTATATCCCCCAAAGAAATAGAAGCAGTCATTAATAGTCTCCCAACTAAAAAAAGCCCAGGACCAGATGGGTTTAGTGCAGAGTTCTATCAGACCTTCAAAGAAGATCTAATCCCAGTTCTTCACAAACTATTCCACAAAATAGAAACAGAAGGTACTCTACCCAACTCATTCTATGAAGCCACAATTACTCTGATACCTAAACCACAAAAAGACCCAACAAAGATAGAAAACTTCAGACCAATATCCCTTATGAATATTGATGCAAAAATCCTCAATAAAGTTCTTGCTAACCGAATCCAAGAACACATCAAAACAATCATCCATCCTGACCAAGTAGGTTTCATCCCAGGGATGCAGGGATGGTTCAATATATGGAAATCCATCAACGTAATCCAGTATATAAACAAACTCAAAGACAAAAACCACATGGTCATCTCCTTAGATGCGGAAAAAGCATTTGACAAGATCCAACACCCATTCATGATAAAAGTCTTGGAAAGATCAGGAATTCAAGGCCCATACCTAAACATGATAAAAGCAATCTACAGCAAACCAGTAGCCAACATCAAAGTAAATGGTGAGAAGCTTGAAGCAATCCCTCTAAAATCAGGGACTAGACAAGGCTGTCCACTTTCTCCATACCTATTCAACATTGTACTTGAAGTCCTAGCCAGAGCAATTCGACAACAAAAGGAGATCAAAGGGATACAAATTGGAAAAGATGAAGTCAAAATATCACTTTTTGCAGATGATATGATAGTATATATAAGTGACCCTAAAAATTCCACCAGAGAACTCCTAAGCCTGATAAACAGCTTCGGTGAAGTAGCTGGATATAAAATTAACTCAAACAAATCAATGGCCTTTCTCTACACAAAGAATAAACAGGCTGAGAAAGAAATTAGGGAAACAACACCCTTCTCAATAGTCACAAATAATATAAAATATCTTGGCGTGACTCTATCTAAGGAAGTGAAAGATCTGTATAATAAAAACTTCAAGTCTCTGAAGAAAGAAATTCTAGAAGATCTCAGAAGATGGAAAGATCTCCCATGCTCATGGATTGGCAGGATCAACATTGTAAAAATGGCTATCTTGCCAAAAGCAATCTACAGATTCAATGCAATCCCCATCAAAATTCCAACTCAATTCTTCAACGAATTAGTAAGTGCAATCTGCAAATTCATCTGGAATAACAAAAAACCTAGGATAGCAAAATCTCTTCTCAAGGATAAAAGAACCTCTGGTGGAATCACCATGCCAGACCTAAAGCTCTACTACAGAGCAATTGTGATAAAAACTGCATGGTACTGGTATAGTGACAGACAAATAGACCAATGGAATAGAATTGAAGACCCAGAAATGAACCCACACACCTATGGTCACTTGATCTTCGACAAGGGAGCTAAAAACATCCAGTGGAAGAAAGACAGCATTTTCAACAAATGGTGCTGGCACAACTGGTTGTTAACATGTAGAAGAATGCGAATCGATCCATTCCTATCTCCTTGTACTAAGGTCAAGTCTAAGTGGATCAAGGAACTTCACATAAAACCAGAGACACTGAAACTTATAGAGGAGAAAGTGGGGAAAAGCCTTGAAGATATGGGCACAGGGGAAAAATTCCTGAATAGAACAGTAATGGCTTGTGCTGTAAGATCGAGAATTGACAAGTGGGACCTCATGAAACTACAAAGCTTCTGCAAGGCTAAAGACACCATCAATAAGACAAAAAAAACCACCAACAGATTGGGAAAGGATCTTCACCTATCCTAAATCAGATAAGGGACTAATATCCAATATATATAAAGAACTCAAGAAGGTGGACTCCAGAAAGTCAAATAACCCCATTAAAAAATGGGGCTCAGAACTGAACAAAGAATTCTCACCTGAGGAATACCGAATGGCAGAGAAGCACCTGAAAAAATGTTCAACATCCTTAATCATCAGGGAAATGCAAATCAAAACAACCCTGAGATTCCACCTCACACCAGTCAGAATGGCTAAGATCAAAAATTCAGGTGACAGCAGATGCTGGCGAGGATGTGGAGAAAGAGGAACACTCCTCCATTGTTGGTGGGATTGCAAGCTTGTACAACCACTCTGGAAATCAGTCTGGCGGTTCCTCAGAAAATTGGACATAGTACTATCGGAGGATCCAGCAATACCTCTCCTGGGCATATATCCAGAAGATGTCCCAACCGGTAAAAAGGACACATGCTCCACTATGTTCATAGCAGCCCTATTTATAATAGCCAGAAGCTGGAAAGAACCCAGATGTCCCTCAACAGAGGAATGGATACAGAAATTATGGTACATTTACACAATGGAGTACTACTCAGCTATTAAAAAGAATGAATTTATGAAATTCCTAGCCAAATGGATGGACCTGGAGGGCATCATCTTGAGTGAAGTAACACAATCACAAAAGAACTCACACAATATGTATTCATTGATAAGTGGATATTAGCCCAAAACTTAGGATACCCAAGAAATAAGATACAATTTGCTAAACGCATGAAACTCAAGAAGAATGAAGACCAAAGTGTGGACACTGTGCACCTTCTTAGAATTGGGAACAAAACACCCAGGGAAGGAGCTACAGAGACAAAGTTCGTAGCTGTGATGAAAGGATGGACCATTTAGAGACTGCTGTATCCAGGGATCCGTCCCATAATCAGCTTCTAAACGCTGACACCATTGCATACACTAGCAAGATCTTGCTGAAAGGACCCAAATATAGCTGTCTCTTGTGAGACGATGCCGGGGCCTAGCAAACACAGGAGTGGATGTTCACAGTCAGCTATCGGATGTATCACAGGGCTCCCAATGGAGAAGCTAGAGAAAGTACCCAAGGAGCTAAAGGGATCTGCAACCCTATTGTTGGAACAACATGATGTACTAACCGGAACCCTGGAGCTCTTGTCTCTAGCTGCATATGTATCGAAAGATGGCCTAGTCGGCCATCAATGGAAAGAGAGGCCCATTGGACTTGCAAACTTTATATGCCCCAATATAGGGGAATGCCAGGGCCAAAAGAATGGGAATGGTTGGTAGGGAAGTGGGGGGCGCTATGGGGGACTTTTGGGATAGTATTGGAAATGTAATTGAGGAAATTATGTAATAAATATATTAAAAAAAAAAAAAGAAAGAAAAAGCTCTAATTCTGTAAATGACACAATTACTTCAAAGTCACGTGTGAGTTGAGTGCATTCTGTATTGAATTTTACTATAAATATAAATGTTACCAACACAAGAAAATGGTAAGGAACCAGAGAGTAGAGAACCAGAGAACACTAGAAAAACTCTTTCTGGATGTTCTTATATGTGTATACGAGCTCTCACAGTGTCTGTGGGTTCATAGAGCATAAAAGATTCATACATTAGCAAAACAAAACTGAGAAATTCAAAGAATCTCAGTTCTTTAATCAGTTTTTGTTAGCATTTAACATCCCTTCTAGGCTCCACCCAACAGTTACCTAGCAACATTCAGGTAGGGCTCCAAGGAGTGTCGGGTGTTATAGGCATGGTCTTACATAGGGTTCAAGCTACTGGCTTGGCCTCTAATAAAGCAGGGAGCTTTTTAATCATTGTTAAGAAATAGTGATGTTCTTATGAGCGTATTTACTAAGCATTGGCTACTGCTGCACATTTTGCCACTTGAATCTTTCAAACATCACTTTGGAAAAAGGTATAGAAAATACAGAAATAGTCATTCATCAGCCTAGTTCTTAGAACAACCCCACACATTTAGATGTGATTATTTTCCAGTATCACACTACCTAAGGAAGGATTTCGTGAGTGTATGTAACAACATACATTCATGCTCATTCAATCGCTTATTCCTTGGTGTAACACAATATCCATAACATCATATTTCAAGACTAATGGTTAAATAACAATTATGTGATTGGTTCTATTCTAAACTCACAGGGTCGAGCTCTTAAGATAAAGTCAGTACGAAAGTCCCCAGACTACAAAATTTTACCTAAGCCACTCAGGATTTTGAGGCACCAGAACTATTTCTCAGATTTCCTTTTAAAAAATTTCTCATCCTCTGTATTGGATGTTGGTGGTTGAGTTTGACATATCTTAACATATCGAATTCAAAAATGTACTCTAGAAGACAAAGCATACTCTATGTTCTCTGGCGGTCTGGGGTTGGTTGCACAGTAATGAAAGAGGAAGAACATTAGCAAGGGACACTTTGAGGGAGCTGTAAAAGAGCAACAGGTAGGATGGAGTTGACTGCTGACTTTTCTGGCAGTGATGATTTTACTCATAAGAATTAACTGAGGACCACAGGTACCTTCGTTTGTTTCAACCTAGGGGAGTGGATTCAGCTTCTGGCACCCAGCAGGCTGAGGCTAGTGATGCTGCCAAGCACTACAAAGTACCCAGAACAACTGTAACCCTATTATAACTCAGGACACACAATATTTAGGCTGTGTATGTCAACAGAGTAGGGGTGAAGCGTGTCTGCTGTCGAGAAACAAGACAAGAAAGAGAAGAGTGCCTTTAGAATTTGGAGTCTGAGTCCAGACATAGAGATTTTATTGTATCATTTGAAGTCCAAAAGTTCTGCTGAGAGGATGGCCTTGTGGGACATCAATGAAAGGAGAGGCCCTTGGTCTTGTGAAGGCTTGATGCCCCAGTGTAGGGGAAATGACAGAACAGGGAAGTGGGAGTGGGTTGGTTAGTGAGAAGGGGGAGGGGGATGGGAGAGAGAGGTTTTCCGAGGGGAAATAAGGAAAGGGAATAAAATTTGAAATGTAAATAATGAAAATATCTAATAATAAATAATAATTAATAAAAAAAGGAGAAGAAAAAAAAGTTCTGCTGAAGCACAGGATGGAGGAATGAGTCATTTCAGCCAGCTCCAGCCTGAGACTAATGTGCGACTCAGCTGGCAGAACCAGAGGATTGAGTGGGAGAGGAATGTAGAGCTTATTTACCCTGGGGGTGATAGCTGGGACCACAGGTGTAGTTTTATGTTCAAGTATATTTGGAAAATGAGGAGTAAAGGCATTTTGCTGGTACTTTATAGGCGTAAATCCTTTGTATGAATAGTGAGTTTGTAAGTGATGTACTGTAAGAATTATTCCTGTTTTACCCATCTGTTTCAACATGAAGAGTCAAAATTTGAATCGCAACCTTTTTAAAATAAAGACTCCTGGGCAGATTTAACTCTACTTATGTTGACAATTTACGTTAGTGCTACTTTTATTTTGTTTGAAGAAGATGTTATCAAATTTAACAGGGTTTCAGTGCTGAGATTATAACACATATCTCGTAAGGAAGATTGAAAACGTTTTGCTATAAATCAAGAAGGGGGGGAGGTTGAAGGAAGTCAATAAAGAGGGGTGTGGCCCGTCTTATGGCCCTTCTTATTTTAGGCTTGTCTACTTTTTGACTTGGTTTCAAAGGACTTAATAGTTTCTGCCTGTAATTGCTAAACATGGAAACACTGGAGTACCACACCCTGTGCTACTTATAATGAATAGTGTCTTTAGCATGAACACTTTTTTTAAAACCAAAGCACCTAGAGACAGCAGCCAGCCACACCTTTTACTGTACTAATCAACCAAGTTCTATAACTCCCCAGGTGTTTTTTTTTTTTTTCCTTTCAGAAACTATGTGGTAAGAGGTATCCCAGTTTAAACATTGTGCAGTTGAGCTATGACAAATTGATGACCCAGGCCGAGGACCACTGCACTGTATCCCTTCCAAATTACAAGTGGGCAAGACTGATAACCATATTAAGATGTTCTTATTTATAGACATTCATAACCTTCTTTATCTGATCCTAAAAGATTCCCAGGATTTTGGAAATGTTGCCATTGAAGAATGCATTGTGGGTAGCAAAGATGCCCATATGTCCTGTAGAAGGATGAGTTGGGAACCATGAGGCCCTTCAAGGTCTTCAGGAATTGTGAGGGTTGGAGTTTCCCATGTTGGAAGGAACCAGTTGGATTCCTCTTAACTTCCTTATAAAAATTGTTTGACTTTATTGCTTGTGTCTTGTGAGAACTCATAGCTTCTGTCTTTGAACAATATTTACAGCTCAGTTAACCATGGCCTTAAATATGAACTTAACCTTATTATTTATGTAGACATCTCAAAATGCTGAATAACACATGATCCACCAATGCCAGGAATAAACTAGATGATGGCATAATTTTCCCACCCATATGGGCCAGAAATGTGTGGAATGCAGAACTGGATTTCTGCTCTAGTGCTGGCCATGGCTCTCCTCCTGTTGCTAGAGAAAGTCACCTACTCAGAGTTCATTAGAGGGGTCTGAAGATGAATGCATGGCAACTTTATTGTAAGTCTGCCATTGTGTTTGAAACTCTGGCTGTTATAGGAAATTCTTTATCTAAGACATTATTACACTAAGAAACATGTTGCCCAACCTGAAATCTGATAGGGGACTAATATCCAATCTATACAAAGAGCTCAAGAAGCTGGACTCCAGAAATTCAAATAACCCAATTAAAAATGGGGTACAGAGCTAAACAAAAAATTCTCAAGTGAGGAATACCTAAGGGCTGAGAAGCACCTGAAAAAAATTTCAGCATCCTTAATCATCAGGGAAATGCAAATCAAAACAACCCTGAGATTCCACCTCACTCCAGTCAGAATGGCCAAGATCAAAAATTCAGGTGACAGCAGATGCTGGTGAGGATGTGGAGAAAGAGGAACACTCCTCCATTGCTGGTGAGATTGCAAGCTTGTACAACCACTCTGGAAATCAGTCTGGTCGTTCCTCAGAAAATTGGACATAGTACTACCAGAAGATCCAGCAATAGCTCTCCTGGGCATATATCCAGAAGATGTTCCAACCGGTAATAAGGACACATGGTCCACTATGTTCATAGCAGCCTTATTTATAATAGCCAGAAGATGGAAAGAACCCAGATGTCCGTCAACAGAGGAATTGATACAGAAAATGTGGTACATTTACACAATGGAGTACTACTCAGCTATTAAAAATAACGAATTTATGAAATTCTTGGGCAAATGGATGTATCTGGAGGATATCATCCTGAGTGAGGTAACCCAATCACAAAAGAAGTCACTTGATATGCACTCACTGATAAGTGGATATTAGCTCAGAAACTTAGAATATCCAAGATACAATTTGCAAAACACAAGAAAATCAAGAACAACGAAGATCAAAAGTGTGGATACTTCATTTCTTCTTAGAATAGGGAACAAAACAACATTGGAAAGAGTTAAAGAGACAAAGTTTGGAGCTAAGGTGAAAGGATGGACCATCCAGAGCCTGGCCCACCCAGGGATTCATCCCATAATCAGCCACCAAACCCAGACACTATTGCATATGCCAGCAAGAGTTTGCTGAAAGGACCCTGATACAGCTGTCTTGAGTGAGGCTATGCCAGTGCCTGGCAAATACAGAAGTGGATGCTCACAGTCATCTATAGCATGGAACACAGGGCCCCCAATGGAGCAGCTAGAGAAAGTACCCAAGGAGCTGGAGAGGTCTCCAACCCTATAGGTGGAACTACAATATGAAGTAACCAGTACCCCCAGAGCTTGTGTTTCTAGCTGCATATGTAGCAGAAGATGGCCTAGTCAGCCATCATTGGGAAGAGAGGTTCCTTGGTCTTGCAAACTTTATATGCTCCAGTACAGGGGAATGCCAGGGTCAAAAAGTGGGAGTGGATGGTTAGGGAGCAGGGCAGGGGGAGGGTATAGGGAACTTTTGGGATAGCATCTGAAATGTAAATAAAGAAAATATCTAATAAAAAAAAAGAGAGACATGTTGTAAAGATAGAAGCAATACCAACTTAATAGACTCCCATTTAAACTTTAGCATAAGTAGACTTTCTTTACTTCTAATCTTATGCATACTTGGAAGTAATTTCAGGAGAAAAAGAGACTGTGGAGAACAGTTTATCAGCATAAGAAATCTGCAGCATCCAGGTGAAATAAACATTGCTACTGGGGCTACTGTGTTGGTGGTAGGTAGACAAGATGGATGAAAGTTGTTATGGGGTCAGAGTCCTCCATGCCAATGTCCTTCAATTCTAAGTGTTATTTGTTGTATGTCAGGATTTAAGGTTTATAGCACTCATTCATTATCTCATTTAATTCTTACAACAACCACAGTCAAGAAAGGGTAAAACTTCCCTAATTTTGACATCAGTGCCAACTGGATTTTTTTCAATTTTTTATTAGATATTTTCTTCATTTACATTTCAAATGCTCTCCCAAAAGTTCCATATACCATCCCCCCACCCTGTTCCCCTACCCACCCACTCCCACTTCTTTGCCCTGGTGTTCCCCTATGCTGGGGCATATAAAGTTTGCAAGACCAAGGAACCTCTCTTCCCAATGATGGCCGACTAGGCCATCTTCTGCTACATATGCAGCTAGAGACCCAAACTCTGGGGTTACTGGTTAGTTCATATTGTTGCCAACTGGAATTTTTAAACAATGTGGCCTGCTTTATATTAGTCATATCCATATTGCCTCTTTCCTGCTTTTTTTCTCCCCCCTTTACTCACTCTGAATATCTCTAAAACATACTCTTTCTTCATATGCATTTTCCTATGTAGATGATCCTTATTTTATGTCTTCTAGGATGCTTTGAAGACCAGGTAAAGTGGTGAGCAACCATCTCCTTAAGAACTTGTCTTTAATGCCAGTGCTATTCTCCATTATTACAACAGCTAGTAGAGTATATTTCCCTGTTTCCTGAAAGACTTTAGAATATCTGATAAAGAGTTATTTTTTTTAAAAATCATGTTTGAACAATTGTGAGTAATCAATAGACATTATAGAGTGCATTAATCTGTTCCCAAATACTCTATAAGGTTGAGGAATACGTGGTTTTCCTCCTAAATTTACCAGCAAAATATTAAATTATACTAAGCAGAATCTGATTTAGTAGAGATATTTAGCAAACTCTGAGATACTTGATCCTTCACATAATGGAACTTTGGTATTATACCTTTCAACCTGACTGTAACTGAAGACAGGGGAAAGAAGACAGTACCAAAGGATGGAAAATAGAAATTTAGTGTTAGGCAATAGCTTTGCTAAGGAGAAATTAAATTCATACCTAACATACTTAGTTTGTTCTTGATTCAGGTGTAGATTTTGGATAAATTAAGAAAATTATTCTAAGGATGTTCATAGTCCTTTAAAAAGTTTTAGGCAGGTAGGCTACCCACAAACCTTCTCTGATCTCTCTATTTGCCAAGAAGCCCTAATTTCTCAGGCTTGTCCCAGTTGCAGACTCCCTTTCTCCCTTTCTACTCCTCCAATGGATCCCACAAACCATAACCTTGTGATCTTCTAGAAATCAACACCTAGACATATAATCACCCCAAACCCAGATGCCTAGATGCTAAAGTAAAAACACAAATAAATAACAACCAGAGCAACATGTGTTCACACTGGCCCATCTATCCTACTACAGCAGGTCCTGAATATTTCAACATTTCTGAGGAATAAGGAAAGACCTTAAAACAGACTATATGTATTGAGATGATAGAGGTCCTTAAATTAAAGAATGAATAAATTCCTTAAAGAAACACACACACACACATCAGGAGAAAAGGAATAAATCTGTTAAAGAAAGTCAGGAAAAAACAGACCGTTACTTGGCCAAAAATGAATAAATCCCTTAAATAAAGCTAAGAGAAAATAAACAAAGAAATACTTGAAGGAAATGAATAAAAGTGTTCAAGACCTGAAATTGAAATAGAAACAGCAGGTCCGGGAGCGCTTTGCCTGAGCATCGGCAGCAGATATCTTGGTTCCAGGACTCCGCCAAGAGTATTCTGCACAGGTGAGAGTGTGGAATACAGAAGCTAACAGCTTCTGGGACAGGGCGACGAAACTCAACTTCGGGAACAGGTCCTGTTTTGGGCCTTCATCTTCGGCCAGGAGGGAGGTCTGAATGCCAGATATCTGTGCACCTTCCCTATAAGAGGAGAGCTTGCCTGCAGAGAGTGCTTTGACCACTGAAACTCAGAGGAGAGAGCCTGTCTCCCAGGTCTGCTGATAGAGGCTAACAGAATCACCTGAGGAACAAGCCCTACCCGGAGACAACTAAATCAACTACCTCCAGGTGAAAGGTAAACATAAGAATCTTACTAACAGAAACCAAGACCACTTACCATCACCAGAACCCAGCACTCCCACCTCTCCCAGTCCAGGGCACCTGAACACACCCGAAAAGCTAGACCCAGATTTAAAAGAATATCTCATGCTGATGGTAGAGGAGATCAAGAAGGACTTTAATAACTCACTCAAAGAAATACAGTAGACTGAGTAGGGCCACAGGCCTCATCCGGCCGGATCAGCGCCGGGGTAGCGGGAGCGCAGGGTTGCCTGACACCCGCCAGCTACCCACGACCCCCGCCGCAGGATTTTGGGACTGCTGGTGAGTGGAACACAGCTTCTGCTCCAGTCCAATCACGCGGGACCTGAGACTGCTCTGGTTGGGGAGAGAGAAATCCGGCCTACATAGGGCCACAACCCTCTTCCGGTCAGAAAAGCACCGGGGCAGCTGGAGCGCAGGGTCTGCTGACACTCGCCAGTGACCCACAACACCCGCCACAGGATCTTAAGACTTCTGGTGAGTGGAGCACAGCTTCTGCTCCAATCCAATTGCACGGGAACTGAGACTGCATTAGTTAGGAAAGCAGAAACCAGCCTGAGTAGGACCACAGGCCTCATCCGGCTGGATCAGCGCCGGGGTAGCAGGAGCACAGGGTTGCCTGACACCCGCCAGCTACCCACGACCCCCGCCGCAGGATTTTGGGACTGCTGGTGAGTGGAACACAGCTTCTGCTCCAATCCAATTGCGCGGGACCTGAGACTGCATTAGTTAGGGAAGCAGAAACCGGCCTGAGTAGGGCCACAGGCCTCATCCGGCCGGATCAGCGCCGGGGTAGCGGGAGCGCAGGGTTGCCTGACACCCGCCAGCTACCCACGACCCCCGCCGCAGGATTTTGGGACTGCTGGTGAGTGGAACACAGCTTCTGTTCCAGTCCAATCACGCAGGACCTGAGACTGCTCTGGTTGGGGAGAGAGAAATCCGGCCTACATAGGGCCACAACCCTCTTCCGGTCAGAAAAGCACCGGGGCAGCTGGGGCGCAGGGTCGGCTGACACTCACCAGCTACCCACAACACCCACCACAGGATCTTAAGACTTCTGGAGAGTGGAACACAGCTTCTGCTCCAATCCAATTGCACGCGGGACCAGAGACTGCATTAGTTAGGGAAGCAGAAAAACGGCCTGTGTAGGACCACAGGCCTCTTCCGGCTGGACCAGCACCGGGGTACCGTCAGCTACCCACGACCCCCGCCGCAGGATTTAGAGACTGCTGGTGAGTGGAACACAGCTTCTGCTCCAATCTTTAAACAGTGACAACCATAACAACTAACCCCAGAGATTACCAGATGGCGAAAGGTAAACGTAATAATCTTACTAACAGAAACCAAAACCACTCACCATCATCAGAACCCAGCACCCCCGCTTCGCCCAGTCCAGGGCACCCCAACACACCGGAAAAGCTAGACACGGATTTAAAAGCATATCTCCTGATGATGATAGAGAACTTCAAGAAGGACTTTAATAACACACTTAAAGAAATGCAGGAGAACACTGCTAAAAAGGCAGAAGACAATAAAGAGAAAGCACAAAAATCCCTTAAAGAATTGCAGGAGAACACTGCTAAAGAGTTACAAATCCTTAAAGAAAACCACGATAACATAATCAAACAGGTAGAAGTCCTTACAGAAAAACAGGAAAACACATCCAAACAGATGATGGAAATGAACAAAACCATACTAGACCTAAAAAGGGAAGTAGACACAATAAAGAAAACCCAAAATGAGGCAACACTGGAGATAGAAACCCTAGGAAAGAAATCTGGAACCATAGATACGAGCATCAGCAACAGAATACAAGAGATGGAAGAGAGAATCTCAGGTGCAGAAGATTCCATAGAGAACATCGGCACAACAATCAAGGAAAATGTAAAATGCAAAAAGATCCTAACTCAAAACATCCAAGAAATACAGGACGCAATGAGAAGACCAAACCTACGGATAATCGGAGTGGATGAGAATGAAGATTTTCAACTCAAAGGACCAGCAAACATCTTCAACAAAATTATAGAAGAAAACTTCCCAAATCTAAAGAAAGAGATGCCCATGAACATACAAGAAGCCTACAGAACTCCAAATAGACTGGACCAGAAAAGAAATACCTCCCGACAGATAATAATCAGAGCAACAAATGCTCTAAATAAAGATAGAATACTAAAAGCAGTAAGAGAAAAAGGCCAAGTAACATATAAAGGCAAGCCTATCAGAATTACACCAGATTTTTCACCAGAGACTATGAAAGCCAGAAGATCCTGGACGGATGTTATACAGACACTAAAAGAACACAAATTCCAGCCCAGGCTACTATACCCAGCCAAACTCTCAATTAACATAGATGGAGAAACCAAAGTATTCCACGACAAAACCAAATTCACACATTATCTATCCACGAATCCAGCCCTTCAAAGGATAATAACAGAAAAAAACCAATACAAGGACAGGAACCACACCCTAGAAACAACAAGAAGGTAATCCCTCAACAAACCTAAAAGAAGACAGCCACAAGAACAAAATGCCAACTTTAACAACAAAAATAACAGGAAACAACAATTACTTTTCCTTAATATCTCTTAATATCAATGGACTCAACTCCCCGATAAAAAGACATAGACTAACAAACTGGCTACACAAACAAGACCCAACATTTTGCTGCTTACAGGAAACTCATCTCAGAGAAAAGGATAGACACTACCTCAGAATGAAAGGCTGGAAAACAATTTTCCAAGCAAATGGCATGAAGAAACAAGCTGGAGTAGCCATTCTAATATCTGATAAGATTGACTTCCAACCCAAAGTCATTAAAAAAGACAGGGAGGGACACTTCATACTCATCAAAGGTAAAATCCTCCAAGAGGAACTATCAATCCTGAATATCTATGCTCCAAATACAAAGGCAGCCACATTCATTAAAGAAACTTTAGTAAAGCTCAAAGCACACATTGCACCTCATACAATAATAGTGGGAGACTTCAACACACCACTTTCACCAATGGACAGATCATGGAAACAGAAACTAAACAGGGACACAGTGAAACTAAGAGAAATTATGAATCAAATGGATCTGGCAGATATCTACAGAACATTCTATCCTAAAACAAAAGGATATACCTTCTTCTCAGCACCTCATGGTACCTTCTCCAAAATTGACCACATAATTGGTCAGAAAGCAGGCCTCAACAGATACAAAAATATTGAAATTGTCCCATGCATCCTATCAGATCACCATGGACTAAGGCTGATCTTCAATAACAAAATAAATAATAGAAAGCCAACCTTCACGTGGAAACTGAACAACACTCTTCTCAATGATACCTTGGTCAAGGAAGGGATAAAGAAAGAAATTAAGGACTTTTTAGAGTTCAATGAAAATGAAGCCACAACATACCCAAACTTATGGGACGCAATGAAAGCATTTCTGAGAGGAAAACTCATAGCTCTGAGTGCCTCCAAAAGGAAACAAGAGAGAGCACACATTAGCAGCTTGACAACACACCTAAAAGCACTAGAACAAAAGGAAGCAAATTCACCCAAGAGGAGTAGACGGCAGGAAATAATCAAACTCAGGGGTGAAATCAACCAAGTGGAAACAAGAAAAACTATTCAAAGAATCAACCAATCAAGGAGCTGGTTCTTTGAGAAAATCAACAAGATAGATAAACCCTTAGCCAGACTGACTAGAGGGCACAGGGAAAGCATCCTAATTAACAAAATCAGAAATGAAAAAGGAGACATAACAACAGATCCTGAAGACATCCAAAACACCATCAGATCCTTCTACCAAAGGCTATACTCAACAAAACTGGAGAACCTGGATGAAATGGAGAAGTTCCTAGACAGATACCAGGTACCAAAGTTGAATCAAGATCAGGTTAATGATCTAAACAGCCCTATATCCCCCAAAGAAATAGAAGCAGTCATTAATAGTCTCCCAACTAAAAAAAGCCCAGGACCAGATGGGTTTAGTGCAGAGTTCTATCAGACCTTCAAAGAAGATCTAATCCCAGTTCTTCACAAACTATTCCACAAAATAGAAACAGAAGGTACTCTACCCAACTCATTCTATGAAGCCACAATTACTCTGATACCTAAACCACAAAAAGACCCAACAAAGATAGAAAACTTCAGACCAATATCCCTTATGAATATTGATGCAAAAATCCTCAATAAAGTTCTTGCTAACCGAATCCAAGAACACATCAAAACAATCATCCATCCTGACCAAGTAGGTTTCATCCCAGGGATGCAGGGATGGTTCAATATATGGAAATCCATCAACGTAATCCAGTATATAAACAAACTCAAAGACAAAAACCACATGGTCATCTCGTTAGATGCGGAAAAAGCATTTGACAAGATCCAACACCCATTCATGATAAAAGTCTTGGAAAGATCAGGAATTCAAGGCCCATACCTAAACATGATAAAAGCAATCTACAGCAAACCAGTAGCCAACATCAAAGTAAATGGTGAGAAGCTTGAAGCAATCCCTCTAAAATCAGGGACTAGACAAGGCTGTCCACTTTCTCCATACCTATTCAACATTGTACTTGAAGTCCTAGCCAGAGCAATTCGACAACAAAAGGAGATCAAGGGATACAAATTGGAAAAGATGAAGTCAAAATATCACTTTTTGCAGATGATATGATAGTATATCTAAGTGACCCTAAAAATTCCACCAGAGAACTCCTAAGCCTGATAAACAGCTTCGGTGAAGTAGCTGGATATAAAATTAACTCAAACAAATCAATGGCCTTTCTCTACACAAAGAATAAACAGGCTGAGAAAGAAATTAGGGAAACAACACCCTTCTCAATAGTCACAAATAATATAAAATATCTTGGCGTGACTCTAACTAAGGAAGTGAAAGATCTGTATAATAAAAACTTCAAGTCTCTGAAGAAAGAAATTATAGAAGATCTCAGAAGATGGAAAGATCTCCCATGCTCATGGATTGGCAGGATCAACATTGTAAAAATGGCTATCTTGCCAAAAGCAATCTACAGATTCAATGCAATCCCCATCAAAATTCCAAATCAATTCTTCAACGAATTAGAAAGTGCAATCTGCAAATTCATCTGGAATAACAAAAAACCTAGGATAGCAAAAACTCTTCTCAAGGATAAAAGAACCTCTGGTGGAATCACCATGCCGGACCTAAAGCTCTACTACAGAGCAATTGTGATAAAAACTGCATGGTACTGGTATAGTGACAGACAAATAGACCAATGGAATAGAATTGAAGACCCAGAAATGAACCCACACACCTATGGTCACTTGATCTTCGACAAGGGAGCTAAAAACATCCAGTGGAAGAAAGACAGCATTTTCAACAAATGGTGCTGGCACAACTGGTTGTTAACATGTAGAAGAATGCGAATCGATCCATTCCTATCTCCTTGTACTAAGGTCAAGTCTAAGTGGATCAAGGAACTTCACATAAAACCAGAGACACTGAAACTTATAGAGGAGAAAGTGGGGAAAAGCCTTGAAGATATGGGCACAGGGGAAAAATTCCTGAATAGAACAGTAATGGCTTGTGCTGTAAGATCGAGAATTGACAAGTGGGACCTCATGAAACTACAAAGCTTCTGCAAGGCTAAAAACACCATCAATAAGACAAAAAAACCACCAACAGATTGGGAAAGGATCTTCACCTATCCTAAATCAGATAAGGGACTAATATCCAATATATATAAAGAACTCAAGAAGGTGGACTCCAGAAAGTCAAATAACCCCATTAAAAAATGGGGCTCAGAACTGAACAAAGAATTCTCACCTGAGGAATACCGAATGGCAGAGAAGCACCTGAAAAAATGTTCAACATCCTTAATCATCAGGGAAATGCAAATCAAAACAACCCTGAGATTCCACCTCACACCAGTCAGAATGGCTAAGATCAAAAATTCAGGTGACAGCAGATGCTGGCGAGGATGTGGAGAAAGAGGAACACTCCTCCATTGTTGGTGGGATTGCAAGCTTGTACAACCACTCTGGAAATCAGTCTGGCGGTTCCTCAGAAAATTGGACATAGTACTACCGGAGGATCCAGCAATACCTCTCCTGGGCATATATCCAGAAGATGTCCCAACCGGTAAAAAGGACACATGCTCCACTATGTTCATAGCAGCCCTATTTATAATAGCCAGAAGCTGGAAAGAACCCAGATGTCCCTCAACAGAGGAATGGATACAGAAATTATGGTACATTTACACAATGGAGTACTACTCAGCTATTAAAAAGAATGAATTTATGAAATTCCTAGCCAAATGGATGGACCTGGAGGGCATCATCTTGAGTGAAGTAACACAATCACAAAAGAACTCACACAATATGTATTCATTGATAAGTGGATATTAGCCCAAAACTTAGGATACCCAAGATATAAGATACAATTTGATAAACGCATGAAACTCAAGAAGAATGAAGACCAAAGTGTGGACACTGTGCACCTTCTTAGAATTGGGAACAAAACACCCAGGGAAGGAGTTACAGAGACAAAGTTCGTAGCTGTGATGAAAGGATGGACCATTTAGAGACTGCTGTATCCAGGGATCCGTCCCATAATCAGCTTCTAAACGCTGACACCATTGCATACACTAGCAAGATTTTGCTGAAAGGACCCAAATATAGCTGTCTCTTGTGAGACGATGCCGGGGCCTAGCAAACACAGGAGTGGATGTTCACAGTCAGCTATTGGATGTATCACAGGGCTCCCAATGGAGAAGCTAGAGAAAGTACCCAAGGAGCTAAAGGGATCTGCAACCCTATTGTTGGAACAACATGATGTACTAACCAGAACCCTGGAGCTCTTGTCTCTAGCTGCATATGTATCGAAAGATGGCCTAGTCGGCCATCAATGGAAAGAGAGGCCCATTGGACTTGCAAACTTTATATGCCCCAATATAGGGGAATGCCAGGGCCAAAAGAATGGGAATGGGTGGGTAGGGAAGTGGGGGGCGCTATGGGGGACTTTTGGGATAGCATTGGAAATGTAATTGAGGAAAATATGTAATAAAAATATAAAAAAAAAAAAAGAAATACAGTAGAACACTGCTAAACAGGTAGAAGATCTTAAAGAGGAAGCATAAAAAAAATGCCTTAAAGAATTACAGGAAAACACAACCAAACAGGTGATGGAATTGAATAAACCATCCAAGACCTAAAAAGGGAAGTAGACACAATAAAGAAAACCCAAAGTGAGGCAACGCTGGAGATAGAAACCCTAGGAAAGAAATCTGGAACCATAGATGCGAGCATCAGCAACAGAATACAAGAGATGGAAGAGAGAATCTCAGGTGCAGAAGATTCCATAGAGACATCGGCACAACAATCAAAGAAAATACAAACCGCAAAAGGATCCTAACTCAAAACATCCCGGAAATACAGGACACAATGAGAAGACCAAACCTACGGATAATAGGAGTTGATGAGAATGAAGATTTTCAACTTAAAGGGCCAGCAAATATCTTCAACAAAATTATAGAAGAAAACTTCCCAAACCTAAAGAAAGACATGCCCATGATCATACAAGAAGCCTACAGAGCTCCAAATAGACTGGACCAGAAAAGAAATTCCCCCCGACACATAATAATCAGAACAACAAATGCACTAAATAAAGATAGAATATTAAAAACAGTAAGGGAAAAGGGTCAAGTAACATATAAAGGCAAGCCTATCAGAATTACACCAGATTTTTCACCAGACACTATGAAAGCAAGAAGAGCTTGGACATATGTTATACAGACACTAAGAGAACACAAATGCCAACCCAGGATACTATACCCAGCCAAACTTTCAATTACCTTAGATAGAGAAACAAAAGTATTCCACGACAGAACCAAATTCACACATTATCTTTCCACGAATCCAGCCCTTCAAAGGATAATAACAGAAAAAGACCAATACAAAAACTGAAATCACGTCCTAGAAAAAGCAAGAAGGTAATCCCTCAACAAACTTAAAACAAGACAGCCACAAGAACAGAATGCCAAAGTTAACAACAAAAATAATAGGAAGCAACAATTACTTTTCCTTAATAACTCTTAATATCAATGGACTCAACTCCCCAATAAAAAGACATAGACTAACAGACTGGCTACACAAACAGGACCCAACATTCTGCTGCTTATAGGAAACCCATCTCAGGGAAAAAGACAGACACTACCTCAGAGTGAAAGGCTGGAAAACAATTTTCCAAGCAAATGGTCTGAAGAAACAAACTGGAGTAGCCATTCTAACATCGAATAAAATCGACTTGCAACCCAAAGCTATCAAAAAAGACAAGGAGGGGTACTTCATACTCATCCAAGGTAAAAATCTTCCAAGAGGAACTATCAATTCTGAATATCCATGCTCCAAATACAAGGGCAGCCACATTCATTAAAGAAACTTTAGTAAAGCTCAAAGCACACATTGTACCTCAGACAATAATAATGGGGGACTTCAACACAGCACTTTCATCAATGGACAGATCATGGAAACAGAAACTAAACAGGGACACAGTGAAACTAACAGACATTATGAAACAAATGGAACTAACAGATATCTACAGAACATTTTATCCTAAACCAAAAGGTTATACCTTCTACTCAGCACCTCATGGTACCTTCTCCAAAATTGACCACATAATTGGACACAAAACAAGCCTCAACAGATACAAAAATATTGAAATTGTCCCATACATCCTATCAAATCACCATGGAGTAAGGCTGATCTTCAATGACAAAATAAATAATAGAAAGCCAACATTCATGTGGAAACTGAGCAACATTCTTTTCAATGATACCTTGGTCAAGGAAGGAATAAAGAAAGAAAGTAAGGACTTTCTGGAGTTTAATGAAAATGAAGCCACAACATACCCAAACTTATGGGACACATTGAAAGCATTTCTACGAGGAAAACTCATAGCTCAGAGTGCCTCCAAAAAGAAACTGGAGAGGGCACACATTAGCAGCTTGACAACACACCTAAAAGCTCTAGAACAAAAGGAAGCAAATTCACCCAAGAGGAGTAGACAGCAGGAAATAATCAAACTCAGGGGCGAAATCAACAAAGTGGAAACAAGAAGAACTATTTAAAGAATCAACCAAATGAGGAGCTGGTTCTTTGAAAAAATTAACAAGATAGATAAACCCTTAGCCAGACTCACTAGAGGGCACAGGGAAAGCATCCTAATTAAAAAAATCAGAAATGAAAAGGGAGACATAACAACAGATCCTGAAAAAATCCAAAACACCATTAGATCCTTCTACAAAAGGCTATTCTCAACAAAACTGGAGAACCTGGATGAAATGGACAAGTTTCTAGACAGATACCAGGTACCAAAGTTAAATCAAGATCAGGTTAATGATCCAAACAGTCCTATATCCCCTAAAGAAATAGAAGCAGTCATTAACATTCTCCCAAACAAACAAAGAAAAAAAGCCCAGGATCAGATGGGTTTAATGCAGAGTTCTATCAGACCTTCAAAGAAGATCTAATCCCAGTTCTTCACAAACTATTCCATAAAATAGAAACAGAAGGTACTCTACCCAACTCATTCTATGAATCCACAATTACTCTGATACCTAAACCACAAAAAGACCCAACAAAGATAAAGAACTTCAGACCAATTTCTCTTATGAATATCGATGCAAAAATCCTCAATAAAGTTCTCGCTAACTGAATCCAAGAACACATCAAAACAATCATCCATCCTGACCAAGTAGGTTCCATCCCAGGGATGCAGGGATGGTTCAATATATGGAAATCCATCAACGTAATCCAGTATATAACAAACTCAAAGATAAAAATCACATGATCATCTTGTTAGATGCGGAGAAAGCATTTGACAAAACCCAACACCCATTCATGATAAAAGTCTTGGAAAGATCAGGAATTCAAGGCCCATACCTCAACATGATAAAAGCAATCTACAGCAAACCAGTAGCCAACATCAAAGTAAATGGTGAGAAGCTGGAAGCAATCCCACTAAAATCAGGGACTAGACAAGGCTTCCCACTTTCTCTCTACCTATTCAACACTGTAGTTGAAGTTCTATCCAGAGCAATTCGACAAGAAAAGGAGATCAACGGGATACAAATTGGAAAGGAAGAAGTCAAAATATCACTTTTTGCAGATGATATGCTAGTATATATAAGTGACTCTAAAAATTCCACCAGAGAACTCCTAAGCCTGATAAACAGCTTCATTGAAGTAGCTGGATATAAAATTAACTCAAACAAGTCAATGGCCTTCCTGTGCATAAAGGATAAACAGGCTGAGGAAGAAATTAGGGAAACAACACCCTTCTCAATAGTCACAAACAATATAAAATACCTTGGCGTGACTCTAACTAAGGAAGTGAAAGATCTGTATGATAAGAACTTCAAGTCTCTGAAGAAAGAAATTAAAGAAGATCTCAGAAGATGGAAAGCTCTCCCATGCTCATAATTGGCAGGATCAATATAGTAAAAATGGCTATCTTGTCAAAAGCAATCTACAGATTCAATGCAATCCCCATCAAAATTTCAGATCAATTCTTCAACAAATTAGAAAGGGCACTCTGCAAATTCATCTGGAATAACAAAAAACCTAGGTTAGCAAAAAATCTTCTCAATGATAAAAGTACTTCTCGTGGAATCACCATGCCTGACCTAAAGCTGTACTACAGAGCAATTGTGATAAAAACTGCATGATACTGGTATAGTGACAGACAAGTAGACCAATGGAATAGAATTGAAGATCCAGAAATGAACCCACACACTTATGGTCACTTGATGATCAACAAGGGAACTAAAACCATCCAGTGGAAAAAAGACAGCATCTTCAACAAATGGTGCTGGCACAACTGGTTGTTAACATGTAGAAGAATTCGAATTGATCCATTCCTATCTCCTTGTACTAAGGTCAAATCTAAGTGGATTAAGGAACTCCACATAAAACCAGAGACACTGAATCTTATTGAGGAGAAAGTAGGGAAAACCCTCAAAGATATGGGTACAGGGGGAAAATTCCTGAATAGAACACAATGGCTTGTGCTGTAAGATTGAGAATAGACGAATGGGACCTCATAAAGTTGCAAAGCTTCTGCAAGGCAAAAGACATTGTCAATAATACAAAAAGGCCACCAACAGATTGGGAAATGATCTTTACCTATCCTAAATTAGGTAGGGGACTAATATCCAATATGTATAAAGAACTCAAGAAGGTGGACTCCAGAAAATTAAATAACCCCATTAAAAAATGGGGCTCAGAACTAAACAAAGAATTCTCACCTGAGGAATACCAAATGGCTGAGAAGCACCTGAAAAAATGTTCAACATCCGTAATCATCAGGGAAATGCAAATCAAAACAACCCTGACATTCTACCTCACACCAGTCAGAATGACTAATTCAAAAATTCAGGTGACAGCAGATGCTGGTGAGGATGTGGAGAAAGAGGAACACTCCTCCATTGTTGGTGGGATTGCAAGCTTGTACAACCACTCTGGAAATCAGTCTGGCATTTCCTCAGAAATCTGGACATAGTACTACCGGAGGATCCAGCAATACCTCTCCTGGGCATATATCCAGAAGATGTTCTAACCGGTAAGAAGGACACATGCTCCACTATGTTCATAGCAGCCTTATTTATAATAGCCAGAAGCTGGAAAGAACCCAGATGTCCCTCAACAGAGGAATTGATACAGAAAATGTGGTACATTTACACAATGGAGTACTACTCAGGTATTAAAAAGAATGAATTTATGAAATTCCTAGGCAAATGGATGGACCTGGAGGGCATCATCCTGAGTGAGGTAACCCAATCACAAAAGAACTCACACTATATGTACTCACTGCTAAGTGGATATTAGCCCAGTAATTTAGAATACCCAAGATATAAGATACAATTTGGTAAACGCATGAAACTCAAGAAGAACAAAGACCAAAGTGTGGACACTTTGCCCCTTTTTAGAATTGGGAACAAAATACCCATGGAAAGAGTTACAGAGACAAAGTTTGGAGCTGAGACGAAAAGATGGACCATGTAGAAACTGCCATATCTGGGGATCCATCCCATAATCAGCCTCCAAACGCTGACACCATTGCATACACTAGCAAGATTTTGCTAAAAGGACACAGATATGGCTGTCTCTTGTGAGACTATGCCGGAGCCTTGCAAACACAGAAGTGGATGCTCATAGTCAACTATTGGATGGATCACAGGGCCCCCAATGGAGAAGCTAGGGAAAGTACTCAAGGAGCTGAAGGGATCTGCAATCCTATAGGTGGAACAACAATATGAATTAACCAATACCCTCCCTGGAGCTCGTGTCTCTAGCTGCATATGTATCAGAAGATGGCCTAGTTGGCCATCAGTGGAAAGAGAGGCCCATTAGTTGTGCAAAGTTTATATGCCTCAGTACAGGGGAACACCAGGGCCAAGAAGTGTGAGTGGGTGGATAGGGGAGTGGGTGGGGGAGCGTGTGGGGGACTTTCGGGATATCATTGGAAATGTGATTGAAATAAATACCCAATAAAAAAATATCAAGAAAAAAAAGTCATAAGAGAACACAAAAGAAAATTTCAGATATAAGTCTTGATACATCAATTATATTATTACATGTGAATGGATTAAGTATTAAAAAGATAAAATTTGTTAGAAAAAGAAAAGTCAATTTGTACTATATGCTGTCAATAAAAATATATTTTAGATTAAAAAAAAAAAAAGAAAATGATTAACAACTAGCATTCCAGGAAATAAAAACCCTGCCAATTAAAAAAAAAAAGAAAGAAATAGAAATAATAACGAAGACAAAACTGGGGGAATTTAAGAAATAAAAAATTTAGAAATTTGAACAGGAACTACTACAGAGATAAGCTTCACCAGCAGAATACAAGATATAGAAGAGAGGATTTTAGGCACTAACAATAGAATAGAGGAAATGGATACATTGGTCAAAGAAAATGTTATGTCTAAATAATTCCTGACACAAAACATCCAGGAAGTCTGGGGCACTATGAAAAGACCAAACTTAAGAATGATAGGAATAGAGGAAGGATACGAATCCCACTTCAAAACCCAGAAAATGTTTTTAACAACTTCATAGAAGAAAAATTTCCTAACCTTAAGAAGGCGATGTCTATAAAGATACAAGAAGCATATGGGACACCAAATAGATTGGAACAGAAAAAATGATCCATCACCACATAATAACCAAAACACTAAATCTACAGAACAAAGAAAGAATACTAAAACTGCAAAGGAGACAAACTAACATATAAAGGCAGACCTATCAGAATTATATCAGACTTCTCAAAGGAGATTCTAGAGGCCTGAAGAGTCTGGACAGATGTGCTGTAGACCACAGATGCCAGTCCAGATTACTAGGCCCAACAAAATTTTCAATCATCGTAGATGGAGAAAATAAGATATTCCATGATAAAGCTAATTTCATGCAATATATGTCTACAAATCCTGCCGCACAGAAAAAACATGGAGAAAAACTCCAATCCAAGGAGGCTAAATAAATAATCTCAGGCCAGTAAAACCAAAAGAAGGGAACACACACACACACACACACACACACACACACACACACACACACACAAACACACCACCACCACCAACATCACCACAAAACAATAGGTATCAACAGTCATTGGTCATTGATATCTCTCAATTATCAATGGTTTCAATTCCCCAATAAAAAGACACAAAGAAACAGAATGGATGAGGAAGTGGTAACCGTCCTTCTGATGCATACAGAAACAAACCTCAACATCAAGACTGTATATTACGTCAGTATAAAATTTTGGAAGAAGATATTCCAAGCAAATAGATCTAAGATGCAAGCTGGTGTGGCCATCTTTATATCTAACAAAGTATATTCCAAACCAATCTAATCAAAAGAGATGAAGAAGGAAACCTCATATTCATCCAAGAAAATATCTACCAAGCATTATTTCAATTTATAATATTTATGCCCCAAAGACAAGAGTACTAACTTTTGTAAAAGAAACACTTCTACTGCTTAAATCACATGTTGACCCAAGCAAACTGATAGTGGGAAACTTTTATACCCTATTCTCACCAATGAACAGGGTATCCAAACAAAACTAAACAGAGAAATACTGGAACTAACATTATAAACCAAACTGATCTTACAGATATTTATAGAACATTTTACCCAAACACAAAAAATATACCTTCTTCTTTTCACCTCATGGAACTTACTCTGAAATTGACTGTATCCTTGGACACAAAACAAGTCTAAAAAGACACAGGAAAATTAAAATAAATCCCAGCACCATATTGACTACCACAGATATCAACAACAACAGAAATCTTACAAACTCAGAGAAATCATACAAGTCTCTACTGAATGAAAAATGGGTCAAATCCTACACATTCATAGAAACCAAACAAGTCTCTAATGAATGAAAAAATGGGTCAAAACAGAAATAAAGAAGGAAATGAAAGACTCTATAATTAAATGAAAATGAATACACAGCATATTCAAACTTATGGGATACAATGAAAACAGTGCTACCAGGAATATTCATAGGCTTAAATGCCTGCATAAAAAAATTGGAGAGAGGTCACAATAGCAGCTTAACAACACACCTAAATCTCTAGAAAAATAAGAAGTAAACAAAATGGAGAGAAGTAGATGGGGAGAAATAATAACATTTACACTGAAAACAATAAAATAGAACAAAAAGAACAAAACAAAGACTCAATGAAAGGACGAGTTGGTTCTAGAGAAAGTCAACAAGATAGACAAACACTTACCCATACTAACCAAAAGTCAGAGCAAGATTAGCCAAATTGATAAAATAAGATTAAAAGTGGAGTATAACAGCAGACACCAAGGAAATTCAGCTAGTTACAAGGACATACTTTTAAAACCTGTACTCCACTGTTTTTGAAAACCTAAAAAAGAAATGGATGGGACTAGAAAAAAAATCCCAAATGAGGTAACCCAGAAAGACAAAAATGGTAAGTATTCACTTACAAATATATATTAGCAGCTAAGTATGTGAAAATCAAACTTGACTCCTGGAGGTTTGGTAAAGAACATAGCTCTTTGGGGAGATACTCGGATATCCTGGGGAAGGGGAAGCAGAATAGATTTTATGGGTGAATTTAGGGGTGGGTAGAGCTGGGAATAAGAGGGGGGAAGCATCAGGTAGACATGGGATGGATGGACAGGTGGATTTGGTGGGCATTTGAGGGGCTGTGTGGAAATGTAGTGCAGAGGAAACTTCTTGTAATCTATGAGGATGATCTTAGTGGGGACTCCAAGTAATGGGGGAAACTGAGTCTCAACTGGCCATTTCTTGTAGCCAAGCAAAGCTTCCAAAGGCAAGACAGGGTTGTATTGGATGGGGTTGTTGGCCAAGTGGTCCCTTGGAGATCCCAACACAACCCAGGCTTATGCTAACTGACAACAGTCCCCATTGCTGAGGACACCATCCACACAGCTCATTGGATATGGAGAGGTCAAACCGGTGTCTGTATGGAGCCTTCACCCCTATGTTCTAGTCTCTTTGGTGATGGAAGTTTCTCTGTAGGCTATGGAGGAAAAAAAACATGAACACCATCTCAGACACCAAACCTTTGGCTTACACTTTGTCCTGCCTGCAAGATGTGCTGGGTCAAAGGTGGGGTAGAACTTGTGGGAGTAGCCAACCAATGTTTGATTTAACTTGAGGCCTTCACCCATGAGAGGAAGTCCATGTTCAACATTGTCTGGCTTCTGGAGACTGGCTAGTCCAGAGACCTAAGATAGAACCAAACATGACTGGTCAAAAAAGAAAAATCAATGAAATGATTTCTAATGCTATTATGCTATACTCTCAGGTCACTGCCTTGTCTAGCAGCAGAAGGGAGGAGACCCACACCCAGGCATTACATAGAGAGATGGTCTAAACTGAGATCTTTATCCGGTCCCTGCCCTTGAAGCTTAGGGAATCCAGCTGAAGAGAGATAGATCGGAGGGGATGGAGGACATCAGGAAAACACAGCCTACTAAAACAACTAAGCAAGGCTCATATGGGTTCATAGAGAATAAGGCAGCAAGCACAGGGCTTGCAGGGGTCCACATCAGGACCTCTGTATATATACTATGGTTGAAGTTTTTTGTGGGACTCCTAACTGTGGGAGCAGGTCTATCTCTGATTCATTTGCCTGCTCTTGGAACTCTTCTCCTTCTGTTGGGCTGCTGTGTCCAGTCTCAATATGAAGACTTTTGCCTTATCTTATTGAATTCTGTTTTGTTGTGTTTGGTTATCAATTTGAGACCTGCTCTTTTCTGAAGGGAGACAGAGGGATACTGGGTCAAGTAGGGAGGATAGGTCAGGAGGTGGGAATCTTGGAGGAGTGAAGAGGGGTAAACTCTAGTTGGGAATCTATTATTTGAGAGAAGAATCTGTTTTCAACAGTAAAAGAAAGATATTCTAGGCAAGTTGAAATATATAGAACAACAATATCATGCTTTCAGGACTATGAACACTTCTAAGGGATGACACTGTAAAATAGTTTAGGTCCATACTATGGAGCAGACAAGCAACATATATTTGTGGCTATCTCAGAGTTAAACGACTTTGGATCATTGTATTCAAAGAACTAGATGAACAATATGGAAAAAATTATAATATGGGCCACCTCAGTATGCTTATTTTATCTCCACATATAATTTGTTTAAGAGAGGTTTCGAGTTAGGTGGCCCTTAAATTTGCATCATATGATGGGAATCATTGAAGGAATTATTGTTAGCTAAGTGCCAAGAGGTTTAATGCTGTAGAGACTGCATTTGAAAGATGACCTGTCTGTCAAATGTCCTGTCATGTGATACAGGAAAGAAGAGCAATTGTAGACATTATCAAACTCCATGTTGATTATATCCTGTGGACAGATAACAGGGAAGTAAGTACCCATGACCCCGTGCTATGTGATCTGTCATTTTTCCTTTTGATCAATTCTTTAAATTAATCTCATCATCAAATTTCCCTATTTGTCTGAGTTGGGTTTTATATGGCCAAAAAATGCTTGATGTGGCTGTCTAGAGGAAATAAATCCAGTATGGTGAGGGAACAAACACTCTCAAGAATGACAAGACTCCTTCTTTCCCCCTTTCTTCTTTTTGGCTGTTGTATTGATTACACATGACCTGAACCAACTCTTTCATTTTCATCTTTTCATCTCTGAACCAGGGAGAGCAGTAACATTACTGCTTGATGTTGCTGTTGGAAAACATTGACTCTTTCTGATTGCGGAGGATTGTAAGAAATCATTGACTAAAACTGTAGAGATTCTCATTGCTATTTTAGTTTAAGCAACATACTGCCATACGTTGTATTTTAATTACTAGCTAGGTTTCTAAATGCAGACTGTAATTTGATAAAATATCTGTAATGTAGGCAAGCTACTATAGCTAAATACCCTTGCCATTTGTTTATACATATTGTATGTATACATGGGTACCATATGCACAATATGGTGATTCACAATAGGTCTAGTCTTCTGAGAGAGCTGCTTTTTCAGAATGGTGTTTGTAATAGTAAGAACGATTGCAACAATGGTTTTGGGAAGAATCAAAATGTGCATCTTGTCTTCACCCTCCATCCTAAGTGCTTGTATCCTCATGACGATCCTGCAACGTCAGAGCTGGACTAGATGTGTTGTTTCACAAGTTGTAAATTCTCATCAGGATGGCAAAACACCCGTTTGTGGGAACATGAGTCATGAACAGCAGAAGGGCAACAGGGAAGATATGAGTCAGTGAACTGGAATACAGGACAAGTATCACATGCAGCAAGAAGTAGTTTGCCCTTTGGTTCATTTAAAGTGAAAAGCCACAGACAGGTTCTCAGGTGAGTGTGATATAAACTAATTTTTTTTTTCAGAAGTGTAGGATACTGTATGAAAACAGCTTGTAGAAGTGTTTGGGAAAGCATAAATAATATCCAGGAAGTTCCTCAGGCAGCTTCATTGAGAAGGACATAGATGACCATTTCTTCAGCCTTTCTTCTACCATAGTTCCCCATGGTACCCATGGGTGTGATATTGAAGTGTCTCTGGGCTATTTTAACATGTTCACAAGCCACAGTTGAGGCAAGCATATGCTCTTTTAAGTATAACCTGAAAATGCATCTTCCAAATGTTCCATTATGTAAATGAGAGATCCTTCTTTGATAATTTTTTATATTTGTGGCAGAATCAAAGAAATAGAGGTTAAAATCTAATCAGATAGGCAACAAATTGATAGAAATAAACAATAAAATTAGACAATATCCCAATACCAAAAACTTGAATGATTTAGTGCTCATTCACTAAGTAGGCAGAAGAGACTTTTTGTGTACAAGTAAATCGATAGTTCGTGGACAATTTGATTATCTAAGCAAGGAAGTGAAGTGCTCCGTATGACTAAATTAGGAAACTGTAAATTTTTTACTATTGGTGAGATGAAACATAAAAATTGTACCATTTTCAATGAGAACATCAGCAGTAGACTTCTCAGAGAGTCTTGATGGTTTGAAATATATTTAGGATAAGGAATTAAACTGTTCCAAAAGAAGTATTATACCTTCCCCACAAAAGAAACTAGAAATAGACCTTCCCAAACTTGACAGACGTCTCACACTTCCATATGGATGCAAGGCTGAACGAGAAAGCTGAAAAGAACAACTTAAGTCATAAGTTACAGCCCTCAACCTACGGGAGGAAGAGTGAATTCTCATTGTCTTTACCCAAGGCTTCACAAAGCAGCTGTCCTATGAAGAAGTGATCAAAAGGCATTTGGCCAAAGCATAAAGAAAAAATTATAGAAGTATATGAATATGTCAGTGAATAAAAAATAACATGCTTTTGCATTTTCATATATGTACAGTGATTTCAATAGTTTAAGTAGTCAGGGGTTAGGGAGATCTGGGGATGCAGTTCAGTGATGGAGCACTTGCCTTTCAGGGGGGAATACTGATTAGTGATGGAATGCTTGCCTCTCAGCCTTAAATCAAGATCCCTGATTCAATTTCTAACACTAGGTTTTTCAATTATGTAATTTCCTTGCTCACTTTAAGTGGGTGTGTATATATATGAATATGTGCATTTGTCTATATATACACATGCATATATATATATAGACATGCATATATAGACATATATAGACATGCATACACACACACATATTTGAAATGTAATGAATCCATGGTTTATTATACACTTTATTTAAGTCTGTTCCCTCAAATACACAAACCTCAGATGCCTCAAAACCTGGGTATCCCTTTTAAACTAGAGATGTGGCTGTATAGGTGGAGAAAAGAGGAGATGGGGGATGATGGACTTTTGAGGAAAACAGTGTGATTAATCTTCTTGAGAGGGTAGAACAGTTTCCTGGGGATGGATGAATTCTAGCTAAGAGGCAAAATGAACCCTCTAAAGTCACACAGCTCAGCCTAACTGGTTTGTTAGGCTACCTCTGCTCTGTGGTCACATGCAAATCTTTAGTTTCCTTAGGGTGGTTTTAAGGATTGAATCAGAGAAGACCTACAGAGCAGGACACTTCCAATAATGCCAGACATACTGTTGAATCTTCTAGTAAGTGTTACTATTATAAAATAATGAGGTTTATTCCTTTCATATGTGTAGGACTGAAAATTAGGAAAACCTCTATTTTCCAGTCTGTCTACTGAACTCATCCCTCTTTTGTTTATTTCCAAGTTTTCAAGAGATAAAGGACTTTTCTCAGCACTGCTCCCTGTTCCTTATTACAGTGGTCAGCATATAAAAAGGGTGACTTCTCGAGAACAGCTGAGCACTTTGGCTGATTAGCTTAGGGAACATGTCAGAGGCATGTCTAATGAATGTACATCTCTGACAGACTCAGACACTCCATAGCAGGTGGTTGGAAACCTTACTTTCAAGTGTAGTGGATGAATAGGTCACATGTCCTTTGTATTGCTTTGTGAGGAAAATCTCATAAAGGTCTTTAGTTTCAAGATGATGTTTTAAAGTAGTTTCTGGTGCATCATCTAGTAAGACCCTAGCTCTCACTTACATCTAGTTCTGTGAGAAGAGCATTGAAGGTTTTCAGATCTTCAAGCTGAAGCTTCGATCACACACAATTGTCTTGCAAAGGAAAACTGGAGAGCAAAAAAAATGGGGTTCTGTGGAAATGTTCTGTTGCATTTTTACAGCTAAGATGACTGCCTATAGTCTCTGAGGATAGCACCTTTTAACCCTTAATTTGGTAGGCTCCTGGAACTTGTGGTTTGCCAAATTTACCCTTGCTTGTTCTTTTGTTTGTTGGGGATTCTGCTTCCTGGGTCTCTCAGTGATGCTAGCACCTGGTACAGACTTCAGATATATTTCTTATCCTGACCTTTATTCTCCACTTTCTCTTTAAGGAGTGTGATACTTTCAATACCATGCAAAACATCTTATTTTCTTTAATAGAGCACATGTTTCCACAGGAGAGCCTCAACTCACCTCTTCTTTTCTTTTTTCTTTTTCTCTTTCTTTTTTTCTTTTTTTTTTGTTTTTTTGAGACAGGGTTTCTCTGTGTAGCCCTGGGTATCCTGGAACTCAATCTGTAGACCAGGCTGGCCTTGAACTCAGAAATCCACTTGCCTTTGCCACCCAAGTACTAGGATTAAAGGCACATGCCATCACTGCCCAGCTCAACTCACCTCTTCTATAAGTAAAGCCAAACGACTAGGATTACTTCTGAGGCTCTCCCAGTAACCTGAGTCTGTCTCAGATGAACCACTGGAAGCCAGAGGAAGACCAGAAGAGCTACAGGACCACAGCTATAATGATTCCTTTTTAATAAAGTACTTTTTATTTTGTTTTGTTTTTGTTTGTTTGTTTCCATAAACAAGACCTTATATTTCAAGTGTCTCTTTTCTGTATAAATTTGTTCACAGTCAATGATGTAATAAAGAAGATATGCTTCTATAAGTAGCATTACTCCAAACTTATAGTGAGCAGACAAGTCATTGCTTCTTTCACTGAGTCTTTGAACTTGGACTATTTGGAGTGAATTATTTTTGTGTTACTTACTATAGAAATACAAAAGAATTTAACTAAATCCAAAATAACTAAATTCCAGAAACCTCCCAATGATTTTGTATTGGTGTCATTTTTTTTCTTGAACTTGAAATACATAACTCTTGCTGCAAATTGTTCTGAATTATGACTGAGATATTATATATAGATATTTATAAGTATGGGTGTGTGCGCACGCACATGTGTGCACTCACATGCATGCTTGTGTGTATGTGTGCATATGGAAGCTGGGAACTAATATTGTGTATTTTTTCCCAATGGTTTACCACTTTATATTTTTTTAAAGAGATTTGATTTTTATGTGATAATGTGTGAGTATATGCTACATGTATGTGGGCACTCACAAAAGCCAGAAGAGGGTGTTTGAGTCCAGAAGAGGGCTTTGGATTCCCTGGAATTAGAGTTACAGGCAGTTATGGGCTAACTGTGGTGGATACTGGCAATTGAACTCTGATGCCCTGGAGCATAGAATGATGAACCTTCTTCTTTTCTTTTCTTTTCTTTTCTTTTCTTTTCTTTTCTTTTCTTTTCTTTTCTTTTCTTTTCTTTTCTTTTCTTCTCTTCTCTTTTCCCTTCCCTTCCCTTCCCTTCCCTTCCCTTCCCTTCCCTTCCCTTCCCTTCCCTTCCCTTCCCTTCCCTTCCCTTCCCTTCCCTTCCCTTCCCTTCCCTTCCCTTCCCTTCCCTTCCCTTCCCTTCCCTTCCCTTCCCTTCCCTTCCCTTCCCTTCCCTTCCCTTCCCTTCCCTCCCCTCCCCTCCCCTCCCCTCCCCTTCCCTTCCCCTTCCCTTCCCTTCCCTCCCCTCCCCTCCCCTTCCCCTCCCCTCCCCTCCCCTCCCCTCCCCTCCCCTCCCCTCCCCTCCCCTCCCCTCCCCTCCCCTCCCCTCCCCTCCCCTCCCCTCCCCTCCCCTCCCCTCCCCTCCCCTCCCCTCCCCTCCCCTCCCCTCCCCTCCCCTCCCCTCCCCTCCCCTTTCTTTTCTTTTCTTTTCTTTTCTTTTCTTTTCTTTTCTTTTCTTGAGACAGGGTTTCTCTGTATAGCTCTGGCTGTCCTGGAACTTACTCTGTAGACCAGGCTTGCCTCGAACTCAGAAATCCACCTGCCTCTGCATCCCAAGTGCTGGGATTAAAGGTGTGCGCCACCACTGCCGGGCTCAATGAACTATTTTCTAACCCCATCCATATTACTACTTTAGCTGGACTCTCACACTAAGACTGGATCTCTCTGATTAGATGACTATCTTGGCTGGGATTTCAGAGAAAGAGCTGTCTCTGCCTCTCTAGTGCTGAGACTGTAGGCTTGCAATGCTTCATCCATCTTTAACCTAAGTACTGAACCTTTGAACTCAGATCCTTCTGCTCACATGGCAAGGTTTTTACAGACTGAGGCATCTGTTCTTTTCTTAGTACAATATGTATCTCCTCTAGGTCTACCTGACATCTCCATTCTTCCTCATGGAGACACTGGAGAATCCAGAGGCCAGAAGCCAGTGACAAGTGTATTTAATTTTACTTTGATAGTCTGGATTCAATTGTAACTGTAGAGGAACAGGAAGTGACATTTGGGAATTCTGGAGCCAGCTTCTCAGGTTCCACCTCACTTCCTCCATCGGAAACAGAATATTTCTTGCTAATTTTTATCGTCTTTCTTCTAATGAAGTGCCTAGTGCTAAGTTAATATTGTGACCTCTTAACCCCTATAAGAGAAAGAAGGCTGGCCCGGTTGTAGCATAAGCAATCACTTTCTGTGTTTTTGACTTCTTGATAATGTCCTTAGGACCAGATACTCCTCTTTTATTATAGTCTTCAGACATCTGAATCTGACATACTTATTGGAAGACATTCCCAGACATTCAATATTTAAGATTAGTCCCAGAAAGATAAGAAACAAACAAGTAAACAAATGCCTTAGATCACTTCATGCCTCGGAGTAGCTATAGCTGTTCAAAGGAGAAGCAGATAAAGCATCCTACTTCTTTGTCTAAAGAATAAGTAAATGTGGCCTTCCTTGCCACATCTCCATGGGCTTAACTTGGTTTCAGAGTGACTGCAGCTACATGGCTGGAGTGACTCCTTTTAAACCATTAAGTCTCAACTCCACCTCAACATTTTCCTCATTAGTCACTGTCGAACTTTTGCCCATACTTGCCAGCATCCGAGAAAATGAACATTTTTGGTCAAGATGCCTTTACATCCTCCCCATCATAGAAATGCTTCCCCATGCACAGACAGCCTCTGAGGAAGCTCCAAAATGTCAGGGGCTTCTGACATATCTAGGATAGCCCAGTCCTCCAGGTGAATGGAAACTAGAAGTCTGGAGTCTATACATGAAGATTTTCCCAAACACCTGCATCTTTATCACAAGTCTAGAGTCTCTAAGTAGCATTAGATTAACAGTCCCCAAACTCTTAAATTCACAGTTCCCAGAAATACTTGTAAAAAAAATTTGACATGACTCTAGAGGACTGCCTATTATTTGGTTACTTGCCTTGATCAAAAAAAAAAAAAAAAAAAAAGAACTCTACTTTTGCAACTGTTTCGTTAAAGGATGGACAAACACATCTAAATTGCAGAAAACAAAATTCTCCTCATCTCTGATTTGACAGTATAATATATATATATATATATATATATATATATATATATATATATATATATATATATATATATATATATATATTTCCTACTCCACACAGACTTGTGAGGACCTTCTGTTGGAAGCATGCAAGTCTGAGCTCTGCTCTGGGAACAGCACCACGCCCATTCATGTGTTCTACATCTCAACTGGGGATGTGTCATCCTGAGAGCTTTACTTCTGAGTTTTCTCTCTTATCAGTAGGTTGGAAAGGTCTTTCCATGCCTCAAGTGTCTCTGCCTCCTGGGAGTGTTCTCCCGATGATGGCTTTGAACTTCATGCTGTTGCTCTGGGATCATAACTCACTGTGTTTATGGGCTTAATGTAGATTACTCATTTTGAAACAGGACCAGTCTTACTTAGACTAAGGAGGAGTAGGTAGCTCCTGAGGTGGCATGACTTGTGTGGTGCTAAGAAAAGTTGATTTTATATATATATATATATATATATATATATATATATATATATATACATATATATACATATATATTTGCTCCACAACTTGTAATCTGAAACATGGATGGTAATTCCTTCCGTTTCTAAGGTCTCTGGTTAGTTTCTCCTAGTGTGTCCCTCAGATGATCTTATTTATTTAAGGCAATGAGGTTGTTTTTTTTTTTAAATCAACATATTAAGAACTGACAACCACTAAAGGAGCTCCTAGGAAGGAACATGTCATTATGTTACTTCACACAGATCTACAGGGACAAGTTGGTCACAGGGCTGGGTTAGAGGAGGTGAGGGTTGGAGAGCATGGGCGCATCCTTCATTAAGGTCTTCATGGGAAGGAACAAGCAAGGAAGGATAAACAAACTGAGCAGGTTGGGACTGAAAAGCATGACTAATTTGGGCCAACTCTTGATTATTGGTATGAGCTCTATCTGTTAACTTGCCCTATTTATTAGGTCAGAGAGGATACTGGCTAGGTTAAGGAGGTAGCTGGAAAATGGACTCTCAAATGGCTGATGTGCATATGAAGGAGGGGATGAAGGCCATCCTGTGGTACCTCTAGAAAATTAGCTAGACCTGGGAAAGGCAGCCTATGTCTTATCAGTGAGGGTCTAGAAACCAGGTTGTCAGGGATACAGAAAACATGAAAACATGGATCCAGTTAAGATTCAACCTCTTGCTATCAAACCCGAAAACAAAATTCAATTATGTTTCATATGACACATACACACACAGCTTAGTGGACATTTTATACAACAACTGTAAGAACTTTGTACATGAAACAAAGCTTCCTGGAGTGGATTATGTTTTTAGGTGTAGCATCATGATAACAATAAAATAAATTCACATCTGGAAGCATTTCAAATTTTGGTGTTTCAGGTTATGGCTGCACCACTTACAAGAGTCCTTGTCTTCTCTTAAAACATGTTCATGTTGAAGGTCTGAGTCTTAAGATATGAAAGCATGGAAATTTATTTGTTTATTTTTTTCTTATGGGTGAAAAGAAAAACTTCTGCCCTGTTACAAATTCAGAGAATGGGAGGTAGAAAAAAGGTTGATTACCAGGTTTATATAAAAAGTAGGTGGAGGGATTGGTGTTGAAACAGCTGATTTATAGGTTTGAGGCTGTAATGTGTTTTATTTCTTCAAAGCTTACTCAGTGTCAGGTTGTACTAGATGGCTTTTTAAAAATGATTTATTTTTTATCATCACAGTCATCTTAAGATGTAGGTATCATTATAAGTGCTTTAAAAATTATTTACTTAACACAGTAACTCTATGAAATAGAGTCCTTTGTATTATAGATAAAGTTTATGGCAATATTATAGATGAAGTTTATGAGGGGGATTTATGAGATGACGATTTTTATTTGGTTTGCAATTGTGTGCATTCCATAAAAGCAAGAAGGAAGGGTAATTCTAGAGCCTTGTAGTTTGGTTTTCACGTCACCTCTCACCACTCTGTTACTATGTGACTTTGATTAGATTACTTGATCTCTGAAAAGTGTCTTTCTTCAGATGAGTGACGGGAAATCCTTCTTTGGGGTTTGTAGTGATCACTAATTTCAGTTAGACAGTAGGTTGAATGATCATAACACAAGGCCTGGCACATGGAAAATGTCCTAACGGTTAGTTATGATTATCATTCTGAATTTTGTTCTTCTTGAGACCACCAACAATTGTTCTTGGTTTCAACAATTGTTCTTACCTCAGGAAAACAAGATATCCTTTTTCAGTACAAAAAGATGATATTTAGAGGTTTGGAGAAAGAGGAATTGGAGAGGGTCCTTGGGGCAGCTAGTAGAGAAGTAAGGGATGGATATGATCAAGATACATTGTATACTTGCATGAAGTTTTCAAAGAATAAATAAAAATATGGTTTCTATACATAACATCTTTTCATTTACTGTCCATGCAGGCCACCACTGAATTTCTATTAAAAATAAAAGAATAAATTTTTTTTCTTTTTAAATATTTTTTATTAGGTATTCTCCTCATTTACATTTCCAATGCTATCCCAAAAGTCCCCCATATCCTCCCCACCCACTCCTCTACCCACCCACTCCCACTTCTTAGCCCTGGCGTTCCCCTGTACTGAGGCATATAAAGTTTGCAAGTCCAATGGGCCTCTCTTTCCAGTGATGGCCGACTAGGGCATCTTTTGATACATATGCAGCTAGAGTCAAGAGCTCAGGGGTACTGGTTAGTTCATAATGTTGTTCCACCTATAGGGTTGCAGTTCCCTTTAGCTCCTTGGGTACTTTCTCTAGATCCTCCATTGGGGGCCCTGTGATCCATCCAATAGCTGACTGTGAGCATCCACTTCTGTGTTTGCTAGGCCCCGGCATAGTCTCACAAGAGACAGCTATATCTGGGTCCTTTCAGCAAAATCTTGCTAGTGTATGCAATGGTGTCAGCGTTTGGAGGCTAATTATGGGATGGAGAAAGGAATAAATTTTATAACACTTAAAAATGAATGTATAATACAGTACATCCCCCTAATCTGCAACCACATTAAGAGAAAAAAGGTCCTTGTCTGTGTTCTTTGAACATTTATGGAGTTTTTTTTCTCTCTCTCATTTTCTATTGGTCTAACCTCTTGTCATTGTCCAGGTCACACAGAATTGCTCTTAATAATCGGCTTCCTAAGTGTTTGTTCAAACGTGTTTAATAGAAACTCAAGTGATGTGGCTGCTGCTTTTCCTTTGGAGCTAGCTGCATGGCTCATTAGCTCATTCGGGCAGCAAGGATTAGCTGACAGTGTGCCTTCATTTCTTCTTTCCTAATGCCGTCCTATTATTCTTGGTGAATACCCTTTCCACGATCCAGAGCAATCCGTTCCTGCCCTTGATGTTCCTACCCTTCAGGTGTTAGCAGAATGTTATCATGACCCCTCCCCACATTAATTGTCACGTAGGTTCACATATTTTATTCTTTTCATCTCTCCCCATAACTCCGTCCCCTCAGGCCTATAATCATTGTGTTACTCTTCTTTGAGTCTGTTCCAGTTTGTCTGCATCTTTCTGGAAAGAAGCCTCCCAGAAATGACTGCACTGCTGCAAATATATTTTTCACAGAGCTCCCTGGAGGCAGGGAGATGCTGACTTGGAGAAATAATATTGTGTCAAGTCAACCTCAACACGAGATGGTGCCTTTGAAGTATGTACTGTACTTTCTCATTGCCAGTGTTCACAACCTACCGCCTTGATGAGATTGCCCGAAAGAAGAGATCACAAACCATTTACCTGTTTGGCGTGAATAAGTGTGCCTTTCACTTTGGTTGTACATCACAGTGGATCACACGGTTAGCATCGTGTTCCCATTCCTAGGCATTCTAAGAAATTTGATAAAGAATAGGACCTGGACATTGTAATGATTTAAAGCTCTCCAGACAATTTTTATGCATAGCACAATTAGAAACCACTCCTTAGTCAATGCTTCTCTGTCTCCTCTTCTTCCTCTCCTTCCTCCCCTTTCCCTTCTCTGTCTTATTCCTCTCCTCCTCCTTTCTCTTTTCTTCCTCTCCTCTCCCCCTTCCTCCTCCTCCTCTTTTTCTTCTTCCTCTTTTTATTTTTCACTAATATCTCATAGTCTTTCTCCTAGTATATTGGCCACCAGTTTCCTGCATCTAACATTTCCATTGCTCTGTATTGATAATATAAACATGTCCATGTAAGATTTCATCTACTGTTAGACTTTCTAAGAGGGGTCTTGTGTGACTGGCCTTTTCTTTCTGCTTCTCTGTCTATGGTCTTGTGGCTCAACATCTCCTCTCCCCTTCCATGTTAGAATTGCCCTTCTACCTCATTTCTACATTTCCTCAGCACTTGTTGCTGAGGACCTGCTTCGTTTCAATGACAACAAGAGTTTGCAATTATTTTTTTCTAGGAAATTTGATTTTCAGGGTAGTATGAATATCCAGATGAAACTAAGTAGTTTATATTTGATAAAATTTCAAGATGCAAGTTTGCATATTTACAACTTCTATGTCACTTCAGTACTGGTCTTTTTAAGTTAAAAGACTTCACTTGTAGAATGGTTTTAATTACAAAACACTGAACATAAAGTACGGAGACTCCTCTTAGAATTTTCATCCTGCATGTGTGATTGCAAAAGCACCCTGCTCAAGAAGTGCCCTCAAGAAGCCTGCTGCTTTAAATTGCTGAAAGGGTTACAGGTGTAGCACCAGAGAACATGCCAAATTAGAGTATTGATTACTTCAGACTAAAATCAACTGAAGAACTGTAACCTCAGAAAAACCACTTGCTCTGTGATTTCTTATATGTTGGGCCACAGTGAGGTTTTCCCAGGAGGATGTCATTCCCAAGGCTAGAAATTAGCATCCACCCTGAGATCCTGGCAACTGGGACCACATTATTCCCCAGTAAACAGACTCTAGGACAGAACCTGAAGGATCTTTCAGGTTTCCAGATCCGTTAGTAACAGCTAGAATTTTATTACTTGTGACTAGTTATTCATTTATCCTGCCGTTCTCTCACAAATTTAAGTGCCTTGCGGTGCATGGATATCTTGATTGATGCTTTCACATCATTATTGTTCTGTGTTCAAAAAGTACAACATGATTATGCTTTGGTTTTTTTCTGTGGCCCGAAGTCAGATATGGAGATTCTCAGGTCTATGCAAAAGTAAGAATACTTTTATGCTTTTCTCCTAGCAATCAGCTAAAGAGGCTTTGTAAGAACCAAGGATGTACAGGAATCTCTGCTTCTCCCTAATAGTGGGTGTAAAGTTCACAGGAATATGAAACTTCACTCTTTTAGAATTTTAATTATAACAACAACAACAACAACAACAACAACAACAACAACAACAACAAAATGTGCCAGGCTGGAGTGATTTGGAGTTCATTCTCTTTTAACTGATCTTTCAATTTATTTATTTATTATCATTATAATTTTACTTTTAGCATAATGAAAAGAAATACCGACAAAACACAACTTGTACAAGACTAACCAACCCAGCATCCTGATCCCCAGAGGCCTTCCTTCTAGCCAAGATGCTGAAAGCCACATCTCCAGAATGTAAGACAGAGAGCAGCACTGAAGGGACAGCGAGTCAGAACAAGCTCTTGACCCTTGGGAACAATGCATTTTTCTTGGTAACAATGTGGAAACTCTTTACTCGAGACTTGCACAAGACTGAAAGGCCTGCAGGTAACTCTAATTCATTATTTCTTTATCTCCTCATCCTGCCTTTTTCTGAACACTGACAGCTTGGAAAATCGAAGACAACAGTGTACTTATCTATTTTCTAAGCCAGTCATGGTATGTGTCTGAGGTCAGAGGAAGCACTGGGTCTCCATTAATCCCAGTAATGAGCAGAAAAGAAAGAAGCAAAACCATTCTTTCTCACACAGCAGCTTACGATAAATGTTTCTCAGAGTTAGGGGTCCAAGTCACCGGTAGTCCAATTACAGCCATTTCATGGAGGAGGAATAATAAAGTAGGAGAGAACGCTATCTTTATTAAAACTAAGAGCACCTTATTTAGTAACTTTCTCTGGCTGAAGTATATTTTTATAACATTCCCACTAGTCTGCCAGGTAGTTAATCTACATCCTTTTGTCAAGTCACAAAAGAAAGTGGAAACATCAGCTATCTCTAGACTTAGAATAATTGTAGAACGCCATTATCCTGATGATAAAAAGTTCAGCCTAACAAACATTTCCAAGACATTTGAAAAGAAAAACATGATAGCAACTTCTCAGAAGGGTTTATTTAATTAATAGAAAATTTATCAATGATTAGAAAGAGACTGTTCTGAAATATTTTTGATCTTGAGGCAAGGGAGAAAAGTCCAATGGAAACTCTGGCACCATTGATTGATTGTGCCACTGAGCTGTGACAATGTGGAGAACTATATGAAAGAACTTCTCTGTGTTCATCTGGGAAGTTATCATTGTTTATAAAAATCATAAGGGGGGTTCATTCTGTATACTAACCCAGTGTAGACAAGAGAATTTTTTCTCTGCCTCTCCCAAGGGTGATACAGGAGCTCTCTGGAAGAGAAAGTGCCTTTGACCGACTCTGAACCCGCTCCACTAGGATACTGTTGTTGTGGTTACAGTTTAAGCATTACTTTTAACTAATTCTAAAATCATCGGTTTGGCAAGCACAGGGTGGGGAGAGGCAGAAGGTATAGAGCGCTGTATGTCCTGCCTGTTTTGCTTCATGAATTGTGAGGAAACTGAACATAATTAAGAACTACTGAGATTCAGTTGATGAAGTGCCCTATGCTAACAAGTCAACTTTAAATAACTGCAGGAGAAGAGGTTCCATTTCTTCCTTAATATTTTAGCTCTTGGTCTAGAAGAATCAAACAAAAGTAATGTGGATATGACCCATCTCATGAAGTGGAAGTGAAATAGGATTAAAATTACGTTAGTGTTGATAGTAAGGCTACTTACTCATTGAAGTTTGCATATATGTACTAAAAATTAGTTCTGCTATTAGATTTCTGCCATTCTTTTTTTGTTGTTGTTGTTGTTTTGTTTTGTTTTGATTTCTGCCATTCTTAGTCAATCTCATCCATGAAGTTTTTCAAAATATCTGTTTTTTTTTTTTTTTTTTTAACTTTCAGGTAGTTGTAACAGGAAATATGTACTTCAATTGGATCTGCCCTCTACCCTACTAAATTCCAACATGCATGAAATTTGTCTGAACAATATCAGTCTGATATAAGCTTTACCAAAACCATAAAGAGTGCAAGAGAATTACAGGAGGTCATCTATCCCCTGGTCAGACACAGATCATTGTCAGTTATTCCGATATATCTCCATAAGGGGCTGCAGGTTTACTTCCATTACTATGTGTGATTAAAACAGTTCTAGAATTTCAGCTTCAGATTATTTGGTAAGATCAACATATATTTTTTGATTTGGCAAATTCTCATGATTTGAAGACGGATTTTCATTTTTATTTTAGGGAATAACTTAATAGTTATTGTTATAGACTTGGGAACCTTTTAAAGCAGTGGTCAAAAACTAAATCGCAACTCCTCTCAAACCATGAAACAGATTTTCAAAACTCTGTGGTTCACAAGCAGGCTTTAACAGTAACGTCGAGAGAAAAAACTTACTGCTACTGAAGTATTAACAGCTGTTGGTGTAAGTCTCAGGCGCGTGCTCTGAACTGGTAACATAGGTTTTGTCATATTTGTAAAACCAAGTTTCATCTTGGTTGTCAGTTTAACTGGACCTGGACTCAATGAAGAGACAAGTCTCTGGGGATACTTGTGAGGGATTTTCTTGATTTCATTCATTGAAGTACCTACACTGCTATGTTATGATAAGCATCTGGATAAAAGCAGCTTATTTAGGGGAGGGTATTTCTTGCATCATGGTTCAAGGTAATGTCTGTCATGGTGGAGAACTTGAAGTGGCAGGAGTATGAAGCACCTGGTTACACTGTGCCCTGGCTGGTTTTGTGTATGAACCTGACACAGCTAAAGCAGTCAAAGAGAAAGGAGTAATTTCCTTTGGGAAAATACCTCTGTGGAGTCCATCTGTAAGGCATTTTCTCAAGGAGTGATCAATGAGGTGGTGTGTACCACAATTGTGGGTGGCGCCATCTCTGGGCTGGTGGTCCTGGGTTCTACATACAAGAAAGCAGACTGAGAAAGCCACGGGAAACAAACCAGCAAGCAGCACTCCTCCATAACCTCTGCATCAGTTCCTGCCTCCAGGTTTCAGCCTTGTTTGAGTTCCTGCCCTGACTTTCTCCAATGATGGACTGTTATCTGGAAGTGTAAGCCGAATAAACCCTTTCCTCCTCATCTTATGTTTTGGTTATGGTGTTTCATCACAGGAATAGAAACCCTCACTAAAACACATGCTTCCACTAACAAAAAATAGAAAGAAATTATGTATGGACTCTTTCCTCTCCTTCCAGATTGCAGTGTGATATGACCAGCTTCAAGCTCCTGTGTCCTGACTTCCCTACCATGATGGAGTAGCCCTTCATTAAGTGCCCAAACATAACACTTCTTTTCTTAATTTTCTTTTATCAAGTTTTTGTCCTTTGTTTGTTTGTGTTTGTTTTTGTTTTTTTGGCATCACAGCACTGGAAGAAGTTAGTTAGACAGAATATAAGAACTTACCTGTATAGTAGCTCTGAAAAGATTGCCCGTTTAAGCACAAGTGACTTTCTAATTCAAAAGTTTATGCCTTTCCTCTTTACAAAGTATTGTTGGAGACGTGGAGCTCAGTGGTACAGCACATGCCAACCACACCAGGTTCTTTCCCAAGTACATTTAAAAACATGATGAAACAACCCATTTCACAGAATTAGAGTAAAAATAGACATGATGAAAGAATTTATGAAATAAAATAAAGTTTGTTGTAATTAATAAGCAGTTATGTTTTTGGTCTGTTTTATTTGAAGAACAATTCCATTTACATGAAAGTATTGCATCTGTTCTCATGAAGAAACTGAAAAAATTTTTTTATATTCCCTTTTTAAAAAATTGGATATTTTCTTTATTTACATTTCAAATGTTTTCCCCTTTCCAAGTCTCCTGTTCGGAAAACCCCTATCCTATCCCCACTCCCTCTGCCTCTATGAGGGTGCTCAACCACCCACTCACCCACTTCTGTCTTTCTGCCCTGGCATTCCCCTAGAATGGGGCATCAACACCCTCAGGCCCAAGGACCCCTTCTCCCACTGATGTCCAACAAGGGCATCCTCTACCACATGGGTCCCTCCATGTGTACTCTTTGGTTTGTGGTCCTGTCTCTGAAGCTCTGAGGGGTCTGGTCCATTAACAATGTTGCTTCCCCTCATGGGGCTGCATATTTCCCCTCAGCTCCTTCAGTTCCTTCTCCAACTCCTCTATCAGGGACCCCATGCTCAGTCCAATGGTTGGCTGCTATCATCCACCTCTGTATTTGTCAGGATCTGGAAGAGCCTCTCTAGAGTCAGCCATATCAGGCTGCTGCAGGCAAGCACTTCCTGTCATCCACAATAGCATCCGGGTTTGGTGACTATATGGAATGGATCCCCAGGTAGGGAAATCTCTGGATGGCCTTTCCTTCAGTCTCTGCTCTACAAACCATTTCCATATTTCATCCTGTGAGTATTTTGTTCCCCCTTCTAAGAAGCACTGAAGCATCCATGCTTCCTTTTTGTTGGGCTTTTTATGGTCTGTGAGTTGAATCTTGGGTATTCTGAACTTTTGGGCTGATATCCACTTATCAGTGAGTGAACACCATGTTCTTTTGTGATTGGGTTATCTCACTCAGGATGATATTTTCTAGTTCTATCCATTTGCCTAAGAATTTCATGAATTCATCATTTTTATTAGCTGAGTAGTACTTCATTGTGTAAATGTACCACATTTTCTGTATCCATTCCTCTGTTGAGGGACATCTGGGTTCTTTCCAGGTTCTGGCTATTATAAATAAGGCTGCTATGAACATAGTGGAACATGTGTCCTTATTATATGTTGGAGCATCTTCTGGGTATATAGGAGTGGTATAGCTGGGTGCTCAGGTAGTACTATGTCCAATTTTCTGAGGAACCACTAGGCTGATTTCTAGAGTGTTTGTACCAGCTTGCAATCCCACCAGCAATGGAGGAGTATTCCTCTTTCTCCACATTTTTGACAGCATCTGTTGTCACCTAAGTTTTTGATCTTAGCCATTCTGTCTGGTGTGAAGTAGAATCTCAGGGTTGTTTTGATTTGCCTTTACACGATGACTAAGGATGTTGAACATTTCTTTAGCGCTTTTCAGCCATTCCTGTTTCCTTAGTTGAGAATTCTTTGTTTAGCTATGTTCCTCAAATTTTAGTAGGGGTATTTGGTTCTCTGGAGTCTAACTTCTTGAGTTGTACATATTGGATATTTGTCCTCTATCGGATGTAGGATTGGTAAAGATCTTTTCCCAGTCTGTTGGTTGCCATTTTGTCCTATTGACAGTCACCTTTGCATTATAGGAGTTTTGCAATTTTATGAGGTCCCATTTGTTGATTCTTGATCTTAGAGCATAAGCCACTGCTGTTCTGCTCAGGAACTTTCCCCCTGTGCCCAAGTGTTATGGGCTCTTCCCCATTTTCTCTTCTATTAGATTCAGTGTATCTGGTTTTATGTGGAGTTCCTTGATTCACTTGGACTTGAACTTTGTACAGAGAGATAAGAGTGGATCAATTTGCATTCTTCTACACGTTGACTACCAATTGAACCAGCACAATTTGTTGAAAATGCTGTCTTTTCCCCAATAGATGGTTTTAGCTCCTTTGCAAAGATCAAGTGACCATAGGTGTGTGGGTTTATTTCTGGGTCTTCAATTCTGTTCCATTGATTTATCTGCCTGTCAATGTACCAGTACCATGCAGTTTTTATCACTATAGCTTCTGTAGTACATTTCTAGGTCAGGGATGGTGATTGCCCCAGAAGTTCTTTTACTGCTGAGAATAGTTTTCACTATTCTGGCTTTTTTTTCTATTCCAAATGAATTTGAGAATTTCTCTTTCTAACTCTATGAAGAATTGATTTGGGATTTTGATGGGGATTGCATTGAAAGTGTAGATGATTGCTTTCAGCAAGATGGCCATTTTTACACTATTAATCCTGCCAATCCATGAGCATGGAAAATCTTTCCATCTTCTAAGGTCTTCAATTTCTTTCTTCAGAGACTTGAAGTTCTTGTCATACAAATCTCTCACTTGTTTGGTTAGAGTCACACCAAAGTATGGAATATTATATGTGACTATTATGAAGGCTGTTATTTCCTTAATTTCTTTCTCAGCACATTTATTCTTGAGTAGAGGAAGGCTACTGATTAGTTTGAGTTACTTTTATATCCAGCCACTTTGATGAAGTTCTTTATCAGCTTCAGGAGTTCTCTGGTGGAATTTTGGGGATTATTTAAATATACTATCATATCACTTGCAAATAGTGATATTTTGACTTATTCCTTTTCACTTTGTATCCCTTTGGCCTCCTTTTGTTGCCCAATTGCTCTAGCTATAAATTCAGGTACTATATTGAATAGTTAGGGAGAGAGTGGGCAGACTTGTCTAGTCCCTGCTTTTAGTGAGATTGCTTCAAGTTTCTCTCCATTTAGTTGAATGTTGGCTACTGGTTTGCTGCATATTGCTTTTACTATGTTTTGGTATGGGCCTTGAATTCCTGATCTTTCCAAGTCTTTTAATATGAAGGGATGTGGAATTTTGTCAAATGCTTTTTCAGCATTTAATGAAATGATCATGTGGTTTTTTTCTTTGACTTTGTTTATGTAGTGGATTACACTGATGGATTTCCATATTTTGAACCATCCCCGAATCCCTGGGATAAAGCCTACTTGATCATGTTCAATGATCATTTTGATGTGTTCTTGCATTCAGTTTGAGATAATTTTATTGTGCATTTTTGCATTGATATTTCCAAAAAGGAAATTTGTCTGAAGTTCTCTTTCTTTGTTGGGTCTTTTTGTGGTTTTGGTATCAGCATAACTGTGACTTCATAGAATGAAAGGGGCAGTGATTTTCTTTTTCTATTTTGTGGAATAGTTTGAAGAGTATTGGCATTAGGTCATCTTTGAAGGTCTGATAGAATTCTGCACTAAACCCATCTGGTTCTACAGGTTTTTTGGTTGGGAGACTTTTAATGACTGGCTCTATTTCTTCAGGGGTGATGGAACTGTTTAGATGGTTTATCTGATCCTGATTTAACTTTAGTATTTGGTATCTGTCTAGAAACTTGTCCATTTCATCCAGATTTTCCAGTTTTGTTGGATACAGGCCTTTGTGATAGAATCTGTTTTGTTTTTGTTTTTGTAATATCCTCAGTTTCTGTTGTTACAGCTCTCTTTTCATTTCTGATTTTGTTAATTTGAATACTGTCGCTCTGATCTCTGGTAAGTCTGGCTAAGGGTTTATCTATCTTGTTGACTTTCTCAAAGAACCAGCTTGTGGTTTTATTGATTCTTTTTATAGTTCTTTTTGTTTCTTGGTTGATTTCATCCCTAAATGTGATTATTTCTGACTGTCTACTCCTCTTGGGTGTATTTGCTTCTTTTTGTTCTAGAGCTTTCAGGTGTGCTGTTAAGTTGCTAATGTATGCTCTCTGTTTCTTTTGTTGTTGTTGTTTTTTTTTTTTTTTTTTTTTTATCTTCGAGACAGGGTTTCTCTATATAGTCTTGGCTGTCCTGGAACTCACTCTGTAGACTAGGCTGGCCTTGAACCCAGAAATCTGCCTGCCTCTGCCTCCCAAGTGCTGGGATTAAAGGCATGCGCCACCACCACCCGGTTCTCTGTTTCTTTTTGGAGGTACTCAGAGCTATGAGTTTTCCTCTTTGGACTGCTTTCATTGTGTCCCATAAGTTTGGGTATATTGTGCCTTCATTTTCATTTAATTCTAAAAAGTCTTTAATTTCTCTCTCTCTCTCTCTCTCTCTCTCTCTCTCTCTCTCTCTCTCTCTCTCTCTCTCTCTCTCTTTCTTGACCAAGTTATTGAATAGGGCATTGTTCAGCTTCCATGTGTATGTGACCTTTCTGTTGTTTTTGTTGCTATCGCAGACTAGCCTTAGTCTGTGGTGATATGATAGGATGCATGGGATTATTTCAATCTTACTATATCAGTTGAGGCCTGTTTTGTGACTGATTATATGGTCAGTTTTGGAGAAGGTACCATGAGGTGCTGAGAAGAAGCTGTATCCTTTTGTTTTAGGATGAAATGTTCTATAGATATCTGTTAAATCCATTTGGTCCATAACCTCTGTTAGTTTTACTGTGTCTGTGTTTAGTTTGTGTTTCCATGATCTGCGCACTTATGAGAATGGGTTGTTAAAGTCTCCCACTACTATTATTGTTTGAGGTGCAATGTGTGCTTTGAGCTTTAGTAAAGTTTGTTTTATGAATGTGGGTGTCCTTGCATTTGGAGCATAGATTTCAGAATTGAGAGTTCTTCTTGGTAGATTTTTCCTTTGATGAGTATGAAGTGCCCTTCCTTATACTTTTTGATAACTTTGGTTGAAAGTTGACTTTATTCGATATTAAAATGACTGCTCCAGCTTGTTTCTTGGCACCATTTGCTTGGGAAATTGTCTTCCAGCCTTTTCCTCTGAGGTAGTATCTGTGTTTGTCACTGAGGTGCAGTTCCTGCATGCAGGAAATTGCTGGATCCTGTTTATGTATCCAGTCTGGTAGTCTATGTCTTTTTATTGGGTAATTGAGTCCATTGATGTTAATAGATATTAAGGAATAGTGATTGTTGCTTTGTTGCTTCCTGTTATTTTTGGTGTTATTTTTATGTTTCTGTGGCTATTTTCTTTTGGGCTTGTTGAAAGAAGATTACTTTCTTGCTTTTTCTAGGGTGTAGTTTCCCTCCTTGTGTTGGTGTTTTCCATCTAGTATCCTTTGTATGTCTATATTTGTGGAAAGATATCATGTAAATTTGTTTTTGTCATGGAATTTCTTGGTTTCTCTATCTATAGTAATTGAGAGTTTTGCTGGGTATAGTAGCCTGGGCTGGCATTTGTGTTCTCATAGGGTCTGTATGACATCTTCCCAGCATCTTCCAGCTTTCATAGTCTCTGGTGAAAATTCTGGTGTAATTCTGATAGGTCTGCCTTTACATGTTCCTTGACTTTTGCCCTTACTGCTTTTAATGTTCTTTCTTTATCTTTGCATTTTGTGTTTTGACTGTTCTGTGATAGGAGGAATTTCTTTTCTGAATCCATCTATTTGGGGTTCTGTAGACTTCTTGTATGTTTATGGACATCTCTTTCTTTAGGTTAGGGAAGTTTTCTTCTACATTTTGTTGAAGATATTTACTGGCCCTTTAAGTTCTTAGGTTTGATCTTCTCATCGTGTCCTTGATTTCCTGACTGTTTTGGGTTAGGAGCTTTTTGTTTTGCATTTGCTTTCACTGTTGTGTCAATGTTTTCTATGGTATCTTCTGCAGCTGAGTCTCTCTTCTATCTCTTGTATTCTGTTGGTGATGCTTGCATCTATGACTCCTGATCTTTTTGCTAGGTTTTCTATCTCTTTGTGATTTCTTTATTGTTTCTATTTCCATTTTTTATATTATAGATGTGCTTGTTCAATTCCTTTACCTGTTTGGTTGTGTTTTCCTGTAATTCTTTAAGGGATTTTTGTGTTTCCTCTTTAAGGGCTTCAAGCTGTTTACCTGTCTTCTCCTGTATTTCTTTAAGGGAGTTATTTATGTCCTTCTTAAAGTCTCCTATCATTATCATGTGATGTGGTTTTGAATCAGAGTTTTGGTTTTCTGGTGTGTTGGGGTATCCAGGTCTTACTCTGGTGGGAAAACTAGTTTCTGATGATGCTAAGTAGCCTTGGTTTCTTTTGCTAATGTTCTTGTCATTGCCCCTCAACATCAGGTTGTCTCTGATGTTAGCTGGTCTTGCTGTCTCTGACTGTGGCTTTTCCATCCTGTAAGCCTTTATGTCAGTATTCCTGGGAGACCAGTTCTCTCTGAGAGGAATTTGGGTATGCAGAGCTGTGGCACAGGGCCAGCTCCAGGATGCAGACTGAAACTAGAAGGATCCTGTCCCAAGCTGCTCCTCAGATCCTGTGTCTTGAGGGCTCTGGGTGGGTCCTTTAGAGCAGAAGTCAGGAACTGATATTTTGATAGTTACTATTTAGTTAACTTGTTAACTGTATTTATTGAAACCAGTGTTAATTATTCTTTATGATATAATTTCAGAATGTTCTATTTAGCATATCAGGCTCTCTTAGAAAGGTAAGGTAACGAACTGTATTTTAAATTCAGAATCTTCATTCTTTAGTATTTGTTTCTATACAAGCAATTCTCAATCAGTGACCTTCAGTTCTCAAACTTTTAGGAAATCTATCTTTAAAAGATTTAATAAGTTATTTGAATGCTAAATATAACAATTAACGAGAGTTAATAGAGCATAATATTTGCTCTATTATGTTAAATATCAAAAGTAATTCTTAAGAAAAATTTGATGACCTTAATATCATCATTCTTTAAAATCTTCCTTGGGTGATTATAGGTGAATTGTATCATAAGTAATTATATTCATAAACATATTTTTAAACAACCCAGGCTCTGTTTCTTTTTTTTCACCATAAACTTGTCAGTGGAAAGCAATCAGCATGAGCTGATCCAACATAGATCTTTGTTTTTCTTTTTTTTCTCTGTAGTATAAAAATCTTTTTATCCTGTAAATCCAGGGACAGGCCATTGTCCCAAGTAAAATCCTTAGACAGTCTGAATCCTTCAGAACCCACCTCAGGGTCCTAAAACAATAGATAATGTTAAATATAGTAGCGAAACTTCAATAGCTTTCCCCAATTTTTCTTAGTTTCATCTTGACATTATGTCTGCTTAGTCATAGAGTTTTGGATATGTGGTCAAGACATGGGGTCTTTAGGTCTTATTAATGATGTTCCCTTCACCAAATGTTTTGGTACCATGACAATAAGCCCTTTAATTAAGACAATGACAAAAAAGTGATTAAGACCACCGGTGAGAATAATGATATATGGATAACAACACAATATATTTTAAACACTGGTGCACACCCTCATCCTGAAGATGAATTCTTCACTAAACCCATTTCAGCTGTAAGGTATTTTATTCATTAGAACTTAATTTCCTAATCATTCAACATCCTGATCTTAATTTCCAGAAAGAAAGAGACTATTCTATCTCAAGTTTATACAAATCGCATTCAAAACTTTATCACTTATTCTAAATGAAAGAAACAATCATTTTTTCTCCAGACATGTGTTTTTTTTTTTTTAATCTAAAACTAGGAAGAAGACAGTGGAATGTATTGAGTTAGTTTAAGAAAGAAAATACTTCAGAAAGAAGTGAGTCAAGAAACAACCACCATTATTAAACATTCAGACTTAATTGTCTAAAATTTAGTTTTCACTCTTTTCTGGACAGAAATTGGCTATTTCCTACCTCCACTAATATATACCTTCTTTTTATGATTTTTTAAAGAGGAGTCAAACTGTCTATCTTTCATGTCTATGGGATCCATTCCATGTAATTAACCAAACTCAGTTTGAAAATATTTGGAAAATCTTGCAATGTTGTATATGTACTGATTATGAACAATGTTTCCTTGAACAATGCAGCATAATGATTTATATAGAATTAGATAGTATAGTCTAGAAAACAATTATATAGAAGAACATGTGTAATATACACATAAATATAATTTCATTTTTTATTAAGGACTTAGCTACTCTTGGAATTTGGTACTTTTGGGTGTTCTAAAACCAATGTCCCGTGAATATAATGAGATCCGTGTATTATGCTTTCTTTTGTCCGATTCTTGTACAAATAGACACATAATATATGCTGGTTCTTATGCTGTGCTCAACTATGTGTTAAGACTTGACTATCAATATGCTAAAAATAAGAGACTCACTGCTCACCAGTAATTGAGGAATCTACATTACTGCCAACTTAGAGAACATTGCAGAAGAGGAAGTAGAAAGAATGTTTGTCCAGAGAATGTGTTGCATGCTGTGAAATGCTATCTTGTGGACAAGGCTTAGTTATTGCAGTCACAAACTCTTATTAGCTGTCGTTATTAATATAAGACCTATTAAAAAAAATCAAGCCAGCCAAAATGCCAGCATAGATTGGGCAGATGATCTCCAGGCCACACCGGTTACTGAGGAGCTGTTGGCAGTAGGTACTGTCCAGAGGAGGAAGAACAATTCTTTTTTGATGGAGTGACCTCTGATAGATTTCCCACATTCCCAAGGATGGCCCTACACCCATAAACAACTAGGCATCACTAACTGAACTTAATGCCCTGTAAAAAAATTATATATTTTCAATAATAACTTGGCCAGATACTAGCAAAAGTTTCTGTCCCAGAACACAATCCAACACTTCTTCCAACAGTAATGTCTGTAAACTCTGTAATAGTGATTTTCTTTGAGCCCACATCTACATTTTAATTAAGAATCATCCTGGTATTAGCAAACAGACACTGTTTTGAAAAGTACACAGTTTTTACCATGTGCCATGCTAAATTCTTCATTTACATTGTCTTACAAATCTTCATTATGCACCAAGATTTCCCTATTACTCATTCAGTATAGAAACTGGCTATTATAATAAAAGTTCTCAGGAGCTGTTTGTTTCCAAACTCTTAACTCAAGAACTTTCTGAGAAGGATTTAAGAAAGAGCTCAGGATGGTTAATGATTTAAGAAGAAATGTATCAAAGATTTGACACCCCCAACCAATGACACTGCCCCCTGGCATATATGTAGCAGAGGACTGACTTGTCTGGCCTCAGTGGGAGAAGATGCACCTAGTACTCTTGATGCACTAGGGAAGAAGGATGTAGGGGGTATGTGGTGGGGGTGAGGTGGAAGTAGGTGGGTGGTTTGGTGAGGGGGGGTGGTTGGTTGGGCTGAGTGGGGGAGCACCCTTTCAGAGGCATAGGTGAGGGGGTACAAGGTGAAGATCTCTGGACTGGGAAGAGGGTTCACTGGGTGAACACACTTAGCTTATAGTTTTTCTTTCCAACTGATTGGTGGCCTGATGCAGTAGTAACTTCCAGGTCAGCTGCAGTTGTGTTTGTACTAGTGAGAGTCCAGCAGCATGGAGGTAACACTACTTGCACCTCAGAGCTGAATTATCTGCCTCTGGAATTGCCTTGTTCACAGAGTAGCAAATGATATTTTTGCTTTTCCTCTAAAAATCTTTGCTTGTCAGGGACCCTCATGAGCTCTGAAGTACAAATTCTCACCAGACTGAGCACTTGGAAGGGGACCCAGATTCCCACACCTGATTTGTAAATGATTCAATCTGACTTCCTTTCGAACACAAGGCTTTCAGGAAAATAAACTTTATGAATATTCACTTCCCTTTTGTATGTTGAACTTGTATGAACTTCATTTCTAGAGAAAACAAAGTCATAGGTTGGTGCATTTTGCTAAGTTAGGAAAATTTTATTATTTAGTTTTCTAGACATCTTGTCCTCCATCATGTCTACCTCTTAATTTTTCATTTTCTCTGATGTTCTTCCCAGAACTGGAGGTAGTTTTCAAAGGATTCTACTTTCAGCTTTTCATGCTCATGCTTAAAACAAGGATGTGCAAAAGTGTCAGGAACTCACCAGTGGAGTGAGCCTATCCACTTTGGACCCTGCAACAGATCTAAATCGGTAGCTTCTCTTCTAGTTCTGCTGCCCACTTGAGTTCTGGTGACCCTTTGTGATCTATGCAGGGATCCTTGGCTGGAGATTGACTGAGAAGGACTTTGCACTGTATGAGTTATTCTTTCTCTGTTCTTCAATTTGGTTTACTCTATACTTGATTTCTTTTTACTCCTTCCAACCTTGGCACCTGATAGGAATGAGAACATGGCAAACAGAACAGACAAGTTCACAATAATCTGGGGTAGTTTGGAGGGTGGAGTATGAAAAGTTTACACTGATGGAAGGGGGTGAGGTCAGGGACTTGTGAGTTGTCTGTATAGCAGGGAGCCTCAGGGTTTAGGAGATTAGGAGATTCATGCTTTCTGTTTTCTAGGCTGACAGGATCACTCTCCTTTCTCAGTGCCCTGAGAACTTTTCTCAATTGGCATTTCTTCAGAAAATCACCTCTCAGCCATTTCATCTAAAGGAAGAAACACTCTGCACTCTTTATGCTCTCAGCTCAATGGGTTTTAAGCTCATTTGCCTGTTAACCACTATTGGAAATACACTGTTGCTTGTGACCTCATGTGATGGGTAGAGATGACTGCAGCAAGATTCTGGAGAACAGTGTCTTCAGAACTATGCATGTGATACATTCCATCTCTTTATAAATGTATCACATTCTATGGTAGTTATGGTTATTTTGATTCATTAAAAAATGTGGGTAAGTCCCTTTATATTGATCTCATTAACAACTGAATGCTATCATAAATCCTGCCTTCTCCTACTTTTTTTTTATTTTTATATAACAGACATGTTCTAGCATTTTGGTTTTCACTGTAAATTTGTTCTACATTTATATTTTGTTTATATAATGTAAAACTATGTCTTTTTCAACAACACGGTAAGGTCCCATAGGAGTAAAGAAATGTCTCTTTTGATAGGTTCACCACTGTTGTAACTGCAGTGCTGAGAAGACATAATAGGAACTCATAAACTGTTTGCTGAATGATAAAGCAAAAGAATCAAATGCTCTTGAAAGAAAACAATTGCTTCTGAACAACTTAGGCAAGTTCTGTGTACTTATCACTAGGAAGAGGAAGAGCCCCAATTGAAATGTTATAAACTGAAATGTCAGGCTATGCTGACCACAGGATTTAGACATTTTAAAGACTGCATCATTTGCAGGCTTACTTTAACATTTGCCTACTAATGTTTTAGGGGATGTCAGCAATAGTAAGATTCTAGCTCAGAATATAAAGCACATCTGCTACAGGACAGCAGTAGGAGATGCTGAGCACAGTCTACCATGGGATTGGGAGGATTCATGGTGTCCTCCAAGACTGAGGCATTAACTCACATGGTGGAAAGATCCAGGGGTATTTAAAGAGGTATAGACTTACTTGGGTGGATGAACATTCCAGTCCAAAGATGATGTTTTAAGGGGGGAGTGTCTTTTGATTTTTTCTCTTTTTCTTTCATTCTTTCCCTTTTAAGATAAAGTCTTGGTGTGCATCTTTGTCTGGAATTCAATATGCATTCCATCTTGGACTCAGATGTGGCATTCTTCCTGCTTCTGCCTTCTACAGCTGGGATTTCAGTTGTGTGCCATCCTGCCCAGCTGCAGTTATTCTTGACATCAGTTCTGTTTCTTGGAGCCTGTAGCTGCTAGACTCAGAGGTAAAATTATCAACTCCACTGAGGTGTTTATGAGACGAGGCAAGACAGCAGAAGACCAGTATCACTTTTACTTTTTTGTATCCTAGAGATGAGTAGAAAGCACAACCCCAGGATGCTGGAGGAGTCAGTAAGGCAATATTGAGGCTGCTTTGGCAGCTGCTCTTGCAGCATGGGTGTTTGAGGATGACCAAATCACAGAATGAGAGGTTTGAACCTAAGTCAATATTAGTGGCCACCACCACCACCACCACCACCACCACCACCACCACCACCACCATCACCTCTACAATTACATCCATAGTCCAGGTGACCATAGGATTTGTCTCAGAGGTATATACATCCTATATTTCTTTTTTGAAAGTAGTATCTCACCTTTTATGGGGTGTGATTTTTAATTTTTCCCTAAGTCTTGGGCTCTTGTTTTTCTTCTCAGATTTACCCAGATCCATAAATCATAGGGCAGGATTGTGTGCTCGCTGCTCCTACCTGCGTAGGGCCATGAAGCACAGGAACAGGTCATGTTTCTGTCACTTTGGCCTCATGGGTCCCTTTGCTTTCCTTGCTGTCTTGCTGCAGTTGCATCTCCCAGCTCCCTCTCCTATGTAGGCGGGACATTTGGGGGAGCAATTGGTGCAGTATTTTTAAATCAGAAAAATGTTTCAACACTGCTGTTCAACAGTTCCTCAGCTATTAAGATGATTCTTGTACGTTTGCCAGACTCACAAGTGACTGGCTGTCTTTATTCCCCTCGCCTGCTGGGGAAATGAAAAGCACAGAGAGCCAAACTTCAGGTGGCACATTCTTTGAAAGGTGCCACACTTAGTCCTAGAAGTATAGGACATGCGTGGTCTTTATGGATGGAGATACCCTTGCAGTGGTGACCCCAAGTGGTATTAGATGTAACTAGAAAGGGCATGAGGTGTGGTGCCTTAAACAAACCTGCAGAAACAGAATGGCTCTGAACAGCAGTGAGTCCTGTGAGACTGTCTCAGTCGGCCTGGCCTGTGCCAGTCTCCCATGGAAGGTGCCTTAAAAACCTCTGGAAACCAGTGGGAAGCCTGTTTGTCGTCAGCCCCCAAGGTTAACAGTGGAGAGATCAGTGGACTGAGAACCACAGAAGGGAAGCAGATCTGATATGATTGTGCCGTCCTGTAGGGATTAATCTCTGTGGTGTCCTCTCTTTTGAAGTAGTTTCTAAGATGAAAGGGATGGAAGTGTTTGGGAAAAGCCCACCCTCTGCTTTCTGCTATAAGTGGTCTTTGCTAAGGAAGAGATCATCCATACCCGTCACTGCTGGCTGTGCAGATGATTCTCCTTTTCCCTTTTTACTTTTTAAAGGTGCTGGGATTTGAACCCAGAGTTTTGTGTATGTTTGACAAGTTCCCTGTCCTCGAGCTATACTCATCCTGTATATGTTTTTAAAAGTTTTGACACAGAGTCCCATAACCTTTCACTGCTGCCATTTCCTGGGTGTTAAGGAAGAAAGAATACATATACCCAGGCAGCAGGCTCACCAAGCTCATTAAGTTACAACAAGGGACAGTCTGGGTTCAAATCTCTGTCTGGTTCTTGTCAGCTGTGCATGATGTTGGCACGTAGTCTCCAAAGCCTGGGCTCCTCATGTGGAGAAGGGAGTAATGACCATGTCCACACTATGGGGTCATTATGTGTAAAGTGTAAAACAATGCATGTAAAATGTTTTAGCCTGGGTTTTTACAGAAATGAGTCTTGTATAGACTGTAGCCATCATTAACACAAGCAGTGTTAAAGACGAGGCTTACAGAAGGTGGTCCCTAAGTCACACATCTTCCATCTCTACATCTGCCCACTCAGGGCCTTATTTTTTACCTGCTAATAAAATCTTTTCAGAAAAGGGAAATCTGATGAGTGTTCACTTTCATGATTTTTAAGTGGGCATATACTTTGTCTCTTGGAAACTGGCATGCCTTTTTCAGGGACAGCTGCCTCTGTCAGAACCATTTTGGGATGAGCCCCTTTTGTTTTCAGATCACCTTGCTCAAAGGAGAGCACAGCCTGTGACTGCTTTCATTAGCAGTTCAAGATAATTGTCACACATGTCTGGGAGTTGTGACAGGAAGGATGCAGTGCCCTAACAATCAGAAGGAAAGGTGATTTTCAGCTCTGTCCCCTCTCCACAACATGGCCCTGTACTATGATTGGGTTTTGGGTTTCGATTTTTCTTTTGCTAAGCATGTCAGGGGGAAAGTCCTGGAGGAAATAATTTCTATAGGAAAGGCTGATCAAACAAGATAGTTGATGGGAAAAGCTTCTGCACTTGGCAAGCCAGAAAAATACATTCCACAAACATTTGAGGACATAAAAAATCAAAAGGAATTTGTTTCTATTACTTTAAGCTGTCAGATTAGAACGATTGTATAGTAAGGGGGGCATGGAAGCTCTGTTTTAATGAACTGTGGTAATATAGAAAATGGTACGCTTTCTGTAGGTCTAAACCTAGATCAATCAACATCTCAAATAGGTCATGATCAAGCCTTGAGGGAACCTAGACCAGATAGTGAGTAATGGTATTTGTCAGGGGTTAATCCCCATGCTGTGATTGTATTATGTCTGGGCCATATCGATTTCATGACTGCCCTGATACCCTAGGAGGTTAACTCCTTATAAAAAGTGACCAGAAACATTTGAAATAGTGGTTGCTCTGGTATACATGACCATCAGTCACAAGACACTGTTACTGTTGGTGTGGCACTATTCAACTGGTACTTGGGGTCATAATCTAACCTAGCTTGCCACAGAGGTAGACAGTTATTATCTTGGCTCTCTAATATACCACATAACTCTCACAATAGCACACTGCTTTCCCACAGCTCATCTATATTACTACCTTACTGGGATGTTATTATAATACCAAGCTAACCATTTTGTCATAAAAACATTTAAGAAGCAGCACAAACAAAGCAGTTGATATAGGTCCTGACATACGGCAAGCATTACAAACATACTTCTCATATTATTAATATTTTTAAACCATAAGATCTTGGTACTTGAAGGCAGGTTAGATGTCATTAACATTAACATGTTGTGGTTTCCATCACTGACAGAGGGTATCAGATAGCTTAGTTGAACAATAAAGTCAAGTTCTTAACATGCAGCACACTGTTCTAAAAGTATATTTTTGCATGATCAGGGCTCCTGGATTCCATCAGATTCTGAGAGATTTCATCTCTAATCACATTTTGAACATCATTTTTAGAAGGCCATTTTTAGATTCTGAGTTTTTTTTAAATGACTGTAGATGGTTGTGTATATTACTATATTCTTACACTCTCCTTCTGAAATTAGTAATTAGAAAAGAACAAAAAGAAAATGCTTACTTTGGCTTGACCTCTAGCCGACTGCACACTCCCTTTCCCAATGATTCTGGCTGTGATTTTTCTGTGTCAGGAGGCAAGTGTCCCTTTCAGAGCAGCTTGGTGACTGCTGGTGTTAGGTGGCATTGCCTCACAAGCGTCATCCACATGGGGTGGGTTATAGCATGCTGGACAGCTGGGGAAGCAATGTTAACCAGGAACAGAAATTGAGACATTCTTCAGAGGTTGTGGGAGGAGGAGCAGATGATTATCAGGAATCCCAGAGGGTGCCGGGTAACTAGGGCTCAATTCTAGGCTGGCAAAAATAATCCTAGGGTGTTAGAGTTTGTTTTTCTGTTGCTATGATAATACAATTTGAACAAGAGTAACCTGAGTAGTAAACTGTTTATTTTAGCTGACTCTTCCAGATACACTCTATCACCTAGCAAAGTCAGAGCAAGAACTCAAGGCAAGGACTGGGAGTCAAGACTTAGAGACCTTGGAGGGATGCTGATTACTGACACTCTCACACTGGCTTATGCTCAGCTGTTTTATATATATATATATATATATATATATATATATATATATATATATATATATATATCTCACCTACAATAAGCTGACCCTCCCATACCAGTTAACAATCTAGACAAATGGCCAAAGAAACATTGGATCTAGGAAGTCCTTCAGCTGAGAGTCCTTCTTCCCAGTTAACTATGTCAAGTTGACCAAAAAGAACCGGCCATGACAACGTGTGAGGGAGCTCAGTGGTGATGGAGAAGTGGGTCTAGAGAGGATTAGTTAGATACTACCAATGCCCACTCATTTCTGCAAAGAGTGGGTAGGAATCAAAAAAGGGAGCAAGAGACTCTTTTTTTTTTTTCCTAAGGTGTATGGTTATAGTCTCAAAGAAGACAACCAATGAATAGACATTCACATTTAATCATTATTGGCTTTGGAGGAAGGGGCCTCCAGTTTGCTTGATGGAGGTTGAATATACAAAGAAAGAATTAGCAAAAATGCAATATGGCACTGTTCTTGTAAGTAGGCTCATTAACTCTGTTATATTCCCTAAGTATGAGTTAAATGTTAAAGATGAGTCAGCTCCTCTGGTTACAAAGAAAGGAACCAATACCCATCCCCTAAAGGAATTAATCTTTGAGGTAGAGAATAAAAATAGATAAATAGTGCCATTACTTTTGACAGGGCAGATAATAGGGCTGGATAATTCTGTGTTGTAGTGAACATCTGAGAACACTACCTGATTTTAGTTCCCAAGAAGGAGTGTCTTCCTCATTTCCACGCTTCCAGGATATTTGTGAAAGGTCTTTCATACTTTCATGAGCAAGCCTTATCAAACTTGAGTTTTCCTTACTTTAGTCTTCCTAGATGAAGTGACTCTTAACGAAAGAGCAAACTCCCATCATGCCTTGCCCCTCTTGCTTTCCTTCTGAGTCTTACTATGAAGCTTTGAACTTACAGCTCTCCTAGGAGCCACTAACTGCTAGAGGCATTGCTGCCTCCTCCCCCACCATTCTCTTCCTCTTCCATCTCCTTCTTCATTTCTCATTTTATAAGCATATACTAATATATTTTTACAAAATAATGAGTTTCACTGCTCTGTTTTCATACATGCACATAGTATGCTTTGATAACATTCATCTGATGCCCTCACCACTCTGCCCCTACCAGGTGTCATCTTCCTTAGATGCCCCACCTTCTCTTTACTTGCAAGCATATATAATTGTGTCGGCAGCATTTTGATGTGGTTTTGTCATTCTTTATTCGTTTGCCTTCTTCCTAGTCTCCTTGGATCCTCTTTCTTATAAATTCAAATAATTTTACCCAAATTTTCTCTCACCTTTGTAGTGATTGTTAGTCACATTTCAACTCTCTGCAGGGAAACTTTCCTCCCTCCTTGTCTTTGCACAGTGCTTTATGCTTTCTTTGTATTTTATTGTTTTTATGGCATCTCAAGTAGAATGTTTTACCAAGAAGGAGCTGGAGAAGTGTGACTCTGACTTATCTTTGTTTTCTGGGCACCAATGTCATGACTTGCTAGTGTGTTAATGTGGAACATGCATAAGCCATCTCTGGGCTAGGTCATTTGTGTTTGTAAATGCCCACTTCTCTGGCACACCGGAGACTGGTGTTTCTGGCTGTATGTGTTCCACAATAAGGATGGGAGAGGAAAGAAATGCAAAGCCTGCAGAAATCAGCACTGGTGGCACCAATCTTAGTGACAGAACCCAAGCAAGCAAGCCTGCAGAGTGGGTAGCAAAAACTACCATTGCTCAAGAACACATTCACATCAGAATAATTAGGAACATATTTTGATGATAGCTTCCCCTATGGCCAGGGCATTTGCTTTTCTAAATCAGGATCCTGAAGGTCTGATAGATGTGTTCCAGGACATATATCTGTGAACATTTTCCTCTTTGCCCTTCTCAACTTTGAATAGTATACAGATATTTTGCTCTTTTATCCTCTTTGTTTCTGGTGTTTGATTTATAGCTTCCTTACATCTTTCCACCAACCTCAGCATCTATGTCTCCCTTTTTGGAGCTTTTAATTATCCTTGTTTTATAGTTTTTGTCAGTTAGACCTCCATCCTTGAGCAACTCCATGCCTCCTTGACAAAATCCCTGAGATAACTACACAGATGGAAGTCATGTTAGACCAGAAAGACATCTCTGGAACCTTGTGGGCCTTGAGGTTTGCAATGATTTCAAATTTTTGAGGGATCAGTTCCTGTGTGTGTGTGTGTGTGTGTGTGTGTGTGTGTGTGTATGCAACTTGCCCAAAGAGAGTTTCTATTTCTAAGGATGCAAAACATTTCTTTACAAAAGCTCAAAGGACTGGGACATCAAATAACTCTTACAAAACAACATTTTGATGAGTTAAGTGTAAATGAATCAGAAACATATGGATTGAATTTCCCTTAAAATACACATGGGTTTAAAAATTAAGGGGAAAAGTGCTTGGCAAAGTTCTCTTTGGGTTTGGCCAAGTCTGATTCCTTTGAAAACTAGTTAAAGACATGATGCCAATCTCAGAATGCTTCTGGGTTCACACATCTCTGGTTCAAAGTGCTCTCATCTTCAGAATCCTCTGTGTTCTCCTTTTGTTCACTGCTGTCAGGACTGTGTTCTCTCAGTAGTTCTAATCACAGTGACATCTACGGACATAAAGTGCCTGAACTCCTCTTCTACCGCACAGGAACTGCCCAGGACTAGTAGACAATATAGAACTTCCATAGTAGAAATAATTTTCTTTACACCTACATAAAAGTAAATCCAGTGGGTCCTTACTCAGAAATCCACAGTCTGGGACAAAGAGGGCATACATTTAGATAGAAGGCAAGAGACAGATGAATGTCATATGGGCCAGCATCTTGGTGGCCCAGAGAATTCACCCCAGATGGCTCATGTAGCTTTTCTTCTTGGTGGCATTCAGACTTTCTCACCATTTCATATGCTGTAAAATGTACTGATGCGTGTACTTAAAGAGATGCAGATATGATCAAGGGGGAATTAAATTGATAAAGACTGTAACAACGCTGTATAGCCCAGGGCTGAAAGACAAAAGGCAAAGGGAGTCAGCACAGCCCAGAGAGAACTGGAACCATCAAGAGAGGTCACTATTTGGGTGGTCAATGGCATTCATTTGAGTAGGAAAGAGTAGGCAAGAACTCAGATGAGAGACCTATGATAGAGTTGGTGGCACTGAGTAGCTAGGGGACATTGGTCAGAAAATGTGGGGTTCAGACAAAGAAATGGAACACCATGCAGCTGAAGAAGTTCTCTCTGTGACAGAAGATGACAATGTAGGCAGAACTGGGGCATCCACACTGTTCTTCAGAGACCTTGAGAAGTGAAGGTAGTGGGGTGAGGAAACATTTTATCTTCAAGGTATGAATGCTTAGAGATTACGTGGAGAAAATGTACCCAATGCATGTTTTCTAAAGATACAAAAGGACTGGTTTGGGGAAATTCACTGGAAATGTGTAGGGGAGATAATTCACGGGGAAATCCAGCAGAGATTTAATGGTATTTCTGCCAGATTCATTTGATACAATAGAGACTTACATTTTTTTTTAAATCAAGCTACCGTTTTAGGAAAGATAATCTGAAATTTTTGCATAAAATAAATGCAGAAGGGAAGAGTTTGGGGATTGGTAGTCAGTGTGTACAGAGATGGGTAGAAAGACCTGGATAAAGTTATATATTGGATTTTATTTGGGTTTGTATTTCAAAAGCACTTAGAATAGGACCTGGCAAAGAGAAGCACCAGTCAATACTTGTTACTATAAACAAGATTGTTAACACTAAAGTCAATTCTGAAATTTCTATGAAGCCATATTTCCTTTGTCCTGATTCTTGGTATAACTGTGAAACTAAGACTGTTCTAAAATAGTTCAATGTTTGGATTTTCAGCAGAATAGTGTATTTACAGTAAAAAAAAAATCAAGCAATATCAAAAGATTTGTACTGAGATGTGGGAACTACTGGGAGGGTGTATTCTTATATACAATGTCCCCTTCTACCCCTAACTGTTCCTTTTCAGTGGCTATTCATACAACGTGCTGTCTTGCTTGTTCTGTCTTGATATAGTATTTATTGATTTCTTGCTTCTTTATGGTTTGATGGTATTTTAATCAAGCTAAAACATAATGGGTTATTTTGTCATCATGATTCATAAATATTGTTTTCTGTGAAACCAAATAGTATACCATGATTGCCTGTTTTTGTTACAAAGAGTTTTGTTTTCCTTCAAGTTTCTAGCTGGGACCAGTTTTTAAGTTGCTAGCCACAGATTTTAATTATTCTCAAATGTTCATCTCATGTGTTCTGCCATTGTTCCTTGCAAGCTCCCCCAACACTCCTGATCCAACTGCGAGTGTGTTTTATGGCTTCATCCTAAGAAGTTAGGATGGTTTCTCTGGGACTTAATTTTGTCTTTCACTTTTGAAATTAATCTTCCCTTCATCTCTTTTTCTTTCATTGCGAGAGTACATTTCAGAATGGGAGTATCAAAAAGAACATGCCAGTTTGATTTTCTGCTTATTTGCATCCAGACATTCATCTTTATAGACTTTGGCTGTTAGCTTGACTGACTTAAGACTTGGTCAGTGGCTTCTCCTTCCCTCTGAGTTTTGAAGATAGTCTTTCTGGTGAAAATTCCATGGTTACTTTTTCCTTGATCCTTTAGTTAATTAATTTATTTTTCTAGTACCCGTGTCTTTCTTTTCTAGCCCAGTCTTCTGCAATGCCCAGTGATGTGTGTGCTGTAGGTGTGTGCTAGGTCACTCTCCTGCATATGCATGCCTATTTTATAATGTCAGTGGGTTTCCTGTACTCTCCATTGCTCTGTCATTTATTTATAATTTTCCTGTATTGTCCCCTCTGATTTTCCTTCTGTCATTCATGTTCATGATATGTTAGACCTCCTTATTTGGCCATTCCCATTTTCCTTCCCTGTGTTTCCTATTTTAGCTTTCGTAAATTTCATGTCTTCTGAATTTTTATTTTTTTTAATAAAAACCATTGATATTTTAAATTTCAAGAGTGTTTTTTTACTAATTTTTTTCTCATAGCTTCTTCTTGTGTTAAAAAAGCAATTTTCAGCCGGGCAGAGGTGACGCATGCCTTTAATCCTAGCACTTGGGAAGCAGAGGCAGGTGAATCTCCGAGTTCGAGGCCAGCCTGGAGAACAGAGTGAGTTCCAGGACAGCCAGGGCTTCACAGAGAAACCCTGTCTTGAAAAAAAAAACAATAGAAAAGCAATTTTCATATCTCTGATATTCTTAATTAAAATATTCTATAAGGTTGTTTTCTGTTTCCTGAATCTGGTTTCTTCCAAGTCTTCTTTCTTTTCTATTCATTTCATCCATCAGACTGGAAACTGCCAGACTTCACCACTGTAGTCAGTGCAGTGAGACTTTGCACTGGCTGATCCATTCCTAAGTAAGACTAAGAATTTTATACTTCAGTCTAGTTAGATAGAGAAATAGGAATTAAAAGAAGGAATACATTGGCACTAAGAGAACAATCTCGTCTGACCTTCCAAGCATTATGTTAAAGGAAATAAGAAACAGTGTATGCCACAAATTTGGGATTAACAATTCTTTTTTTTGTCAAGCATGTCTGTAGTGACAAAAGCAGATGGTCAGATGTCAGGAACCAGGGTCTGGTGGAGAATTTGGTTGTAGAGAAAATGGGTAGACATTAATGATCATGGAAAGTCTCAGGTGTTTATTGTGGTGGTTGTCATAATACTATACATCTCAGTCAAAACTTATCAAGCATTACAGCTAAAATTTGCCATGCTAATTTTATTATATGAATACTTTAAGATGATGAGAGTAAAAGTGAATTGCAAATTCTGTATTTATGGGTGGAGCTTATTGATTTGGAGTTCTGAATGGCACTTACCTCACATCATTTTATTAACAGCATCCTCTGAATGGCAGCATGGAGTGGTCTTCTCTGAGCCCAGTGATCAGCATTGGAGGAAGTAATAATATATTTGTGTTATACAAGGGTCAGCCTGGAAATATAAGCTTCCAATGACTCTAGTTTAATCATTACCACTTCCTACTCTGTCCTTCGGATTTAAATCTACTTGCCACTTTTTAATTTCTTAAGCAGCTCAATTAACTGCATATCTAATTTGAATCTTGAATACCCAAATCTACCTACAGTGTAGATTTTTACACAGATTCAAAAAGAGAAAGAAATTAAAGGGAGAAATACTTTGCTGGACCATGATTTTATTAGTTTAATTTTCTTTCTGGGGTATTTTAATCTTTTTAAAAATAATCTTTAATTATTTTTAAATTTAAAATGTTCAGAATGTGATGGAGCAGACTCTCTTCCTCAGGTGTCAGCAACGCCATCTTATGTCATGCTATGGAGATGTTAGTGTGCGATCCTTACGTCTGCATGGGCAGTAGAACTGTTTTAGGTGAGGCTGAAACTTCAGCCTAATTACTGGCCTCTTTGCTTCAGTTTCCCATTTCTCTTCCAGAAATAACTGTCTGTCTGGTGATAAGGTGGCAATTCTATGTGTAAGTTAGTGCTTTACAAATATTATTAAAGATAGGAATAACATATTCACTGACATTTCCGTTTTAAATGACACAAATATCAAGGTATGGTGTATTCTTTGTATTCTTTGGTCATTTGATTTTCTTTTTTGGTCACTCAAGTTTGCATTTGAGATTCACTTGTATGAATGGGTAGAAACTAACTCATTCATATTTATATCTGCAAAGCATTGCATGCTTTCATTCTATGGAATGAATAAAATAGCTAGCATATGTATGTCATATTCCACAAAAGACCAAATAGGGACAGTTTGTTGTTACGTATAAAGTGATCATATAAGGCAAATACATTCTAACCTTTCTTTGTGTTAACGTATTTAAGAAAAGACATTAGCAGGTTGCCCTGGTGTGGACTTTTATATTATAAACAAGCTTAACTGCATCAACATATTGCTAGATCCTTCTAAAAACGTTCCTGATTCAGGAGTGTTATGAAGGTCCAAGGATCTGAATTTCTAGTAAATTTGATGCTATATCTTGACTGTCCTTACTTCAGCTCCAGGATTACTACTGATGGATGAAATTTTGGCCATTGATACACACACACACACACACACACACACACACACACACACACACACACACATACACACAGGGTTCGGAATTTCCAAACTGTTTTTCAGAGTGTGTCCATTAATACACACTTACACCATTCTACTATTAATAAATTCCTATTTCTCACTAACTTGAAAAACCTTATTTTATTTATATGCAACATCAGTTTTCTCTCTCCTCCCAGTACCGCCTCAACCCTCTGCAACCACCCCTTCCTTCCCTCCCCTTCTCCCCACTACACCTCCATCCTGCTCTTAGGCCCATCTGGTCACTGCAGGACTAAGCACATACTCTTCCACTGAGACCAGACAAGGCAGTCTATTTAGCAGAATGGAGTCAAAGGCAGGCAGGCAGTTCACAGATTCAGGGAGAGCTCCCTCTCCACTCCTGTTGTTGGGGATTAAGCATCCAAAAATTTACTGTTAAGTTTCTTTAAAGTTGTTGTTAATCTAGGTCTTGTTTCAATGTAAGTTTTTTTCTAACAGTGAAATTAGCATTATTTCTTATGTATACCTTCCATCCTTTCCCTTTTCTGTGAATTTAATACATTTTGTCTTTTCCTCCCCATTTAGACCCTTTTTAAAAATGTAGAATTATTTACACATTATGGACACAAAAATTTACTCTTCTACTGGCTTGCAAATACTTTCAGTTCATCACTAAATCTTTTTCTTTCATCTTGTATTGTGTGTGGGTGGAGGCAATAGGGTGGTATTTAGATGCCATCGTGCTTGCATGCAAGGCGTAGGTCAACCTGATAGGTTCATTCTCTTTTATTAGGTGGGCTATGGAAATTGAACCCAGGTTGTTAGGCTTAGGGGAAAGTGCTTTCACTGACTGAGTCATCTTCCTGGCCCTTGGTTTATGGTATTTGGATGGGAAGTATGAAATGTTAGTGAGGTCATCATTAACAAAATACTTTGTGATTTGTGCCTTTTTTTTTCAAGAGTGCTTTCTCTGCTCAGAGAATATGAACATGTATTTATATAAATTAAATATTTTACTTTTATTTAGCATTTATTACTAAAACACTTTATGATCTGGCTATAGAAGAGAAAGTTTCTCATCTCCTGCTCCAAATTATCATCCTTAAGAGTCCAGGCCAAAGATTTAGGGTGCACAGTGATCAAAGCGGAACACTTTGTGAAAAATTATATGTTCTTCATCCTGCAAGAGAATCCATTCTCATTCTTCACGCTCTACACAGGTGCTGCCTGAAAGGAAACCACAACCTGAAATCCATCTATATTTTGGCTATGATTAACACTGTCACTTAAAACATGATTTTAGTTTTATTCATGTGTATGTGTGTATGGTTGAATTTGAGTGTGTGTTGGTACATGCAGGTGCCTGCAGAAGCCAGAATGTGTTGTCTAGTGAGCTAGAGTTGTAAGCCTGTAAGCCATTCCCTGTGAGAGATGAAAATGGAGCTCTGGTCCTCTGAAAGAGCAGAGGTACTCTTAACACCCGAGTCCTCTCTGTAGCCTACCCCCATGATGTTTACGACTTCTGTAATTAATTCTTCCAAGCTCCCTGTTAAGTAAGTTTTGATACTATTTTTCATAAGGACTGATTAACTGAGCTATCACAGTTCCAAACTGGCAATACATTCCGAAGGGGGGGGGGGGCGGCGGCGGGGGGAAGCACAGAATTTAGATCCAGAAGTGCTGCTTTTGAGTTCCCAACCTTCATGCTTACTAGGTGAATGACCTTGGGCAGCTTTCTTAAACTTGAGACTTGGTTTTCACATAAGCAAAATGCAAACACTAATAATTCTTGCCAATATCAGGCTAACAGGGCTATTGTTAGAAGCTAATGAGGTATGAAAGCATGATTTATAAATTATAAAATAATATGCACATGTTCATCATCATTTCTGATTCTCACAGGCTCTTTCAATGATTTTCTCTAACCTCTGAAGGGACTTTATGCAGGTTTAGAAACTAGCCACCAACTGTCTATTGCATTATTAATATTATTGGATTATTATTGCTAAGATAATCATTATTGCTTCAACATATGTCTCATTTGACAATGACCTGTGCCTCCAGACACTGCTATTATCTATGAGAATCATTGCTGTGGGACCTGGGCACCTTTGGGAGGGGTAGAGTGCAGGGCAGGTGAAGATATGAAGATGCTTCTCTTGTCTCACTCAAATTCCACGTGATCTCAATTCCCTGAATGCCAGGGTAGTGCTGATCATGCCTAGAATCCCACCCAAACCACAATGTACACATGCTGTTATTTCTTCCTGAGTTCTCCCCTTAATTAGAAATGTGGGCTAGAAGCTGCTGTGATACAGAAGACAAGAACATATAGTATGTCCAAATCCTGCCCGCTGTTCACAGTTTTCTTATTTCTCTTTGTAGAAACCAAATTTGTTCTTGTAAATATTTCCTTTGTGGGTTTCTTTCTGTCTTTCTGCCTGTCCCTTTCTCTCATCTTTTATGAGGGAACAAATATCAGAATATATTGTATGAAAACTTTAAAAAGTTCTAAAATCTTGTCGGAGGAACTGATAATCTATTTCAGGACATGGGGAAGTTCACTTGTAGGAGCCAGTAAGGTCAGTGAACATTAAGCCTTTACTTTTTGTTTTTATTCTTTTTGTACATGTCATCTTAAGCATGCACATTGGTTTTGTTTTTGATGGTGGTTTGTTTTTTGTTTTTGTTTTTTCCAGTTTACCATACATTCAGCTATCCTAAGAGTGGTTGGTTTGTAAGACTTGTGTCATAAGGTTGAAGGGTGGTATAAACCTTCATTGGCTTTGTAGTCAGCTAACTGTCTCAAACTAGCTTGAATGGAGCTTTGCCCTTGATGCTGGATTAAGATATATTTAGATAAGAAGCTAATTTGTTTTCTGCCCTTTCTCCATCTAAGGACAATTCCCGTAGTACCCTCATAGATAGAGATTAACTTGCATGTTTTGTAGCCTCAGGAGTTCACATAATTTACAATGTAAACTCATAAAAATAGATATCTAGAGTGACTATTGACCCACAGGTATCTGCAGTTGGTTGGTTTCTATATCCTAGATTAAGCTGAACTGGGCCATTGTGTTCTGAACTGCAATCTGAATTTTCTTCAAGGTTAAACTCTTTTTCTACAGAATGGAAAACACGAGAATTACCAAAAACAGTGACCATGATATGTTTGCCAGATAAAACATAATTGTTTTATTTTTCCCCTTTGTACCATTAAGAGATTTATTGTCTTCTATTTATTTTCAGCACTTTTCTTCATTTCTGGGAAGTCTGACTTGCCTAAATCATTATTGCATCTGAAGAGAGTTTTGCAGACAGATTTCCGGTAATGGGCTCGAATAATGTCTCCACTTGGCATTTCATAATGGCCATTTATGGCATAGAGAGGGGCAATGTGTCTTATATGTTTCCTCAGAAGCAAATACGATTAGCCTCAGGGGTCTAGTGGCATTGTCTGAAGCAGCCCACCAAACATTTTAAATTTCTTTATAACCACATAGTAAGGAAAAATTTGCATTCCACATCATAATATATGAGTGTTTCCTTAGTTACAAAAATGTTTTAAGATGTTAATTGATGTTGCAGGCACGTGGGGCATTTTTATCCTGCACATTGGTTCTGTTAAGTTTGACTTTATCGGGTAGATGAATAACTAGTTTTAGATGACTGTGGTTTGGAAATTGGGAAACTAGATTTGATTTTGATTTTCTCACTTTCAAAAATCCCTGAAAATGGTCTGGAGAGATGGCATAGTGGTATGAGTGCTTGCTATACAAGCATAAGAACTAGAGTTCAAACCCCTGGGCCCAAGTAAGAAGCTAGATATGATGGTGTGAACTTGTAAATCCAGCGCTGTGGTGCTGGAGGCAGAGATGACAATGCATGGGCTTGTTCAGATCCAGTCTAGTTCTTGGGCTAGTGAGAAATGGAAGGGATAGAGAACAATAGAGGCAGAAACCCAGTATTTTCTCTAGTCTCTGTACATACACGTTTATGTACAAATAGATAAACATGTAACACACACACACACAAGAAATAAAATACAAATGAAGAAGCCAGCCAAACAATTAGGTATCTTCTGGAACTGGATCTTTGTAGAATGTAGATCTTTGGTTGTAAAATGGATTGCTTGGATAATTAAATCTACAGTTGGGGATTTGTGTGTGTACATGTGTGCATGTGTACGTGTGTGTTTGTGTGTGTGTGTGTATGTGTGTGTGTGCGTATGTTTTATGCTAAGGTGAAAAGACTGATTTAAATCAATGGGGAATTTTAAACCCACAAATGTTCTAAAGATGTTTAATCATTTTCATGAGTCTGAATTTACTCTCATTTTGCAATAGTTCCATTTTTTCGTGCGAATTCCTTGAGGATTTTTGGATACCTTTTTCTCATGGCAATAGAAACTTTAGAATAGACTTTAGAAGCAATGATTCTCGCAGGAAACACTTGAGGCAACAGCCAGCCCCAGGTTGTCATATTCACCACTAGTCAACCCAGCTTCAACAGATATTTATCAGAGGACTTCTCCTTACCCAGAACTTACCAGGTACTCTGGCTCTATGGGAAAATTGTGAGGTTAGTACTCTGATCTTGAGACTTGATGTATTACTGGAAGAAACTCTGGAATGAGCTTTCAGAATTCATCCATGAAAATATAGCGATGGGAAAGAATATATAAAGTAGTAGTGTCAGTGTATTGAATAGTACTGAATGATGCAATGTGGTATTAGCAGATTCCTTTTTTTTCCCATACCAACCTGAAGGGTTAAAAACATTGGTCCTTCTGTTTTTCTCCTAAATAATTTAGGGTTATAGGTCAGAAGATATACATACATTAAAAGCAATTCGATTCAACAGCTTTCAATGCCATCTTCGATGTTCTGCTGTACTAAGGTGTGGATGAGTGAATGGTTATTGGTTGCTGAATTAGAATATAGTATTTTGGGTAAAACAGAAACAGGGATAATAATCTTTCTGCTTCTAACAGATATTCTAATATGAGATTTATTTATTATGTGTTGTATTGGTCAAAGAGCTTATTGTAAAAATAACTAATCTCAATACCTTGGCTTATATTTGTTGCAAACTCTTCCTGCTTCTAGTGTGGTGTCTAAAACACACTCAGAGCAACAAATTATTCATGCTACCTACTTTCTTTATCATTATTTGTAGTTGGATTATTCATGTGATTGATTATTCAAGTTGGTAGACTGATTAAGGTTGTCAAGAATCTGAAGGACACGGCTTGTCATCTCGCCTGTGTCAACTACAAGGCACCAGAGTAATCCAGCAGCCAGAGATGGAAATCACTTTGGTTTCCAAATCTTTACCTGGATGAGACTTTCCTTAACAGCCATCCCAACAGAGATAGCATTTGTAGTGGTTTGAATAGGTATGACCCCCATAGACTTGTGTGCTTGAATGCTTGGGTCATAGAAAGTGGTACTACTAGATGTGGCCTTGTTGGAGGAAGCATATCGCTGTAGAGGCAGGCTTTGATGTTGTATATGCTCCAGCTATTCCCAGTCTCCTCCTGCTGCTCTCAGATCAAGATGTAGAACTCTCACCATGTCTGCCTGAATTCTGCCATGCTTCCTTTTCATAATGATAATGGACTAAACCTCTGAAGCTGTAAGCCGGTCCCAATTAAATGTTTTCCTTTATAAGAGTTGCTGTGGTCATGGTGTCTAGTCACAGCAATGGAAACCCTAACTAAGACACAATTTGACTGTCTATAATATAAAAAAGCAAACTTTCATTGCTTTGAGTCATTAAAAGTTGGCTTGCATATTAAAACATCTAACCCATTAGATCAGAAGGTATGGGATAAATTTTTGCCATATGAGAGACATTCATTTGCTCTACATTAAGATACTCTGGGTTTTTTGTTTGTTTGTTTGTTTGTTTGTTTCCTAAATCCTGATCTACAAGATGCCTAAACAATTAGAATTCTAGGGGCTAGTATCTAGGTGTCAGTTGTGTGCTCTTTGGATCTCCTAGGGGATCCCCTTGTATGTTTGAACACGATTGTTCCTGTATCTTTAGTCATCTAAAAAGGGGTCACCTATCATTTTGATAAAATGAAGGTCTTAGGAAGCTAAGGAATGTTACACTTGAAAGCCGTGTTACTAAGTTTTCATGGGGGAAGGAAGGATGCTCAGACACAGCAAAACTTTACAAGTACTGAGGTAGAACATTCTTCGCAAGTGATTCCCACAGCACACTCTTCTAACTATAAATAGTGTCCTCAAAATGCTTCTGAAAGATGCTTCTCTGTGCTTAAACCTACTAAATTTAGGCCTACTAAATAACAATTTAGTTCTTCAATGTCTACAACCGAGAGTTTTCTAGATAGTTCTTGGTTTCCTAGGAGTCACACTTATTTGCTAAAGGGACCTTTCCTACACTTCATCATCTACCACCGTCTTCTTCCCACAACCCCCAGCAGTGCCGTGGACATTCCCATGAAATTCAGGGTAGAAGCTATTTTCCTACTTCAATGTTATATCTGGTTTCTTTCTGTCATCGTTTCTAATGGGGAATCTCTTCTACTGTTCTAAAATGCTTTCAATACCACAAACTATTTAATGTGAATGATCTACACTAGAGAATCTTCTTATTTAAATGAGAAACAATGTTGGCTAAAGTGAGTAAAATGTCACATCCCTAAAATGATGACATATGTCAGCAAGGTATGACATCACATATGGTGATCCTTGCATTTGAAAAACAGAAGAAGGCATACTGCTATAAGTTTGTAGCCAGTCTGGTCTATACAAAACATTTTTTAAAAGGATAGCCAGGGTACAGTTTAATAGCTTATCTTTAAAAAGGAATAGCATTAAATATGCAATAAATTAGCCATGATTCCATGGATTGAGCTTTCCTTTTTTGGACCTGTATCCATTGTGTGAAGAAAGAAGTTGTGGGAATAATTTAGATGAGAAATTAAATTTAAAGTAGAAAAAGAATATGCAAGAGCAAGATAATAGAAAAAAGACTGAATGTCGTGTATGTCTTTGGGTGAGACTTGCTTGGGTGAATGAGTTAATTATGACCAAAGATGTTGCAGCGATATAGATAGTGAGGCTGGATACTTCTCAGAAAGAAATTAAATCGCATTATATCCTAATTTATTTTCTCTTCTTTTGATCTTCCATTTTTGAAGTTAACATGCACTAGGATACATCAATAATTTATCTGATAGGTGTCTCTTTAAGTTACGGATCCCAGTAGTCTGGGGGCCTGCTGATTTTACCTAGTTTCTTAGTTCTCTTTCCTTCCTTTAATTGTATTTACAGGAACATATCAAACACTAATTCTGACCTGGAATATGGAACCATCAAAGATAAGTAGGGAGATTTCTACCCTGGTCCCAAGAATATTAACTATCTACAAAGTCTTGTTCAGCATCCTTAGGTCCTTAGAAACACAGACTCTCTAGTCCTGTGGGAAAATCAAAAACAAAAAGGTTAGACTGAGAAGAGGGATGTTTGTTTCTCTTTTGATGACCTACGAGGTCACACAGAGCCTTATCATTATATTTATTAGAATTCTTCATATGTGTTTTCTTTGGCATACTGGAAAGAGATATATGAGGATTTGGTCATCTTAAGATCATCTCAGATAAAATAGGAAAGTGAACAAATTATATATATATACACATGTATGTGTGTGTGTGTGTGGGGGTGAGAAATAGAACATTGGTGCCCCATCTTACTTGCAGGTATTGAAGGAAACTTAGATACGATACAATGAACATGCTACATCATGAAGAATATATCTGTAGGGTGAAGTCCTACACTGGCCTGTTGGCCATGGTCTTAGTGTATAAATCTAAATCTCTGAAGGAGAATTAAACACATAGTAGACAGTATTTAGGGTATTGGAGGGGTGCTTTATCACTCTATATGTTCAAAGTCAGCTTTCAGACTTTCATGGGTAAAAAAAGGCTTGTACCACTGGTAGCTAGAAGTCTGAAATGTGGAGTCAGGTAGGCATAGATTTGAGATTTGCTGTTGCTTTGTCAACTGTGTGGTCCTAAGAAAATTATTGACATACCGCAACTTCTTGATATAATTACAATATATACAGGTTCATGCATAAGTTTTATGAGGTAAAGGTGAAAAATAAAGGAGATAATATCTTTAAAGGAGTCAGTGTAGTTCCTGGCATAGGATAAAAATAATACGTTTTTTTCCTTATGACTATTAAAGAGCAATGACTAAAAACTGAAAGACATGTTTTCCTTTAACAGCTAGATGAATGAATCAAGAAAAGGTTGGGTATATAGCTCACTTGATAGAGTACTTGCCTAGCATTCATAATGCTCTTGGTTCTATCCCAGTGCTATGTAAACTAGGCTTGGTGGTATACATCCTTAACTCCAACACTCAGAACTTAGAGACAAAATGATGGAAATTGGAGGTCATGATTGGCCATACTACAAATTCAAGGTCAGCTTAGGATGTGTGAGATCATATCTGCCTCAAAAGGCATGCACATGTGAGCACATACATGTTTATGTGTGTTTATGTTTGGGCAAACATGAGAGAGACAGAGAAGCAGAAACAGACAGAGAAAGAGACAGAAAGCAGTGAGGAGAGGAGAAGAGGGGAAGGTAGGAGAGCGGAGAAGACAGCATGTATAGAAGGAACTAATAAAAAGATGGGGACCACAGGGCTGATTAAGGAGATTACCACTGGGCAGATGAAGGGAATTAAGGTTGGGCCTACACATAAGTATTGTCATGCTCAAGTAACGAGAAGGGCAGAAATCTAGAAGACAGGGATGGTAGAAGGGTTGGCATTGTTTAAAAATAACTGACTCCATAGGAGGAACATGAATATGACCTAATCAGTACCCACAGAGCTCCTTGGCAGAAAATCACGAATCAAAAACAAAAAACAAAAACAAAACAAAACAAAAACAAACATGCAAACAAACAAACAAAAAACCCGAAACAACATGTTGAAACTTGTGGCTCTAGCTTTTTTTTTTTTTTTTTTTTTTTTTTTTTGTAGCAGAGGATGACCTAGTCGGTTATCAATAAGAGGAGAAGCCCTTGGTCCTGTGAAGACTCTATGCCCCAGTATAGGGGAATTCCAGGACCAGGAATGGGAGTGGGAGGGTTGGAGAGCAGGGGGAGGGAGGAGAGAATAGGGGATTTTCGGAGGGGAAACCAGGAAAGGGGATAACATTTGAAATGTAAATAAAGAAAATATCTAAAACCAAACAAACAAACAAACAAACAGAATAACTAACAACTAGACATTACTTTTTTGTTTTTTCTAATATGTCATCAACTGCTGTATGTATCCTTCTTGGAAGTACCTTAACTTGACTCCACGCTATGATGAACTTTTAGTTCTGATGTAGACATTGCTTCAAAAGGCATTGTTTTTTCCAACTACTCCCTCCGAAGCTCAAGTTCAGATTCCAGGTTATTCTATTAAGGGCACTTCAGAGAAAAATATTTTATTCTTTTTTTCCTAGCTGACATGGGGGGCTTAGCACATTAGTTGCATTGGTTTTTAATATAGTTTCCTCATGTAGGGTTCAAATTTGTGTTCTTTGATTAGGTCTCTATCCAGCTCTGTGCTGGGCTAGTTCACATCTTAGCTCTGATGACATTTTGTTCTTGAGAGGGAGGCTAACAGATAAAAATGCTAGTTTGTTGGTTTTTTATTCCACATAAAGTTTGCGTGATCACATGGTAGAGAAATAAACCTTAGCTATTCAATTATCTGACCAAGTATATATAATCTATCGCTTTCCCACATAAGCAATGTATTTAAGAAGGGAGAAATATACGAATGTATATAAATCCCATTGCAGGAGGGTCCTAAAGATTATGGTTTATTTCAACTACAGGTTCTTGAGACTTGGGAGTTTCACAGAATTATTGGTGTAATAAACCCCAGTGGTTTGTTATGGCATTAACAGCTCACTATTTATTTCATGCTATTAATCAATGCTCCAGCCATCAGTTACTAGCAACTTGGGATATTTTAGGATTAGTTCTAATGCTTTTTTATAGTTTCTTTCTCTTTATTTTCTCTCTGTTGCTGTATTAATCAAACAGATAGAAATCTCTAGCTGATAAGATGTTTGCTCACATGCAAAGTGTCAGTGGAATTTAATAGGTAAAGGAGATTTACTCAGAGAAAAAAATTCCGTTAAATCAATGAAATACAAAACTGTAAATAGTAGAGAGGGGAAAATGTGAGTATCTCATGCAGTCCTTCTGCTATGTATATGTGTTTTCTTCCTAGGTGCCCTTGTTTATAGATTCTGCTAAGAATGGTAGCAGATGGCTGTAAAGTCTTCTCCCATCAGTGTCCACAATGTGATATGAGGGGTGCCATTCTGCAGGACATATTCCCTAAAGATGTGAGACTCTGAACCTTGGAACTTTTTCTTGTTTTAGTGTTTGCCCTTTTAAAATCTGTGACTATTTGTCTCCTTTTCATTCTACATACTTTGGCATGATCTCTGCCAGAATAACACGCAGTTTGTGCTTGAAGAGGTTGTGTTGACAATCAAATGGCAGATCAGCAGGGTCACCAGAAAGGCTGTGCAGATTTTACTATCCAGAGAAGTTCAGCCAAAGCTGGATTTCATTTCAAGAGGAGAAAGTTGTCAGGTCATTTCCTAGAGTGTGTATAGAGGGATTTGCTGTGTGCTTCGGTATCAGTCTTTATTGATCTGGTATGTTTAGTACTTCTTAAAGTCTGGTTCATTCTTTTTTTCAGTGTCCTTATTCACAAGCTAGCCCATTATCTTTTAGGTAGATAAGAAAATAGATGGGCAAGAATATAGATTCTTTAGGTACAGATACCTGAATGCTACTGCTTTGAACTATAGTGATATTAGACACTGACTGCACATGACAGTCAATAGACTTTAGCATTCATGGTTCCTACTGCCAATGCTACTGGTATATATCTAAAAATAATTCCAAGATCAGGTGACGTGTTGTTCACCCCATTCAATAAAAATATCAAAAAGAAAAAAAAGAAATAAAAAAGGAAGAGAAAGAAAGGGGATTTTGTTGTTTTTCTCCCTCCTTTCCATCTTGTCTTCTTCACTCCTAGACTAATCTAAAAAATAATCACCCTCTTCTGCATCCTGCCTGCCTCCCAAGTTCTGGAGTTATGACTGTGTGCCACCATATCTAATTTAAAAAGCTTTTTGTCCTCCACTTAGGCTGAATATCCTGAGTCGTGTTTGAGATCATTATGAATTGAAATTTATGAAATTTCAGCTGGTTAATAAATTGAAAATATTAATAATTATTGACAATAAATTAAGAAAAATAAGTATTAAATAGAACGTAATGTTACTAATGTTCTAATGCTTTTAAATTTGGAAATATGTCTAGCAATGGAGCAAAAGAATAATAATAAAAGGTGAACACCAGGTATTTAAAAATCTCATGTACATAACACAGGAGGGATGGGAGATAAAAGTCATTACTTGATATTTTCATTTGAGAGTACTAATGTCAACATTTTAACAAATTCCACAATGTACTTCCCATGTAAGGAATATTGACCAAACTCCTAAGGCTTAAAAGATTATCATAGTTATGGTAAATATATCACAAATTTCAACTTTTCATATTAGAAGAAATATTAAGAGATGGGAGAGATGGCTCAGCCATTAAGAACACTTGCTGCTATTCCAGAGGACCTGGATACAGTTCCTAGAACCCACAAGGCACCTCACAACTCCGTTTCCAAGCTATCAAAATTCTTCTGACTTTTGTGTATACCAGGCGTATAAATGGTGTTTGGACACACTTGCAGGCAAAATACCCACGTACATAAAACAAAAGTAATTGTAAAAAATAAAAAGAAAAGATGTATTAGCTAGAGTTCTTCAGAGAACTAGAAATAACAGAAAATATTGTAGATACAGATGAAAATGTAGGTAATAGGGGAATAAATGATATGTATATTGATGATTTGAATATCTTTTCATATATATATATACATATATATATATATATACACATATCTATTCATAGGGCTATTCATTATCAGAATTGGCTTACATAATTATGGAAGGTAGGTAAGGATTCACATTCTGATATCTAACAAATAAGAACTAGTAGAGTTTATAGCCTAATGAAGCCTACTTTTGAAGGCCTGAGAACTAGAAATTCAATGACCAATGGTAGGAGAAAATGGTTTTCTGAGTTCAAGAATGCACAGACAGATAATAACCCCTCTTTTCTATGTGTTTACTCAAACCAGTCCTTCAATGTGTTGGATAGCATCTGCCCACATTAGGTACTAATGGCAATGAAGCCCACCAATTCAAATTTCTACATGTTGTATGTTGTTCTAAATTCTAAAATTTGTATTTTGCTGTATTTACTTTTGGGATGCTAGTAATTGGAAATAAACTTAAGGGTATCTTTTCTATATAGTCTGAATTGGCAAAGCCCTCCATCATTCAACAGCTTTGGGAAAAGGTTTGAATGACTTTGCTATGTCTGCTTTTAATTATCTATCCTGAATGTGTGAGGTTTTTTATCTTATACAAATCTCAGCAGTAAGTGGAAATATAAACTAATTGTGCACTTTTGAAGGGTGTTTTAATTGAGATGTCAATTTCAATTATTGGTTATTGTTATTGTATTCCAGTTCATATCTTGGAAATTGGACAACCAGGAAAAGGTTTAGAAACAATTTTTAGAACGTAATTCATTGACCACAAATATTATTGTATAAGACATCTGATTATGCTATAGCATTTTTATTGTTTAGATGAACCTATTTTTACTTTTAAAAATACACTTCTCCCTCAGTCCTTATTCACGTGCAAAGATTTCTCTTGAACAAGTATCCTGAACAAGAAAATGTCCTTCATCTTGATTATCAAGAAATGAAAAGTTAGCTAAAAATAAAGATCCACTTTTGAATTTGAATTTAATTAATTTTTTCTTACAGATTGAGCATAATTTAGTCACATGGAATTTTAAAAATCCTGGTGTGTGTGTGTTGTCATGGCACAGGTTGCTGGGGGGGGGGGTTCAGAAGACAAATTTGAGTGCTGTTTTTTTCTTCCACCATATTTGAGACAAGATCTCTTTTGTCAGTTACTTCTGTATATGCCAGGGTAGCTGGCTCAGCAATACCCTGAGATTCTCCTGGAAGGTTCTCCTATCTCTCTTTATGAATACTAAGATTTCAGGCATACATTACCATGATCAGCTCTCTTCTGGGTTCTCTGTATTCAAACTTGGTCCCTCTCTTTTGAACAGCAAGTGCTTTAGTAGCTGAGTTATGTCCCTACTACTCTTGTGGAATTCTTATCAACTTGTTTTTCCCTTTTCTCATGGCCATTCTTTTTTACCATTCTTGTGATTATAACTGGGATAATTTTCCTTTTATATCAATACAATTTTATTTTATTTGCTTTTATTCCTTTCAAACATAATTTTCTGCATTCCTCTTATTACATAAACCATCCTTTCCTATTTTTCCCATCAGGACACTGCTAATATTTTTATTCTTACATCTATCTGTGATATGCAAAGTATGATTGTTTAACATTTGTCTTCCTTTCTCTAGTGAATTACACACACACAAGTGGAAGCATGGCCATAAGTTTTCTTTACTTTGTTAGAAATAAGATAGACACAAATTCTGGTATGTTCAAAAACAGCTTTCCAGAACTGTCAGAGTTGAGCTTCTATTAGCCTGTTCAATGACGTCGTTTCTGACTGAATTCTCTTTTAATAAAAGCATCAAATGAAATGAGGAATACAAAACAACTCTTCTCTGTTAGGCAAGACAATAGAATTATGAAAACGTAGTAGTAAAGATGTCAGTTAAATATGTTCAGGGAGCTTGGGAGCAAGAAGCGATGGCTCCTTTTTTTCCTCCTCTGTAAAGAAACTCTGCCAACAATGATGGCAGAATGTTATAATAGCAGAAGTGACTTTAAAATGAGCTTTATCAGAAAATTACTGGAAATCTGTTATTCAAAGTTCTAGTCAAAACACTCAACACAGTCAGCTTTGAGAAATCTGTCCTTCCAAACCCACGATTTCCATCTTTAGAGGAATATGGTTACCACATTGTAGGAAATGGTGTATGGAATATGAAGTCCCAGTGGAAAAAAAAATGCCAGTTTCCAACCTTGTCCATTCCAGTGACTTGAAACCAGAGTGCTCATAGAGTCATTGAGAAATAAGAAGTAGACAACAGAACTATAAACAGTACAAGAAATAAAGCGTACTGAATGCCTCAAGTACTGCTAGCACATGGTAACATATTTTGATAGTATTATAAAATTGAGAAAAACAGAGAGCTAAGAAAACATTTAATTTGATTACCTCAAATACTCCTCTAGGCTGGTCAGTCAGGTGGGACTTATTCTCAGTCTCTAATGACATTTTGCTTGAAGATGCATTCATATTTTAAACTACTCTGGAACTTCCTTCAGCTCAACCAGACCATGTCTATTTTTTCAGTTGGCTGCACTGAATTTCATTGAATTTGTCTTTCACTTTGTGCTCCATCATGTTGGTTTGTTTTTTCTATCATGAAAGTATAAGGAGAATCCTCCAGTACTAACACCTTTCCCTAGTCCTCCATATAATTTCTCTATGTGTGCACAGGAGCTTTGTTGCTACTTTCTCATCTTTGCTTGGGATTATTACTAAAGCAGAGAATAGAACAGTACTTTTCAAAGCAACACAAACCTTGTTTCCTTATCTTGGAGCTTTCCACTCACTCCCAATCTCATTCAGTCTAACAGTCAAAGTCCTTGTAGGGACTATGTGGTGCTCACTACCCGTTTCTTTTCCTTTGTCCATTATTCATTTTCTTTGAGTCTCTTTCTCCTGACCCTTTCTTTAACATGGCAAACGTGCTTCTACACTTATGCTTGTAGAGAATTTTCTCTGATGCTTGCAAGATTTATCCACTCCTTTTCTTTTTTTTTTTATTTTTTAATTGGGTATTTATTTCATTTACATTTCCAATGCTATCCCAAAAGTCCCCCCACCCACTAGCTATTTTTTTTATTACATATTTTCCTCAATTACATTTCCAATGCTATCCCAAAAGTCCCCCATACCGCCCCCCACTTCCCTACCCTCCCATTCCCATTCTTTTGGCCCTGGCATTCCCTTATATTGGGGCATATAAAGTTTGCAAGTCCAGTGGGCCTCTCTTTCCAGTGATGGCCGAGTAGGCCATCTTTCGATACATATGCAGCTAGAGACAAGAGCTCCGGGGTACTGGTTAGTTCATCATGTTGTTCCAAATATAGGGTTGCAGATCCCTTTAGCTCCTTGGGTACTTTCTCTAGCTTCTCCATTGGGAGCCCTGTGATACATCCAATAGCTGACTGTGAGCATCCACTCCTGTGTTTGCTAGGCCCCTGCATAGTCTCACAAGAGACAGCTATCTTTGGGTCCTTTCAGCAAAATCTTGCTAGTGTATGCAATGGTGTCAGCGTTTAGAAGCTGATTATGGGATGGATCCCTGGATATGGCAGTCTCTAGATGGTCCATCCTTTCATCACAGCTCCAAACTTTGTCTCTGTAACTCCTTCCATGGGTGTTTTGTTCCCAATTCTAAGAAGGGGCACAGTGTCCACATTTTGGTCTTCATTCTTCTTGAGTTTCATGCGTTTAGCAAATTGTATCTTATATCTTGGGTATCCTAAGTTTTGGGCTAATATCCACTTATCAGTGAATACATATTGTGTGAGTTCCTTTGTGATTGTGTTACCTCACTCAAGATGATGCCCTCCAGGTCCATCCATTTGGCTAGGAATTTCATAAATTCATTCTTTTTAATAGCTGAGTAGTACTCCATTGTGTAAATGTACCATAATTTCTGTATCCATTCCTCTGTTGAGGGACATCTGGGTTCTTCCCAGCTTCTGGCTATTATCCACTCCTTTTCTTTTAGAGATTTGTCAGTATTGCTGACTCAGAGTCATTCCAGATTCTGTGAAAAGTAGTCATCTCCTCACACTCTCCAATGTTTCTTGTTTCCAACAGTATTTTATTTTTTCATCGAAGAGCTCAACTTTTGTCATCATAATATGTATTTGTGAATTGGTCATCCTTTCTCTTTCTGCATTATAATACAAGATTTATGGCTTCATTGATACAGTGCTATGTCTTCTACATTGAAAACAAAGCTGGGCTGGAGAGATGGCTTAGAAGTTAAGAACCTTTGTATGTCTCCAGAAGCTACATCAGACAGCTCACAATGTCAATTCCAGGGGATTTGATGCCTCTGGCCTTTGGAACACTTGCATTTGTATTTACATACCCACCCAGGGTCAAAAGACGTACATAGAAGTAGAAATAAATTAATTTTTAGAAAGAAAGAAAGAAAGGAAGGAAGGAAGGAAGGAAGAAAGAAAGAAAAAAGAAAGAAAGAAAGAAAGAAAGAAAGAAAGAAAGAAAGAAAGAAAGAAAGCAAAACTTAAATACAATTTCTTGAGACATCTTGACATCAAAATGACAGGTGTGTGTGTGTGTGTGTGTGTGTGTGTGATTTTCACAGTTTAAATTTTTATGAAGAAAATTTTCTAACTGAACTGCTGAACTCTGCAAGAATGATCTATTGAAATGGCAAATGTTTTTCATAATGCACGTGTCTTCCGTTTAGTCATTTCAAATAGCAGGAACAATTAAAGTATTAGTTGAAAGTATCCAGTTGTAAAACAAGGAAAATACATGTTTCAGTTGTTTTGTGTGATATTTGCTGTATTCTGCAAACATTGGGATTTTAAAAGTTTTTGTATGTTATTTTGTCATTCCTCACAAACTTTACTTAAGTTATCAACCAATTACTTCTGTTATCTCATATGGTAACCCCATTCCACAGATGAGAGAAAGTCTCTCAGATTTGCTGCTCATTCTGCTCTGGTCTACTTCCCCACAGAGAAATCTCAAGAAAGTAAGGGCATGCTCACTATGCCAAGTATGGCCCCTTTGCACTTCTGGGGGTAAGAATTTCCTAAACTGAAGGACCGTGCTTTTCTCAGGGGAACATTGCTGTTTGACTGAGATTTGACTCTTCCATTTTGTTTGGCCAGCAATGCATTAAAAAAAAAAACTGTAAAAATATGTCATGTCATTTGTACAAGCTAGGGTATGAACAGTAAAACTCAACTTAAATGTGTGATATGACTGCAGATAGTATGTATACATTGAATAAGAGTTGTTTTACTTCATTTAAAAAGCATATAAACACCATAAAGAATGCTTAGGTTGTCGATATTATAGTGGAGTTCATTTTCTTTCTGTTTTCTGGACCTTGTAATGTCTGTTATAATTGTATGATTTTTTTTTTTTGTTCATGAGTCAAAGTTCCATCTGTATTACACTATTATTGTACCGCCTACAACATACCTCTCCAGACTGATATTCAGTTTGTACACGAAATATCCGAATAGAGGGACAGTGAGCAGGACGTAAAGTAAATAAGTAAAAAAGTACAAATAAATTAAAAACAACTGTAAAAAATACAAACAAGAAACAAAAAGATATGTGCTTTTCAGTTGTACATTACTAAAAGACTATCGGGAAAGACAATATTCTGAATATAAAGATTGTGTGAACTTCAACATTAAAGTTTAAGTCAGTCATTTTACCTTTATTTTTCTGTATTTAAAAAAATATGATCATGGGTACCTATTAATTTTATGGCCAATTCATTGCAGTATGTTTTTTATATGTGTATGTATCACATATTAATGAAGTCCATTCCCTCTTCTTAAACCATTTTCTTCTTCCTGCCTCTAATTCTCTTTCCACTCCCACATAGTCTGTCTTCTTCTAATTGGCCAGTTTTTCTCTGTGTTGCATTACACCCTTTTCTGGTATTCCTTGGGGTCACTTGTGATCATGAGCCCAGGTCATTTGAATATCTGCTGTTAGAGATCCAAGATGGACAATTTTAGTGTTCCTCAGCTCTTGGGTGATGAGGCTTTGTGGGGATTGTTTTATGTGTGGTAAACATAAGAGTACAGATTGCCAATTCTAATAAGGATAATTTGCTGTCCTCTGTATGGTGGGAGGCATTTGATAAAATCTTTGTCATATGAGATGATTGGTTTTCTTGACAGATGGTGCCATATTGTAGATGAAGCTGCTGAGCTGCTAAGCCACCCATGAAAGTATCTAAATGCATTTTTATATGAACTGCTAGGGATGTGTGTAGGCTTTCTGCTCATCGATTGATTGTACTATCACTGGAGTGGGCAAGACAGAGAATCCATCTGATTTGGACAGGCTGAGGTATCACACTTCCTTGTAACTGGGTACCTTCTTCAGAGTAACCTGGGCCATGGTCTGAAAGCACACATGTCTGTGCACTTGGTGCCCAACAACACATGTGAATCTTATCACTTTTCTTTACCTCACAAATGGTCAAATATTGTTCTTCCCTGGTTCCATCCAGATTACCTAAGTTATATTCCATTGCTCCAAGTCTTATCTATCTGTATTTTATACCTTTGTATATCTTTCCATACAAATTTGACAACCTTTGTATATCTTTCCATACAAATTTGACAACAAACTGCTTTCTGCTCTAGAGTTGACAGCAATGCAGAAACTGACCAATTTGGTTGTTTGAAAATGCATAAAGCTTCAATCATCATTTTAAAATTCTTTCTGAGTTAGCTCTTTTACAAGAAATCTTTCATGAGGATGCAGGCTTAAACTGATGGAGAAGCTTCAGTACAATGAAGTAGGTATGTGACATCGCCATCTTTGTAGGACTCAACAAATGCTGTTTGGCTATTAGACCACTATTTTTGATCATCATCATCACTTCATGATGGGTATCTTTTGTTGTATGAAGTGGTCTACTCCACAATCTCCTCTAAGGTCTAAAATACTATCAGGACTGATTTGAAAATCCACAAGTAGTCCTCTCTGGATGCAATTATGGCCACAAGTACCTATGATACCATGAATTTCATGCTTCTAACATTTTCAGTGATGGGACAAGCTATCTCGATAATTTGGTAAATGTTCAGCCCTGGGAGTTTTGAAAATCATCTGAAAGTCTTTCATCATGCCTTTTTATCTAACAAAACCCAATCAAAAGACTAAAGAATCACCCTGAGATTCTATCATATGCTAAGAACATTCAAATTATACATGTTAGGATCAGGCAGATACAGTTAGGTTAGATCCATGTATTTCATCTCTTGAACTTCAGCCTTGTCTCCCATTGTCAATAACTTATAAAACTCATGCTACAAAATAAGAGGTGTTACAATTAATAAAAAGGGACTTTGTCATTATCTATAAAGGGAGCAATATTGTTTCCAATAAATTGTGACCAACCTACCAGGGGATACATTCTTAGAGAAAACTTGCTATTTCCCAGCAGCTAAAACTTGACAATAGCTCCATAGCTAGTGGTTTCTTTGTTTGTTTGTATAACTCCAATCTCTATCCTGGGACTTGAGCATGCACAAATGGTGTGCATGGTACAAGTTTATGTAGCTTCCCTGCCCTGTCCAGAAGATACTGTTTCCTGGTAGTCATCCCTTGCATCCTTTCTCTGTCCTCTTCAGCAATGATCTCTGTGCCTTGGGAAGAGGGTGAAACATTTATGTTTCATACAGATGTAAACGTTCTTTAGTCTGTTATTCTCTACAACATGGCCAATTCTGGACCTCTGTGTCCATTACCATTTACTAGAAAAAGAAGCTTCACAAATGAGGCTTAAGTGATACATTGATCTGTGGGCATAACAATAAGTCATTTTGAGTTAGATTAATTCTTTGTCGACTGAGTAGAATAATAGGAAGACATTTTCTCTTAGACTTACTTGACTTGACCTGTTTACTCCTAGGTTCTTGTCTAATAATGCTATAAGTTAGCTTCTGGAATGGGACCTAAATCTGATCAGAATGTATTTGTTTACTCTCCTGAAGTTTGTACCATCATTATACCGGTACACATATTTTGATATATCAGTAGCTCACTAGCATATCTATGTCTGGATATATCTTTAGCTCACAGGGTTCACAGCTGGGAATCATTGAAGATTACTTTTCTCCTCTGGTTGCATGTGCTAGGGATGAAGCTTCCAGAACACTACTAGCTTGAATTCTCTATGCTTTATGGCTCAAATATGTGGTATCTTTGGCAATATGCTCTCATGGTCAAATTCTAGAGGGCAACCAAGAACAATAGTAATAGACTATATGGAACCTCATTGATGAACAACCCCCCAAAAAACAATCTATCCCAGGCCTTTGTAGGTGAGGACTGTTGCCTTGTTATGGGGCCAACTCTATTTAAAATGTATGTATGTATATACACACACACACACATCTCTATATATTATATATTATCTATCTGTAATCTATCTATCTATCTATCACCTATCTACCTATCATCTATATTTCTATTTACCTAGGGAAGTTTTCACAGTAGTATGTGCATGTCACTTTTATTTCCTCAGATAAATTGATGAGATGTGAGCCATACCTAAGCTGTGAAAATACATGGCTTGGGCTGAAGCCAGAACATTTTCTTTTCTGTTCTAACAACCCCTAGGGCTAGGTCTGGAAACTTTCAGCCTCTGTACAATCTGGTCTTCTGAGCTGACTGATTCAATCCAACTTTTCTTGCCTTCTGACTGAATTGCTTTGCCTGGCCCCATACTAACTCTGTCACTCTGTCAATATATTCTAATCTTCTGGTTGTTTCTCATTCTCTGGCTCATTCTATCTTCACCGCTGTCTAGCTTATTCTCTCTGTACCTTGTTTCTGTAAAAATATCCTGATAAAATTGCTATAAAGACACATCATCCATCATCCACCATCCACCATACTACCCTCTTTTTTTTTTTTTATCTCACTTATATTAAGTAGTTGTTTTAGTCAGGGTTTCTATTCCTGCACAAACATCATGACCAAGAAGCAAGTTGGGGAGGAAAGGGTTTATTCGGCTTACACTTCCATACTGCTGTTCATCACCAAAGGAAGTCAGGACTGGAACTCAAGCAGGTCAGAAAGCAGGAGCTGATGCAAAGGCCATGGAGGGATGTTCTTTACTGGCTTGCCTCCCCTGGCTTGCTCAGCCTACTCTCTTATAGAACCCAAGAATACCAGCCCAGTGATGGTCCCACCCACAAGGGCCCTTTCCCCCTTGATCACTAATTGAGAAAATGCCTTACAGTTGGATCTCATGGAGGCATTTCCTCAACTGAAGCTCCTTTCTCTGTGATAACTCCAGCTGTGTCAAGTTGACACAAAAATAGCCAGTACAACTGACCCCTTGTCAACTTGACACACAAACACATCACTAGTAAGCCTCAACCCTTACATTCTTATCCCCAAGATCTAAATAACTTTAAAAGTCCCACAGTCTTTACATATTCTTAAAATTTCAGTCTGTACTGGCTATTTTTGTGTCAACTTGACACAGCTGGAGTTATCACAGAGAAAGGAGCTTCAGTTGAGGAAATGCCTCCATGAGATCCAACTGTAAGGCATTTTCTCAATTAGTAATCAAGGGGGAAAGGCCCCTTGTGGGTGGGACCATCCTTGGGCTGGTAGTCTTGGGTTCTATAAGAGAGCAGGCTGAGCAAGCCAGAGGAGGCAAGCCAGTAAAGAACATCCCTCCATGGCCTCTGCATCAGCTCCTGCTCCCTGACCTGTCTGAGTTCCAGTCCTGACTTCCTTTGGTGATGAACAGCAGCATGGAAGTGTAAGCCGAATAAACCCTTTCCTCCCCAACTTGCTTCTTGGTCATGATGTTTGTGCAGGAATAGAAACCCTGACTAAGACACAGTCTCTTTAAAATATCCATCTCTTTTAAAATCCAAAGTCTTTTTACAATTAAAAGTCTCTTAACTGTGGGCTCCACTAAAACAGTTTCTTCCTTCAAGAGGGAAAATATCAGGGCACAATCACAATCAAAGCAAAAATCAATCTCCAACCGTCCAATGTCTGGGATACAACTCACGATCTTCTGGGCTCCTCCAAGGGCTTGGGTCACTTCTCCAGCCATGCCCTTTGTAGCACACACGTCGTCCTCTGGGCTCCAGATGCCTGTACTCCACTGCTGCTGCTGCTCTTGGTGGTCATCTCATGGCACTGGCATCTCCAAAACACTGCATGACCCCTTCAGTCCTGGGCCTTCAATTACAACTGAGGCTGCACCTTCACCAATGGCCTTCCATGGCCTCTCACAGTGCTTAGCCTCAGCTGCTCTGCATGACCCCTTCATGCCTTCAAAACCAGTACCACCTGGGTGACCCTTACACATTACCAAGTCCCGCTGCAGAAGGAGTACAACCTTGCCTATCTCTGGAACACAGCCTCTTTGTGCTTTCAGAAAACACTTCCCAGAAGATGTCACCTCAACGATGCTGGTCTCTTCTTAATCACCGCTAATTTCTTAGCTCCAGCTAACCAGCATCAATAGTCCCAGTAATGCAAAGTTTTTGCTTTAGTAGTTCTGGTATCTTGTTAATCACAGCTGATTCTTCAGCCCCAGCTAACCAGAACTACAAAATCTTCACAATCAAAACAGTAACGGCCCTGAAAAGAGTCTTTAATTTTCCTTCTGAAATTTCACAAACCAGACCTCCATCTTCTGCACTGTTCTCAACATTATCTTCCAAGCTCCTACACAACATCTGACAGAGCTCTTAACAACGAATGGATCTTCAAGCCCAAAGTTCCAAAGTCCTTCCACAGTCCTCCCCAAAACATGGTCAGGTTGTCACAAGAATACCCCACTTCTGGTACCAATTTGTTTTAGTCAGGGTTTCTATTCCTGCACAAACATCATGACCAAGAAGCAAGTTGGGGAGGAAAGGGTTTATTCGGCTTACACTTCCATACTGCTGTTCATCACCAAAGGAAGTCAGGACTGGAACTCAAGCAGGTCAGAAAGCAGGAGCTGATACAGAGGCCATGGAGGGATGTTCTTTACTGGCTTGCCTCCCCTGGCTTGCTCAGCCTACTCTCTTATAGAACCCAAGAATACCAGCCCAGGGATGGTCCCACCCACAAGGGGCCTTTCCCCCTTGATCACTAATTGAGAAAATGCCTTACAGTTGGATCTCATGGAGGCATTTCCTCAACTGAAGCTCCTTTCTCTGTGATAACTCCAGCTGTGTCAAGTTGACACAAAAATAGCCAGTACAGTAGTCTCTCTTCTTCAGCTGTTCTTGAATGAGTTGGGCATATTTTATCTTTGACTTATTCTGTCAAATCTTTCTCTGATTCTTCACTTTCTCTGATTCATCACTAGAGCAGCCACATTGCTGGATTAAATTATCTCTTCAGTAGATTTCTATATGACTTATTTGAGAGTTCTTTCATGTTACTTATTCCTTCCTATACTCCTTCCTCCCCTGATCTCCACTTCCCACCCAAGTTAGGTCTCTTCTTTTTATTATTTCCTTTTCATTCTTCATACCAATGCATTCAGTCTCCTATCCCTTGAAAGTACCCTCTCTTGACTGCTTAGTAATTTCCTGACCTCTATGAATGTTCCAAAAGAAACATAAATATTTGAAAATTAAAAGCTAACAACAAATGTGAAAAAATATGTGATTTTTTTTCTTTGTGGGTTTTGGCTATCTCACACAGAGTTACTACTGTATTGATTTCTTATCTTAATGCATCGATATTGATATATTTTGTATTCACATAAAAAAAGCCTTTATTCTTAATTATATTATTTTACATTTCTGAGATTATAATATAATTAAAACACTTCTCCCTTCCATTTCTTCCCTTAACACTCTCCATATAACCCTACCTACTCTTGTTCAAATGCATGACCACTTTTTCCATTACTTTGTATTACATGCACATATGCATATACATGTATATTATTCCATATAAACTGCTAAGTATGTATGATGTTACTTGCAGGTGTGTTTTATAAGCTTATACATCATTACTACAAGACTAGAGAATAAACAAAATTCTTTGTCTTTATAGCCCATAATATTGATCATTTTTAAAGATTAAGTAATTAAGTAAAGTTAGTTCAACAAAGAAAAATCAATTTATAGAAAGAGACTAGTTTTCTAAAATTATTCCTATAAGCACATAGTTTAGAGCAATCTGCTCAAATCTGTTATAAATACATTAGAATAAATTATTAATTGCATTTGCTATTTTTATTGATGTAATTAAATACTTTAAAGGAAGCAATTTATGGTAGAAAAGCGTATTTGAGCTCACGGATTATGGGACTATAATCCACCAAGTTGGAGAGTCAAAGTGATAGGTTGCTTCAAGGTAACCGGGGCATGAGGCAGCTACTTGTTCTTATCTCTGTGGATTAGAAAGCACAAAGGGAAAAGGAATGATGGAACTCAGCTGGCTCTCTACCCTTCCCTTTTTGTTCTGTGTGAAATCCTACTGCCTAGTATAGTGCCACCAGATTCCAGAAAGCTCCTTTAGTCATTCCTATCAGCAAATGCTCTCACAGACATGCCTCTATCTAGGGGTGACTTCTAGGGGGGATGTGCATCTAGACAAATTGGCAATGAACTAATCACATTAGATTAGTAGGAAAATATCAGAACTTTACCATTCAAAATATAGATGTCCTCTAACTTTATGTAGATGAATGAAGAGAGAGGGAAGGAGTCCTTTCTTCCAAGTAGTCAAAGAACACACAAAACACAAGTCTTGGTGATCTCATTTGGGGGAAGCAATAAGCTAACCGGTCTGGAAAGGGTGCCAAACTACTTCACGTAAGCAGCAGATCCCAGGAACTGGCACTGTCAAGGTAAAAATGAGGATTATTGACAAAGTTGTCATTTCTCTCAAATTCTTGAAATGATATCATATAGAAAATGAATTCAATCTTGGGGCTTCAAATATATTCCAATAAAATTTACTCTCTTGCCCAATACAGAGTACTCAGCCTTAAAACCATATGTATACAGACAGCATAAGTGGACTCAACAGTTATATATTTGTAAATATATACATACATGCATGCATTACATACATATGTGTGATCATAAATATATATAAAATATATTTATATGTCACAATAATAATTTTTATAAAGAGATGAAGCTAAGGGTATGGAGCACAAGGGAGAGAGGAAAGGAGGAGGAGAAGGTGATGTAATTCTATTTCAATTAAAAACATATTTAAAAAAGCAAAATTTACTAATACATGCTATAATGACTGTGACTTCACTTTTGTATAAACAAACAACTTTCCTAGCATCTATGAGGTACTTTGATGTTTCTGAAGCTACTAATAAATTAGGTGAAGGGAACACAGACCCTGTTGGCAGGCAAATGACTTCTGTTTCTGCTTGGATTCCAAATCCCTGCTGGAGAGCTACTGGGGAATGTTTAATGGTGAGAATAGATATACTCTATGTTTTAAACTCATGAATTATTCTGGTCAATAATTCTATTCACTTTAAAGAAAAACAGCATTACTTTTGTACCAGTCAATGTTGACAGTACACATAACTGGTTATATACCAGTCATGAGAAACTATCCAACCAAAACAATAATGTCATTTTTCCCTTGAGTAATTCTTTCCAGCTTTCTGGTTTTAGAAGACAGTTGGTTAAAGAAAGTTTATAATCAGTGTTTTCAGAATGTATTTTGAGGTATGAAGCAAGCCTCACACCAACAATGCATTATTGCATAGTTATTTTTAGGTATTAGTCATGGAACAACACAGGTGCCCAGAAGAATTTCTGGGCACATAAATATGAAACCTCTGCCCCTGAGAGCTTCCAGTCTAGATTGAGACATGCAAAACAGGAAGCCCAAGTTTTTACCACAAGAAGATGAATGGACATCATTGATCCCTTAATGTGTGAGTGCTGCCAGACAACAATGCTTTAGTTATTCACCAAGATTCAACCAAAATTCTGCTCAGAGAATATTTCAGTTCTTTAAAAATGTAATAACTAGTATCATCATAGTTTAGATATATGGAATAGTCTCTAAGCATTATGCTTTTGCCTTTTTTTTTTATTATCTCAATCAAGAAATTTGGGTGTTTCATTTCTCCATGTACATATGTGTGTGTGCGTGTGCATGTGTGTGTGTATGTTTTTATCTGGTCTGTATGTCTTTGTGTGTTATGCATGTGTGTCCTTGCCCATTCAGGCACTTCTTGAACCCAAAGGCTGACATCAGGATGTCTTCATCAAATTAGTTCTTATATGTTTCTGAGGCAAAGTCTCTCACTGAACCTAGAACTTGCTATTTCAGCTAGTTTGACTGACCAGCAAGTCCTGGGATTCATTTATTTTTTTCCTCCTCTTACTGGGTTTATAGACATTTGTTGTCAAATCTAGTATTTAAATGGGTGTCAGAATTTGAACTCAGATCCCCACTTTGCCACTGAGCCATCTTCCTATTCCCTGCGTGCTCCTTATATTCCAGGGACAAGGGATATGCAGATGGGTAAGACATTGTTAAGTGTAGCTTATATCTAGAAAATGCAAAATATACCACCACAAATGAGCTTATCAGATGTCTACCTATATTAGCATCAGCTACAATATTTGTAAATACTATAGGATTAATCCTAACTCTTTTTCAGTATGTAAGCTGATTACAATGAACTCTTGTTTGAAACACTGAATCATTTATTTAATCTTGACCAGTTTTCCCCCAAATTTCTCTTTGCAATATGATATTGTCTAATTGGTGTGATTGAAAAAAAAAGTCAGTGAAAATCCCCAGAAAGAAGGAAAAAAACAAAACAAATAAAAACCACCTCAGTGTTCTTTTGGGTTCTATTTCTGCAGGGTTGATCTAGATCTAGATAATGTCTTATAAAGGGCCAGATAAGAAGTGCTTTAAGGCATTCAGAGAATATGATCTGTATTCTACTCACATGACTCAACTATCACAGTTATGGAAAACATGTATATGGCTTAACATGCTGAAGTCCTGATGTACACTAGTTTTGGTTATGGAAACAGATAGGCTGCTCTATGTATAATTTACTAATGCTTGTACAATACTTTAAAAGCTTTCAAAATCAAGAGGAGGACAATGATTATCAAAGACAAAGAAAGAGATGTTCTGAGAAATCTTGCTAAATTATTTTCTTTGTAAATTTCACACACACACACGATATATGTATATATATATATATACATATACACATATATATTATTCCTTTAGAGCCTTGGCACTAAATCTTCCAATTCATAGGAGACTCCTACAAGGAATTCATGTTATCTGAAGAAATGAATTCTGTGTTCACATGACATTCAAAAGGGAAATAAAATCTGTCTTATTTATTCTGTATACTCTAAATACCACTGTTTATGACCGGATAAAATCCTTCTATCTTCACGGTTACTATAAACACTGTTAAAGTGAAAGCAAACCTTATAAGTGATTGGTTTTTTTGTTGTTGTTGTTGGTGGTGGTGGTGGTGGGTTTTTTTTTTTTTTTTTCATGTCAAATCATTCTCATCTTCTCGGGAATTACACAGTGAAATATTAGGTGCATTTTGTATTTTAGGACAGAATGTAAAATATTAGTAAACAATTCCATTCTATAATATGATTAATGGTAAGGTTCACAGATACCAAACCAAGCTTGAGTTTCTAGTAGGAGTTCTATGTTCCACTTACATCAGTCTCCAGGTTTTCTGTGACATTCAAATGCACATCCATTTAAAAAACACCAGGGTAGATTAATTATATACAACCTCAGCTTTAAGATATCATCCAAGAACAAGTTACTTTGCTTGCTCTCCTTTCAAGTACAGCTTATGGAGCTTGTCAAACCCACTTTGCATACAGGATGATACAATCTCAACAGCTAGCAGCGAGGGAGTGGACCCGTATGCAGGAGATAACTGGGGCAAGTCAAAGATAAACGTGGTGATAGAACTGTCATTGCTTCCCACAAATGGGAGATAAATGCAAGAGTGCAAATGTCATATGTTGAATAAGTGAACAATCATTCCATCATCCATCAATGCCAATTCTTCCCGTGTTATCTGGATTGTATTTCAGCTGAGTACATCGTGTGAGTTATATAGCAGTTTCTTAAAGATGAAATTATGTGTTGCAACAGGCCAAATGTGTTTGTTGTAGGCCCATCTGTCTTACTAGTTCTTGTTCACACACTAGCTATTTTTTCATATTTAAAGATATTTATTGCATATAAACACCCCAAAGCACAAATAGCAGGCAGAAATATTTCAGAAAAGCCCATGACATATATCAAAGAAAGAATTGAACAAGAGGGCAGTAACTCTCTGTCGAGTGTCAGTAACAAGTCTTTCCAAATCACTTACCCAATACTTAGCGGGTGGTCAACAACATTTCCAATTCTCTTAAATAATGGAGTTAAAAGTGAGTGTAGATAAATCTGAATGGGACACTCTTTTCATTGGAGGTGTTTTGTGAAATTCCAATCCTGTCCAAATTTCATTTAAATAACAGCTGAAGACATCAGAATTAGAAGAGATCTCAGAATTCTTGCATATAGAGTTCCTCTTGATACTCTAATCTATTTAAATCATCGAGAACTATGTTTTTCCCAGACTTTCAAGTGGTTTTTGATTTAGACATTGTTCTTCAGCATGCTATGATCACAGTATGCTATGTTTGAACTATGAAATGTTTACCAATGCTTACTATATGTAGGAAATGTTCTGGATCTTTGATCCCATGTTTTTGTGCCATTCAGTATTACTTTATGCAAACCCAAGTCTAATAAAATCAACCATAATATAATATTTCAGCAAATTAGAGGTGGATTGGAACCAGATCTAATTTTGGATGCTTTTGGATTGGAAAGACCAAATGATTTCAGGATGAGTTTCTCACCACCTGTTTATAATCTTTTAACTCTACACTGACTCTGTATTCAGTCAATATTAGACTTTTCTATAATACTTTTTGTGGTTTGAATATAAAATGTGCACATAGACTTATGATAAAATTTTTCAGTTGATTATATTTTGTGAAATTCTGTAAAGTCTAGTTGTGACTCAGTAAGATGAAGTAAGTGGCTATTGGGAGTTCCTCAAGGGCATATTGGCTCTATATCCTGTTTCTTTCCATTTGTTTCTTGTCTATAGGTAAGTTACTTCTCTCCCATGCTCCTACAGCCATGATATTCTGCCTGTATGATCTCAGAAGCACTGCAGTCTAAACAAACAAACAAACAAACAAACAAACAAACAAATGAACAAACAACCACATGCGATGAAGCATCTAAAATAGGGAGCCAAAATAATTGTTTTTTTCTTTTAAGTCGTTTCAGTCAGGTATTGATGACAGTGATGGGAATAGTAATAATTATTCAGTGGCAAAATTGCTTACATAGGTCAAGGGCCATATTCTCACTTTCCCTGGTACTTTTTTGGGGGACACATCTAAAATCAGAGTAACTAGTTTAATCTGTCAGATTTGAGCCATGTGGTTTCCTCTTGAGACATTTCATCTTTAAAGTGGTTAATTCTTTTTCACTACCTGCTTATCAAAATTATATAGCCTCATTCTACTGTGTAGTAAACATTTGCAAAATGGACAAATGAATCAATGCATGAGTCGATGAGCAACCTGGGGATCAGCCTGGCAGTATAGTTCAGCCAGCAAAGCACTTGCCACTGAAGCTTGAGGACCTGAGTTCAGTCCTCAGAGACGATGTAAAAATGTATGGTATGATGCACACATTTGAAAACTCAGAACTAGGGAGACAAAGGTAGCTAATGTCTGAGACTCATTTGCCAGTAAGCCCAGCCTACTCGGTGAATTACAGCTAGTGAGAGTACAAAACAAAAAATCAACCAACCAACCAACCAACCAACCAACCAACCAACCAAACAAACAAACAAATAAAACCAAAAAACCAACAAAGTGGATGGTCTCTGAGGAACAATATTGAAGGTTGACCTCCAACCTCTAGACACTTGCTCAGGAGTATTTGTATATGATCATATAAGCATGTGTAAACATGTGAGCACAGGCATACACACACACACACACACACACACATTCACACACACACACAATCTAAGTCTTGCAAGTTCCTGATCTTAACACTCCTTGCACTGTATCAAGTCACTTCTGATTACTCCATAGCCAAACACAGAAAACAGCTGTAATAATTCACAACACAGTCTATCAGAGGTGATGATTAAGTTCAAGGAGAAAGTTTAGAGTATATAAATCTGAAAACAAAATTAAATTCATTAGTGACTTTTGAATGATATTACATGATCTACTAACTACTAGTAGCAGGCTATGCTGAGAAAAATTTAAAGATAATTTGGAAAACATTCCTGTAATGTTACAGTTTCATCACTTATTTAAATTTAAATTATGTTCCTAATGACTATGAGTAATAGCACAGTACTGTGAATCATACTTCTTATTAGAGTTCTTCATGTTTTCAGATTTTGAAAATTTAAATATATTGACTTATAGTGGGTACTATAGCTACACAGTCAAATCTGCCCTTCCCTCAGTGAATAGCATAACATAGATTAGTAAAGAATCATTTGTGATACAATGCTGTGAACAAGAGAGCACAATTTATTATTATTATTTACTTATACTCACATAGTATTTGGGGAGCTGAGTTAGATGATACCTTCTGGGAGACCTGCCATAAAATGAGAAGTGAAGAACTAATAGGCAAATATAAATAGAGATAATTACTCATTGGTATGACTCATTTATCACCATGGCATGGAATTATGAAAAGAAACCATGAATGAATCAGTGTTTATCTTTAAGTCTATGTACCTGTGTATCTATGTATCTATCATCCACCCATCTACCCATCTACCCATCTACCCATCTACCCATCTACCCATCTACCCATCTATCCATCTATCTATCTATCATCTATCTATCTATCTATCTATCTATCTATCTATCTATCTATCTATCTATCTATCTATCTCTATGTACCTATTCTTCATCCTTCCTTTCTTTCTTTGGTTCTTTTATTCATCTTTTTTTTTTCCTGTTTTATAAGTCAAGGCCTCATGTAGCTGAGGCTGGCCTCAAAAACAAGCAAACAAACAAACAAATATGTGTCCATGCATAACCTTAACTCCCATTGTTTCTGAATCTACTCCCAGGTTCTAGGATTCCAGATAGAGCTGCATTTCTTATCTTTCCTGATGTGTCTTGGAACAAACTTCATTTCTCTTGGCACTATCCAAGGGCATAAATGATAACTGATTGATAACCCAGTATACCTTCTTTTGGTAACTGCACAAATGCAGGAAACAGTCTACATTGATTGTACCAGTGTATCTCCTGAGTACATCAGTGTTAACTGAAGCTAACTCATCAGAGATTAGATCCTATACATGGGGGATTCACATGTCTAATACACACATTTCTTGCTGTATTTGAATAGTTTGAGTTGTATTCTTACTACATATTTTAAAATGGCATGCTCAATGTACATTATTGCTTTCGATAAGATTTCAAACCAATTGATATTTAGGGATGTAATAGTTATTAGCTTGATTTTATTCTACTCAACAAAGAAATGCAGATATCAGAGCAGTTAGAGAACTTCAAAGCATAGCCAGGAGACTTTAAATCTCAAATTTATCATTTATGTTAATCTTACTTTCCTCAAGTAATTTATTATTTAAAGATTTATTTGGGGGAAATATGGCTCTGCTCACGATAGACTAAGATCATATTAGTGGGACTACACTCTTTCATTTATTCATTAATTCATTGAATTATAGTATCCAGAAAATTACCTTTAAGAAGCACTGGAAGTTACCCAGGATGTCATACTTCAAATTATAAAGAAGTCCCATGGGGATACTAAGGCTTCCCAAAAGCACCAAGAAGAAGCCACTCCAGTAGTGGGGTTGACAAGAGCTAGACACACAAACTAGCGAGAGGAAAACAACCTGTGTTTACTAACTTTCAAATATTAACTTTTTAAAAATGACAACTCAAACAGCCCTGGCTGAAATAATGTTTTGTATCAGCAATGTTATACTTATTATATAGTACTACTACAACAATTATTTGGCTTTATCGAGTACCTCTAAGTTAATCACTATAAATTAGTCCTTTCTATTAATTAGAACATGATCGTTTCATGATAATTTTTATGGTATTAACTTACTAACAAATTTTCATAGGTAAAGTATCAGAAAAAAAATAAGTAATTTGGACAAGGTTAGAGAGATAATAAATGGTGAATAAAGTATGAATCTAGACACTTGACTCCAAAGATGAGATTTTTATTGTTTGTAATGTCTTTCTAGGATTATTGTGTGAGTTCATGTGATGTGGTTTGATGAGATTTGGCAACAAGATTTTGAAGTCATTTTCACTCACTTTTGTTCTGTGATGGTCAGGACTTTGATTTATAGACAAGATGGTTGGGTTTGGCTTTTTGGGAACATATTCTCTTCGAACATACTGCACATACACACACACTTTCTGGAAAGGAAAGATGCCATTATAAGCCTCACGTGCTCATTATACATGACCTTGGATTTCCAACAATCATTTGATGGTTCACTTGGGGTTATTAATTAGTGATGTATGGGTTTTGGGTGGAAAGAAATATGACTGAATATGCATAACATTTCAAATTGAACCTCATGTCAAAGCAGTGGATTAAAAGAAGAAATCCCTTCTAGTTAATTTTTGCTTTTAGAAAATGTCACTTGCACTTTTGTAACACCACTTATACCTAGTCTTGATTGTTTAATTCATAAAAAATAGCATAATTCAAAATTTTCTGACCAGTTATAGCATTAATCCATTGATTCTAGTTTTCATGTGTCTGGGTATCCATTATATGTAGATGTAAACTCATGTCTATAAGTCCAAATGAATGGATATGGGTCTCATCTTTTTCTTCAGTATTCCTTTCCATATTTCTTTAAAATGCATCATTCCCAAAATATCATTCATCATTAATAAGCCAGTCATGACTATTATAGGTCCTAGGTGACTTTCTCTTTCAGCACACAACATCTAGAACCTTTAATTTTAGATAGGGATTGTGAAGCTCTGCAGCTTCAGTACTCATGGTATCTAGGTTAGAAACTATTGTGGGACATGCTTGGGGTATTGCAAAATGCTAAGCTCTGTCTCTGTTTTCTACTCATGAATATCAGTAGCAACCATTCCCTTTGTTATAACAATAAATAATGTCTTCAGATACAGCCAATTGTTGTACAGGAGAAAAAATGGTTCTCCTTTGGGACCATTGTGCTGTGGTTTGAATACATTCCTTCAATGTATATTAAAAGATATACACAATAAGCGCAATGGTGTAAAGAGGGGAGACCTAAGAGACAGAAGGTTTAAATTGGATTTCCTATAATAAATAGATCTATATTGTTACTGTCAGGGTGGATTTAAGTCGCATACTATAGGACTTTCTATCTTCTAGAACCATGAACTGACTAATTTTTTTAAGTTAAATTATTCAACTAATAATATCCTATTTTAGCATCATCTAGCAAACTGTTCTAGGTCAAACAACTGAGTTTTCAATGTACTTTCATGAAACTCCCTGTCCAGCATCAAGCGTCTGCTTCCTATAATAATCTTTAAGGAAGAAACCATGTTTTGCTACTTAACTTTTGTTTCCAAAGCTATGAAGGCAAAAGGAAAAATAGGAGTCAGTCATCAAAGTGCATTGAGCCTGAGTGTGACTCCGTGTGTGTGTGTGTGTGTGTGTGTGTGTGTGTGTGAGAGAGAGAGAGAGAGAGAAAGAGAGAGAGAGAGAGAGAGATTTTCAGTTCAGTCTATATGTATTTGTTGAGTTCTTATTACATCTCTGTGTCACTCAAGAATCATTACAGGGATTCTGCCTTTCTCCTCAATATAACCTTGAATAAATTGCTTACCTTCTCAGTTCATCATTTTCCATGCCTATAGAACAGAGTAATAATATCACTTATTAATAGGCTGTCGGGAAAACATGAGTTGAAATATGAATATCGTGAGAGTAGAATCTATCACATACAAACATCTGCTGAATGACTGTAATAAATGCTACTATGCCTGCATGTCAGGACTAGTACTTGGCCCTTGGGGATTAGCAATGGATTAGTAGCCTTGTTCTTTTGGAGCTCACATCCTCATGTAGTCTCTATAATCCTTATAAAACTCCAGGCAATGCAATTGGCTCAGATGCAGGTTGGGAAAATACAGCTAGTGAGAAAATACAATTAGTGAAAGTCACCCAACAATTACATACCAGACTCAGAACTAGGGCCCAGGTTCCTCTGACAAGAAGTCACATTGTGTTTTAGTAGGTTATCAACAAGCTTACAAAGAACTACAGTCAGGAGTATATTCACTTCCTTTTGCTTGCACACTTCTACCTTTTCTTTCCTTAGGTTTTCTGTTGTTGGGGCTTTCTCCTAAATCCTTCCAGTGCAGCCAGTTTCTCTCTTTGGACTGGGATATTACTTGGAGACCTTTGTTTTGTTCATGGCCTTCCTGATACTGTAGCTGATGGATCAATCTTGGTCCGAAGGTAGATGGGATTTCATTGAAAATGAAATGTCCACTGTGATTCATCTCTGCAGCAAATGGGTAATGTGTACTTTGGGCTTTAAAAATAGAGATGAGTCAAGGAAATCATATGTTTCCCATTTGAAAAGAAACTTTTCAACGATTTAGGTACTCCTCCACCCTTTACCATCATATTAAACATGATGACCATAATTGGGGTACACATACAAATAGAACTTAAAATAGCTCATTCCTTTCTAAGTATAACATTTGGCAATACTATTTATCAAAATAACAATTTAAGCTATTTCTGCTCAAATTCCACATTGACCCAAAAATCTTCAGTGTGTCAATATTCATTAGCCTAAATATCTATTGTCACATGAAATGGAATGGATGATTGTCAACTTTGTAGCATATTCTTTCTCTCCCTTTTCTTTCCATTTCACACTCTCTCCATGGGTAATGAGACATGCATGTTAGAGACAAAGGCTGCCTTCTTCTAAATCACTTTCTGTTATTATTGTCCCTGTACTCCACCCACATTGGTTTACATGTCCTACTTTAGTGGGTGTGGATGAAGCCAGGCTGGTTGGGTGCCATCTGTGGCTGTACCTTTTCCTGATTTTTTGTAAGAAGCTCAGCCCATCTCTGGGTACTTGGTACACCTTGTTGGCCATCAGATACTCATTTGTAGGTTATTCAGAAATAGTTTCCTATATTTTAATGAAACTTAATTAAACTACATCTTGGGAGAACATGCAGTATGAAAGATTCTCTTGCTCTTTCTTTACACACAAAAGCAAAGTTTCTAGAAAAAAAAAATCTTTGGTTAAATAATTTTTACCTGACTTGCAGTCAAACTATGTTTCAAAAGTCTATAAACTCATTCTAAACATATTTCTCAACAACAACAAAAAATGTTGAAAATAGAAAGAAAGGAGGGAGTTAAGAAAAATTGAAAGGGAGGATGACTGAATAAAAGACAGTTAGAAAACAATGCAAATTGTGATTTCATTTCTGGAGAGTGTTTTCCTTCTAATCTTCATTCTGTAGCACGGATCCTCACTGGAGGGCGTGAAGGATGCTGTCTGGTTTGCCTCTCACCTCCTGTGGAGTAACTGGGTTTTTAAACTCTACTTTCATAGAAAACACATGAAACATACCAATGGAAATCTCTCAGGCTCCTCTCTGGATCAATGTCATCTCTATCCAAGGATCAATGTCTAGCATATTAGAGAAGGTAGGTCACACCATATGGAAGATGTAGATCCCATATGACTTTACAGATAGGAAGTTACACACTCACCACTACTACTAATGATTCTTTTGTTGTTGTTTGTTTTGTCTTTAATTAATTAATTAATTTACATCTCAAACGCAGCCCCTCTTCTGACCCTCTCACAGAGTCCCTCCCCAACTCCTTCCGCCTCCCCTTTGCCTCTGAGAGGGCTGGGCTCTGCTGGATATCCCTCCAACTCTGGCTCATCTCCTTTTTGTAGAATTAGGTGCATCCTCTCCTGCTGAAGCCAGGCAAGGTAGCCCTTTGATATATATGTGCCAGGGGCCTAGGTCTAGCCCTTGTATGTTCTTTGGTTGGTGGCTCAGTCTCTGAGAGCTGTCAGGGGTCCAGGTAGATACTCTTGATCTTTCTGTGGGGTTCCTATCCCCTTCAGGACCTTCATTCTTTCCCTAAACTCTTGCATAAGGGTCCCTGAGCTCTGTGCAATGGTTGGTTGAGGGTATCTGCATCTGTTTCAATCAGCAGCTGGGTATAGTATCTCAGAGTAGAGCCATGCTAGGCTCCTGTCTATAATAATAACAGAACATCATTAATAAGTGTCAGACACTAGTGCTTGATCATGGTATGGGTTTCAAGTTGGGCCAATTATTGGTTGGCCACTTGTTCAGTCCCAGCTCCATCTTTGCATTTCTTTTAGATAGGACATATTTTTGGTTCAAATGTTTTGTGAATTGCTTGGTGTCCTTAACCCTCCACTGGGGTTCTTGCCATAGGATAGGAGGTAACTTCTTTAGTTTCCATGTCCCCACTGTTAGGTATCTCCATTAAAGTTACCCACATTTACTCCTGGAAGCCTCCACCATCCCTGGTCTCTGGGAATTCGTAGAAGTTCTTCCCATCAGCTGCTGATTTCCATTCATTATCCTGACTCTCTGGGCCTCTCTCCTGTTTTTTCCCACACCTGATCCTGCCCTCCATTTCCTTCCCCCTGCCCTCTCTAACCCAGTTTTCACCATCCTTCTGTCTCCCATGACAGTTTTGTCCACCTTCCTAAGTGCAATTCAAGCATCCTCACATGGGCCTTCCTTCTTGTTTAACTTCCTTGGCTGTATTGGCTGTATTATGGGTATTCTGTACTTTATGGCTAATATCCACTTATCAGTGAGTACATAGATGCTTATCTAACTGAATGTCTGCATGTAGTTGAACACAAATAGGTCTATATTTATCATCCTGCACTAAATTCGAGTCTAAGTGGATTGAGGACTTCAACATAAAACTGGATAAACTAAATTTAATAGAAGATAAAGTGGGAAATAGCCTCAAACACATTGGTACAGGAGACACATTCCTGAATGGAACACTAATGGATCAGGCTCTAAGATAAACAATTGATACATGGGGCCTTATAAAACTTAAAGGTGTCCATAAGGCAAAGGACACTATCAATTGGGCAAAACAGCAGCCTACAGATTGGGAAAAGATCTTCACTAACCATTTATCTGTCAGAGGCCTTATATCCACAATATATAAAAAACTCAAGAAGTTAGATTCCAAAATATGAAATAACTCAATTAGAAATGGGGGTACAGAGCTCAACAGAATTTGTAACAGAGGAATCTCGAATGGCTGAGAAGCACTTAAAGAAATGTTCAGCATCCTCAATCATCAGGGAAATGCAAATCAAGACAACACTGAGACTCCACCTTACACCAATCAGAATGGGTTACACCAATCAAAATCTCAGGTGACAGCACATACTGGCAAGGATTTGGAGCAATTTTGAACACTTCTTCATTGTCGGTGGCAGTGAAAACTTGTACAAACACTCAGAAAATCAATTTGTTGGTTTCTCAGAAATCTGGGAATAGTTTTACTTGATAATTATCCTTTAAGGTGAGGAAAACATCAGTTGCCAAAAATGTTTGGAGGAACTGGTAAGCAATATTTTCTCTTGTCTGAGTCATATAAAGCAAACAATTTCATCTGTTTCTACCTTGCCAAATCTCTCTCTCTCTCTCTCTCTCTCTCTCTCTCTCTCTCTCTCTCTGGTTGCTCACAGAGCATGTCAGCAATGAAAAGTTTCAATCACAAAGTGTTTTACAGGAAACAAAGTAATTTTTATGCGTTTAGACTCATGAGAGTGTTGGTTTAGAGGTCATGTTGTCAGTCTTTCATAACAATGGTTAAGTTTTAGAAATAGGAGAGAGGGGTTGGCTTTAAATAAGCCATTTTCTGGCATATCCTATATTCACCTGAGCTTCGGTTTGTACTTTCTTATCTTGGATTTGTCTTTCTCCTGTGAGCTCTTATTGCATAGCCCGATTAAATTCAGCTTCTTCTGTAAACAATGGTCTTGACCTTCCTTAAGGTGTGACCTGTAATATAGTGCCTTTTGTTGTGATGATCTCCAACAACAAAACTATTTTTAGTGCTACTTCGTATCTGTAATTTTGCTACTGTTATGAATCATAATGTAAATGTCTGGTTTCTGATGGTCTTTGGCAACCCCTGTGAAAGGGTCACTCAACCTCCATAGGGGTCATGACCCACAAGTGGAGAACCACTGTTCTACTGTGTTCTTTCTATACCTTTTCCTTTCCTCCTTCCCCTTTTAGAAACATAATTTCATTTTTGTCATTCTGGTAATTATGATGTTTTTCCTCTGGGTTTTTATATTCCGATCTTTTAGCCTTGATTTGTAGCCATTGGGCTTATTTCCCTTTTACTGAATAGCATTGCCTTGCATGTTGCTAAGATTTACAGCAGCTTAATTAATGCTTGCAGAGTAAGTGACTTGATACTCTGTTATCAACATGAGGGATAAAGATGGAGACAAAGGACAAAAATATTATCACCCAGGACCAAAGAATTAGGAAGAAGAGATGCCTTAAGTTCCGAGGAAGACTGAGTGAAATTGCTAACTACAGGATCCTTCATATTAATTGTTAATGCTTTGATAAACATTAATGCAATCATGAGCTGGTATAAACACTGCTTCTATTATTTATGTTATGGAAATATTCTAGTCAATACTTCAGTTACTTACGAATACTCAGTAGGCTTCCCATCATTCCATTCTTGTTTTATTTACTTGATGTAACTAGGACATTTTCTTTGGCATAGTAAACTACTACAGTACTACCAAGAAGTGAAAGATGGATTGTTGAATAGAAGGAGTAATGTCCATTTTTTTTCTTGTCTTGGTGTGCTCCTTTGGTCACTGAGTCATGTGCACATGAGAGCTTAGACTAGAGTGTGGGTACATGTGATAGCTGACACAGCTCTCACATTTACATATGTATTTACATATTGAACTTGTACTCAGAGACTTCAAATTTGCTACTCTCTACAAAACAGAAATATCCAGTTTGTAATCTATTATTTTCCTAGGTTCTCAATATGATCTTGAGTTCAGTGAGGCTTAAACTGGATGAATAGTCCCATTTAGTAATTGTTGAAGGATTGGTGATCTTTTCTAGTGGGAAATAGACTGAGTTACACATCTCCACACACCAGAAGTGTTTCTGAGAATCAAAAAAATAAAAAATTAAAAAAGAATAAAATGCTAAAAATAAATGTCGAATGACTGAACTGCCAATTAGCCACAACATCAGGGATGCTCTATTCACTACTAGAATCCCTGACAGTCTTTAAAAAAAGAAATATTAGTAACTTCAGATTGAAATGGGAAGGGGAAGAACTCAGAACTGAACATGGTCATGGAGTCCAAATATCTAAGATATTCTAGTGGATATTAGATCTTACCAGCACCACTTACTTACGATTTTTGTAAGCTATAGAAAAGGATAGAGAAAAACTCCATCACATCAAAAATTACCTTTTTTTTCTTTCTCTTTCTCTTGGCATCCTGATCTCTTTGAAATTTTTCTCCTCTCTACATGTGGAGGAAATACCCTTCCTAACAGCCTGGAGGAATTATGCAATGTACTTTGCATAACTCCCCATGGCCTCAGGTAACAATGTAAATGAACCTTATTAGACAATGTTTTTTTTTTTTTCAGTACATAGGGGAAAATATTTTTAAATGATTTATTTTCTTTTGGATTTGGTGTAAGTTCTTTCCTTGAATGGAGGTGAGGCACAAGAGAAGGAATTAGGGCATGTTACAATCTGGCTATTTGAGTCAGATGTTAGGGAAAAAATTGGCATTTCTGAGGTGGAAAAAGCTAGGTCTTCCTCCTTAAGAATCACAAAAATAACTGCCGAAAACCTTCAAACTTTCCAAGAGAAACTTCTTTAAAAGTTATGTGTAACTAAAAATAGGAGGATTATAATGGAAGTTGGTGTGCATGTGTGTAAAATCCCAGAGCAGCAGAGGCAGCCTGAGCTGCAGACTTGGAGCTTGTGATTTTAAATCTCTCTGCAGATACAAATCTGTTGGCCAGAGGAGCATTTAACCCGATGTGGCCACTTGCATTTTTCCCCTATACAATGGATCTCTTTAATAAATCTCAGTAAAATGAACTCTAGGTTTATCATTTGGCTTCAAGGGAAATCCTTGCAGTCACAGAAAGGAATAATGACAATAGTCCTGAAAGACTGTGGCAAGCTTGGCTCATGACTGTGGTGGCTTTGATCAGTGTAATGCAATCCTGAAGTGGTGGGGACTTTGTCTTTTGGAGCATTTGTGTCTAGACCCAAGATCTTAGCTGTGGTCAGACTTTGAACAAACCCCTAACCCAATGTGACTGTTTGGGGAATGGGGGCGCACTGGGAATAGCAGTACTGAGTCCACCACAACAAAGGATATGTGAGCACTCTTCCCAAATATGCTGGTGACTGAGGCTGGTCCAGGAAGAGAGGGGTGGGGGATTAGGGAGTAACTTGCTTGATGTGTATTGGTTTCCCTTTTTGGGTGATCCAATGGCCTTTGCCACTGTGTAGAGGTACAGGCTGTAAAACACTATGATTTAGTGAAAGCTACTGAATTATTTACTTCAAGCAGTTAATTTTACATTCTACATTCCCCCCTCCCCATAAAAGAAAATATGCTCACGATTCAAGCCGGAAAGAGCTCCCTCTACACACACATTTACCTTTAGTGGTGTATGTATGAGGCTTCCAGTAACTTTTGGATAAGATGGCTGCAATTTACACCTCTACTTTTTCAAAAAGCCTTAACAGGGTTGGTTCTAAAGATAGATAGCTGAAACAGGAGAGGCAGACATGTGTTTAGGGGCTTTGTCTTTTCTTTTTGTTCTAATCTTTGTTTTTTTGTTTTTAGAAGCAAATATGGCAGTTGTTTTCTAATTGATTTTAATTTGCAGTGAAAGAAGAGCTGAATGGGTGAGTAATAGTGTCATTATACGGAGCTTGAAGCATCAGGTTGTTGTGTTAGGGACACATAGTCTTTCTAAGGCTTCTTGACTCATAGGCATTCAGACAAAGCAAAACAAAATGCTCAGTTGAAAGGAATGCAAGCCCAGGAAGACTTCAGTGTCACTGCAGATTGATAAAAGAGTTCTATCGGCCTGCCCCACATACCACAGACTGACCAGGAAACCTTAGATTGCTTTTCCATACTGTGCCCTGCCTTGGATGATTTGTCAGGCCCCTCCTTTGCAAGCATTAAGTCACAGCATTAATCCTTGGCTTGAAACTCTTCCTTCTTTTGTTGTGGCCATTGTCCTTCCGTGCTTAGGCAAGCAGGTTCTGGATGCGTAGTGTCACTCCAGGTTAGGGCCAGCCAAGGAACCAATTTCTGCAGATAAATCATTTGTATCTGATGTAATGGTGAGGCTGACACCCAGAATACTCCCAGTTGCCTTGTCTCTCTCTCCAGACTCTTGGGTGCCAGATGATTAAGCCTTGCTTCGAGCAGGGGCTGGAAGCAGCTGCTCCCATATCAAACTTCATTTGCTCTCAGCCAGTTGCAGCTTTGTCTACACGCAGCTGTGATGTGTGGTACCCACTGGCAGCTCTCGTCTCCACCGACAACCTTTCATTTAGGCGCTCTATAAACTTTCCTTAATATCTGCTTGTTAAGCCGGACAGAATGGCATCAGAACAAAGCTAACCTGGCTGCTGAAACCCTGGCGGCAGCATCTGTCAGGCCTCTTTGTTTCTCCCTTGGATAAAGTTTTACCTGCCTGCTATAATGGAGGGCTGGATGGGTGGTTCTGAGGACTTGGAACAGGCGGCATCCATCCAGTTACAAAAAAAGCTCAAAGTAGGAAGTGGTCCTGGGGTGTAGCCAGAGTTGAGTCATGACTTTCTTCCTCCAAGTTATTCTCAGTGAATATCAAATCCAACCTTCCCATCACTGCTTATATAAGTATTGGAAAATTTGAATATAACCTTTAAACTTGGTTACTGAATTTTAAAGTGCTTGAAGCAAGATTCAGGCAGTTGTAGTAAATGGTCACATTTGGCTGAGTTGCATTTTGGAGAAAATTGCCAGTAAAATGAAGATGCGAGGTTAAAGCTGAATGAAGCAAGAGTTCCTTTCTTTGTGGTGTAACCTGGAGCCTTACTTCCATTTCTAAGAACTAATGTGTGAGATGGTATCGTTGGAGATTGGAGTGTTACAGAAGAGCTGCGACGCCAAGCACTGCACGTTCAGGAGCCTATGAAGCCCCTATTCAGTCTTCACATAGGAGAGAGCCCAGTGTAAGGTGAGGCTGGGATGGTTCAGCCTAACAGCAGCTCCGATGCTGTGCCTGATGAATGCACGTAGGCTTCCACCTATGCTTTCTGCACAGAGCTGAGGAAGGCTGGAGAACTGGAGAAGCTCTCTGGAGCATACAAAGCACAGCTCTTGCCTAAAAAGCCAGTGCACATGGTTGGCGAGTTGAACAAATAAATGATTAGGTAAAGAAAAGCGATGGTAAATAAGGTCTTTTTGGAAGAGAACCTGGTCAGTGAGTGCAATTTGCCAGTTTTCTTATTTTTTTCTTTTCTTTTTTTTTTTTTTTTGTCTTTTTGGTTTTTTGTTTTGTTTTTTTGAGATAGTGTTTTTCTGTATAGCCCTGGCTGTCCTGGAACTCACTTTGTAGACCAGGCTGGCCTCAAACTCAGAAATCTGCCTGTCTCTGCCTCCCAAGTGCTGGGATTAAAGGCGTGCGCCACCACTGCCCGGCTTTCTCCTTTAATATTTTGGGAGGGAGCATCTGCCCGCCTATTCCCCTGACCTAGCACAAACAAAATAACATTTTGCCTGATCCATCATTAGTGCACACCTACCTTTCTTTACAACTGAATTTATTTTCACCTATGTGAACGCTGGTGCTAGGTCTGAAATAATGTCCGTGACCATCTCTGCCTCATCCCTTAAAACCTGACTAGTGTAGAGTACAGGAAAATGTCTGTGAATGTCGTTGCCACTACCTACCTGGCAGAGGGCAGCAAATGAAGCAGAAATCTCTGAGTTCTATTTTTATCTATGTAAGGGCTCCTTAATATATAGTATACATTTGCAAAGCAGAAAAAGAATTAACACAGGAACTGTGGGTTGCCGTGTTAGAAACAATGTTGTGGCATGATATTAGTTTAACTCAGTTAAGGTCAGTTTCAAGTTAAAGAGCAAAAGGATGAGCTGCTTGCTTCTCTGCTCCCCCACACCCTAACTTTCCTCCTTCTAAGCTATGTCCGAGAGAGGATTCCCATCTCCAGACTTTTCTCCTTATAAGGCTCGATCTCTGCCATTAAGAAGTCTGCCTAGAGATTGGACGACTTCAAGCACTAATTCTGTCTCCTGCTCTGTGCTCACTGGCAACAACCGTGCCAAGGTCCAGAAGGAGAATCTGGTGGGCGTGTCCTAATAGGAGACAGTGTTCCTACTCTAATTGCCATAAAAACTTTGAAGGCATTGTCTGGTGGATCTAAGAAGACTGATCCTGAAGGTGTGAGGTCGGAGCTGCAAGTCTGGAGCTCAGAGTTTTAATTTTTAGATTGGCAGTGACTCACAGAAGGGCCACAGGCACACCTACTTATCTTCTCAGAGTGCTTCAAAACCTAGAAAAATTAACACAGATCCTGACAGGGATATTTTATGGTTTGGGAATTAATAGTCATGACTGTTCAGGTGACAATAGACAACTCTAAGCGCTAAGGTTTGATTCGGTTGAAGTCTCTGTGAAGTTTTACTTGGCTCCTTTGTTCTTTCCAAATCTGGGCTTCCCTCTTTGGAGGTCTTTAAATCCATAGTAAGGAAATTCAAATTCCCTTGAAGTTTTGGTCAAATCTTGGCAAAGACAGATGATTCCCTTTAAGACTGTGTCATATGGTGGTTTTGCAAAAGAAATCTTCTTACCTACCGCAAAGATGCCCCCACCGCTTACTCCCTCACCCCCTGCCACTACCATCCTATAAGACCAGATGCCATGCACCATGAGAAAAGGCTTCTGTGGTGGGACCACATTGTCTCTGAAGCCATCTGGGTAAAGCCCTCCTTGTAGTCTTTGGTCTTGGAAGAGCTATGGAGTGAACCAAAAAGCATCATAAAGACATCGTCCTTTGTTGATGTTCTTCTTCCATGTCTGATGAAACAGCCCTTTTGGGGATAAAAACGTCAAGATGAAAAATGACATGTCAATAAATAGAAATTGAATGAATGTGTTAGCATTAATTCGTTACATTCTACATATGCTCCTCTGAAGAAGTAGCGTTTATATTCAGGCCCAGCTGCAGGCTTCCAGTATGGTAAAATGGGAAGGGACCCAAGAGAGATTGATGCAGCAGCCCCACATGGCTCCCATCCCACTTACTGCTGTCTTGCAGTGCATACTTCTTTCATTGGAAGGCTGTGCCATGGCTAAGTGATACAGTCCTCGGTGTACTTTGGCCTCTGCTCCCTCTCTTCCATATTTGAGCTCTCTGGGGTGCTGAAGCACATTTCTGTCTCATCTACTTAACTTTGCTGTTAAGTCCCTGCCACCATGCCTGTCTCTTTAGCTTGCTACATTTTACACTTGTTTGCCAGTGGCTGTGAAAAGAAATGACAGCAGAATCTCTCAGAGACTTGGCTCTCATCCAGCATGGAAAACATACTGAGTTGATGTCTCCCAGAGCCTGTCTTTAACTCAGGTGTCCCCATTTCATTGGGCTCTGCAGATTTCCTACATCTGTGGTGTATGACATTGTAAAGACTTTGACTTGGAGACCTGCTTTCCCCCCAACCCCCTTATGCATCCCCATTCCACATTTAAGCCAAGGAGCCTATCCATCAGGTTTCAGACTGAAAAAGTACAGATTATTTCAGTCCTGCTTTTAGCAGTGCCCTGTGGAATAAGACACCTCCTGCTCAATGTTCCTTCTATTGCTCTTAAGGTGTGAACAGACAACCAAGATTTATGAGCTGACAGCCATGCTGTGTGAACACTTAGAATGGATGAGTGGGCTTTTGTTTCTAGTTTGGTCTGAGAAGGAAGTAATGAAACAAAAGAATCCCATCTTTTCAAAATTCATGCACAGAGTATTTTATTTCTCCTGCAAATAGCTACTGCTCTTCTACTCTTATGTTCCAGGTTATTACTGAGCTAGTTGCTACTCAATCTTTTTTAGAGAGTAAACCCTGTGCTAACCATGAGGCCCCCAACCCTTTAGAGGGAGTGTTGTGATTATATCCATTGAATGAAGAGGAAGTGGAGCCTTCAAGCGGTTAGGGAATTTTATAGAACCAGGATCTGAATGCATGGTGTCCTGCTAAAATATGAATTCCTATGATTGATGTGATACTACACTCATTGGGAAAAAAAGACTTCTTGCTAAACACAGTGGGAGCTATATGACTCAAATCCTGATCTCCAAATGTTATTGATACTAAAAGAAGCAAGGCCTCAGTGCAATGTTGTCTAACAGAGATAGAATATTGTACATATCAAATGTCTCTGTGTTTCAGAATCCTCACTTTTAGATAATTTCTCCCGGTTATTGTAAATGGGGGTTAGGTATTCTAAAATATAAGTAAGATAGCTGGGATAGCACTTGATGACCTGAGAACTGTCAACTGTTTATTAATGTTTTTTTAAATGTTCACTACTTATTAGTAGTAATAGTTATTGTGAAATTTCTATATAGTAAACTCACTGTTAATCTCACAACCCTCTATGTGGAATATAATATACTGTCCATGTTCTCTTTTATATTTTCAATTGAGTGAAACTAGCTCACACAAATGACCTGCCAGTTAGGACATGAGATTTCTGTAAAGTGATTCTTTTATGTGAGACATAATAAAATACCAAGTTAAGCAAAAACTCTAACTCCCCTGGAAAGAAATTGAGTGTTATCCATGGTTATCCACGGTGGAGGGAGCAGAGACTGTCATAAGTATCAGAGTGAAAGCTCATTTGGAGTAGCTGAGGGGGAGAAAGGCCCACAGCAGGCATCTCAGGGATTCCATGACTCATGTCTTCTACTGGGGATGGAGGCAATCATATCTCACTTACTCCTCCAGAACGTTGCAGATAGTCACGAAAGCTTGTCAGTGGGTTAACCTGTTCTCTGTGTTACCAGGGATGAAGGCAATTATATTTTCTTTGCTTCTGTAGTGGCCATAAAAGCAGTCATGCTCAAGATCAGGCCATTTGACGAAGGCCAATGAACTGAGATTACGCAGACTGGGCTGATGGGGCGTAGTTGAGGGGTTATATAAGGGATTGCGATTGGGGGCTAGAGAAGATTCCTGCTTGTATGTTGAAAGGTTCCTGAATAAACTGCTTTGAGAAGAAGAAAAAAAAAAGCAGTCGTGAAAGCTTGTCAGTAGGTTAGTTAACATTTTTTATATAGTTGTGAAAAAGAAGAAAGTAGGAGAAAAGGTCTCTCAGGATCTGCTGTCCCCAGAATGGACAGCTAGAGCCCTTTCATTTTGGATTGAGAATCAAGTTCACTGCCTGAAGGGTAGAAATCAATTTTCCCTAGGATTTTTGTTCATAGAATATGTGTATGAACACAGAATATATGTATAAACATGGTTTATCTAGGAAGAAATGGAAGCCTGCACATGTGTTATGGATATATTGAAAGATGCAAATTTGAGAAGAATACCCTCCATTTTTATAAAAATAAAAATGGATTCTGTTCTGAGTTTCTTCAGCGATGTCCCTAATCCATCCTTAATTCATAGCAATGCTAATCTTGCAAAAATTCAACGAAGTGAAAACTGAAAATTAATGTAGCTATTTGATTGAGATGTGAGAAAAACAGACCAGAAGATACGAATGTGATTTGGCAGCTTTTCTTAGAAGATGTTGAGTGTCTGAGTCTACTAACGTGTCATGCCATGGACTATGACCAAATTGTGAAGATGATGGTGTGATTATTGACCTTTCTTCTTAGATCCCATTTGTGACATGTCTCCTTAATCTTTAATCCCGTAAAGACAATTCATAGAGTCAGGGCTACCTGAATAAGAAGCAGAAATAACTACACCAAAAGTGCCCAGTCTCTTCTTTCTGAAGTCCTACATACTCTGAAATGGTCTTCCTTTTAAGATTGCAAAAATAATTCAGTTGCCTCCCATCACTATCCATGGAAGGGGACCATTCTCCACCTCCCACGGCTTTCTTTGTTTGGAACTGTTCACTCTTGGCAGTAATATTCTTAAACCAGGGAAGAATGAGGAAATTTCACTGTCTTGGTAAAATTACCTCATTTAGGAATAATTGGTATTCACAGAAGAGATGCACATTTTCATCCACCTAGTAATGAACAAATTAACAAGACACCTACTGAGTTGTGTTAACACAATTGCCAAATGTAAAAGGAACTAATTACTAACCACTTCATCCAGACAAACTCAAAACTGCATTCCTAATGGGCTTTGTGGCTGACTTGATGGAGACTGTGGAGAAAAGAAATGAACAGGTGCTTGGTGATCAAAGTCTGTCCTTGGTGATTATTCTGGAAAAGGTACTCGCTCTTCAAGATTACAGACTGCATCTAGCCTGTCTTCCATGGGGCGAAGAAGTCTGCAATATTTGCTTTCTTTTCAGAGATAATTGTGGATCATCCATATAATAGCATTTGAAGCATGTGCAGATGGAGTTTAGAAATAGTCATCTTTTATGTAAAGATTTAGGGAGCAAACTTATGTAACTATTGGGTCAGCTAGGCACATTCGCAAAGCTCTGATGCCTAAAATACTTTCATCCAGGGGACAACTTCTGATAAAGATGAAAGCAGGATTCTCACATAAATGGTGCATTTTGGTATTTATTCAAGTCAACCAGGCTGGTTATTATATTTCCAGATTCTTATTTGACTCCTCTTTAGAGATAAGATATAATTGCATATGATAGATTTATTTTCCTTTGAACTGACAATAAACTTGTGGAAAATTTTTATTTAATTTTAGGATTACATAGGTTAAATCAAACACTTTAGTAATTTAAAAAAGAATGGATGGTGTAGGATAATGAACAAGGTCCATCGATCCATGCATCCCTCCATCTAGCAAATATTACTGGCTTCCTAATAGGTGCTAAAAGAATTCTAAAATAAACAGAGACAAATAAACTCTCTACTCTTAAAAACCCAAATTCTGGAACATATGACAGGTAAAGAAATAACAATGAAGAAAGGGAAGGAAAAAGATGATGTCAGAGACTAATAACTGGGCTGAAATCCAAGGAAGAGGTAGTGTATGAAAGAGGCATGGAATGGAGTATGGGAAGTAATCTGCCACTTTAACCAATTTGCACAGTTATCGTGGTCTGTCAATGTTTCCAGAACCTTGATGTGGTCCCTGTATAGGTCTGTCTATGCTTTTTGTTCAATGGAATAAATTGGGTATAACTCAGTATCAAAGGCAAAACTACACAGACAGTTATCTCTCATTGTATAAATACACATACATTTTAGGGATGTGGAAGGAATGGAAACTTGTATAAAGGCTTAGCTATATTGTATCTCCTAGTAATGTTGGAAGGTATACCCATAAATTCTTTCCCACATGATTGCCTAAACATGGGCTGAATAAGGATAACAGCAATAAATATGCTAGCAAGGATGGCCAAAAGCTGCAAGCCAAGACACAGAGTAAAGGCAACAGGAAAATGCTGAGAAGCTGAGAAACTGTCTTCCTCAGGAAAAAGCCTGTTAATTGGTTATCCTATACCACAGACTGAGCCCTAAAAATATGCATACAAATGACATTACATAGACTATCTATCTATCTATCTATCTATCTATCTATCTATCTATCTATCTATCTATCTATCATCTATCATGGTAGGAATTAGTAAAAAAGACCCAAGAACTTATAATAGAGCATGGAGAATGGTTTAGAGAAAAGAAAAGTAACAAGAGAGTAGTGGTACTGAACCATCCTAGGCCACACCATGAAACCTTGTCTCAGAAAACCAACTAACCAATAGTACTCTTTGTTTCCTGGGGTTTTGGTATGTGAATGAATTATTCCGTGATTATAGTAAATGAAACTATGCTCTTGGAAATTATTTCAAACATTAGGGAGTCAAGTCAAAGTATGGCAGCATAAAATTGGAAACCACAATGCCATACACACAGAACTCATCGTATAATTTTTTCAAAGTATGGGTATAAAAAGACATTGAAAACTTTCTCAGGATTGGTCTCATATGAAGGATGTGTTTTTCAGTAGGTGTGCACTGGAAGAGTTTTGAATTCTCCTTCTAAGATCAGGCAGAGCACCTTCTGTAGCTGGGACCACCAGAAATCAGGCAACCAGAAGAACATTTTCTTTGGGGTAAAGGAGAGAGATTAAAGCAAGAGAAATGGAGTCAAACTTAGAAAACCACTTAGTAAGTTGGTAAGGACGATGAGGTGGGATAAAGAGCAATTGACCAGTTTTGAAATATCTGGTGGGTGGCTTTGGGCAACCTATTTTCTTCCCTAAAGTGAAGCTCTGAAAATACAGAGAGTATTTCATGGCAACGTTGAGTTTAGAAAAAAGGACAAAGTTTTTTAAGATGGGTATCCTCTCTCTTTATACCCACCTACCAGAGGTTCATGGTGTACCCAGGAATTAAGAGACTAGGAAAGATCCAAAAGATAGAATTCATATATCATTGGGTTTCCCAAAAAATGCAATTTTTGGTTGAAGAAAGCTATGATTTGAAATGTTTATTAAACTATAAATCTTGATAAGAGTTTTAATGTTTATAGATTCTCTTATAACACTTTGAAAAAATGGTGAATTTCAGCTATGTTGGTCCATAACTTTAATACCAGTACTGGAGAGACAGAGGTACGGGAATCTCTGAGATCAAGGCCAGCCTGGTCTACCGAGCCCTACTAAAAATACTTGCTTCATTTGATTTAGAAGCACAATTTGCAAACTTTCCCTTATGATCGCGGATGACATATTTTGAAAACATTTTTTTTTCCTGAGAAATATAGGGTCAGGATGTTGAGGAGAAATATGATTTTATTATTCTGTTTAGAACTTCACAGTTAGGTTTTCTCTACACAGAACATGTATGCAATCTCTAATCACATATTCTTTACAAGTGTTTCTTCGCATTTTACAAAGTCCGTGGCCTCTTTATTAGAGGATTATTATAAGTTCATTTCATCGTTTTTTTTTTTTTTGTTTTTTTTTTTTTTTAAGACAGGCTTTCTCTTCATAGCTCTGGCTGTCTTGGAACTTGCTCTGTATACCAGGCTGACCATGAACTCAGAGACTCAACTGCCTCTCCCTCTCCAGTGCTGGGATTAAAGTTGTGTGCCACCATAGCCAGGCAATCCGCCACTTTTAAAAAGTACTTGCAAAACACATGACACTCAAGAAGAACGAAGACGAAAGTGTGCACACTTTGCCCCTTCTTAGAATTGAAAACAAAACACCCATGGAAGGAGTTACAGAGACAAAGTTTGGAGCTGTGACGAAAGGATGGACCATCTAGAGACTGCCATATCCAGGGATCCATCCCATAATCAGCTTCCAAACGATGACACCATTGCATACACCAGCAAGATTTTGCTGAAAGGACCCTGATATAGCTGTCTCTTGTGAGGCTATGCTGGGGACTGGCAAACACAGAAGTGGATGCTCACAGTCAGCTATTGGATGGAACACAGGGCCCCCAATGGAGAAGCTAGAGAAAGTACCCAAGGAGCTGAAGGGGTCTGCAGTCCTATAGGTGGAAGAACAATATGAACTAACCAGTACCCTCAGAGCTCGTGTCTCTAGCTGCATATGTATCAGAAGATAGCCTAGTTGGCCATCATTGGGAAGAGAGGCTCCTTGGTCTTGCAAACTTTATATGCTTCAGTACGGGGAAACACCAGGGCCAAGAAGTGGGAGTGGGTGGGTAGGGGAGTCGGGGGGGGGAGGGTCTGGGGGACTTTTCGGATAGCATTTGAAATATAAATGAAGAAAATACCTAATTAAAAAATAAATTAAAAGAAAGTATTATAAGGGGATCTATTCACATTAAGACTCTTATCAAGACTTACACTTTCCTAGATGCTTGAAAGCCTAGCCTTCTCCAACCCAAAATTATGTATTTTTGAAAACCAAAGATATTTGAATTCTTGCCTTTTGGTAGGTTTTTTGCCTTTTGGTGCTTTTCCTGAGATAGTTTTGTGTTGATTCTGATTCACTCCTTAAAAATACGTGCAGAGATTTAGGTCTGAGGAATATATGTACCAGACAGATGTCTTTATGCTGGTGAAGTTTTCTGTTGTCTACGGTGCTCTATGCCACTAGGGCCACTAAAACAAAATGCCACCAGCTACACAGCAGATGCAAAAAGAAGTGAATTTTTCATAGTTTCAGGGTTGCAACATCTTTGAATAAGGTGCCGATGTATTAGTTTCTGAAGTGGCCTGCTTTCTGTCTCATAAACGGCTCTTCTTGCTGGTATTTTTAAGGGCAAAGAAAACTGTTTCCTGTCATAAGGTTTTTGCCCTCTAATCTAATTATCACTGAAAACTGCAACTGCCTCATACTCCCCAGAGGTGGTGAGATTTGAACTTGTGAATTTGGGGAGAGCATGAACATGCAGTTCATCAGCCTCTGAAGTCTGTTGGTTTTACCACTTGCCCATGAGTCCCCTTCTTTTCCTTTATTTTTTTTCTGACTGATCATTATTATACTTTTAGTTTTATCTATCTATCTATCTATCTATCTATCTATCTATCTATCTATCTATCTATCTATCTATCTATTTTGGTCTTTTTGAGACAGGGTTTCTCTGTGTAGCCTTGGCTGTCCTGGAACTCGCACTGTAGACCAGGCTGGCCTCAAAACTCAGAAATCTGCCTGCCTCTGCCTCCCAAGTGCTGTGATTAAAGATGTACACCACCATTGCCTGGCAATATATAATTAATAGTATCATCAGTGGGCTCTTTCTCATGGCATAGGTCTCCATCTGGGCCAGTTGTTGGTGAACCTTTCTCTCGATGTCTGCTCCTTCTTTACCCCTGTACTTGTAGGCAGGACAAAATGTAGGTGGAAGGTTTGGTGACTGGGTTGGTATCTCAGTGCCTCCATTGAAAGTCTTTTCTGATTACTGGAGAAAGCCATTTCAGGTTTCATATCTTTCACTGCTAGGAGTCCTACCTAGGGCTAACCTTATAGATTCCTGGGAGTTTCCATTGTCCTAGATTTTCAGCTTGTCCCAGAGATATTCCCCCCTCCACGATTCTAGTTCTCTCTCCAAGTATTCTTTCTATCTTTTCCCTACTACACCCCCATCCTGTTCTCCTCCCCGACCCCTCCTCCCTCCAATTCATTCTCTCCACCTACCCCTCATTGTCTATTCCATTTCTTTTACTCAATGAGGTTCATGTGTCCTCCTTAACCCCCTGCTTGGGCCCTCCTTATTACTTAGCTTCTTGGGTCCTGACATCTGAGAGGTGTCACCCAACAACTGGCGGAAACAGATGCAGAGATACATACCAAACTTTAGGTGGAGTTTGGAGGAGGGAGAGGAAGGATTAAAGGAGCCAGAGGGATCAAGGGCACCACCACAAGAAAATCTACAGAATCAATTAACCTAGGCCTATAAGGGCCCACAGACACTGAACCACCAAACAAAAAACATGTATGGGACAGGCCTAGGCCCTCTGCACAGATGTAACAGTTATGCATCTTGGTTTCCTTGTGGGACTCCCCTGTTGTCTGCCTTTGGACCTAACTGGACTGCCATGTCTAGCCATAATACAAGAAAATGCACCTAGTCCTCCTCCAACTTGATATCCCAAGGCAGATTGGTATCCATGAGAGGCCTGCCCTTTTCTGAGGATAACAGGAGGAATGATTGATGGGCAGACAAGAGGTGTGTGTGTGTGTGTGTGTGTGTGTGTGTGTGTGAGAGAGAGAGAGAGAGAGAGAGAGAGAGAGAGAGAGAGAGAGAGAGAGAGAGAGAGAGAGAGAGACTGTGAGGAAGGAAGGAAGGAAGAGGAAGCTGTGATTGATCAGGATGTAAAGCAAGCAAATAAATAATTAAAAATGGCTTCTGGCATAGAGTTGATAGATGGTTAATGAATGAAGGCGGAGTAAAAAATCAAGACTGGAGAGACAGAGTAGACAGGAGGGAAGATGTAGTCTCATGTTCCTTTATTAAGGTAATCTTTTGTGTTGTTGCCTCTACCTTTCAAAAACAGCATCTCCACAGGTTAACTCCTTCGAGGCTTCTCCTTGCTTTTCATCCAGTAATTCCACAGCATCTGCTTTTGAAGTTGGTGTTGGGCACTTGCTCCCAGAGATACTTTGAGATTAGCTAAAGGTGAATCATTGCTATGTTAATACTTTTAGAGAGTTTCTGTTCCAGAAACATATATGTTGGAATTTTTATTCTATCATTTGGCTTGAAGCTCACTGTGTAGTTTTCACAGGAGGACATTTGCTCCGGGAGTGAGTTTGACATTGATAAGATTTAATTTCACACCCAATGTGACAGGTTGAAGAGCATCAGTCCTTTGTTGACCTTAAGTTTTGTCTGTTTGGTGTCTTTTGGTTGCCAGACTCTCTTTCCTAGTTTTCTCTGCCAAAATTGGCAGGCAAGCAGATTTTCAAAAAAAAATTAGGCAGAAGATATGATTTTTCTGTAGCATATGATGCAAAAATGGAAATAAAAACCATGAAAGTGCTACAGTATCTTTATCCAAATGCAAGGGCTATGGAAGGTTGGCAAGAAGATAACTGTGTATCTGAGTGAAGAAGGTTATGACTACATTTAGATAAACAAAATCTGCTAAGATCATGTTTGCTGCTAAGATGCTATCCTTAATGATAAACAGCATAGAGGGATTTGATGAAGGAAAAAGATGAAGAGGAGGTGTTTATAGCAGTCTCATAACAATGGTGACGAGACATTATCTGGAGTAAAGCTCTGCATCTAGTTGAATTGTGGTGTGGGGATAGTAGCCTGAAAAGCTCGTGTATCTTGCCTGCTTTCATGATGCTTCCAGCTTTGAATAGATAACTACATTCTTTGGTTTTTAAAAAAATGGATATTATTAAATTTTATTTGTTTCAACCCATTTTAACACTTTTTTGAATTTGTTTGTGCACTCAATATTTCAATGTAAGGAATCTTGAAAAGGCACATGAATATAAGAAATGGATAAGGTTTAATTTAATCAGTTAGGTAAGCCATCAGAATATTCACAGAACATGAAACTAAGGTCCAAGCATTGTTAAATGGTTAATCATTTGGTATGATTTTAAGATGAGGAGACAGATCTGAAAAATTAACTGGGAAAGGCAATGAATATACATGGTGAGAAGGTAAAAGAGGCAGACTTCTTACCTGGCCATCCCCTGTGTCAGCTGCTGATACTGGGATCTTCCATGGGTATCTTTCACAATAACAAATTTCCCCTCCATACATTTAATGAGTCTCTAGATTTTATTTATTTCTCTCCTTAAAATCAATGTGACCAATGTGCTTTGTACTCATTGAATCTACTGGAGGGCGAATGATATCACTTCATAGCTGAGATTCTCTTCTCTGTCTCCCTTGTTTCTAGATTGTTCTATCTCCACCAGACCTTTGTAGGGCTTGCTATCAGAAATTATGAATCTCTGTTTCCTATAAGGTGGTTTCCTTTCACTTGAGCATGGATTGTGTGCTTCCACAATTCACCTGCTACCTTTCCTTCATACTGCTCTTTAAAACCACTATTTTTTTTAACATGGAAATGACATGATGAAAGAGAAATATGGATTCTGTGATTCTTTGTAAGAAAGACAGAATAAAATGACCAATTTTCTCTGACCTTAGCTGACATGAAGATGAGCATTAGAATTGTTACCAAATGTGAGCATGACTTTGGGCAATTTATTTTGTCCCCATCTCAGAAATTTCTGAAGAGGATAAAATGTAATACTATTAGCAAAATATCTAGTCAGTCTCCTAGATCACAGTGTATGTATATACGATGAATAGTTATTTCTCCTTCCCCGACAAATGCACTGCTTTCCAATTCCAATTTGAGAATTATATTAAAAGTCTAAGTCATAGTAAAAGAGGAAAAATGTCAACTGGCAGGCTTTGAAGGCAATTGAAACTTTGTTAAATAAGATAGTTATTTCTCTTTAGTTTAGGAAGTGGAAATTTGTTGTGTCTCATGTGAAGAAATATTTCAGATTTTCTCTAGACAAAATGCTCTGATTTGTATAAGAAATGAATAGATTAAAGCCAAGAATTTGCTGTCTCTTACAAAACTGCTCTTAATATATCATAAAATTTTCCAGAGCATTCAAGTCTCCAGGATGCATGGAAAATATATGAGTAGCATTTTTGCTCTAGTTTTGTCCATTTGGTGTGACATCAATGCTTGCTAAAATTAAGAGATGATGTGACACAGGTGCAGACAGGGACCAATGCTTTAGGAGCTAGTGATAGAAATGATTTTCTATCAGTCTGGCGGTTCCTCAGAAAATTGGACATAGTACTACCAGAGGATCCTGCAATACCTCTCCTGGGCATATATCCAGAAGATGTTCCAACTGGTAAGAAAGACACATGCTCCACTATGTTCATAGCAGCCTTATTTATAATAGCCAGAAGCTGGAAAGAACCCAGATGCCCCTCAACAGAGGAATGGATACAGAAAATGTGGTACATTTACACAATGGAGTACTACTCAGCTATTAAAAAGAATGAATTTATAAAATTCCTAGGCAAATGGATGGACCTGGAGGGCATCATCCTCAGTGAGGTAACCCAATCACAAAAGAACTCAAATGATATGTACTCACTGATAAGTGGATATTAGCCCAGAAACTTAGAATACTCAAGATATAAGATACAATTTGCGAAACACATGAAACTCAAGAAGAACAAAGACCAAAGTGTGGACACTTTGCCCCTTCTTAGAATTGGGAACAAAACACTCATGGAAGGAGTTACAGAGACAAAGTTTGGAGCTGAGATGAAAGGATGGACCATCTAGAGACTGCCATAACCAGGGATCCATCCCATAATCAGCCTACAAATGCTGACACCATTCCATACACTAGCAAGATTTTGCTGAAAGGACCCTGATATAGCTGTCTCTTGTGAGGCTATGCAGGGGCCTAGCAAACACAGAAGTGGATGCTCACAGTCAGCTATTGGATGGATCATAGGGCTCCCAATGGAGGAGCTAGAGAAAGTACCCATGGAGCTGGGGGCATCTGCAACCCTATAGGTGGAACAACAATATGAAATAACCAGTACCCTGGAGCTCTTGTCTCTAGCTGCATATGTATCAAAAGATGGCCTAGTCGGCCATCATTGGGAAGAGAGGCTCATTGGTCAGGCAAACTTTATATGCCCCAGTACAGGGGAATGCCAGGGCCAAAAAGTGGGAGTGGGTGGGTAGGGGAGTGGGGGGGGGGAATGGGGGACTTTTGGGATAGCATTGGAAATGTAAATGAGGAAAATACCTAATAAAAATATTTAAAAAGCAAAAAAAAAGAAATGACTTTCTAGAAGTCAATCCAACACTTGTGATGATCACATTGGTTATTTTTTCAGGCCTTTAGTGTCTTATCGTAAAATATAGGAATAATTCTGACAGCTCTGGCAAGCTCTGTCCTAAGTTCTATTTAGGTGTTTGAATCTCATGACAGTTTATCTCTAGTTTATCAAAGTAGAGAAATGCAGAGGTAGAGGCATTTGTTCACAGTTAATTCATCAGGGATACAGGCAAGAATAGATTTACTTATTTGGAAACTATTTACTTTGTACTTTTTCAGATATCTGGTATTATCCTCAGTAATGGGGACAGTCTGGTATGAACAACTGAGATATATATTCTGCAGTCATGAATCTGGAATCTACTTCTAGATATCAGAGCAAGTGCCCTCAAGGTCTAATGGAGTAGCCATCTGCACACTGCTTAGAATGCAGCCTGACATGCCACATGCCCTGGTATGATTTCTGTTTATGTTATTAAGTCCTATCAAATGATGGAAAACCACTGTTGATCTCAGAACTTAAAAATTCTCCTGTGTAGCTCAAGAATTTTAAGCCAGAACATTCACATGGGAGCCAAGACTATGATATAACTATCTAAGTTGTTTGGCTCTTGGAAGACAAGCTTAGAAGATGACTTTTAGGGTTATTGTGTATTTTTAAGGCCAACTTTGAGATTAGATTGTGGTTGGTTTGCATTCTAGTACTGCCTTTGGACAAGTCGCTTAAACTTTCAGTGAAAGAAAATAATAGGCACTGTCACAGAATTATGGTAAAAGTAAAATAAGATGTTAGATGTACAGGACAAGCATGCTACTTTGCGAGTGATAATAGCAGTGGTCTCTTACTGGGGTGATGATTATGATGCCAACAATCAAGGATTATGTAATGGGATAGTTTATACAGAGTTGGCATATACATTATTTCTTCCCCTCTTCTTCCCCTCTAAAGGCCAGTTGCCTGATATTGAACTCTTCCCTACACACACACACACACACACACATATATGTATATATGCCCATGTGGATTGAGTATTGAGTACTGGCAGAGTCTAGAAGAAAGCATCAGATCAGATCCCCTGGAGCTGGAGTTACAGACATCTGAGAGCTGCTAGACATAGGTGCTGGGAACTAAAAGAGAAGCAAGTATTCTTAACCATAGACTCGTCTTTCTATCCCCCCAGAAGTCTATTTTAAGACTCAGTAGATGGTCTATTGGATAAAGTGTTTACCATTTACCAGAATTCAAAGTTTGTATCACATGGATCCACACTAGTTATACATGGGCATGATAGATAACCTGTAATTCCAGGATTTAGAGGGCAGAGACAGAGCTCCAATGGAAATAGGATTAGCTTTAGAGATAGAAGTTCCTAAGAGCCAAATGAATAGGTAGCTTGACTAGTTCTCTAAGCAAGATCTAGGTTCAGCATAGAGATTCTATTTTGAAAAATAAGGCAGTGAGCAACTGAGGACTTAAAATGTCAGCTTTAGGCCTCCACATGCATGCACTGGAACTCATACACACAAGAATATGCACACACAGAAAGATCAAAGAATTTGCTGTGAGATTGTGTCTCATAGTAATATCAGAAATCACACCCACAGAGTCTCATCAATTTGCAAAACATACACGTGTTAAAATATTTTATTTGTAGTGTACAAATAATTACGTATTTATGATGTGTGGTGTGATATTTCTCCATCAGTACTTACTGTGTAATGAGTATCAGATCATTATGTCTTGACATGAAGAAGCAAGGCAACCCACAGTTCTATCCAGTTATGATGTCTATGAACTAGTACGACACAATAACTATAAAGATACAGTACTAGCACGTACAACTTGGCAGTAGCCAACAGGTTTCTTATTGGACTGAAGATCTGCTCAAAAAAAGGAAAACCATGCCTGATACCTGGAACTTAGCTATCTATTCAGGGCTGGTGAAGACATGGTTATTGGAAGTACCTACAGCCATTGATTTGCTAAACTGCCATACTCCCTAACAAAAATATGTAAATATTTGTTTCTATACCTGCAGATAAGTGTAGTCTTCATGTCTCACCAAGGAAAACTCTTTTGGCAACAGAGACCATTACAGAGAGCCACAACCAATCAAAATGCAGAGTTGTGGAGTCCAGTGACAATGGATACATCTGTAATATAGCCACACACTGAAGGCTCAGGGAAGAAGTAGAAGAAGGTGCAGAAAGATTGTAAGGGCTTAAAGATCACCGAATTTGCTATGAGATTGTGTCTCCCAGTAATGTCAGGAACCATACCCACAGAGTCTCACCAACATGACTGCTGTCACAGGAACTCAAAAAGGATGACAATAGTAGACATGCCAAAGGCAACATGGAAAGTCCACAAGACTTCAACCATACACAAAGACTTATAGGCATCAGAGGAAAGCTAGGAGGGTGAGATATTAACTTTCCCAGAGGAGAGTACATCAATGGTGAGGGTCAGTCCTGAAAACATACAAATAATGTTATGAGGAAAGAACATGTTATAGTTTGATATATACGTGTATATACATATTGATATAGTCATGTAATAATAATTAAAAATTAATTGAGGATTATTATTATATATTATTATGATAATGATAATTGGTGAAAAAAGCCACGTGTTTGAAGATCATGAAGGGGTATATGGGAGGGTTCAGAGAGAGGAAAGGGAAGGGTAAATATTGTAATTATATTCTAATCTCAAAAATAAAGACACTTTATTTATTTATTATTTTACACTCCGTATTTTATTTCCCTCTACCCCCATCCACCCTCTGACTGTTCCATATCCCATACCTCTTCCGCACCCCCTGTCTCCACATGGATTCCCCACCTGGCACCCCAATCTGACCTCTAAACTCCCTGGGCCTCCAGTCTCTTGAGGGTTAAATGAATCATCTCTGAATGAACACAGACCCGACAATCCTCTATTGTATGAGTTTTGGGGGCCTCATATAAGCTGGTGGATGCTGCCTGTTTGGTAGTACAGTGGTGAGAGATCTTGGGGATCCAGATTAAATGAGACTGCTGGTCCTCCTACAGGATTTTACTTCTCCTCAGCTTCTTTTAGCTTTCCCTAATTCAACAACAGGGGTCAGCTGCTTCTGTCCATTGGTTGAGTGCAAATACCTGCATCTAACTCTTTCAGCTGCTTGTAGGGTATTTCGGAGGGCAGTCATGATTGTTTCCTTTTTGTGAGCGCTCCATAGCCTCAGTAATAGTGTCAGGCCCTGGGACCTCCTTCCCTTGAGCTGGATCCCAATTTGGGTGTGTCTCTGAACCTTCTTTTCCTCAGGCTCTTCTCTATTTCCGTCCTTGCAGTTCTTTCAGACATGAAAAGTTGTGAGTCAGAGTTGTGACTGTGGGATGGCAACCCCCTCCCTCACTTGATGCCCTGTCTTCCTGCTGGAAGTGCGCTCTACATGATCCCTCTCTCCACTGTAGGGCATCTCATCTAAGAGTCCTCTCTTTGAGTCATGGGAGTCTCTCACCTCCCAGGTCTCTCGTGCATTGGGGGGGGGGTCCCCTTACCCTTCTATTTCCTGAGATTGCCTGTTTCCTTTCTTTCTCCTGGCCCTAAGGACTTAAGTTCTTTTCCCTCTCCTAATACCAGATCAGGTTCCCCTTCCCCCTACCCCACTCCCTCACTTGCCTGTCCACTTTCCCTCCTAGGTCCCTCCCTCCCTCTCACCCTACTTGTGATTGCATTCTTTGCCCTCTCAAGTAGGACTGAGGTGTCCTCCTTTGGGCACTTCAGCTTGTTGAACTAAGGACTTTGAACATTTCTTTAGGTGCTTCTCAGCCATTCCTCAGTTGTGAAATCTTGGTTTAGTTCTATACCCCATTTTTTGATTGGGTTGTTTGGTTTTTTGGTGATTAGCTTCTTGAGTTCCTTGTATATTTTGGTTATTTGCCCTCTATTGGATGTGGGGTTAGCCTTCCTTAATACAAATGATAAACAGGCTAAGAAAGAAATTAGAGAAACAACTCCCTTCACAATAGCCACAAAAAATATAAACTATCTTGGGGTAACTCTAACCAAAGAAGTGAAACACCTGTATGATAATAACTTCAAGTCTCTCAAGAAAGAAATCGAAGAAGATCTCAGAAAATGGAGAGATCTCCTATGCTCATGTATTGGAAGAATTAACATAGTAAAAATGGCCATCCTACCAAAGGCAATCTATATATTCAATGCAATCCCCATCAAAATCCCAACACATAGAGAGGCATGGAAAAAGAAATTCTCAAATTCATTTGGAAAGGCAAAAACCCTGAATAGCTAAAACAATTCTTAACAATAAAAGAAGGGCTTGGGGAATTTCCATCCCTGCCTTCAAGCTTTACTACAGAGCAATAGTGATAAAACTGCATGGTATTTGTACAGAGACAGACACATTAATCAATGGAATAGAGCTGGAGACCCAGAAATAAAACCACACACTATGGACACTTGATCTTTGACAAAGAAGCCAAAAATATACAATGGAAAAAAGGAAGCATCTTCAATAAATGGTTCTGGTATAACTGTCTGTCTGTATGTAGAAAAATGATAATAAACTCATATTTGTCATCTGGAACAAAGCTCAAATCCAAGTGGATCAAAGACCTCAACATAAAACCAGATACACTGAATCTAATAGCAGAGAAAGTGGCAAAGAGCCTTGAACTCATTGGCACAGGGGAAAATTTCCTAATCAGAACTCCAATGGCTCATACTCTAAGATAAAGAATTGATAAATTGGACCTCATGAAACTGGAAAGCTTCTGTAATGCAAAGGACACAGTCAATAAGACAAACCAGCAACCTCCAGATTGGGAAAAAAATCTTCAATAACCTCACATCCCATAAAGACACTTTTTAAAAAAGCAGTAAGAATTACTTCTACTCATTGAGTGTACTGTGACCTAATCATGTTCCATGTCCAAATCTTGAATGAAATGTTCTTAATGTTATAAACATCACACAGGATTTAAATATTCCAATGACTTTGGAAGAAGTTAGAAGCAGCTGAACGCAAGAGTTAGAATTACTGTTGTAAGCCAAAAGTTCTGTTCTTCCGGGCTGATTTTATAGTTTCGATTATATATTTTTTTTAATTTTTAATATTTTTTATTACATATTTTCCTCAATTACATTTCCAATGCTATCCCAAAAGTCCCCCATAGCGCCCCCCACTTCCCTACCCACCCATTCCCATTCTTTTGGCCCTGGCATTCCCCTATATTGGGGCATATAAAGTTTGCAAGTCCAATGGGCCTCTCTTTCCAGTGATGGCGGAATAGGCCATTTTTCGATACATATGCAGCTAGAGACAAGAGCTCCAGGGTACTGGTTAGTTCATCATGTTGTTCCAACTATGGGGTTGCAGATCCCTTTAGCTCCTTGGGTACTTTCTCTAGCTTCTCCATTGGGAGCCCTGTGATACATCCAATAGCTGACTGTGAGCATCCACTCCTGTGTTTGCTAGGCCCCTGCATAGTCTCACAAGAGACAGCTATATTTGGGTCCTTTCAGCAAAATCTTGCTAGTGTATGCCATGGTGTCCGTGTTTAGAAGCTGATTATGGGATGGATCCCTGGATACGGCAGTCTCTAGATGGTCCATCCTTTCATCACAGCTCCAAACTTTGTCTCTGTAACTCCTTCCATGGGTGTTTTGTTCCCAATTCTAAGAAGGGGCACAGTGTCCACATTTTGGTCTTCATTCTTCTTGAGTTTCATGCGTTTAGCAAATTGTATCTTATATCTTGGGTATCCTAAGTTTTGGGCTAATATCCACTTATCAGTGAATACATATTGTGTGGGTTCCTTTGTGATTGTGTTACCTCACTCAAGATGATGCCCTCCAGGTCCATCCATTTGGCTAGGAATTTCATAAATTCATACTTTTTAATAGTGGGTAGTACTCCATTGTGTAAATGTACCATAATTTCTGTATCAATTCCTCTGTTGAGGGACATCTGTGTTCTTTCCAGCTTCTGGCTATTATAAATAGGGCTGCTATGAACATAGTGGAGCATGTGTCATTCTTACCGGTTGGGACATCTTCTGGATATATGCCCAGGAGAGGTATTGCTGGATCCTCCGGTAGTACTATGTCCAATTTTCTGAGGAACTGCCAGACTGATTTCCAGAGTGGTTGTACAAGCTTGCAATCCCACCAACAATGGAGGAGTGTTCCTCTTTCTCCACATCCTCGCCAGCATCTGCTGTCACCTGAAGTTTTGATCTTAGCCATTCTGACTGGTGTGAGGTGGAATCTCAGGGTTGTTTTGATTTGCATTTCCCTGATGATTAAGGATGTTGAACATTTTTTCAGGTGCTTCTCTGCCATTCGGTATTCTTCAGGTGAGAATTCTTTGTTCAGTTCTGAGCCCCATTTTTTAATGGGGTTATTTGACTTTCTGGAGTCCACCATCTTGAGTTCCTTATGTATATTGGATATTAGACCCTTATCTGATTTAGGATAGGTAAAGATCCTTTCCCAATCTGTTGGTGGTTTTTTTGTCTTATTGATGGTGTCTTTTGCCTTGCAGAAGCTTTGCAGTTTCATGAGGTCCCACTTGTCAATTCTCGATCTTACAGCACAAGCCATTGCTGTTCTATTCAAGAATTTTTCCCCTGTGCCCATATCTTCAAGGCTTTTCCCCACTTTCTCCTCTATAAGTTTCAGTGTCTCTGGTTTTATGTGAAGTTCCTTGATCCACTTAGACTTGACCTTAGTACAAGGAGATAGGAATGGATCGATTCGCATTCTTCTACATGATAACAACCACTTGTGCCAGCACCATTTGTTGAAAATGCTGTCTTTCTTCCACTGGATGGTTTTAGCTCCCTTGTCCAAGATCAAGTGACCATAGGTGTGTGGGTTCATTTCTGGGTCTTCAATTCTATTCCATTGGTCTATTTGTCTGTCACTATACCAGTACCATGCAGTTTTTATCACAATTGCTCTGTAGTAAAGCTTTAGGTCTGGCATGGTGATTCCACCAGAGGTTCTTTTATCCTTGAGAAGAGATTTTGCTATCCTAGGTTTTTTGTTATTCCAGATGAATTTGCAGATTGCACTTTCTAATTCCTTGAAGAATTGAGTTGGAATTTTGATGGGGATTGCATTGAATCTGTAGATTGCTTTTGGCAAGATAGCCATTTTTAAAATGTTGATCCTGCCAATCCATGAGCATGGGAGATCTTTCCATCTTCTGAGATCTTCTAGAATTTCTTTCTTCAGAGACTTGAAGTTTTTATTATACAGATCTTTCACTTCCTTAGATAGAGTCACGCCAAGATATTTTATATTATTTGTGACTATTGAGAAGGGTGTTGTTTCCCTAATTTCTTTCTCAGCCTGTTTATTCTTTGTGTAGAGAAAGGCCATTGATTTGTTTGAGTTAATTTTATATCCAGCTACTTCACCGAAGCTGTTTATCAGGCTTAGGAGTTCTCTGGTGGAATTTTTAGGGTCACTTATATATACTATCATATCATCTGCAAAAAGTGATATTTTGACTTCATCTTTTCCAATTTGTATCCCTTTGATCTCCTTTTGTTGTCGAATTGCTCTGGCTAGGACTTCAAGTACAATGTTGAATAGGTATGGAGAAAGTGGACAGCCTTGTCTAGTCCCTGATTTTAGAGGGATTGCTTCAAGCTTCTCGCCATTTACTTTGATGTTGGCTACTGGTTTGCTGTAGATTGCTTTTATCATGTTTAGGTATGGCCTTGAATTCCTGATCTTTCCAAGACTTTTATCATGAATGGGTGTTGGATCTTGTCAAATGCTTTTTCCGAATCTAACGAAATGACCATGTGGTTTTTGTTTTTGAGTTTGTTTATATACTGGATTACATTGATGGATTTCCTTATATTGAACCATCCCTGCATCCCTGGGATGAAACCTACTTGGTCAGGATGGATGATTGTTTTGATGTGTTCTTGGATTCGGTTAGCAAGAACTTTATTGAGGATTTTTGCATCAATATTCATAAGGGATATTGGTCTGAAGTTTTCTATCTTTGTTGGGTCTTTTTGTGGTTTAGGTATCAGAGTAATTGTGGCTTCATAGAATGAGTTGGATAGAGTACCTTCTGTTTCTATTTTGTGGAATAGTTCGTGAAGAACTGGGATTAGATCTTTTTTGAAGGTCTGATAGAACTCTGCACTAAACCCATCTGGTCCTGGGCTTTTTTTGGTTGGGAGACTATTAATGACTGCTTCTATTTCTTTGGGGGATATAGGGCTGTTTAGATCATTAACCTGATCTTGGTTCAACTTTGGTACCTGGTATCTGTCTAGGAACTTCTCCATTTCATCCAGGTTCTCCAGTTTTGTGGAGTATAGCCTTTGGTAGAAGGATCTGATGGTGTTTTGGATGTCTTCAGGATCTGTTGTTATGTCTCCTTTTTCATTTCTGATTTTGTTAATTAGAATGCTTTCCCTGTGCCCTCTAGTGAGTCTGGCTAAGGGTTTATCTATCTTGTTGATTTCCTCAAAGAACCAGCTCCTTGATTGGTTTTTTCTTTGAATAGTTCTTCTTGTTTCTACTTGATTGATTTCGCCCCTGAGTTTGATTATTTCCTGCCATCTACTCCTCTTGGGTGAATTTGCTTCCTTTTGTTCTAGTGCTTTTAGGTGTGTTGTCAAGCTGCTAATGTGTGCTCTCTCTAGTTTCTTTTTGGAGGCACTCAGAGCTATGAGTTTTCCTCTTAGAAATGCTTTCATTGCGTCCCATAAGTTTGGGTATGTTGTAGCTTCATTTTCATTGAACTCTAAAAAGTCCTTAATTTCTTTCTTTATTCCTTCCTTGACCAAGGTATCATTGAGAAGAGTGTTGTTCAGTTTCCACGTGAATGTTGGCTTTCTATTATTTATTTTGTTATTGAAGATCAGCCTTAGTCCATGGTGATCTGATAGGATGCATGGGACAATTTCAATATTTTTGTATCTGTTGAGGCCTGTTTTGTGACCAATTACGTGGTCAATTTTGGAGAAGGTACCATGAGGTGCTGAGAAGAAGGTATATCCTTTTGTTTTAGGGTAAAATGTTCTGTAGATATCTGCCAGATCCATTTGATCCATAACTTCTGTTAGTTTCACTGTGTCCCTGTTTAGTTTCTGTTTCCATGATCTGTCCATTGGTGAAAGTGGTGTGTTGAAGTCTCCCACTATTATTGTATGAGGTGCAATGTGTGCTTTGAGATTTACTAAAGTTTCTTTAATGAATGAGGCTGCCTTTGTATTTGGAGCATAGATATTCAGGATTGATAGTTCCTCTTGGAGGATTTTACCTTTGATGAGTATGAAGTGCCCCTCCCTGTCTTTTTTGATGACTTTGGGTTGGAAGTCAATCTTATCAGATATTAGAATGGCTAGTCCAGCTTGTTTCTTCATACCATTTGCTTGGAAAATTGTTTTCCAGCCTTTCATTCTGAGGTAGTGTCTATCTTTTTCTCTGAGATGAGTTTCCTGTAAGCAGCAAAATGTTGGGTCTTGTTTGTGTAGCCAGTTTGTTAGTCTATGTCTTTTTATCGGGGAGTTGAGTCCATTGATATTAAGAGATATTAAGGAAAAGTAATTGTTGTTTCCTGTTATTTTTGTTGTTAAAGTTGGCATTCTGTTCTTGTGGCTGTCTTCTTTTAGGTTTGTTGAGGGATTACCTTCTTGTTGTTTCTAGGGCGTGGTTCCCGTCCTTGTATTGGTTTTTTTCTGTTATTATCCTTTGAAGGGCTGGATTCCTGGAGAGATAATGTGTGAATTTGGTTTTGTCATGGAATACTTTGGTTTCTCCATCTATGTTAATTGAGAGTTTGGCTGGGTATAGTAGCCTGGGCTGGAATTTGTGTTCTTTTAGTGTCTGTATAACATCTGTCCAGGATCTTCTGGCTTTCATAGTCTCTGGTGAAAAATCTGGTGTAATTCTGATAGGCTTGCCTTTATATGTTACTTGGCCTTTTTCTCTTACTGCTTTTAGTATTCTATCTTTATTTAGTGCATTTGTTGTTCTGATTATTATGTGTCGGGAGGTATTTCTTTTCTGGTCCAGCCTATTTGGAGTTCTGTAGGCTTCTTGTATGTTCATGGGCATCTCTTTCTTTAGATTTGGGAAGTTTTCTTCTATAATTTTGTTGAAGATGTTTGCTGGTCCTTTGAGTTGAAAATCTTCATTCTCATCCACTCCTATTATCCGTAGGTTTGGTCTTCTCATTGTGTCCTGTATTTCCTGGATGTTTTGAGTTAGGATCTTTTTGCATTTTCCATTTTCCTTGATTGTTGTGCCGATTTTCTCTATGGAATCTTCTGCACCTGAGATTCTCTCTTCCATCTCTTGTATTCTGTTGCTTATGCTCGCATCTATGGTTCCAGATTTCTTTCCTAGGGTTTCTATCTCCAGTGTTGCCTCATTTTGGATTTTCTTTATTGTGTCTACTTCCCTTTTTAGGTCTAGTATGGTTTTGTTCATTTCCATCATCTGATTGGATGTGTTTTCCTGTTTTTCTTTAAGGACTTCTACCTGTTTGATTGTGTTATCCTGTTTTTCTTTAAGGACTTCTACCTGTTTGATTGTGTTATCCTGTTTTTCTTTAAGGACTTGTAACTCTTTAGCCATGTTCTCCTGTAGTTCTTTAAAGTCCTTCTTGATGTCTTCTACCATCATCATGAGATATGCTTTTAAATCCAGGTCTAGCTTTTCAGGTGTGTTGGGGTGCCCTGGACTGGGTGAAGTGGGAGTGCTGTGTCCTGATGATGGTGAGTGGTCTTGGTTTCTGTTAGTAAGATTCTTACGTTTACCTCTCGCCATCTGGTAATCTCTGGAGTTGTTATAGTTGTCTTTGTTCAGAGGTTGTTCTTCTGGTGATTCTGAGTACCGTCTGTCAGCAGACCTGGGAGACAGGCTCTCTCCTCTGAGTTTCAGTGGTTAGAGCACTCCCTGCTGACAAGCTTTCCTCTTAAAGGGAAGGTGTACAGATATCTGGCGTTTGGACCTCCTCCTGGCCGAAGAAGAAGGCCGAAAACAGGACCTTTCCCAGATGCTGTGTTGCTTTGGCAGGTCACAGAAGCTGTCAGCTTCTGTGGTGCACACTCTCAGCTGTGCAGACTAAGTTCCTAAGTTCGGTGGAGTCCTGGATCCAAGATGTGCTCCCTGCTCCTGAGGCAGAGGGCTCCTGTGCAGGGCAGACCACTGTCTTCCAGCTGGGAGGGTGCCGGATGTCTGCGGCCCCAAAAGGGTGCTGCCTCAGTGGCTCTGTGGCTCCTGCCTGTCCCAGAAGCTGTCTGCCTCTGTGGTCCTCACTCTCACCTGTGCAGACTAAGTTCGGTGGAGTCCCGGAGCCTCGATTATATTTTAAAGGAGAGTGTTTTATTCTTGTTTCACCTAGCTGCTTATATTACTGTCAGTACACACACTAAACTTAATTTTGCTAGTGGTATTTCATTTTATCATTATTTGTTTGGATACCTGCTCTCTTCCCAAAATTTTTCAATATTAGTTCCTTCTGTCTGGATATTTATTTGACTTTTTCCTTCCTTCCTTCCTTCCTTCCTTCCTCCCTCCCTCCCTCCCTCCCTTCCTTCCTTCCTTCCTTCTATTCCTTCTTTCTTCTTCCTCCTCCTCATTATTATTATTTTATTTATTATTATTATTATTATTACTACAGGTTTTTCATCGAGTCCTGGCTTGAGATCAATCATGTCTCCAAGGATTACTAGTCTCTTTCAGTGGAGAAGATTGTTTATAAATCAGGATCTATACAATTGTAGTCTATACTTGTGGAATTTTGTCGTTTCACAGTCCTCTTGATGGATACAGCTAGAAATAAATTTAGTAAAATGTACTTCCTCTAATTCCTTCCTTGGGAACCCTGTGCTCCATCCAATGGATGGCTGTGCTGAAGGGGTTGGCAGCCCCATAGGAGGAACAACAATATAAACTAACCAGTATACCCAGAGCTCCCTGGGACTAAATCATCAATCAAAGAAAACACAAGGTGGGACTCATGGCTCTAGCTTCATATGTAGCAGAGGATGGCCTAGTCGTCCATCAATGGTAGGAGAGACTCTTGGTCTTGTGGAGGTTCTATGCCCCTGTATAGGGGAATATCAGGGCCAGGAAGCAGGAGTGAGTGGGTTGTTGAGCATGGGGAGGAGGGTCGGGGTGGGGTTTTCAGAGGGGAAACTAGGGAAGGGATAACATTTGAAATGTAAATAAAATATCAAATAAAAAAGAAAAAATTAGTAAAATGTAAACATACACTAGCATGCATTTAAAAACACATATACAAATTATAAACATTTTCTCTGTGCATTTATTTAAAAACAGGGAGGCAAAATTTGGGATGAGAATGAAGAAAGGAAAGGAGTAAGGGAAGAAAACATTAAATTATGTTAAAGAAATGAAAGTAATAGGGACTGAATAGATGCCCAGTGTCTCAGATTACTCCGTATGCTTCTAGATGTCCAGGGATAAATCTTATGCTGGATGTTTCAAAACCACTTGTAACTAGAGCTTCATGTCCTCCTATGGCTTACATATGCTATGGTTTATATTCACACAAACACACAATGCACATAAAAATTAAAGTTGATCTTATTTTTTTGACATAAAGTAAAACCAATAGGTATATTTTGTTCATATACTTGTGATTGAATCTCAGTTGCCAAGTATAAGCCTCAAAAACAGAACAAAAAGGAAGTAATGAGCACAAAAAGTTCAGAATTTACTCTTGGGATTATGTTCACAGAGTGACACAAAGATGATTTTAGTTATGTTTTATAGTGAACATAGGTCTTTGAGCAAAGTCTAAAGCTGAGTTTGTGCTTCAGACAAAGGGTCTAGAATAATCATTAAATCAGAGTTAGAGGGTGAGAATTTTACCTTTAATTTACATTTTGTACATTTTGAACGTAGTCAATTGGTCTAAACTTTTATACTCTTTTATTCAATTGATTTGCATATAAGGTTTTATATGTAATATGCATATATATATATACATATACATATATATATATATATATATATATATAAATAAAATCAAGTCTGTACAGGGATTTTATATCAGATCACCCAAGTCTGATACCTGGCAGTTGATAAGGAGTTACAAGATTCATTCTTAGGGTATAGAGATAAGATCATTTTTGAGGAAGCCATATGGACTGACAGGAAAAGGCCCCATAAAAATATTAATAATAACACAACAACTGTGTTTTGTGTATACATGTGTTCTAGAGAGATGCATGCAAGTGTAAACAAAGCACATTAATTTATTTTCTCTAAAGCATAAACAAACATTGCGTTGTTTGGCAGAATCTGCAAAATGCATATTGCTTCCTTTGGTTTTTTTTTTTTCTTTGCTACAATAGAAGAATGTTTTGTATTAAATCCATTGTTACTAGGAAATTAATCCCCAAATATGCCAATGTGGTTTTCCATAGTATTAAGAATCTGAATTTCATAAAATTATAACATTGGCAGAACACATAAGCTCTTAGGAAAAAAAAAATTAGGGGACAAAAGTTTCCCAAGTTGGATGCGATAGACAGTCTAACATTTGCTGGAAGATTTAGATCACTTAGCTTGTTGATAAAGAAAGGATTATAGGAGCATGAGTATATTGGAAACTTGTGAAGAGTCGTTCATTGAAGGGCTTTGCTAGGGTTGATCTCTTGCAGAGCTGTATAGACAAATCCTTGAAGACATATTTCTTCCTTCACAGTGTAACTGGAGTAGCAGATAAAAAAAGTATTGTGTGACCCAATCATCCGTGAGAGCTTTCAACTCAGAGTCATTATGAAGTAAGTTTGCTGACTCGATCACCCTGCTGAATGTCCTTAGGACTATAGGACTGCAGCAGTGTTGGCGAGGCATGATGCTGAACGACAACAAAAAGGAACACAGCATTCTCAGAACAAAGTTCTGGGCCTCCTCGGTCCTTTCAACGACTGGACCATGACCCTTTCCAATTAACTTCAGAGGGCTAGAAAAATCCTCTTATAGCTCAAGGGGAGAGACTCATGAAAACATGAATAAATATGTCTCTATGAGAATGGAGAAGTCACAGGTACAGTCATAGAATTCCCAGCTATTGCCTTAGGGAAGGTGAGGTGAAATGCCTACCTTCTCTATGGAGTAGCAGTCCATTTGGCCCGATTTTAAAACCTGACAAGGTTTACTCACTTCTAGGAACATCTTTGTCTCTTCTCTATGTTCGAGAGTGTGAGTTCTGCCCCTTGTTGCTCCCCTAACTCTAGAAAAAGGCTCCTGCCATGTAGTAAGAGTGCAGCAATGCATCTTGACTGAAGGATGTACCGTCGAAAGTGTGATGTGAAAGCTCCTCGGGTGTTTGGTGCTGATGTGGGCATCACTTCCCTTCCCTCTGTGGCAAGGGCAGAAAACAAGTATGGAAACTCTTCTGTCTGTGTGCTTTGTTTGACCCCTCAGATTTTCTACTGCCCTATCTAGAGAAAGCAGTAGCCAAGACAATCATCTCTTGTGCTACCACACCCTCTGGATAAATGGGACCAGAGGCCCTTTCATGGTAGCCAAGGCTGCTGCAGTTTGACTGAGGTAATGTATCCAGGTGAAGTTATTGTTGTCCTTCACATCCCTATATTGTTGTATACAACCTTGTCCTTCACATCCCTAAAATGCTGAGATCAGAAATAGGAGCTTTAATGACAAGAGACCAGAAGTTGATGGACCTTAGAAATAATAGTGACTTGAAAATAAATAAATAAATAAATAAATAAATAAATAAATAAATAAATAATCTGTTTTGACCCGAAAGCTCTCGAGAGGAGTTTCTGAGGTTATGGTTACAGATGTTTTTTGGACAAGAAACTCATCTCTGACTCTGATGATCTGGAAACTAGGAAGAGTGGTTCTAAGCTGATACCCTGAGAAGAAGGATGGATATTTTCTGATTGGCCAGTTAGCTGTGGTGGACTTGCTCTGTCTGCCTTTGAGCAGAAGCAATCATAGGAATGCATGAAACGATAAAGAGATGTTTCCACTCTGCAATCTATAGTAACCAAGCCTTAATGGGGAGACAGTACTGTCAGCATGTCACCAAAATATCCAATTGTAGGCACCAAATTTGTGTTGCTCAAGTATTTCCACACAGTGTATTGTTATTGGTCCTGCTCAGAATTTTACTTAGAATTTTTTTTAAAAATTAATAAAAATGAGTCCTCCTTTTGGAGACTCCTCTACTATACCAAATTTAATTCTTCTCTCACATCTTTTGTATGAATATCTTGCAAATGTTAATTATTGGTTCTCACAGCAGTCTTATAAATTAGTAATAGAACTTTGAAACCTGAGGTTGAACAAGCTTGGAAATTAAGTAAAAAAAAAATGCAGTTTGTTACCTGGGAGGGAAGCTTTACTATTATTAATTCCATAAGAAAATGTTTAGGGGGGGAAATAAAAGTAGAAACAAAAATCTAGAAAATTGGGACAAGGAAAGTGAAAGAGCCTTAAGGTGGTTTTCATGAGTATTGGTTTGTATATGATTGACCCAGGGAGTGCCACTATTAAAAGATACGGCCTTGTTGGAGTAGGTGTGTCACTGTGGGGATGGGCATAAATACCCTCAATGTAGCTGCCTAGGAGTGAGTATTCTGCTAGCAGCCTTCAGGTGAAGATGTAGAACTCTCATCTTCTCCTGCTCCATGCCTGCCTGGATGTTGTCATGTGCTTGCCGTGATGATAATGGACTGAACCTCTGAACGTGTAAGCCAGCCCCAATTAAATGTTGTCCTTTATAAGAGTTGCCTTGGCCTCAGTGTCTGATCACAGCAGTAAAACCCTAACTAAGACGTCAAGCAAGCCTGAGTTTCATTTCTGGAACCATGTAAGAGCAGAAAGGGAGAACCAACTTCGAAAAGTTGTCCTCTGACCTCCATGCTTGTACTATGTTACTGATAGCTGCACCCCACATTTTAGTCACATAATACTAAATAAAATAAAGAATTTTCAATGCTTTTTAAACCATAAAATGATAAGTTTTGAATAGATACATTTAACCCCATTTAAACAGCTTGTGATGTACACATATTGAAACATCGCATACTCTGTAAATATGTACATTTTCATGTACCAGTATTAAAATTGATGAATTAAAGAAAACCACATCTGGGCCTTGAAGTTAAACATTTTAGGCAACATTCAGCAATCTTAATTGACCCCAGCACACAAAGGCACAGCTCAGAGGAGGGGATGACAGTAGAGATTTTCTCCCTGTCTGCCCCTCACTGTGGGATAGTGCTGTCAGTGACTTGCTGTTCTGTTCCTTAGAAGTCTCTTGAATCTGGAGTACATTTCAGTCACTTACCAAACATGCTTCATATGAATTATTCCAAACCATGTTTACTTCCTTGGACCTAAAATCCAGAAGATGGACAAGGCCCACATGGCCTCAGAAAGTGGAAAAAGCCCTCCCTGGAAGCCAGCCCAGTGCATTCAATTTCTCCTTCTCCAAGAAGTTAAGTCCAGGTTTTAACCCTCTGGCATCAGATGTGGCCACACAACAGAATATATTGAATTATGAGACTGCTCTTGCTTTTAAGTCAAAGACATGTAAATAAATGAATAGGATCAACAAAGCTAATATAAAATGGAGATTGGGCAATGACTTCATCAAGAACAGAAGGGGACTCCTATTGTTCTTTAAAGATGTTTCCAGCTCATTCTTCCTCAAGTTCAAAGATATAAATCAGCGTGCTTCTACTGTTTGTTTATTTTACACTCACCATGCAATCTTAATGACTTTATAGATTAAAATTTTACCTTTATTTTATTTATGTGTGTTTGTGTGTGTGTGTGTGTGTGTTTATGATATGTGTGCTTGGTGCTCACAGATACCAGAAGATAACTGACTCTCCTGGGGCTGAGGTACAGGCAGCAATATGTCTCCTGGTGTGAGTGCTAGGAATTAAGCTGGGGAAGAACAGCAGGCGCTCTTAACCACAGAGCCATCTCCTCAGTCTCTGATTTTCTAGATTTATCATCTTTAAAGAACAATAGGAGAATACTCTCAATAAGTCTAAGGAATGCTTTTATATATTTTATATATTTTTATATATTTTATATATTTTGGTCACTTGTTATCAAGAGATACTTTACTACTATGTCTTTAGGATAAAAATATCACCACTCTGCCTGAAGCTTTCCTGTGGTCATTTTGGGGATGCTATAGGATTCCTGAATGAACAATTGCCTATATCTGATAAAAGCTAGGTGATCTGCACTAGGCATCAGCTTGTACATCAGACACACAATTTGTCTAGTGACATTTTCTGAAAGATACTTTCTCTGACACATTACTTACAGTCTTCTGCAACTGACAATGAGTATATTTTTCGGAAGGTTATTTAGCTATGAGGTAAATAAAAGGTAGTTATGACATCATGGACAGAAATGGAGACTATGATGTCTAATGCAATAAGCCCGAAGTGGAAAGTCAACTTTCACGTGATTTCATTGTCTTTAAATTTGAAACTGTTGATCCCATACAACGTATGAGCAAATTGGTAGATATCAAAGGTGTAAGTTTGGAGGTTCAAGAGACTGAGGGAGAAGGCTGGTCAATGGCTACTAAGTTACTTTTGTATAAGACTGAGAAGTTCTGATATAATACTTCACATGGACAGATATAGATATCTGCTAAATATAATACAGCTTAAAAAGCTGGAAGAAAGGATATTAATCTTTTCACTATAAAGGAATGATAAATACTTAAGGAGATATACTTAATATGTTTTGAAAATTACATAATACAACATGAATGCAAGTGTCACAGGGTATACCCATTAACATGTAAAATTGGGTTTTATGTTAGTTTCAAAAGTAAGAAAAGCAAAGACTCCATTCAAAATTAGCTCAGTCAGAATTCCCTCCAACTTCAGAGACTCTGTCCAAGGCTCCTATTCCATGTTTGACTCTGACTCCCAAAGACTTTAGTAAGGACATTCCAACTTAGCTTAAATAATTCTTAGGCAATAGTAACCTAGATTCTAAAACATTCTGTGAAAACTTACATGAACCGAAATTTTAATTACCTACCGGTTTTTCTTTACTTTTGCTCAAACCTCTGATGTTTGCTTTGTTAGTTATGAAGTCTAATCTTTCTTACCAGTATTTCGAAATTCCAACTCTAAATGCAAGAGATAATGAGTTCTGCAGATGATTGTACCATAAGAATTTTTGACTTAAACTCATCAATGTGAGTAGATACGTGATTATATGAAGAATATTTTCTTTACAGGGTAACATGTTAGACTGTAGTCATCCAGGTCTTCTAGCAACTGTGGTAAAACTATTACTTCAGCAAATATTTTAAAGAGAATATGAGGCTTAACTGCAAGACAGTAGTCTTAAATACATTCTCCAATTTTTCATTTATATTTGACCTTGTTTTGGGAACTAGAATATCTTGTTTTGCCCTCAAATAAAATAGATGACACAATGTCTTTCCCTCAGGCAGTAGCCTTGCTTTAAACACCCACACTGAAGTTGCCTTGGGTCTCAAAGCCTTTTGAAGATCTTGAAGTCAGCTCTGCCACATTGGGTAACATACAATATGTACTTAAAGATCTATCAGCTCATCTCTCCTCTTCTGACTTCAGAGGTAAAGGGTGACATCAGAGTTACCAGAGGGCATTTCTTCCCTGCCTCTGTAGGTAAGGAACCCATGTACTCTACATTCAAAACCCACTAAGAGTGATGCAGGTGAAACACAAGTATATGTTTTGATGTCATTGTGTCTGTGCTTACAAAGTAGAGAACTTCTTCTTCTCACAAGAAATGGAGCTGTGTTGGGAGTTGAGACTTTAAGAATTGTATCACTGATCTGTCTTATCCTGAAGGATAAATTTCTTTACTGTTCAGTTCTCCCATCTGTAAAGGAAACATAGCTGTAAGTCCAGTCAAAGGAGAGATGAGGAAAACATTTCAAGGAGCATAGAAAGTATTGCTCACATTTTCTTTAAAATTATAAAGTGGCATAAACATACAATGCTTACTAACATGTCTCCAGATAGCCCAGCATGTTGCATGCTAGTTAATTGAAGTAAAAAGTCAGATTATATTATATTAATGGGCAGACTCTTTCCTCATCTCACATATTCAATTTTCTAGCTTTCTTTTAATTACATCTTTTGCCTGACTTCTAATTTAGCTAAAATTTAATAAATACACATGCAAACAGAATATTTTCATGTTATAGTATATTAGGGGATAGCTACCATTTTGCTTCCTCTCCTTTTGATGTCTGATAAAATATTCCATTGGAGTTAACCAACTAAAAGCATAGCCTTTTTTGAACTCTGTGTTGTCTTTGTAAACATAAAGCAGAAACCCATGACCAACTGGTTTCCTTTACAATATTTTCTTTTATTTTTGAGATTATAATTATAAGATTTATCCCCCCTTTCATCTCTCCAAAGCCTCCTATTTAACCTTCCCTGGTATCTTTAAAATTCATGGCTTCTTTTTTCATTAGTTGTTTTTACATCCATGTGTGTATGTGTGTCTCTCTGTGTGAGTATGTGTATGCATATATGTATAACTTCCTAAATACAACCTGCTCAGATTTTGTAATGTTACTTTTATATATATTCTCATGCCTGGCTGCTTGGGATTGGATAACCAACTGGTATGCTCTTCCATAAAGAAGACATTTTTTCTTGTTTAGCATTCCTTAATTGCCTGAATTTTTTTTGGTAGGGTTGAGTCTTCTTGGGCCTCCATTTTAGCATGTCTGATGCTTATATCCTTGTTTATCTCGTGTTCAGTCAGTCATGTTTGTACAACGTAATGGATGTAGCATCTGACATTACTAGTAGACACAGTCTTACAGCAATCTCTCTGATCTTCTGGTTCATAGCAATCTTTCTGTGCCATTTTAAGCGTGTCCTCCAAGCCTTAGATGCAATGGTAGTTTTTAGATTTATTCATTGGTACCTGACTGCGTAACTTTGCAATTTAATTGGTTGTGGGGTGATTGTTGTGTATTAGTCTGGATACCTGGTTCTGAATCCCCTGTGTGTGATTCATCATGTGGCTTCAAATATATACAAACACTGTAAAAGGAAACACAGGTTGACTTTAAACACAAGAGCAGTCTCTGATTGTTTTTTGTTTGTTGTATTCTGTGATGGCTGCTGACTAGACCGGATGTCTATTCTGCATTAATCTATAGTGACCGTGAAACCATAGGAAGTGACTATACATCCTTAAAGCTGTATATCCTAGCAAACAACCCTGCATCTTACCACAGTATCTCCAGTAATTAGGAACCAATGCACAGATAGTCAATTAACTTCTATGTCTGAAATTGATCATAGTTTTGGGGTCAGTAATGATTGTGTAATAATCAATAATAATAATCAGTAATAATAGTGATCTTTGTGGGTTTAAAGAGTTATAAACCATGTTCACAATTTAAAAAATAGTTCCAAAGCAAAGAAAAATAATTAATGAGCACAAAAATATAACAAACTACTACTAAAATGTTTAAAATATTTTAAAGCAAAAATCTGCTCTTTCTGCTGGTCTCATGATTTACTAAATCATATTACCTTATTTCTCTATAGAAATCTATAGAAATCTATAGATCAATATATGATAGAATTACTGAATTGTGTTGATGTAATGCTCTAACAGCACTAGTGACTAGACTAATGACTTCTCCTTATCATGAGTCATTATGTTGCTTTATTTACTAACAAACTTCAGTTCCAGATCAATCATAGAATGAAGTAACATTATTTAAATTCATAGATGTGAGCCTGAGTATTGAACATGGTTAGTAACTTAAATATTTAGAAAGCTTCTAATGCTAGTTTCAGGATTTCACTGGTTCCAAACTGTGATTTTTTTTTCCTCTTCCACTTCCTGACTACCTCACTCTGTCTCATTTGTTTGTGTATGTACAGATTAACTATCTATGTGAAGTTATGAGGATCAGGAATCTGAAATTTTTATTGTTGTTTTGAATATTTAATGTATATAGTAGGGCATTGAGATGAAATGTGATTTTAATTATAAAATGTGTGTATGTATTTCTTGTGTGCATGTCTGTGCAGCACATGTGTGCCTGGTTCCTAAATAGGTCAGAAGAAGGTGTTGCATCCCTGAAATATGGAGGAATAGATGGCTGTGAGCCATCTTATAAGTGCTAGGAATCAGGTCCTCTGGGAGAGTGACAAATGCTCTTAGCCACTGAGTCATCTTATAGACCCACAAGCTAATATTGCATATGTACCTTTACAAGACTGAAGGCCATTTTATATAATATTTTTTTAAAGATTTATTTATTTATTATACGTAAGTACACTGTAACTGTCTTCAGACACTCCAGAAGAGGGTGCCAGATCTCGTTACGGATGGTTGTGAGCCACCATGTGGTTGCTGGGATTAGAACTCTGGACCTTCGGAAGAGCAGTCGGGTGCTCTTATCCACTGAGCCACCTCACCAGCCCATAATATTTTTATTGGACTTATTTTTTCTGTAATCTGTCACCTTAAGCCAAGTGTAAAATTTTCCATTTGTGGTCCCACATTGGTTTTCAAGAGTATTTGTATTTTGGAACTTCAGAATTTTGGAATTCTGGATCCTTGGCTTGGAGTTATCTGTACATTTGCATAGATGAATGTATGTCTCTACCTACACGTATTTAGATATAAATGCTGAAAGCTAACACACAATATGTGGCAGTTTGAATGAGAAATACGCATCACAGGCTCATGTTCTTGAGCACTTGTTCTTGGTTGATGGAAATTTCCAGAGGTTATGGGACCTCTATGAGCCTTGCTTGCGGAAGTAATTTACTAGGATTGGGCTTCAGGGCTTATAGCTTTCCCTAATTCCACCTCTACTTTCTGTGTGCAAATAAATGTGATGAGATGGCTGCCTATTGTCATTCTATGGCTTCTCTGTCATCTATAGCTCCTATCCTTCTGGAACTATAAGCCAAAATAGGCCCTTTCTCCCCTTACGTTGCCTTTGGATATAGTAATTTTATTATAGCAACTAAAAAGTAGCTAAATAAAAGAAGCATTCAGATGCTTCTCATTATTCATTGATGAAAAGTTAATTACAGGAGATACTATGCAAAATATTTCACCCACAGCTCTGCTTCAGAAGTCGCAGCTGAGAAAGAGCAAAATAAAAATGGAGTCTGCACCTAAAGATGGTGATTTATAAATATTCACTGCAGTTCATTTCCCAATTGAAGCTTTAATTGCTCATACAATAAGACAAACTCAATTACCCTCAGAACTTAAAGTCAGTCCTATTCACAATTATGCCTAAACATTGATGAATCCACATGAAATCTGATAGAAATTATTTTTGGAGAGCTGGGAACTACAACCAGGTCCTTTTCACTTTTTTCTCCTTGTGTTTAGCTTACCCACCGCATCGTAGCATTGCTGGACAACCACAGCTTCCTAGGCAGAGACTGTCAACACAAGATAGATGAATGAACATGTTTGAAAAGGATAAAACTTCATTATCAATAAGCACAGACTATACCCTAGTTCTTCAACCTCACCAACCAGAGGAATCTTCATTCTTTTTCCCCTAGGAGGACAAGGGAAGTGGTGAAGGCAAATGGGTCATTATTCTAAACAACAACAGCAAAAACAAACTTTCCAGATTTTCTACTCCACATCCTTATTGGGAATAAAATCACCTTCTCCAAAAGAAAATAGATTGCACTTATTGTTGTACTTATTCAAGACTCAGAAATTCACAGTCATGTCTCTCTCTGGGAAAGTGTTTGTAGAATGATTGATGTAAGTTTCCCAGGGCTAAGTACCCAGTGCTCCAAAGCTATCCATCTTTAATACTTTTCACCTTAGAGGAGCCCATCCATCAGAGCTTCGTTTTCTTCATCTCTACTGCTCAGAATTGCTGTTGGTCTAATAGTCATATGTTAAACACAAACATGTTTATAATGATAAACAACTGTCTGTCAATACATATGTAATTGTATTAATAACAAAAGGGTATCCTAAAAACATAGGTCGACTGTTAAACTAGGCTCAGCCAACATATTTTAAACTCTGGTTTTATAAAAAGCTTAATATTAGTTTTATTTAACAAGTTTTAAATGCTGGATGCGAAGTTTTGATGTCTATACCTTCAGTAAGTGAATTAAGTGATTTCTCATTCAGTATTCCCCGTTGCTAAGAAGAATGGGATTCAAACTAGTATCCAATTAACTTGGTCTAGTTGGTAGTACTCAGTCACATTTAGTTATCATGCTGTGACTTCTCAGTTACTGCATGGATCTTGTAGAAAGAAAAAGCATATTATAAATAAGCCCTTGAAAAATTTTTGCAACCTGGGAATATATTTCCTGAATAGGAAGCACTATATAAAAATATTTGTTCCCAATCTGATATGTCTGAAATCCCATCTGCACAATTTTATTACTTCCAGGGATGAAAAAAAAAAAAAAAAACAACTAAGATTATCTTTACCCTAGAGAATCTTTTAATATAGTAGGTTAAAATGGTGATAATAAACACCATAACCTTGCAACAAAGTTGATCATAAAAAATACATCTCTTGGCAAGATTTTCATAATTATGTAAAAGGCCTGTTTCAAGGGAATTCTTAAATCACCTAAGATACACTCTTATACTCTCTGAGAAAGTTTTTCCTTTATGATTTAAGTCTTTAGAGTTGAGAACTGTTGTTACTATTTTTGCCTTCACTATAGCATTGTGTCACAGACTACTCTTATAGAGTATGACTCTTTAAAATAGGTGTTGAATTAAAGTTAATAAAAAAGATTTTATTTATGAGAGCATTTTAGAACCAAGGAAACAATAAAAAAATATAAGACAGTAAATCAGCTGAAATCTGGGCTAATACAGTCTAAATTGACTTATCAAACTAGAAAGGATATGTCTACAACAAATTAAATGATTCATCCCAGATAAAATATTCAACGAATGAAAATTATGAGAGTTTGGGGAATTAATTATGACTGTTTTTCTTCTATGGTCTCAGTCGAAAGCCATCTCAGTTTTGTATTTGGGGTAGGAAGTGCATTTATCATGAAACTGTTGATAGGTTGAACAATGGGGACGTGGGATGGTGATGTCAGTCACTCCCGTTGGGAATGAGATTGCTTCATGAAAGCTGAAGTAAAAATACTGAATGTTGGAAGAGAAGAGCCAAAGGGAAAACCCACAGTGTTCTCCCTCAGGTTTCACGAGGTGAATGGGCTTTGATAAAACGGGACAATCTGTACTCCCCACACTTGAAGGGTTTTCATGAGAAAGCAGGCGACTCTCAAGATTCAGAGTGAGCTCTGAGATGAGTCATTTGTTTATACTCTCAGGACTCCTGCTTCCTCACTGGTGATAACATAGAGATATATATTGCAGCATTCATTTCCATCACAGCTATCAGTGGGAAGGTCCCATATGGAGCAGTTTTTGATAGATCATCACGGGCACCTCAGTAGTGCAGGAAAATTATAAGCCATATCTGGAAAACTCATTTTTAGATGATAGATGAGATTTCTCTTCAATTGGATGAGTAATTATCTCTTAAGTATTTGTGTAGCTATAATGCCTCTATACATGGTCATCATTACATAAATGTTTACAGGGTATTTATAATGACTGTTTGTATTGCTTAATTGACTTGTTTGTGGTGATTTCTGCAAATTACCATATCAACTGAAATTCAACTATTGGTTTTAAAAAATACTTCAAGGAGTATGTGTTTATTAAAGAGCAAAATTAGACATTAAAATGTATTTTACTGTACCAAAACATACAAAGTATATGTATTATAATTTTAATGATTTGTAAGTGTTCAATTAAACTTTCTGTGGTGTTAATTACATTCACAAGGTGTAGTCTGTTAAGTAATATCCCCTCATCACCTCTCTCCTAAGGCCTTAATTACTTTAAATTTACTTTCTGTTTGTAGGAATTCATCTATTGCAGATATTTTATATAAGTAGAAGTGGGCAATATCTGTCCTTTTAAATCTTACTTACTTCATTTAGTATGCCTTTTCTCAATAAGCATTCCTGTTATAGTACATATGAAAACTACCTCTCATATTTTTACCTCACTTTCTTCTGATGAATAATTATATACTTTCATTTGCCTGAGAAAGCAACCATGAGGTATGGCTATTTATAATGAAGTCATTTAAAGGATTAAGGAAGCAAAGAGCTGAGAGATAAGTGGCCAGATTAGATTAATTGCTACCAGACTTGCAACGACTGATTTCAGTTCATAATACTCCAAGCCATGGCTCCTTCAGCTTCTCGATCCTATTCCAACTCATTTCCTCTCAGACATCCTTGAAATATTTTTTTTCCTTTTGCTTTGTAGATGTATTCATCATATATTCATTTCCTCTTAGCTGTTCAGTCTACTGTCAGGATTTGGAACTACCAAATGACCAGTGGAGATAATAACATGCTACTCATTTAGGGAAATGTTTAGTTAAGAAAGAGATTGGCACACACTTCTCTCGTTTATCTTTAGAAACTCTCCCATATAATTCCAATCTCAGATACTTTGATTCATCTCAAGTGGTGCCACAGTATAATTTTTAAAACATATTTTAAAGGACATTGAGGGACATTTAGCATAACTTATGGTCCTGTCTACATCAAGTACAGCAAAATTATCTGAAAGAAGAAATGTTTTATAGTTCTGTCATGAAGAAAAAAATAAATGTAATACACATTCATTTATATGACTGGACCATTTGCTTTGAACTTTTCAGAGGGAGATAAATCTGGTTGCTTTTGGAAATCCCATAAGACATTTCCTACTTAAAAATGACATTTTGCTAGCACCTTCTGGTAACATCTCCACATTTCCCTATAAATTACTATAATTCAGAAATGTGCCAAACATAAAAAGTCAAAGTAAAACAAACTGAAACGAAGATTGGCAAATTCTACTGCCAACACTCCTCAGTGTAATTGTGAATTATAAAGTTAATAGAATGGATTTTCAAAGGTAATTGATGAACTCGTTTGAAATATACCCAATGAAAAGTAAGAATCATGCTCTCTCATACCCCATTGTTTGCTACCTAACATCCAACTCATTTCACTTAGCAGATAGCCTCTTGTGTTAATACCTCAGTAGCTACATTCAAATATTTAACTATTTCCAACTCCTTAAAATCAAGTAGGGAAGGATGTGAGTTTCCTGGGTGGATCTATGATGCAGTAAGCAAGTATCTCTAACTGTAAACTAGTAACATCACCATGCCTGACCTTAAGCTGTACTACAGAGCAATTGTGATAAAAACTGCATGGTACTGGTACAGGGACAAACAGGTAGATCAATGGAATAGAATTGAAGATGCAGAAATGAACCCACATGCCTTTGATCACTTGATCTTTGACAAGGGAGCTAAAACCATCTAGTGGAAAAGTGACAGCATTTTTAACAAATGGTGCTGTCACAACCAGCAGTTATCACATAGAAGAATGCGAATTGATCCATTCTTATCTCCTTGTACAAAGCTCAAATCTAAGTGGATCAAAGAACTCCACATAAAACCAGAGACACTGAAATTTATAGAGGAGAAGGTGAGGAAAAGCCTCAAAAATATGGGCACAGGGGAAAAATTTCTAAACAGAACAGCAATGGCTTATGCTGTAAGATCAAGAATCTACAAATGGGACCTCATAAAATTGCAAAGCTTCTGTAAGGCAAAAGACACCATCAATAAGACAAAAAGGCTACCAACAGATTGGGAAAGGATTTTTACCAATCCTAAATCTGATAGGGGACTAATATCCAATATATACAAAGAGCTCAAGAAACTGGACTCCAGGAATTCAAATAACCCCATTAAAAATGGGGTACAGAGCTAAACAAAGAATTCTCATGTGACAATGAGAATTCTCACGAATGGCTGAGAAGCACCTGAAAAAATGTTCAACACCCTTAATCACCAGGGAAATGCAAATCAAAACAACTCTGTGATTCCACCTCACAACTGTCAGAATGGCTAAGATCAAAAAATTCAGGTGACAGCAGATGCTGGCAAGGATGTGGAGAAAGAGGAACACTCCTCCATTGCTGGTGGGGTTGCAAGCTTGTACAACCACTCTGGAAGTCAGTCTGGTGGTTCCTCAGAAAATTTGCCATAGTACTACCAGAAGATCCAGCAATACCTCTCCTGGGCATATACCCAGAAGATGTTCCAACTGGTAATAAGGACACATGTTCCACTATGTTCATAGCAGCCTTATTTATAATAGCCAGAAGCTGGAAAGAACCCAGATGTCCCTCAACAGAGGAATGGATACAGAAAATGTGGCACATTTACTAACTGCCTCATAGGAATACAAAGACAAAGAAGAAAAAGTGGTGAGTCTATGATCCACAGTTTACACCTTCTATTGTCCAAAAGGTTAATGGTCAAGGGGGCCCTTAAGTTTCTTTGAATTACCAATAATTCATGTATCTGTCTCTTAAGAGAATTTATTTACTTATTATTATTTTTAATAATAATTTTATTCATTTACATTTCAAATGATATCCCCCTTCCTGGTTACCCCTCCATAAATCCCCCATCCTATCCTCCCTCACCCCCACCCCCTTTGCCTCTATGAGGGTGCTCCTCCACCCAGTCACCCACTCCTGCCTCACCACTCTAGCATCCCTCTACACTGGGGCATCAAGCCTCTACAGGACCAAGGACCTCCCTTCTCATTGATGTCAGATAAAGCAATCCTCTACTAAATATGTATTTGGAGCCATGGATCCCTCCATGTATACTCTTTGGTTGGTGGTTTAGTCCCTGGGAGCCCCGGGTTGTCCCGTTAGTTGATATTGTTCTTCCCATGGGGTTGTAATTCCCTTCAGCTCCTTCAGTCCTTCTCCTAGCCCTTCCATTGGGGTCACCAGGCTCAGTCTGATGGTTGGCTCTGAGTATCTGCATTTGTATTGGTCAGGTGCTGGTAGAAACTCTCAGAGAACAGGCTCCTGTTAGCAAATTGGCATCAGCAATAGTGCCTGATTTGGGTTTGGTGTCTGGAGATGGGATGGATCCCTAAGGTGGGATCATCTCTGATGGCTTTTCCTTCAGTCTCCATTCTAATCTTTGTCTCTGTCTTTCCTTTGGGCAAGGAACATCTTAAGAGACTTTAACAAGAGTCTTATTATGAACGAGAACATATAGAAATTAAGTAGTAAGTCAAAACAGAAGAGGATTAAATAAGATTTTTTTTTCAAAACAAAACGAAACCACATAAAATGGGTCACTTCCTAGTTGATAACGGTGTGTCTAGAACCATTTGGAGAGAATCATTTGGGGATGCAGAGATTAGCTCTATGTATTCTCCCAGGTGGCAGAGGGTGGAGTAAAGGACAAAGAACAACATTGCTGTGGCAACCAAAGTGACATGGTGGTAGATTAGATGAAAACACATGAATAGGCACACATGGAATTCTCAATTGAGAGAAAGACACAAAATGTGTTTTAAAAAGTTCCACCCTACAGGAAAAACAGAGTTATCAAAATAGTGACACTAAAGAGATCTCAGCTGAATAAAAGTTTTGGGAATGGAAATAATTCTTAATTATGGAGTTTGACACATTTTGCTTAGTTTGGGATAAAAAGAAAGAAAAGAAGCCACATTAAAATGACACTAGAAAAGCTCTTTTAAAAATATCTTGATAAAGGAAAATTGCTGTAATGAGTAGGCTAATGTACACAAAATGGGAGAAATTTTGTCTGATTTTAAACATTTTCTGCAGAACACTAGTACCTCCGAGGCATAAAACAGTGGCAATATAAAATTGTTGTGCACCAAAACAGAAACAACACCACCCCCGAGCAAAACAACATAAGGTATTGATTTATCATACAAAGAGAGGTTGTTTTTTTGCAGTCATACTTGACTATAAATACATATCATATTAGTAATACATATCATATTAGTAATACAAAATGTGTCAAATTAGTAATAAGTTGAAATCTTATTTGATTCTGCAGTTTAGGTGACTGAGAAAAAGCTGGGTTTTAAAACAAAAAGTGAGTGAATTTGAAAAAAAATTAATAAGCATAAAATTAGCTGAAAATCAACATTCCAGATAATCGTATTTAGTGGTATAAACAATTCAGGATTTTTGAAAGTTTTCTAACACCAATAACAATTTAACACAAGTTTGATCCTAAAACTCTAGGTCATATACCAAAGGTTAAGAAAGGATGAAATGTGGAAGGAGCAATAGAACTATGGTGTGGAGTTGCTAGAAACCTGTTCATACCTGATTTTTACCATTCCAGAAATGTATACTAAATCCTGTTCCTGAAAATCAAAAGTAATTTGAAACAAAGAAATTGAAGGAAAGACATTCATATATGCATACATATGTGATTATATACATAGGACAAATAGAAAACTGTTACAGTTTGTAGAAAGATGGAAAGTTACAGGGGAAAAAGAAACCTGAAATGTCGTGGTGGGCAACTGAATGGGTAGAACATTGTCTCCTTTTCATTAACCTTTGATGCTTTCGAGGTTTATTGATGAGAACCCACTGAAGTTACAACAACAAAAGTCAACAAACATTGCTTAACATGTATTTGAAAGGGGGATTTCAGGTACAGAGGGGAGTATTATTGGTAGAGGGCACACATTGGGTATAGATTGACCTGTGAGGGATTTGCTCCAGAGATGTCCTCTCTCGAGCAGGGAAAGCTTAGAAAGGCAGAGGTTGGACCCAACACAGCCCATGGTACTGTAGATAGTTCAGAAGTCTTGGTTGATAGATCACATTGAAGATTTTGGTTTTGATACTGAAAAACGCCTTATAAATAACAAGGCCAATTAAAAGTGAATCAAATTTTTGTTTTGAAAATGATGTTCTTTTGAGGGTGGTGGTGCCCTCCTGTGATACCACAGTTAGGAGGTGGGGAAGGAGGATCATGTGGTCTGGGCTCCATACCATCCTAAGCTGTACAGTTAGGACATGCATCAGAAACAAACGAGTAAACAAACAGAAGACTGGCACCCCATTTCTGTACTCCAATCAGAAATTCCCAGGCTCAGTTTAGTGAGAATGTTCGGCATCTCTCAACTTTGCAGATGTGATTGATGTTATTTTAAAATCCGACAGTAGAATATTAAATAAATGGTAACAACTCCAGAAAATACATGGGCTTCATTTGTGTGTGTTTGATCATGTGGGTAGTTAAAGCATGTGGGAGGACAGATGAGATCAAATATTTAAAGTATAAAACATGGACTGTGTATAAAATATTAGATAGTAAATATCTTCCTTTTCTACAGAACTGTTAATTCTTCCTGACCACTATTATTTCCTTTAGTCTCTACAGTATGACTTCCATCTCTGAGAAATGGGACTCTGCCATAGAGTTCTGTAGACTCCATGACCTTAGCCAGATCACATGGAAGAGTTTGATTTTAGCAACAACCTGTTATGTAAATAAACAAAACAGTGGCTTGCCCCAGATGAATAGGCTAAAATAAAATAATTAAGATGATTCATAGTTTTCAAGTCTTTTAAACATCTTGCTTTTGCTCCGGTATATTTAAGGTTCTAGGGTACTATTTTTAGAGGTAGAGTCTTTGAGATCGTAGAGGATCGCTTTCTATATCTTACTCTTTGGGGTTTCCTTTCTCCGTCTCTCGTCCCAAAATAGAAAAGTAAATTGCATGTCCGTGGATAAATAGTAGCCAAGTTTCACCAAGGCCTATTTCTAACGCTGCCAGCATGGGCATGCGGTGCCCTGGCACAATCAGTTATCTCTCCATCCCCAAAACTTAGCTCCAGAGGAGAACAATCTGGAAAACTTTCCTTTTCGATCCACTCATGTGGTTTCTTTTAGTTTAATGTGTTTGTCTGGATACTTTGACACCATGGTGATAGGCATCATAGAAATAAATAGAAATAGACAGAAAAGAATTGAAAATTAAAAAGAAAACTTGGGAGACTAGGAATGGTACATCTATCTGAACACTCCTTTTTTTTTTTTTTTTCAGAATTCAGTGAGGGCAGATGTCAGACATGTTAGTGAATAATTATTCTAAGAGTGCTCTTTTGCTGACACTGGACTATTGGAGCTTATTAGTATGCTGCAGGTTATTTAATTCTAAAAAATAATGCTCTAGCTGCTGCCTGATGCATATTCCTCACATCCCAGCTTAACTCAGCATTAAACTCATGCTCATCTGTTAGTGTGACATGGTCAAAAGGGAAGGATCTCAGTTAGAAAGGCTAGAGTTTGGATTCTGTCACCATCTCCTATAGCTTATGCTATTAATCATTTATAAGGCTCAAGTTTCTCATCTCTAATATGTTCTCATTAATGCCTACCTCAAATATTTGTGGCAGAAATAAATGCCAAATGAAAGTTTCCACTATGATGCCCAGTATGCAGATGTTCCACCATGATGCCCAGTATGCAGATGTTTAAAAATGTTTGCCTCATTTCTCACTGTTCTCACAATGTAAATCATTTGGTTTTGTTTAATGAAACAAATGTCTGAGAAGAAGAAACAAGACAGCCAGACTTTGCGCCTGTTGAATCTTACAAATGTTAGAACCACTGCTGCTCATTCTTCTGTCTCCTGCCCCTCCAAGACCTAAACCAAGGCCAAGGCTAGTCTCTATGCCTGAAAGTTCAGGATATGAATCTTCTCTTTGCATTCCTATCGACGGAGCCTGGATACATCTGTATGAAAACACCTAATTAAAACCAATAGAATTTGATAGGTTAGTTTGAAAGAGGACAATATTCAAACCTCAGAAATAAAAGAGACATATAATGCTATCCAATAAAACAAAAGCAAGCAGAAATGCCTGGGGAAGATTCAGCAAAAGAGTTCCAGCTTTCATTTGTGGTTGGGGTTGGACATCCATTTTCACTTTCATGTTAAACATGAGAGCCAGACTCTATGTATTATTTGCTGTTATGGTTATAGATGGAGCCAATAAAATGTTAATTTTTTTCCTCATTACTTTGCCTCTAAGTAGCATTGAATCCCCACAGGTTGGTAAATAATGGATTTGTTTCTTCTTTTTTATTAGCCTATTGATGCTTATACTGGTCACCTAAGTGAGTGAAGCTTTGGAGGATTTCACAACGAAGGACTAGAAGCCCTCGATAGTCTAATGTGTTTGCTGTCTCTCTTCCCCATGTCTTTCTTTCTGGTATGATTTACCAAAGAATGCAAGGAATATTCTCTTTTTTCTGAACTTATTACAAAAACCTTACATTTGAATTAATAAACTATACATTTCTTGGAAAAGAATGAAAATGAGAAATTGCAATGACTTATTTTCTGAGATCCTATAAACACTATGCTTATTTTTAGGATACTAAAGACCAACTTAGAATGCAGCAGTGCACACAAGTAATTTTCATTGTTCCATCCTTTCATGCTAGCATCTCTTGAGCATCATATATCACTAGATATCTTAATCTTTTTGTTGGGAAAGCAAACAAATTTAATTCTCTGGTTTAACTTTGCACATAAACCTAAATCCTCAGATATCATGTCCTCTTATTCCTAATCAAAACAAAGTTCTCAGAGTAATTGGTGGGAACAACATGCAGGCTAATGGAATGTTGGAAAAGTTTGTTCTGTAAGCTTGGGCTGGTGCCGTTAGCCCCAGGGTAGAAGTTGCCTATTCCAGAATGAGAAGGCATGCAGCCATACAGATTCCTGGTACTGTCCAAAACCAGACTGAATGCATAATGACAACAGTTTGCATCTTTGGATGAGCTTAAGCTGCTTTCTAAACACTTGGAAAATTCCCTGGATTGAAAAAGAAGAATCCAGTTTGAGAGAACTCCATCAATCGATATGTTGGTCAATCTATATGTGATGAGTGCCTATATTGTGATTTATATATGGCACTCAGTGGTATAGAAGCTGTCAAACAACAACAAAAACGTTAAGTCCCCACTCAAAGCAACTTACAAAACTAATAGAGAAACCAGAACAAACATCCATAAAAAAATCAGAGAATAACTAAATGTTAATGGAGAGCTGCTGCCTTTGAGTATAATAGGACTTCTTAGGAGAAAATGGATGTGTGCAGAAAGAGTTGAGAAGGGTTTCTTAGAAGAACTATGAACTGTAGTTTTAAAAAGAAATATGGAAGACAATGCAAATTATAGGCCAAGAATACAATCAGCACAGCTCTTGTGCTATTGTGCACATAGGCAGAGGGACTAGTGTCATTCGTAGTAGAAATAAAGATAAAAGTAGAAAAAAAAATAGAAACGTCAGGTAGAACCAGATTGGATTAAATGCTTCAAGAGAGAGATCATTAATGAAAATTTGAGTAGATGAATAGCCCACTATGAGCTAGACTTAACAAGCAATCAAGAATCTCTGTAGAGAATGAAGATAGGTTGATAATGATCATTCAAACACTTCGTGAATTATGGGGAGATGGCTATTTCTCTAAGATTAAGGGACTATTATGAAGGATAAAGACCTATGTATTCCCACTTGGCTATCAAATTCCTGGTTTCTTTGGAGGCCAAAAGACGTCTGTGGCATTACTACTACATTTTCTAATAGTGTGAGTTTTGTTTGATGCCTGGCCCTGAACTTCATATGTGTTTGACTCTGGGTTTGTAAGATAAAATTATTATTTGTCACTTGACCTTGAATTAATCCAAGTGGGAGGATTTATATCAATGCATGTGATCTAATCATTTGAACTACAAAAATACAAGAACAAAGGTTTGAACTGAAGAAAAAAAAAACTGATTCAAATATGAGAGATTTTCTTGCTGACTTGGAGCCTTGGGTTCTACAACTTTAAGAACAAGAGATGGGAAAAAGATCCTGAGATGGGACCACAGTTCAAGTAACACTTGATTGCTATTGAAGGAGAGCATGATTACACTATACTTAGAATTCTGACTTACAAAATACATTTATCTCTTTTTTTCAATCTCATATATTAAATATACTACACAGTCATGTGTTTCATTACATCTCCATTTTCACATATGTACATAATAAAGTTTAATAATGCCACTCATACCTTTTGTCCCTTTCATTCCTGCTGATCTTATCTACTGCCCAACTTTTTCTTCACGCTATTTTTTTTATTTTGTGACAGAATAAGTCTTATTAGGATTGCTTAAAGGAACATGGTGAGTGGTTATTTGCAAGAACATGGGAAACTTACTCACGACTACAATACTGGTAAAATGTCTCTCCTGCCCCCTGCATACATTAACTGTGGGTAAATCCTCTAGAGAATTGGGGCTTCATAAGTCTCTTCCCCATGCCATGATGAAGTGTTGATAGAACCAATCATGTGCAGGTCTCTGTAGACGATCACATCTACTGTTAGCTCATAGCTGTGATGGCAGTGCCACTTCATGAACACAGTGCTCCTCAAGCTCCCCATCTTTCTTCAGGCCCCTACATTCTTCCAAGGCTGCCTTTTATGTTGTTCCCTTAACCTTGGGGCAAGATTTCATAAAGATTTCTCATGTGGTGTTGAACAGTCATTATGGCTAGCATGTGGGTTATGTAGCATCCATGGCCCTTGGGTGAGTAAGACTGTCAACATGTTTACCAGAATAGATAGTGTTTTAAGTCACTGGTTATACTGTAAATTGTTACTCAGCAAAGGTACACCAACACACTGGTTAGTGAACATAGATGGTGAAAACGTATCAGTTATTTTGAGAACATTAAATATGAACAGCATTAAATAAAATATAAAATATTGAATGCAAATGAATGAACCATGTACTGCTTAGTACGTAGAAAATGCACAGTAACCAAACCAGGCTTCGCTAAGAGCTTTGGGCTAGAAGAGCACCTTTATCCCCAAAATACTTTCTTACAGGGAGAGAGGTGCATGAGGAGATTAGGCGTCCGCACTTTGGGCCAGTTTCCTCTCCTTCTGTCATTCCTCTTCCACCCGTTTGGTGAACTGTTGTCAACTAAAGTTCTCAGAGGATCACAAATTCTGACTATGGTTCCCCCTGGGAAGAAAAGATTCATATAAATCTTCTCACACTTGATTTTGAGTAATCTGGGCAAGCCACATTATTAATCTTTCATATATATCTATATATGTATATATATTTAAATCTTCCTTAACACTACCAAGGTCTTTAGTACATTCAGAACCCAATTTACATGCCTAGCTAAATCATCTGGATTTGCCAGAGTCTCCTGTCTCATAAATATCAACTTAAACAAAGCTGGTCCTTTCTGAGTTAAATTGTTTTCTCAACATCCCTAGGAAAACAACAATAAACCAAGTGTCAAATACTACTTTTATTCCCAGTGCTCAGCATCAAATTCTTCCTCTGTTATATTTTAGTCCTTAATATTCATGGACACCAGCCAGATATAACCAACTCCCATATCTAAGGCAATCTTCTAGAGATAGATTTCTACCATCTTATCTCCAATTGTACAGTTTCTGTCTCAGGGAAAGATAAGTATTTTAATGGCTCTGTTTCTCCACTTACATTCTACATGAAACCTTCTCCCATCAACCTTATGGCCAATAGCCTCATGATCCAGGCTCTCAGAGCTTTCTTATTTCTTGCTTAAAACCTTTCCCCAGTTAAAACTGCTCAGATGCAGAAAATTTTCTGATCAGCATAGTTTCTTTTTTTATTTTTAATATATTTTATTAGATATTTTCTCCATTTGCATTTCGAATGCTATCCCCTTTCCTAGTTTCCTCTCTGAAAATCCCCTATCCCCTCCCACCCCCCTCCCTGCTCCCCAACCCACCCACTCCTGCTTCCTGGCCCTGGCATTCCCTTATACAGGGGCATAGAATCTTTGCAAGACCAAGGGCCTCTCCTTCCATTGATGACCGACTTGGCCATCCTCTGTTACATACAGCATAGTTTCTTATGCTGAACAATTTTGATGTCTCTATCTGCATGCTGGATTATGGATTTTTCTCTTCCTCTGTATTAAAGGTTAGACCTTAGGATTATCTTCTCACTTGTACAATTCTTCATCACTCTGATTCTTCCTATGGGTTTCAAAATTTTGGGTCCAAGGAAGGGCCTTTTAGCACAGACCTTAATTGTACTCCCCCCTTTTCTTCCTTTGTACCCGATCAACTATTTGAAGAGCAAGCTAACACCTCCATCTCGTCCTCTGTTTTCTCTACTTTCCCTGCTAAATCGGAGGCTAATGTAGAGATCAATATCTACATGCCTTTTCCCCCCTACTGCAGTTATTCCCCTGTGTGGAATTCTTTCCCAACAGAAAGTTCAGCCTTAACTGCATATTTTATCATCCTGAACAACGACTATACTAACTGCTGCCATAATACCTTTACAATCCTGACTCTGTCTTATAAGTACAAATTTCAGGGACTGAAAATAGTTTCTGCTTTTTCAGACATTTCCATACTCATAGGGTAGACTCTATTCACTAAGGAGTCATGATACCCCATAAGGTACAGAGGATGGTTGTCACCTTGTGACTCTTTCCAGGATACTAAAGTTTCACATATCCCAGCTTCTGGTTTAGGACTTAATCATCATGCAAAGAGTCTGCTTCTGCCATTACAGCAGCTAGGCACACTTTCCCACACCACAAGAATGGTAGCCATATTGCTATTTCTCCTATGTGTGATACACCCTTAGAAAGACATGCATGCATATCTTATCATCCATTGTGGATGCCATACTACAGCTTCTCTTCCATCTTCTTTTTGGCTTTGCTGGTTTCTTTCTCAGTGACAATTGTGTTGTGTGACATTTTCTGGGGAGGCAAGGAAAAACACAAATTCATCCTAGATGGGGCAATAATGAAAGAATGAAGAAACAGTTCCACTCCTGACTAGCCTAGTAAGTTGATGAGTTTGCTTGGATTACTTACTGGAGAGTAAGCAACTCAAAGGCAGCTTCATCCCCACAAGCCACCCATGTGTGATTGAGGATAAAGCATCCCTAGAGCTCCATGCCTTGTTTCTTGGTAGCTCCAACATTGAGTTTCCTCTCCCTCAATAACTGTTTACTTCTTAAGGAACTTTGGAGAAGCCTTGTGAATTATAATTTTCTTAGCTTCCTGAATTGGGTTTTGTCTGTTTTCTTGAATCTCCTCACTTTATTACTATTCCAAGTCTTGTGAGCCTATTGCCTCCCTCATGAAGATAATGTTTCAATTTTGTAGGACATATACACAACAAACGACTGTACTTGGTGCAGTTCTACCTGGTATCCTTATTCAAAACAAAATTGTACAAGCCTGACTCCATGAAAATATCACAGCCATCATTCTAATGCATCCAGGATCATCAGGAATCAATGCCACTATATTAATATAGGATGCTAATTCATGATGTTAACAGTCTTATATTCTAAGTGATATCTTTAAGGATAATATCCATGCATTGAGAAATGAAGTTGAAAAATATTAACTGTCATAATGCAGACATTATGCATAGCCATTATTTCTATATGGGGAAAGTGTCCATTTGAAGTAGTTGCTGGAGATTTCAGTCTCCAACCAGTGTTTTTTCTTTACCTTCCTCCAAGAATAGAGTGGCCAGGCAACAAAGAGTACAAGTGGGAGGGACTTGGTCAGCTCTGGATTCACAAGCTTTAGATGGGGAAAACAACTCAATACAGATTGCTATGCTGCATTTAAATGAAACAAGGTAGAACTTGGAGTAAGGATAGGATGCTAGCAGAAAGTCCTTACAACTCCCAGAAGTGTCACAGCTCAAAAGGTTTGGGGGACTTTCTGTTTCCAGACAAAGACTAGATCATTATGGAGGGGGAAGGCTGCAAATTCCAAAAACCGAAAAAAGCTCTCTAAAGACATAGGTCCCGGGGGCTGGAAACATCTACAAGGATGAATTGTCTTATGTATCCCTGCTAGGAATGAAATCTTGTAGGCTGAAGGAGGGGGTTCCTTTTTCTGCAGCCACGGGAGTCTGACTCCAGTGAGCTCACTGTGGGGGTGCAGGGAGCTTCCCTAGAGCTTGTTTACCTGTTATCACTCCCCAGCCTCCAGTCTGGAAGGCAGTGTTCCCTATCTAATGAGCAACGCAGCTGGAAGCCAGACCCTCAAGTCTTCAGGCTTCATCCTCTGAAGAGAGGAGTCCCTGGAGTCTGGGATTCCAGCCAGAGCTGGGAGTTGGATGCTGAGAGCTGAGCTCGGAATTCTTCCCTTCTTTTCCTCGGTTAGCTCCAGCAGCAGCTCTGGTGTTGCGACCTCAGAGGGTCTGAATTTATAGAGCTGCCAGGGTGCCTGCTGTGCCCTGATTGGCTAAGTGCTGTATTCAAATAAGAAAAATATGGTAAAGAGTCAATCAGAAGAGAAATGTCAAAATGGGTTGGTGGAAGGGGTACAGGAGAAAAACCCTGGACTGGCCAAATGCTATCAGAAGTTCACAATCAAATCTGATACTCTGTCTCTTTAGAGCTTAAAACACCAAAAAGCTTCTGCTTGCTCCTTTGCAGTAGGCAGCCTACTGCTTCTTGTTCCTTTACATGGACCATGGAGAGGGCTACTGTTCTGCTTTTTAGGATGGAAGCTTCTGACACTCACAAGGATCTCTCTCTCTCTCTCTGGGGAGGCAGGTATCCCCAACACATTCAGCATTCAGTGACAGTGAGTGAGTTCTGGGTCAGCTATTCAGTGCATGACTGGTACTCAGGCAAGGCCTCTGCTACCAAAGTATTCCATTAGGAGAAAGAGTAAATGAAGTCACTGTTAAGAATTACAGAGACAAAGTTTGGAGCTGTGAAGAAAGGATGGACCATCTAGAAACTGCCATATCCAGGGATCCACCCCATAATCAGCTTCCAAACGCTGACACCATTGCATACACTAGCAAGATTTTGCTGAAAGGACCCAGATATAGCTGTCTCTTGTGAGACTATGCCGGGGCCTAGCAAACACAGAAGTGGATGTTCACAGTCTGCTAGTGGATGGATCACAGGGCTCCCAATGGAGGAGCTAGAGAAAGTACCCAAGGAACTAAAGGGATCTGCAACCCTATAGGTAGAACAAGATTATGAACTAACCAGTACCCCGGAGCTCTTGACTGTAGCTGCATATGTATCAAAAGATGGCCTAGTCGGCCATCACTGGAAAGAGAGGCCCATTGGTCACACAAACTTTATATGCCCCAGTACAGGGGAACGCCAGGGTCAAAAAAAATGGGAATGGGTGGGTAGGGAAGTGGGGGGGAGGGTATGGGGGACTTTTGGGATAGCACTGGAAATGTAATTGAGGGAAATATGTAATAAAAATATTAAAAATTAAAACAAAAAAGAATACTTGGATGCAAGTGCAATAACAACAGCACAGGCCTGATTGTAGCGGTTCACACAGACAGAGTACAGAGGCTATATCCCTTGGCCCTGCTTTATCCGGAAACAGAAAACCAAGCGTTGCCTGGAACCAGAATGCAGCTGAAGTGTACATAAGTTACTTTGATTGTTTTGGAGGGGAAAGTACTTCAGTCAGAAAGGACCGCCCGGGCCAAGTTGGCATTAGTCACTATGGTAATTTAGAAAATTTTTGTATCAAATAGTTAGAATTTCAAGGGGCAATCATAAATTGAGGCATGAAAGAGTTTGTCTTTACCTTTATTATATTTTAAGTATATTTCAGACAAATTAAGATTTTTGTGTTTTCCTTAAAACATCTAGCAGTATGGTGACAGTACATAATAGTTTAGAGAAAAATAAAATAAAATAAAATCAGGAGAACCAGTTAGGGTGACCCTGTGGTAACTCAGGCAAAACCAAAATGGGTTGACTTAAGAGCATTATGGTGGTAATGGAGAAAAAGAGGCTATCTCAATGAATTCCTTAGAATCTGAACAAAATGGAACTAGAAATTGATTAGCTGTGGGTGTAGAAGGCATGGGAATATCATGACGATGTTTGTATTTGTGAGCTGTTTTACTATATAGATAATGTTGCGATATGCTGAGGCAAGTAGTACAGGAAAGGGGAAAGCTAATGAAGCAACCATGATGATTTTGAAGACTCTATGAGACAAGCAGAGATGTCCATGAAAAAAAAACCAAAAAACAAAAAAAACACCCAAAAACGTTAATTTCAAATATCCTGGAGTTGACTATATGCATTCAGGGCTTCCGCACAAATTTCATTTTCTTTCTTCTGCACCAATGACCACTCCCTGTCCCTGGCTTTCTTAGCAATAAAACAGCATTCAGGTGTTCCTCAGGCAGCCACCCTGAGAGGTGAACTCTGAGCCTTCATTTTTTGGAGGAAGTTGATGCTAAATCTCTAGGAGTGAAGCTGAATAAATATGAATAAATATATGCTCCCCCTCCCCCCAAGAAGACTGGCCCACCACCTACACTCATCTCTGGCCTCTACGCGCATGCAACGGCATATTTGCTCCCCAACATACAAACATAAACAATAACAATACATCTTTAAAAATTTTAAAAAGAAAACATGAAACTCCTGGTTGAAAGTGAATAGCAATTTGTTCCTTGCAGCAATAGCAACAGTCAGGGTCTTCTCATAGATTTTTAAGATTTTTTTATAGCATATATTATAACTCAGTGGTTGGATTACATGGGTGAAAACTTAAATTTGGGGAACCTAAATATTTTATTATGGATAATAAGCCCAGAATCCTTTGCTGAGGTAGGGTGAGGGAGATATTTTTTAAGCCAACAGGTATAGGTAATGTTTATATATGGAAAAAAATGTCTACACCCCAAAGCTCTTCTTTAGGTAAATGTTGGTTTCAGACAAGAAGTTACTACATAATTCACAAGCTCTGAAGAGCATATGGGGCCTACAAGGAGGGGATGCTCTGAACAACCATCCTTAGCATTTAGACATTGGGGAGAACATGCAGAGTTGCACAATATTTAGGAAATAAATCATGATGTTCGAGGTTTCTGAAAGGTAGATAGAGAAGAGTCTATTGGGAAAGCAGAGAAGAGTCAGTCAACAAGGAAGGAGGAAAAGCAGAAAGCATAGGGATGTTGCATAAGCGAAGCAGGTCAGCAGGGCTGAGGCTACCTAAAGTGCTTGGGCAAGAAAAAGGGGGCGGGAGGGAATAGAGGGAGAGAGCAAGCTCTTAAAGCAGGGTCACAATGGTTTGAGTTGGGAAAGGAGGAAGCAGAGGCAGCAAGAACACACATTTTGTTCAAACAGGAAGGCCAGTGGATAGGTGGGCACAGTAGGGGGAAAGATGATGAAATGGAGTTTCTATTCTTTCCAGGGTTTGTTGCCTTTTTGTGGAAGAACACTCCCAGGTGCTCTGTGCACAGGAGGCTCTCAGTGTCTTGTATATGGATGATCAATGGGGCACTCAAGACAAGCATATGGTCCTGACTCTGCAGCATTCAGGTGCAGAGTACTGTGAGAAGGAATGAAGAACCCATTCTCCATCATTTGGATAGGGTACAGATTGTGGAGTACTGTGAGTTATGGAGTCAAACTGACCTGTATTCAAGTACAGATTGCATAATTTACTGCTAGCGGTGTGATCCTTAGCCTGAGCCTAAATTTCTTCAGCTTTAAACAGAGCTAGTGATAAATATATTCGGGGGGTTGTTAAGAGGGCTTGTTACATCAACAATAATTATTTTTAAAAGCCGAGGCCCCATTTAAATCACTTTGAGGGCAAGAACTAAGACCTCAGCAGAATAACTTATATTAGTTTATGTGGAGACAGCTATGGTAGTTGAGGAATTGAGATGTAACTCATGAACTGCCCTCTTCCCTGAACAGTGTTGCGGGCAGGAAAAAAAGCTGACCAGTGGCCTCCGACATCGTCACCACCCCAGGCATCCTTGTAAGTCAGTTTTTTCTGTGAATGATTTTAGATTTCTTGTTCAAAATAAAATAATTAGCCTCGTAAACTCATTAGACAAGCTGTACCTTTACTTATCTTTGATAAATCACTCTTCATTCAGAAATGACAGTTGTGACGATAGCCCCAGAAATATAAGAGTCTTGTGTGGTATTGCAGGTGTTATAACATTCTCAAAACCAATTTGTAGTTCTTACATAGGTGAGTCTGTGGACTGGGAGCCAAATGACAATTTAGAGTTCCATGTGGGCCCCTATTTCCATTTTTACTATTTAACATATAAATGTAATTATATTAAACCGGAGTCAAATGCATTGTTATGGGGGCCATTTATGATATATCATTGCAAGGAACACTGTGACTCCTTTAGAGAACGGGTCTGCATCTTCAGCTTGTGTCATGAATACTGCTTTCAATATGGTGCTTGCTTAGCAACCCATTAAACTAAGACGAAAATGGAAGGCTTTAAACATTTGAATCGATAGGCTTCCAGATAGAACTGTTATTGCACTACCAAAGTTTGCTTCAGCAGTCTGCAGTTTGAAACATCTTAATCTCATTGTTGTAATTAATTTTGTAAATCAAGAGGTCTGTAATGGGTTAGATGCATTATCTTTTTGTTTTGCTTAACATAGCAGTGGCCTTGATGTCTTTGTGATTAAATCATATTTTGGTGTGTTTTTTTCCCTAAGATGAATTATTAATTTACTTATGTCAGTAAATTTGTCTAAATATGATTTAGATTTTTCAAGTTCCACATTTAACACTCTTGCCAGCTCTAATTTAAAAAATCCCTTATTTCTGCCTTGTAATTGTTTAGGTTGGTGGGATTAGAATTCAAGTGGTCTTATGGTGCACTGAGTTGTTTGTGGGTGTTCTCTTACTCATCAATCTGACAGCGACACTCCTTCTGGAGATTATTTCATTAGAGAGAAAGTATGAGTTAGATATTAGCAGCCCTGGTCTCCTCAAAGCCTGACTGTTGCCTCAGAACATACATAGCTTTGAGCTGGTTTCTTGGACTTTGAGCTATGAGAAAAAGAATATTTTTTAATTTCTACTAAAGGAAAATGCTATGGGCAACCTAAGAACACCAAACAATGTGAAGTTGGGTTGGGATGGCAGTTGGGTGAACACCAATACTTTCACCTCCTTCATTTTCTGGCTAAGTGGAGCGACATGCAGAGACAGTGAGCTGACTCTTCATGTACACACTTCATGAAATAAGAGTCACTGGTGCCTTTGGGCCCCAAATCCAGGGCAAACATCATGATACTAAAGATATATTTGAAATTTCTAAGGTTATATTAGAATTACAGAGCAATGTCTGAGAACAAGTAGGGGTATAACCATCATACATCAGTGAGATGTATTTTTGTCAGTTTTTTTTTTTTTAAAGTATTTAGAAACACTGAAATTTTCTGTTCCTTATTTTGGATGTTTACTGTCACTTAGAATCAGGCTGTTGTGTATAATGACATAATCAACAAAGTGTCTAATAAACCAATAGTCAGAGCAATTAAATCAGGATGATGTCTTTATTGGGTTTTTAAAAATCCCAGTAACATGATTGAAGTTTTAAATAATCTTCTTAAAACTTACTTCATTTCCTAATTACCAAGACTATTTTTTTGACAAAAATGAAATGCCCTCAAGGCTTGTCAGAACCTATACTGCAAGATCTTTTAAGAATTATGAAAATAGGGAGGGAAGCTGCCCCAGATTCCAGGATGACTCTTTCCCAGTGTCTGAGGTTGATATCATTGTCCTTAGAAACCTAAAACTTCAACATGACTACATTTAAATTACTCATGATGCCTGTACTATTTGAGAAGAACTTACTTTAAATATAGCAAATAAGTGGCAGGAAGTTAAATACCAGAAGATATTTAAATGGCAACACAAATATAAGTATGCATTATTCAGCATCAAGACAAGCCGATATGCAGATCAGACAGGTCACTGCCCCTAGGTGATAGCCCTTTCAAACTCACACAGAGTTAGTTCTTAATAAGGAAGCTGGCTTTGGGGAAGCAATTTGCATCATGGATTGGGAAAAGATGCACAGACTCTGCTCTCTGAATGAGCACTGTGTGCTGGCTGGATCCCCTGCACTGTGAATGTAGTGATTAACCATGCTGCCCTCAGATTTGCATATTCAAAGTTGGCTTTTTCTGGGAATTGCCCTTACTATGGAGATGACAAAGATATATCCCATTTGATTCCAAAAGTATGATCCCCCTCCCTCCACTGTAGCAGCAGAAACAGATCCGGGAGTTGTATATTCTTCACTTGCTTCTCACCCCTGAACTGCCCTCCTTTCACTGGGAGTAGAGACCTTCGTCAATGTGGATAGTCCCTCCTGCAGCTAGGTATGTTGGTACTGCTAAACAGAGATAAGAACTCAGGAGCTTTAATTTTCATAGTATGCTCCTCACCCTGTTGCAATCTGTTTCCAGACATAGCCCATAGTGTTGAGTAGCTCCTTCCAGCTCAAACTGATAGAGTACTTTGTGTGTGTTTGTACTCTTGGGACGCCCCTGACCCCGACCCCACAACCCCTTATCATGATGTTTGCTAGAATGAGTAAGACAATTACTGGCAGTATCTTTTGAAATTTTCAAGTTTCATGAACTTAAGGCACAAATTCTTTTCTTCTGGCAGGTGCTTAGGCAGATGGGTTTTGATTACAGTCTGTAGAACTTTGCTATAACCTCATGTCTTCTGTAAATTTGAGTATCAGAGCACATGAATATAGTACCCCAAAACAGCGATAGTTGCAGAAGTTCCCAAAGAAAGCTTCTATGCTATGACTAGCTTGGTGTCTTCGGATGTTGCTATCTCTTTCCACCTACTGCAGCAATTATGTGAATTGCGTATCCCCTAGAGATAACCTAAGAGGTCAATCACTTTTCTCTCTTCTTCTCTCCCCTAGGGATGATGAAGTGTTTGTTAACTGACAAAATTATCAAGTCCAGAAACTTTGGGAAACTTTTCTGGGCTGAGAGTGTATGTGATATACTTCTCCTTAATTTTAATATTGACTGGAAAGATAAGAACAGTATACCAACAAGAGCTTGTATTTCTACACACCGATTTCCATTCGCTAAGAAATCAGCATCTTTTCTTCATACAGTAACCCTGGGAAGTAAGTTTATTCATTTATTTACCAGGAAGCATTCACTACTCAGCTACAAAACAAGGTTTATAAATATCACCTTTAAGGTATTTATAAAATATAATGTGAAAGAAATGTGCTCATCATACCGTAAGAAAAAAATAACTGGTAGTCTTGGGGAAAAGGATATAAAGGAAGGAGAAACAGACTTTCAATTTCGAATTTGGGAACATGGGCTTTTCTCAGATGGTTTTTCCTCGCTGAGCTGAATTGTAACAAGATTCATCAGATGTGAAGAACAAATAGGATTACATTATGATGAGATTTCTTCCTTGTATGGTAGTAATTTTAATTAGTTCATATCAGAAAAGAAAGAATAAAATAAAAATGTATAACCAAATCTAAAATGATAAACTCATTGTAACAAAACTGCATCTTTAAGTAGATTCTCAGCTTTCCTTAGAAACCTGGTTAATTTATATTTGGATTGTTACAGAAGTGAAGTTCCTAAGTAAGATATTTTGCATTAATGTACCTAAATTCATTTTTAATTTTGAATTTCATTTCCTCAGAACACCCGAGACTTATGTATAATAGACAGAATGTTATCAGCTTATGTCTCCAAAGTCTAAGGTGGTCAGGATCTGAAGGCTGATATCTTATGAGGGCTTTCTTGTCATTGTACAGAAGAAGATGGAAGGTACAAACACCACCAGTGCTGGTAAAATGCTCATGATTTAACTATGCCTGAAAGCCCCCGCTATAGTAATACCATTACAAGGAGAATTAAATTTCAGCATGAGTCATGGAGGAGAAAAACATTCCTTCTGAAGCAAAATAAAAGGCAGAGTGATGCCGGGCATGGTGGCGCATGCCTTTAATCCCAGCACCCGGGAGGCAGAGGCAGGCGGATTTCTGAGTTCGAGGCCAGCCTGGTCTACAAAGTGAGTTCCAGGACAGCCAGTGCTATACAGAGAAACCCTGTCTCGAAAAAACCAAAAAAAAAAAAAAAAAAAAAAAAAAGGCAGAGTGATAAGACCATTGTAGAAGTGTGGGCACATGTATATTTAGAACAGTCTCAAAGAACATATATTACGTTGATATGGATGTATGCATGTGTGAGTGAGTGAGTGTGTGTGTGTGTGTGTGTGTGTGTGTGTGTGTAAATCTCAAATTTTTTCTCCTTGTGAAAGAATTACATTCCATACAAGTATATGACTTGTTCTCCTGGTAGTCAAGGGGTGTGTGTTTGTGTGTATGTGTGTTCAATTTCTGAAATATTAGGTGCTTATAAGCCTGGCATAATACACTTAAATTCTAGTTTCATGGTGCTATTGCTGTGGATGGATACAATATTATTAATCACTTCAGTTCCTTAATCTGTAAAAATATCTACCTTGAATGCTCATTGTGATCATTATTGACTTACAATTGAAGAAGACAATTTCATTAGATATTAATTTTAGAGTGCTTTATTATAATTTAGCATCATTAATATATCTAACCTATTTTTACACAGTAATTGGCTGAGCTCTTCTGGGCTAATTATGGGCACAAAATCACTATTGGCGATTGCTTCTGCCAAGCACAATTTTAAAAACAGAATAATATACACACTTAGACATAAAGATAATTGGCAAAGCCAACTGATGGAGAGCCCTTAATCAGGATCTTCAACTCACTATCAAAAGTCCATAGAACATCAGAAGCAACAGAACATGTCTACCCAAGAAAGAACGGGTGTCCATAGAAGGAGGATGCAGGACTTTGAATGGTACCTTTATGAAGGGATAGGCCACAGGGGACCTGTTTAATTTTACCCTGTTTTCTTCCATAAAGTTCCCATTTCTCCTCAAGGAAGCTGCAACTTCGTTATTGGATCTGACATATTCTTTTCATTTTTACTGATAGAATTTTTGCTGAAAAATAATGGAGTCAGCATTTCCTGCCCAAGAAAATAGATCCCGAAGCCATCTTCATGTTATATGCTATTACTCTACTCTCCCTTGGCTTTCTCCTAGTGATACTGCTTAGAATGTTGGCCTGCTAGCCATAAAGCTTAAATGAGGTAATGGAAGGGGCATTCAGTTTCAAACCAGAAGAAAAGTTTGCCAGAATTTGAATGAGGGCAAATTATTTCACCCCTCTGATCTTTGTTTCTTCAGTCCTAATATGGTGATATTTTGAGCCTCCCAAAATTCTCCTGAGAACTGAATGGGTTAATGTTTGTGAAAGTGTTTTGAGGGTAGCAAACACCCTAGGACATATAGCTGAATCTTTATCTTTAGTGTCTTTCCAAAATACAGTCATATTTTTTTCCAGTCAGATGATTCTGGCTACGTTATTTTTTTGTTATTTCTCTCTAATATTATCATTTTAAAAACAATGCACATTAAGCATGTTAAAAACTATTAGTATGTCCATACTGAGGTAGTTTTGCTGAAATTCTTTCTTATATCCTTATAACTTTAATTGTTTCTCATCCCAATCATGTTGTCTTTTTAAGAGCATGTCATAAACGTTTCACATAGAAACTTACCAATTAATTTTTATCATATAAATTAGGAAATGGTACGTCTCTCTGTAGTTTGAAATGGGTAGCACTGAGCTGTCAAAGTTTGTAGTGGTAGATTATTCCTGTGTGACAAAAGTAAGTACTGCTCAGTTAGAGTTTATAAACTTGCCACAGTTATTGTCTTTGAAATAGATGCTTTATATAATCCTATCTTTTAAAAAAAAAGTTATATTGCTTTTAGAAAGCCTCTGGATTTTTTCTCATTAAAATGTTTTTGAGTTATATGAGGAAATCTTAATTGCATTTTGTAGAACATGTCAGTTCTTATTCTTACATAAATTAAGTAAATAACCTGTACTGCTTTGAGAAGCCATTTACTGACATCAACAATACTTTTATGATTTGGAAAGTTCCAATAGATCAAATTTTTATTTGCTTGTATTGGCATAATCTGTAAGAAGGTGTAGGAGTAGTTGGTAAAGTGACATTCCAAAACTATTTTGAGCACTGTCACCAAGAGTGGAACAACACTGCCAATCTGGACTACACCAGAGTAGACAGTACTTAGGTCTGTGTGAGTCATGCTGTTTCTACTACTTTAAAATTTAACCACTGTGTGGTTACATACAACCCATTTCCAATTTGATTTAAAAAAAAAACAAAAACAACCAATCTTGTAATTGATCATTTTAGGTAACTAAGATCCATAGTCTTCAAAGCAATCTCTCATGTCTTCTTAAGAGAGTGTTGGACATAGACATGGTGTCTGGTTTACCAGAGGATCTCTAGTACCTTCCCAATTGGATTTTACTAAGGCATCCCACAGTTATCTGTTTTGCTCATGGAAGTTCAGTAATAACAGAAATTATGATATTAGAGTTTCTTGGCTTAAAATATGGCAAACTGAATAAATTTTGCTCTTAGAGAATTTCAGGACATTAAATGCCTGGATGAAAGCCTTCACAAGTGTACTTTAACTTGGCTGCTTATGCTTCCTGTAGGACAAATAACAATTATTTCATATGCTAAAATAAATAAAAAATTTAAATGACACAGATGAATCTTCTTTTTCAACTAACGTAGCAATAGCTTCAGAATCATCTCCTACTAGCCTTTCGGCTCAGCTAATACCAACTCTTCTCAGAAGAAGAAGCAAGTGGCAAACTGGCACTGACCAAATGCTAGGACACCAGGCAAGAGGTCGTTCACAGGAAGGTCATGCTGAGAGTCATACCTAGTCTTTTAGCTTCTCCTACAGCCTTTTCTTTCTATTTTAGTCATCTCTGTCAAAGAGTAGAGAAGCATCATCTTCTAGCTATGGCTGAGTAACAACAAATGCCAAAATTTCTAGGGCACCAAATGCTGTTACCACCTGAGTCAGTACAGTTCAAATTCAAGAAAGCCTGGTGTAACACAGCTGCTTCATGAAATCAGTGGTGAGGGTGTGTTGGTATCTGCGAGGGAAAGACATGGTGTGTGTTGCTCTTATTGTTCCAGAAACAGAAACTTACCTGGTTGATCAGTACTGCAGCTTAGTAGAAAGAATAAAACATCCAGAAGGAGGAAGATCTGGGTTCAAGTCTCAACTTCTAGCTTTCAGAATCATCATGAGGATGGAATGTCTCAACGGTATTGACAAATATGAACAGCTGCTGATCTTACTGATATTACTGCTGATATTACTATGTTGTTAGTCTAGAGCAGCCCTTGAAAACCCCAAGATGATTATGTAATAATATTAGCATTCATGTAATACCCAAATGTATTCTGTATATGTGAGAGACCAGGGTTCTCTCTCATCTGAAGCTTTTAGCTTCAAATCATCAGATGTATATAGCATGGAGTAATGACAGAGGCTAGAAAGGTAAAAAAGGACCACTGAAGGGGAGGCTAATGAGGGTCATATCTTGATGGTAACCAACAACTGTCTAATTGGACTTAAGACCCAATCAATAGGAGATAATACATGCCTGATCCTGGAAACCAAGCCAATTCCCCAGGACTAATGGTGGTAATGGATCTTAGAGAAGAATCTCTAGCTGCTACTTTACTAAACCAGAGTAATTCTTACATTCCAACTACTTAGCCTTATCAGCACAGCAAGTGTATTGGTCACCCCGCATCAATGAAACTTACATCTCTTTGCAATAGATGGAGACCATTATAGAAAACCTAAACCTGGTCAAAACAGAGAAAACAGCTGATGGTAGGGTGCCCAGGCCAAGTAGATGCATCTATAACACCACTCTGGTAGCTACGGTTCTGGGAATATTGCAGAGGAGGAGAAGAATGATTATTAAAAGCAGAGGAGCAGAGGATCTGCTGTGAGAATGCATTCCCTAGAAATAAATGACAAAGAATCTTCATCCAGTATCTCAACAGCATGGCTGCTTAAATAAGACCTGAGCAATTAGCATCCTAACATGAAAGGGGAAGCATCATGGGACCCCACCCCTTAACAAAGAACTATAGACACCAAATGCAGGCTTGTACAAAACTAGTCTTCCCGAAAAGTGAGCCCCCTAGTTTGTTATTCAATAGCAAATTGATCAGCTCAGAAATCATAGTGGACTGAATTGAATTTATATATTTATATGTGTAACAATAACAAAGGAAAAGAATGAGACAAAGAAAAAATGGACTCTAGGCTTCCAGGATCAGGCATGTGTTTTCTTCTATTGGACCTTAAGTTCAACTAGACATGAGACAAAGAAAATGAGAGAGATCAAGGGTGCGGAGACTTGGGAGGATGGTGGGAGGAAATGAAAGGGGGAATGTTGTAATTATATCTTAAATTCAAATAATAAAGTTAACAAATAGTAAGATACCCTGGAGTTTTAAATGTCACATTGCCAAAGCCTATGCTCCCAAACAACTGCTTCGGAGAGTGGAAACATTTACGTTTTCTTTATCTGGCACTGTTTTATTCTTTCTACTGTTTGAGTATCTATTTTCTTACAGTTCTGAATATTTTTATGGAAAGTACTTGTAGATGAAGGAGGAAGGTATAAGACAGTTACAAGAGAAAATGCTGGAACTATTACCAACTTTAAAAGTCCATACTTTGCAGTCTTTTGTCTAATCTGGCAGATTACTTAACAAATTAACAAATTAATATTAATTAACATTTTTGAAAGTTTCCTTCTAAGACAACAGAGATCCATGTCAATAGGCAAAACATATCATCTCAGATATGGAATTTATTTAACACAAAAGTACATCTTCTCATAAACAAGTTGTATTTTAAATCATTGTTAATGGCAATCTGGTTTTATAGTATCTTTACAGGACTGATTTTGAATATCTTGAGCTCTTCTGACTTTCTGGCTGTACAATGCAGGGCAGGAAAACACTTCAGCACCTAGAATTGATTGTTTCTTTCCCTATTCTGTGATGCCTTGCTACTAAAGCTCATTTTATTAGTTCAACTTGGACACTATGTTAACCCTCAGGCCACAAAGTATTGGCAAGCATTTGATTTCATTTTTCCCATTGGCATAGCTGCCTTTTAAGAAACAGTCCCTCCCTTTCTTTTGTTTGAATTGGCTACAGTATTTCTTGCTTAAGGGATTTACCAGAATATGGCTATACCTGGGACTGAGTTAAAATCAGGGTAGAGAACTGGGAATGGGAAGGTTATAAACTGACCACTGAGTGGATAACATCATTCTTCCAGCTCTTCAGAAAAATACACACACACTATGAGCCCTGACTTACAGAGGCAGAAAAACGAACAGAACATATGGTAAAGTGAAAAATTAATATTAATAAATGGAAAACCTATTTCCCCAGCAGACATTTTATTTTAATATTGTTCTCTACTGAAATGATTTATTTGACTCTCTAATCTACTTGAAATGAGCAATAGACTAAAAATGTGTGTGTGTACTATATATGTAATAATATATGTATAGATAGATAGATAGATAGATAGATAGATAGATAGATAGATAGACAGATAGATCTTTAAAAACTCAGACTCTACATATCTAAAAAGAATGTAGATTTAAATTTTTGTCCAAAAACCAGTTGCAAAGTTTGCTAAACAGAACATCAGTCTTCTGTGTTTTTAGTGTCAGATTAAAAGATATTTTTTAAATTCTTAGAAATACAAAGCATAGGCTCACAAGAGAGAGCTATGTCAGGGTCCTGTCAGCAAAATATTTCTAGCATATGCAATAGTTTGGTGGTTGTATATGGGATGGACCCCGTGTGGGGCAGTCTCTGGATGGTCCTTCCTTCCATATTAGCTCTGAACTTTGTCTCTTTAACTCCTTCCATGGGTATTTTGTTTCCATTCTAAGAAGGAATGAAGTATCCACAATGTGGTCTTCCTTCTTCTTGAGTTTCATGCGTTTTGCAAATTGTATCTTGGATATTCTAAGTTTCTGGGCTAATATCCTGACACAGCTCTCGCTTGTGAGGCTATGCCAATGCCTGGCAAATACAGAAGTGGATGCTCACAATCATCTATTGGATGGAACACAGGGCCCCTAATGAAGGAGCTAGAGAAAGTACCCAAGAGCTGAAGGGGTCTGCAACACTATAGGAGGAACAATAATATGAACTAACCAGTATCCCCCAGAGCTGAGTCTCTAGTTGCATATGTAGCAGAGAATGGCTTAGTCAGCAATCAATTGGACTAGGCCCTTGGTATTGCGAAGATCATATACCCCAGTACAGGGGAATGCCAGGACCAGGAAGCTGGAGCGGGTGGGGTGGGGAGCAGGGTGGGGGGGAGGGTATAGGGGGCTTTGGGGATAGCATTTGAAATGTAAATGAAGAAAATATCTAATAAAAATACTTTGAAAAAAAGAAATACAAAGCATTTTCACTTATTCATGCCTGTAAAAGTATATTTCTTACATTTAAACAGTCTGGACAAGAAAAGCTAAACAGACTCCAACCAAGGAACAATCAGAGCTGCTACGAAAGAATCAAAGAATTTTCTGAGCAGCACGTGACTTTGAAACCCAACAACAAATACCAACACGAGACCAACGTGTGCTTTTGGTTCTGTATCAAGGTCACAAAATGGGATGGAGTTGAGCAGAACTGATGGAATCAATGGTTTAGTCATTGCTGAGGTCTTATCTTCAACCTTCACTGAATCAATCAAGTGTTATTCTCCCTCCACTACTCACTCTGCATCTCACCTCACTGTATCATCATAAAAAAAGATTTCAAATATGCTAGGCAGTTGTCTATTCACGGTATTTTCCCTTGTTGTTGGGTTGTCCTTTTTAGAATCTATTGCCTGGTTACTGAAATTGATGGATTAACAATAGCAATAAAAGTACAAGAGGAAACAGGCGTTGGCCATTGCTCATCAAAGATAGTTATTTCATAAACAGTGTCTGCAAGAATACTCTATCCCGGATTGGTTTATTCAGCAAGGTTAGTGTTTCATACCTACTGTGCTATGTCAGCTGCACTCAAACTATGCACCAAATCCCGGAATTCCCAAAGTCCCAATCAGAAGCCTTGTGGGGTCAAATTTATTTCCATAATAATCCTGTCGTTGCTGCTTCACCATTCATTCTCACTTCCCCATAAGTTTGAAATGGAGTTTTCCAGTGTCTCAGAAGCCTAAATGGCATTATTTTTCTGAGGGTTTCTGGTATGTGTGTTTGTATATACTAGTGATTAAATTTTTCTCCATTGTAATTTAGAATACAATAAACAGATATTGTCAGATAGAACCTGTAGAGACATATTCTCCTTGGGACCTACGTTTATTTTAAACACATTCTGGAATCCAGAACTCTGAGGACACTTGTGTTAGGCAACATAGTAGATAAAATTGAGCAGTATCAATAATGGACTAGTGTTGTGTAGGTACCTCTTTTCTGTTTTCCGATTTGGTAGCAGAACCTAGGATACTTCAGAGTCTGTTCTTTCTAGTCTAATCATTTAATCAGTCCACTAATGTTCATTTCTTTTTGTGCATAAAAGAAGGGTCTTACATTTGCATCTGGAGAATATGTTCATTGGTAATGGTGATAATAGCAATTAAGGGGTATGGATTAATGATCTTATGCATTTAGCGTATGCTATCCTGCAAGTAAGAAGTTGACTCAAGAACATCTATAAAATATGGTTTACTAATCTTAAAATCTAATATTACCAAAAGAAATAAAAAAGTTCTTAAAAGTAGAGTTCTGAGAACTGGAGAGAGGACTCAGTGGTTAAGATCACTGATTGCTCTTCCAGAGACCCAGCATTCCAATTCCCTGCGCCCAGAGGACAGCTCACAACTATGTGTAACTTCATTTCCAGTGGATTGAATACCCTCTTCCTGTCTCTGTGATCATCAGCCATGAATGTAGTGCACATACATACATTCATGCAAAATAACCATATGCATAAAATAAATAAGTACATTTATTTTTAAGTAGAATTACGTTTTATGTTGATAAGAATTTGTATGTTTTATAAATGGAACTTCAATCTTTCTTTTTGGTGCTCTTTTGTATATATACTTTCATCAGTAACTATTTATGGGGGCCATAGAATATATTTAAGAAATTTTGAAAACATGCATGAAGAAAGCCCACTTTTGGTCCTCAGAAAGCTCACAATTAACAAATAAATGCATGGTGGCCAGGAAGAGGAGATGCATATTTATTGATCATCTTTGCTTGAGAAACTTGTTCAGTAAATATCTAAGGTGTAGAAGAAACCTGATGATATTCCAGGTACAGAGAACACCACACATGAACACACACACACACACACACACACACACACACACTCACACACACGCTTAAGCAATTGTTCTGCACAAGTAATAGCATGAGGGCTATGCTACGTGGATCGTTGTTGGTGATGGATAAGGAATTAAGAATGGAATTTGATTGTGAAGGGATTTACATGCTGTTTTGGATCATTTGATTTTTACTTACCTTTTCACAAAAGTTGTACACTAAAAGGTCTGTGTGGGCCAGGCAAGTACTATGATTAATGGATATTCTGTAAGCGGCACTTTGATTTATTTTCTAATTTTACAGTGCAAAGCTTTCTTAGTTTTTATTACAAGATGGAAAGGTATACACATTTAGGTAAACCTCCTGATTTTTCCAATACTAAAATCTAATTTGTTAGCAACTTACCATTGATAAGCTGCACTGAGACCTTAAGCAGTGATAACATAATGGGTTTTCATTTTATGAAAGCCAATCTGGAGGCTGTGGACAGGACAGACAGAAAGAACATCTTCAGTCGAAATGCTAGCCACAGGGATGGTGGACAGGATTGCAGTGTCAGTTAGAGACAACTCTTGGAAAAAATTATTCAACCCTATATGAAACAGTAACAGCAACAGTCTAAACATTTTATTCTCAGAAGCATTTCCTCTGACACATGCTGTGATATATTTTTCAGGAGTGAACACATCTACAATAAAACTCTTGCACCTTAGGTTTAGAAATCATTTTGGAGTAGGGATTAGAAAGATTGTAAAAAGCCAGAGGATCAAGAAGTTTGCTGCGAGATTGTGTCTCACAGGAATATCAGAAGTCAGACCCATGAAATCTCACCAATGTGACTGCCTAAACATTAGTTGAACAAGGACAATAGACATGCTAACATGAACAAGGGGAAACACAGGAGACTTCAACCACATCCAAAGAACTATAGGCAACAAAAGGATGCTGAGAGTGGAAAAGTATTATTTTTTAGAACACACAAATTGGTTATTAATATAAAATGGTCAGCCTTGAAAACATGCATACAAGTAACATTATGTAGACTGAGCAAGTTGTTTTTATGCATTTGGGAACATATAGATATAAATGTAGATATAATTAACACATACACATGTGTATATTAAACAGTTAATGAGAAAAGAGGCCAAGAGTTTGAAAAAAGAAGTATATAGGACAGTTTAAAGGAAGGACGGAATGGGAAAATGGTTTAATTATATTTCAACCTCAAAAAAATAAAGAAATAATGTTTTAAAAGAATGAAGAAAGACAAGCTTTCTTATTTGTAGGGGAAAAACATCTGAAGGAAGATGCCTGATGGCAGAAAGCCATCTCTGTTAAAGACAGCAACATTATTGATCTCACTGCTCGGGGGCCCTAAGAAGCAGACGGCAGAAGCTAGAATGAAGATATTACCTAATCAAACTTATTAGACTATTTGTTTTCCAGATTTAAACCCGGATGTTGGCAGATGACTCTATCTGTACCACATACCTGATGGCCATCTTCCCACAGAGCAAAGTGTTTAAAACAAAAGTACTTTTGAGCTCTGTGCAGAGTTAATGCAAATGGGGCTTTGGCAAGGTTTTCCTCAGAAAGCTGCCCAAATTCCCCCCTCATTTCTTCCTGCCTTACTGGTTTGGGTAAATAAAATATTTATGATTTGGTAATAAAATCTCCCAAATACTAAGCCCTTTCATATGTCCACAAGGTGTGGGAAACTTCAGAAGGGCTGAAAAGAGTGGGATTTAGCTGATGTACTTGAGTGGAACTGGACCACTCTAGAGTTCCCCGCCTGATGTCTCCTTGAGTTAAGGACATAAGTGGTCTTTTGTTTGATTTTCACTTTAGGGAAAAATCATCAGGCTGTGTCCACTCAAGGGACCACTACCTATTGAAAATCATTTGATAGTTTGTTTGTTTGTTTGTTTGTTTGTTTGAATTCACATTGTGTGGATTCTGTTTACTACAGTCATCGGCAGCTTAGCTGTATTGATTGGGGAGAAGAGATGGACTTTGCTTTCACTAATCTTTGGCATTGCGGTTAACACCTGACCTAGTCACAGCTCTTTCTTTTCCAGCCAAAGCCAGGGAGCATTGGACTCCCTGACTGTGGGAGCCCTCCTGCCTCTCTGGACCCCAGCCTGTCTGATCTGTTCAGGCTGTCAGAGCCATATTTCTATGCTTTGATTTTTCTACTGTGTAAAATGGTAGATTTACTATAGCCATCACATGCAATTTCTAACAACTTGCTGAGAAAGTACATGGGAAGTGGCTTTATCAGAGTGGCTAGAATATAGAAAATGTTGATCATTATTGCTATCGTCATTGTTGGTGTTGGTCATGATGTTTTTACTCTAGGCAGCACTGTTTAAAAGCAGATGTTAGCTATTGTAGACATGAAGTCTGATTGAACCAATGTGCCTAGCCAGCTGCTATTAAAGGACTAACAGAGACATTTGTTGGTCACCATCAAAATGTATGTTGCATTATTTCTCCTATGTAATTAAAAAAATCAGAATAAACACAGTTGCTAATATTTTTGCTAATTTAAGGAAAATCTAGCTACTTTGTAAAGAAATGAACAATGCAAATTTTGATTTTTTTGTTTTGTTTAATTTTCATTTCTGTTTTTTCATATGGAAGCTAGTTACTGGATGGTTTTACTCATTTGTACCAATTCATGTCTAGTGACATACCAGAATGGTTTGTCCAAGGACTCCAGATGCCATTTGAGAGATAAATGATACTCCTGACTCCAGAAGAATCAATAATCTCATGTGTTTGAGCATTTAACTTCGGGACCTCTTTGTTTATTCTGACCTTCCATAGGAACAAGTTGACATATGGATGCTTGATCAAGTACTTAAAGAAAATATAAATTACAGGGCCCTTACATATGCAATATCCATAAATTCACTATTTTGCTTTTCAAGATTCTTATACTAGAATATCCAAAATAGGTTATTTAGAATGTATTTTAAATTTTAACACTTCAATCTTAGTTCTTGAAATGATTTGAGGAAATATCACAGAATGTGTTGTGCAACTTTGTGGTGACATAAGTAGATGTTTTACATATTTGCGTAACTCTATTATATATTTGTATAACTGTAGAGTTAAATGGAATTGCTGTGTATGAAATTCCAAAATTTTTATGTCATTTCTGGTTTTATTACTCTCTCTGTCCTACTATCCCTTTCTCTGTCCTTCCCTCCCTCTTTCTCTCTCTCTCACTCCCTCCAGTGTCTCCCTCTTTCTGTCTGTCTTGCCTTTTAAAAGACAGGCATTTATAAAGCAAAATCCCTGAACATTTTTTGGCATTGAGGACATGCTTCATAGTGTAACATCTAAGATGGAGACACAGGAATAACAATGAATGCTTAAACTTCTTTTATAAAATATTAAAGTTTTTCAATTTTCTTATAAAAATATATATTTTTATATTCTTTCATCTCTTCCTACTTCTCCCAGATCCTTCCCACCTCCCTACCTACATAATTATATGTCGTTTCTGTTTTTCAAAAAACAAAAACAAAATCCAGAAAATAAATCAAAATAAAACAAAAACTATTATGATAAAGTAATCCATGATTTTGAGTTTATTTTGATAATAAATGTGCCAACTCAATATATATATGTGTGTGTATATATATACATATATGTGCATATATATGTATATGTATATATATTCTATTTTTAGGGACATAAACATGATTTTAGGTTTATTGAGTTGGTGATCCTTTTGTTCATAAAGAAGAGACCCTTTTTCTCAGTTTTGTCTCATTCCTCAGTTTGACCTTGAAGCAATCCAGTGTATATATAATTATTAAACTTTATTTGGTATGTAACATGTTTCTGTGTGCTCTGAAAATCAAACATGTAACTCCCAGACTACATGGCAGTTATTGATCATCTACTAAGGAAAAAGCACAGCTAGAAACTTCTTTAAATTTCTTGTAATTCTCTTGTTAGGCAACTGATAAATGATGGGGATAAATCACATGATTGGGAAAGAGAGTTGTCAGCCACAGAGATCTGTTTCTCCCATGTCTGTCAGCTTATGAAGCATTCATTGCATGCTATGGTTTGAAACATTGTCTCTTTGGAGACAAAAAGAATGAAACCATCAGAAGTACAATCAAATCAAAAGTACTAAGAGTGGCATTGAAGACCAGACACACTCACTGAAGAGAATTCTCAATAATGTCCTTAAATTTGAATTCTATTCCTATCTCAAATTCTCTTCAAGTTCATAATTTAAATAATTTCTTTTTGATTAAAATTGTGAACGTAGACTATTTGACACCACGAAAAAGGAGCAAATCAGAAATAAAATCTGTTTATTATCTTAGTACTCAGCCATAGTTCTGCTGGCACTTTTGTTCTTATATTTCTCTGATTTTACTCCCAACCCAAACATGTATGACAAGTATGAAATAACATGGAACAGTTTCCCCAGCAGAAGCTTCTCAGGAGAAAGGCAGTCAAAAGAACAGCATGATTAATGTGTGAGAGGTTACCAAGGGGTCTTAGAGCTACAAAATGTTCATTTGATGGCCATAGCAGCCTAAGAGACAGGATAGAATCATCGAAGTCTGACCAGAATCTCATGTATCAAGGTGAGAGAGGGAAATGGGTGTAATAGAGAGGTAGATGGGGGGGGGGTACTAGAGGAAAATTATAGCCTGATATAGCTCCTGCATTCACCTGGATCTGTGTCTAAGGAAGAACTGTCTAAAAGTACATATTCATAAGCATAATTATGGCTGTGTCCAGTTTCTGTTTGTCAGGTCTCTCCAGAGAAATATAACCAATAGGGTGTGTTTGTGCACACCGATGAACATACACATACCTGTATGTGTATGTAAATAAGTGGAGAGGAAGAGCGATGGATTGATGCTGAGGAAACGACAATTGTGATTTCAGCTGAAACCCACAGAGCAGGCTGACCAGGAAAGAGCTGAAGGAGTGTTGATGAGGAAGTGTGGAGTTTGCAGGCACACAGCACAGAGTCAGAAGCTTGCCATCCCCACCCCTGACCAAGGCTCCCAAGCTTTTTCTTGTAATGTCTTTGTCTTCCTAGAGGATACCCACCTAAATTCCAGAAGATCACTGTTTCAAGATAAATCTACTAAAATAGACGTGAACCTCATGTTGAAATAAAATGCTTGTAGAGTCTGTTTTAGGTTGACAGATGACCAAAATAGCTATATTGTGTGTCCTCTCCAAATTAAAACCTAAAATAGATCCTTACATCTTTAGAATCTTTGAATGATTTTTTTAACACAGCAGCCAGGCATTATTCTAGGTTCCTAAGAAATTGCAATGTGTAAGAGAAAATATATATTTTTTTAAATTTTAGGTATTCACCTCTGGGAAACAGGCTTACATATTATTGGTAAGGCACGTTTCAGTTTGTATAAAGTATAATAAAGGAAACTGGTAAGGTCATGTTAGAGAGTTCACAAGTGTGTTCTAGGCTCTCTAACTCTAGTTATTCACTGAGGCTGACCCACAAAATATGGGTTCGCATTCCAGCTCAGAAACAGATTGTTAACTCAAGGGAATGTTACCAAATTCCGTTCTCTCTTCAGGTATACATGCATGCACATATCAGCATGAACACAGATCTCATGAACACATTCTCTCCATAAGCACTCATAAAACTCACTCCTCCTTGTAATTCAGCAAATGTAGTGCTTTATCCAAGCGACAAAGGATGCTCTTTCTCAAACCTGTGGGGTGAGATCTAAGCCTAAGGACCCAGTTAAAGCAGGATGACCAGGGCAGCTGGGATTTATTACCTGACAAAAAATAAATGAGGCGAGGTGGGGTCTGCACTGGAGCTGCATCATCATAATGGAATTTTACTGTAAACATAATGTGAAGCAATACATGGCTAATAAGGCTATTGAAGCATTTCATTTTGGTGAGGGGAATTATTTAATGTTTTCAAAATTATTAATAATATTTTAATGACCAGTGCATTTTCAAAATGAAAGAAGTCTTTGGACAGAAATTCACTCTCTGAACCTGAAGACTACACAGAGAAGAAATTATAGTAGGAGGGGAAGGGAAACCTGAGTAATTTCTTGGGAATTTACCACCAGGACCACGTGAACAATCCTATGGACAGAACAAAGCCGATGAGTCCCCTTGGAAAAAGGGCATAAGTCCAGGGGTCTCCACAAAAAATTTCTGGAAGAGGAAACTAGGATATTATCTAGTGGATGCAGTTTTCTTCCTTATCATATTGATAGTATTGGGCAGCATATTAATGATGACTTCAAAGATTATTCTCCTTTCAAAACTAAAGTTCTGAGAAGAAGGGCAACCCTGTAGGAGGTCTTAATTAATCTGAACCCCAGAGATCTTTCAGACACTGGATCACCAAACACACAGCATACACCAGCTGATATGAGGCCCCCAACACACATACAGTAGAGGATTTCTGGGTCTGTGTTCATTCAGAGATGATGCACCTAACCCTCAAGGGACTGCAGCCCCCATGGAGTTTAGAGGTCAGATGAGGTGGTGGGTGGGGCATCCACGTGGAGACTGGGTGGGGTGGGGAGGAGGTATGGGAGGTGGAGCAGTCAGAGGGTGGATAGGGGGACAGGGAATGGAATATGGAGTGTAAAAATGAATTAAAAATAAATTTAAATTAAAAAAACTAAAGTTCTAAGTTACAAAAGACCTATGAGAGACAAATTCATCTCAGAGGATTAAGCACAATTGAAACTAGTGAGAAGAGTCTGGAGTTGGAGGGGCAGATATTTGGAGCTCTCTCACTTGTCAAGTGGATGGCTCTGTCCTCAACTAATGTAACATTGGTACTAATGATGGACTTTTACTTTTAAATTGGAAAAGAAGACTTTATTTTATGTAAGTAATTATAATCCTTTCTATTTGGGAGGTCTCCCTCTTCATTTTCTCTTGGGAAGTCAGTATACTATATCACTTTTTCAATATCAATGGAGATAGACCAAGCCATTGTAAAATCATTCTAATGTTGAGATGCCATTCAGAAAGAAGCGTTTTTGCTTACATGACCATTAAGTTACTGTTTATTATAAATGACAGGATGTGTATGTCTGTGGGTATATAGACATTACATTGAGAGATGGAAAGAAATTTGAGTTTTCATCAAATACCACAGAAAGGGATTTGCTTTGTTTGAACATCTAAATGTTGAAAAGTGACTGTTTAAATGGAAAGCCCAGGGCTCTCAATAATCAATTCTTTTTCCAAGACCACTATCTTCACCTAACACTGGGTTATGGAAAGAAAATTTGTATTGGCTATCTGGCATTTTGAATATTTCCAAATCTATCCCTTGTAGTTTTGTGAAGGCCATCTTCCAAGAAACAACGCATCTAAACCATGTCTTGGGATAAGTTCCAAACATTGTGGGAGAATAAGAGAAGAGATAGAATGAAGAAGGAGGAAGAAGAGTAAAGTGGGGAAGAGGATGAAGCAGTCTACTGTTTATTGGCTACCGAATAAGAGAAAGTCTTTGTCTTAATGATACACATGTATTATTGAGCCTTTAGAATTAACTGAGTCCACATTCTCCTACTATTCTAATGTCTTCTTAAACAGTGTGTAGTTATAGGACAAAATTTTACTCCATTGACAATTACACCTTTCTAGACATAAACTCAGAAGTGAATGAAAGCAAAATATTTTGCTCATTTTTAAGTTTCTCGCTTTTCCTGGCATGTAAGATCTTGACAAACAAAAGACATTCCTACTTTTCTGCTCTCTTCATGTCCTGTGAAGTGGCCACCCTGGAAACTGCATGAGTACCAGTTAGCCACTTAGCCTCTGGAGATGGGCACTGTACTCTCATGCCAGCGTTTATGCGCCAGCATTGTGAATCTGAGACTGTTTCCTAAAGTCGGGGATGACTTGTATACCTTTTGTACTTTGTTTTCTGTATCTGCAAGATGAAAATCAATCATGAGTGATCTGAAATATTCTTTGCCACGTGAAACATGAAATCAGCTTGTGTGTCTGATGTGTCCCATGTGGTGTCCGACCCTCATTAACTTGTTCAGTAAATGGGAAATAACTCTGTGTTAGTGCATAAACGTCTCCAGTCTCATGGGTCCAGGCAACTCTACCCCACAACTTCCAAAGCATTTTACAAATATTGTAGAGTTGCTTCATGTAGTGGCTTATACCTATAATCCTAGCATTCACAAAGTAGAAGTAAAGGGTTATTCAAAGGTTGAGGCCAGCCTAACCTACAAATTAAGTTTTAAATTCCATCAATGTCTAAAGATCTTGTTTAAATATCTACCTGTCTGTCTGTCTGTCTGTCTACCTATTTATTTTCTATCTACCTACCTATCATCTATCTGTCTGCCTGCCTGCCTGTCTGTCTGTCTGTCTGTTTATTTGCCTATCTGCCTATCTGACTGCCTCTCTATCATCTCTATCTCTATCTCTATCTCTATCTCTATCTCTATCTCTATCTCTATCTCTATCTCTATCTCTATCTCTATCTCTATCTCTATCTCTATCTCTGTCATCTAGTCATCTATCATCTATCTAATCTATAGCTATTTAATCTGTCAGGAGAGCTACAATTATTGTTTGCAATGAATGCAATCAATGTCTGAAAGAAATTAGCTCTGGCTTTAGGAAACTCAGGAGGCTGTAAAAGTTAATCATCTTCTCAACATAATCTAGGGGACCAGACATTAGGATCCATGGCTGTACGCTAGAAAAACTGGGACATTTCCCCCCCCACACCTGATAGCTTTTTTTCCCTTAAATTTATATGCAAAGTTGCATCTGAGATCCCATTATTTTAATGGTTGTCATTATTATTATCCATTTAAACACAGAGGAATTTAGCTTGAAGAGAAACTATAACCTTTCTTTATTTTTAATTCACATTTTGTACAGGAAAACCATGACTTGCAGGTTCAAAGGAGAAAGCCTTTAAAAGGGCTTGTAAACGGCCTCATAGGCTTCTTGGACATCAAATAGCTCAGCAAAACAGCATTATGATGATTTAAATGTAAATGAATTAAAAACATATGGATCACATTCCCTGGGAAATACACATGGGTTTGAAAATTAAGGGAGCACTGCCTGACAAAATGCACAGCACTTGGCTTAGCACAAAAATGTTTGAATAATGGCTTCAATTTTTGGCCAAATCCCGAAGGCCGCAGGTTTGTCCTATGGATATTTTCACCAAGCCGGTGGGTTTTGAGGTTGCCTGACTTTGAGAATCGTGTTAACCTGTCAAAGCCAGCTCCTGCCACCACCACTCCAGTGCCCCTCCCCACATGGTATGTTGGGTGTGTGGTCACCAGAGAATACTACATTTCAGGCCAACTGAAATAAGTGGAGATGGGATGCTTGGCTTTCCCCCTCAACCTTCCTTTTCCTTTTTTCCTTTCCTGCTCCTTCATCTTTTTATCTTGACCATTTTATTGTTTATCTCATATTTTTTTTGTCTCTTTCTCAGACCCCCGAGGACCTTGTTTATTCTCTTAAGAAGAATTATCAGCAGAAGTTATCACCAGCATGCTTATATCATCAGAAAAGCCTGAAAGTATTGGTGGAACGAATTTTCCATTGCCTAATAAATTTTTTTTTCTTTAAAATCAGCTATCACAGATGGAAAACGTGAAAGCTTTTCTCTAAATGGCCTAGCTTTCACCTCAGCATAAGAGGAAATCCTGACTCTTGGGATGCTGTGTTTTAAGTGTCTCAGAGACTGGAAAGTAACATCACTTAATTCAGCTTATTTTTAAAAAGCAATTTATTGTTATTAACATTGGTTCTATGTATAATTAATTAGTTTTATTCCAACAAGTTGGGCACATAGACTATTAGAGATGTGAGGCTAGTTCATTGCTGTTCAGCATTGATAGAGGCAAGTGTCACAGTAGGAAGATCTGGCGTGTGTGTGTGTGTATGTGTGTGTGTGTGTGTGTGTGTGTTACAGAATATACTGCCTCTTGATAAGCAGCTACAGAATGGATAGTTAAATCCATCCGCATGGATTTGCTTCCCATATGGAACTAATTGCCTCTGGAATAGTTAAAGCCAAAAGATCTCTACAATTTCAAAAGCTTCTCTTATCTTTCTCAGCGTATGGCTGTTGACAGGAGCGAAACACATCTATCCTCATTTATTATATCGGTCTCATCAAGTGCAGACGTGTTGATGGGGGACTGTTACAGAACCAGATGGTCCAAGTTGGTCTTTTATGTTTTAGGCATTCCCTCTCCCTGATTTTACAAGTCCAGACAAAAGCTGTCCGTTGCTTGGGGTGATCTTCTAGAATTTGTCCAGCCTCCTGCTGGTCCTGAACAGGGCACTGAGAACCCAAACAGCAGGTTTCTGTGTCCTTTACTCCTGTACCACAAGAACACATGCTTTAAAAATAAATCTGTTACAGTGCTGTGAGTGGCTCCCAGAAAGAAGTCTGTCTAGCTTTAGGACTCTGGTAAGTCCACGTTTTCTCCTCAGATTGCTACAATAATGCTGCCTTTCCCCTTTCTTAAACTGTATAAACCTAAACATCTCCATTCACCATTTTCTTCTCCTAACATTTTTATATAAACTAATAAAGAGCATAATAACACAGAAGCAATCAATCCTCTAGTTACCTCTGCCTTTCTCATGATTATATATATATATATATATATATATATATGTATATATATACATATACATATATATGTATATATATAACGTATATGTATATATGTATATAATCATTTCTCATGGTTTTTTTGAGACAGGGTTTCTCTGTGTAGCCCTGGCTGTCCTGGAACTCACTTTGTAGACCAGGCTGGCCTCGAACTCAGAAATCCGCCTGCCTCTGCCTCTTGAGTGCTGGGATTAAAGTTGTGCCAGGAACAAGTACTTCAGGCACGTGAACTTAAGGATTCCTCTTCACCACCGTAGCAAGCATCACTATCATCACATTGCACTGAGAATGAAAATCAAGCTCAGCTAGACCTGGAAGATGTCCCAAGTCAAGAGCGCATATTCCACATTTAGAAAACCAACCATGCAGGAATGATTCAGTGCAAGAAGACTTCCCCTCCCCTCGCCTGCTTTCCAGCCAATACTTCTTTCCTCTTCCAAGAATAGGTGGGAAAATGTTCAGAAGGAACTCTACCTACAAAAGTTTGAAATATTGGAAATGGAAAAACGCTAGCGAGGGAGAGAAGGATTCCTGGGGAAGTCCTTTTAGTTATGTGGAAATCGTCTTGTGTTTCTTTTGATTCATCTTCGCATTGAGATGTTAGAGCATCTTTATCTTAAAGTCTCCATAAGGCTTGACACATAATTGTTGGAGCTCTATTTGCCTCTATGTCTAATGCTCACTGCAGCAAAATCATATATATATATATGATTTTTTCCCCAAGAATCCAACCAAACCTGCATTTTTCATTTTAGTTGCTATCCCTAGTAAATTTCAGTGTAGTGGTGCTCAAAATGAAAATCCTGGGAACTGGCCTTTCATTTCACTCATCTCCAAAAATAATCAGTTTTAAAAGTTCTTCTGATTCTACCTTCATAATATCTTGTTCATGGTTAGTACCTTGGCTGAGCTCATTTAGGTGATAGCTATCAATAACTTTACTCATGAATACTTCATAAAATAATTTCTACAAGTAGTTCCTAATTTCTAGAAAATAAATTTCAACCCTGCAGTGTGTGCAGTATTTCTGTTTACTCTTCCAAAATATACTGCGTACATGGTTCCTTGCCTCTGGGACAATGACCATAATTTGTTCTTTATCAGATAGATCTTTCGGAGAGAAGATTACATGGTCTAAATCCTGGGACCTTAATCTCTTCAACCCTCTAACCTGAGATAATTGAACATAGCTCAGAGCAAAGCTTTTGTGAGCAAACAGTGGATGAATGAGTCTAGCCCACTTAGCCTGGTGTTGTCTACTCAGTGTGACCTTGGATAATTAATTTAACAATTCTGTTCTTTATTTCTACTTTTATAATAAATTAATAGTACCTACAGCACTGAGAGGCGAGAACTGAATCTCCCAGTACATGCAAAGTGGCCGGAGATGCTGCCTACAACCTTCATCTTTTTTTGTCTTACTATTTCTATAACTCCCTTATAAAATCCCATGATGATAATTTGTAAATGAGAATGATTTGGTGAATTTGCTGCACAATATTAGAACAGCATTTTTTAAAGGCAGAGGCCACATGGCATCACTACTTGAAATCACCCTCATGGACTCTACCCTCCTAGGGACTCTCTAGACTTTAACTGTATTTCTAGGTGAGCATGTAGCAGTATGATACAAGAATTACCTATATATGTGTCTGTGTTCTACTTGGTGTTATAAGTCAGAAGTTTTTTCTGTGCACAGTTCTTTTTAATATTCCATCTTAACCTCCCATTCTTTTGCAGTCTATCTCAAGCCTGAGCCTGGCCACGAGTGAGTATGCCAGAGAAGTTGACTGAATACATTCTGAATTGGGTAATGAGCCATTGTCCCACCTTTGTGGCTGCCTTTACAAACACCTAAGGTTTAATTTGGGACTGTGGCTGACTTGGATGAGCTTCAGAGACCAGAATGTTGTCACAGCAGCAGGGACCCCACAAACTTGGCTCCTAGAACATTTTGAGAAGAAAAATGTCAGCATTTCAAGATACCTGAGTGTTTGCTCCCTGCTTTTCTCAAACACAGTCAGGCTTTCATGTGGTCTTACACTTGCTTATTGATACACAGTATTTTTCTTGTTGGGCCAAATGTGGCAACATATTATTTATTTGACACTGCAATAATCTATTCAATTGGATGGAAAAGAACATATTAGTCAAATGAAATTGATGTCTGGTAGCCATGCACACTCACCCAAATAATCGTCCCTTGGATCCTGTTCACAGCTGCTTCTCCAGCTGCTTGACACCCAGCCACATTTGCACACAGGGATTTATTTTCCCTGGCGCTGCTGGGATGCTAAAACCAACTTTCCGATTCAGCCTCCGCCTCAGCCTTTAACGGTTGGACAATAGTAACACTGTGTGATGATTCCCTGGGACAGACTAAGAGGGATGACTGTTTTAATAGCACTTTATGACTCCTCAAGATGGACTGGAAACATCACCGCAAGTAGCAAAAGGTATTCGCCAAGGAGTGAGGATGCCTGGGTAGTCAGAATCTGAGCTGGAATCAAAACCACGGGCAGCAGCAGGACTGAGGTCCTCCAGCATAAATTCCAGGAACTGGAGAGGAAGCTTGAGGACATGGCCATAGGGGCTTTCAGAAATGTGCTAATTGTGCAATATTCATGATTGGTGAGGGAGACATGATAAAATCTCCAGAAAACTTGAAAGACAAAAACACAGGTTCCTGGCTTGGGGAGAGAGAGATCCTCATGAACTGCAGAAAGGAAGGAAGGCAGCATTTAGTAGCTAGTCTTTTGTCATTGTCTTGGTTTCTCTCTCTGTTTCTCTGTTTCTCTGTCTCTGTCTTTCTCTGTATCCCATCCTCACTCCCTGTGTGCCTCCCTCTCCCTGTCTGTCTGCCCTTACCTTCCTCTCCCTCTCCCCCCTCTTCTCTGTTTCTTCTTTCTTTTCCTCTTCCTCTTTCCCTTCTCTTCTTTCTCCTCTCTCTTTTCCCTTCTCTCTTCCCCTCTCCACTCCCGTACCCCTCTGCTCTGTCTTTCTTTCTCTCTTGCCTCTTTCTCCTCTCTCTCTCTCTCTCTCTCTCTCTCTCTCTCTCTCTCTCTCTCTCTCTCTCTCTCTCTCTCTCTCTCTCCCTCTCTCCCTCCCTCCCTCCCTTCCTCCACCCCTCTGCTCTCTCTGTCTTTCTCTCTCTCCCTCCCTCCATTCCCTTACCCCTCTGCTCTCTGTCTTTCTCTCACCCCCCTCTCTCTCCCTCCCTCCCTTCCTCTACCCCTCTGCTCTCTCTGTCTCTCTCTGTCTCTCTCTTCCTCCCTCCCTATCCCTCTCCCTTCCCCTACCCCTCTGCTCTCTCTTTCTTTCTCTCTCTCCTCTCTATCTCCCTAACCCTACCCTTCTGTGATCTCTCTGTCTTTCTTTTTCTCTATTCCCTCTATTTCTCTCCTTTTACTCTTGCTTTTGGAACAGGGAAAGGCAACGAGCCTGTAGAACCTTCCTATTCTATAGGAGCAAACAGACACTGCATTGCAGTATCTGTGTTTAGGATCAATATTTAAAAGATTGGAGCATGCAACCAGAAATTTGTTGATTCAATTTAGCTTTCAAATTAGATGATCAGAAAGGTCAGCTGTAGTTTTGTGTCTTAAGTCTGAACTATGAGCAGCATCTGAAATCCATTTCTAAAATAGTCAAGGAATGAAGCAAGATTCTGGTAGAAAAATTTTCACCTTCTAGGAGACAAAAACAAACCAAATAGAAAATCAAAGCAACTCCCCCCTCAAAAAGACCCACTAGTCTATGGTGAAACATGAATGGGACCATTTTCAACCTGTATTTTGTAACAATATTAATACAAATGATGTCTCGCCTATTCTGGTCAAGTCTGTGGGGATGTCTCAGCTAATGTGTGAGGAGTTCTGTTGTGCCAGGGCAGGCTGCCAAAAGTTGTGTATTCAGGAAAACCCAAAGGGCCTCCTGGAAGAGACATGAAAAACTTAGCACCACTTCCCAGAATCAAGACTTGAATGAGGACAAAGGCTGCCTTAAGCCATGGAGCTCGTAACCTTATATCAGAAGGAATTCATTTGGGAAAAAAATTTTAAATATGTCAATGAAATTACACATATCATATGCCACATACTAAAAACAGTCAATCGGTTGTTTCTTCCATAGTTCGGTTAAAAACGTTTCTGAGGCTCTATGAAGACCCTATGAGGGAAAAGTGCAGAAGCCATGGTACCATACCTGCCATTTAATGTGATAACTGAGTTTCCCATTGCCACCGCTGAGGAATGAGAAGTACTTATAGAGGTATTGTTACATTGTTGCTATTCAATGAGATCTGCTCTGTCTGGGAAATGGACTAGGATTTTTGTAAGAGCAAGTATAAGTAAATTTAGTCACAAATAAAGATAATTATGTAAAATTGCCATTCAACATGGAAAGAGACTTTCTTCGTGTCACAAAACAGTAGGAAGGAAAGCAAGGACACAGTTGAAGGGTCCTGTTTGCTATTCATTCCTCTACCATCTCTGGCCTCCCTACCTTCATTTGGGAGAATGTTGCTATAAAGCCTCCCTACCCACATACCTCTTGTCTTAGTCAGACTGCCCAGCTCTTCCACACAGCTTAAAAAAATGGATCTCTCAATGGGCTCTTGAAGCACTTTATGTGTAAAGAAAAGTTAGAATTTGTCAAGCCTTATAGAAATAAATTTAAATATAGTCTTTTATGTGCCTTACTCTATTCTAGACGTGGGAGGAAAGGATCATTTTCTTTGACTTATGTTGCAGTGCTAAAATCAAGAGAAGAGATTAAACCTGTACACGAAGAATAACAATTTTATATAAAATAATCTAGAAAAAAATGTAATTATACTACTACTTGGAATATAGAATAACATACTAATATTTAAACTATGAATTAGTATAAAGAGCTATATATAGTATGTTTGTAATTGTGCAATTTGAATAGTACAGAAGTGTATTAAAACCTTAAAGAAAAACATTCTTTCAGATTCTATTAAGAAAAAACTGAGGAAATTTCAGATTTGTAGGAATCTTTTCTAGTGAAAGCAAACTGGCCATAATTTCCTCAAAGGGAGGACCTGGGAGCCACCAACAGGCAAAACAAGAGGGGGAGAACTCTAAATGTAAAGAAGAGATGCCATGTGTTCAAGTTAGGATGACAGCAGAATTAGAAATAATGATTAAGGTGGTGGAGCAGAGGCTGTCCTTGACAGTGGGACATCATATTGATAAAACCCACCAGCATACCTCTTGCTCTGTTTAAGATTTCCAAGGATGCCACACTGCTTACATATACAAACATTGCAGCATTGCCTTTTGCTCCAGACAAACCACTGTGTGGTCTTTTAAAATAATTTCTATGATGTATGGGTTTTTAGATTTAGATTTGTAAAGTGAGTTAAGATTAGAACTTCTATCATCACTCACATTAGCAGTTGAAGTCTGCAGTGGATGCTAATGGTTAGTGGGGGCCATCCTGTATGACATAGACAGTGTTTCCATCATTGTAGAGCATTACATGGGAAAGCCTATGGGATCTAGACCACAGGAGGAAAAGTCCAGGTTTATAGACCTCCCTTCATAAGGCCAAAACGAAATAGTCTGCACTAATTGTGAGGAGATGTTTACCTCTTTTCTATTATTTTTCTAACATCTCTTACTCAAGTCTCTATGCTGGGCATATGCAATAAATGCTGGCTGTGGATTCGCTTCTGCTTTTGCTTGATGAGCTAGTTGGCTATATAAGCCAAGGCAGGGTTTTGTGGCATTTTTGTTATTTTCTTTGTTTATTTTTTGAGGGTGGAATGCTACTGATTAATTTGTTCCAGACAGAATTTGTGGAAGGAATCTTGGCCTTGGTGATTTATCGTCATCATCATCATCATCATCACCATCATCATCTTATCAGTATTCTACAACCACTACTACTGCTACTACTACTATTACTATTAATTTATTTCCAGTTTTCAAGACTGCTCTTCAAGAGCAGAATTTCACTCATTTGTTAGCCAATGAGCACATTGAAATATTAAGAAAATAAGGATGCATAATCGGGAAGGGACCAGAAAGTGATAAAGATTGCTCTCCAGACACAAGCTGAATTGCTATCCCTGAATATTTCCTACTTTGTAGAAAAGCAATGCACAGAAGATTGTTATAAGTGGTAGGTGTAAATGGGGTAGGGCAGGGCCCAAGAAGATGGCTCAGCAGGTAAAGGTACTTGCTCCTAAGCCTGATCTGGGTCCCATATTCTGGACCCACGTGGTGATAGGCGAAAACTGATTCCTATGAGTTAGTTGTCCTCTGCCCACGAAACATGTAGTGTGATCTGCAAGCTCGCACACCTACAAGTAAACATGAGCAATATAATTGAATACGATTTTAAAGGCAATGCAGACAATGTCCTAATTTTCTTCCTGGTGACATTCCCGTCTGAATTTGTTCACATGACAAAAATTCTGCTTGATTGTTTAAGAATAAAAAGTAAGTCATTTTCTATCTGCTCATGACAACTTCTAGACATCTTGTCATTCTTACCACTTGAATGTCCAGTTGTGGGGAGCCTTTCTGAAGAGTTCTATGGCCCTAAAGAGTTTCACTGGCCCTAAACTTTTAAAGTCAGTTCACGGCAACTCACCAGCATTCTTTCCTCAAAAGACCCGTGTACTGTTTGGTTTTTCACTGTCCCAAAGAACAAAATCAGATTCTCTACTAGTTCAAGATCTGCTAGCCTCTCATCCTTTTTTTCCAGTAAGGCCCACCAATTTTCCTATGACAGTGACACAGACTTCTTTTGAGGCAAAGCAGTTCCTGGTCAAAGAGGGACTGAATAGGTCCCTTTAGTCACTTTACCCTTGTCTTCTCAACTACTTCACTTCTAGGTGAGTGGCAACTCTTGGGTAGAAAGCTTGGCAATATTCCAGAGAAATCTCTTTCACTCTTCACACATAAAATTCTGATTATAGTATGCTTTGCTATGATGTTTTGATTTCAGATACAGTTAATAAAGCAGAGTAGACAGAAGAGGAGAAAAATCTGTGCAAAAGTTTATATTGAACATAAGAATCTCAGAACTGCTGCACTGGGTTTGAATCACTCATCTGACCCACCAGGTTGTCATAATTTTCCATAGGTGGCTGTAGTCATGCCGTACTGTAATACTCTGTAGCTGTTAATGAGCCAGAGTCATTATTTCAAACTTCACACTCCCACTCTTTAACGGTTTTGTTTATACTGATTGGTTTTAATTAAAAAAAAAAAAGAATAATTTATTCCAAACTCATGACTTTGCTGGAAACCCCATCCTTTTCCTTATCTTCTCAAAATTACACAAGCACATGGGGTATTGTTTCCATTTTGAAGAATATATTTTACTTCATTCTGATTACTTTTCCTTGTTTTATTTCTTCCTGTCTTTGGAAAACGTATAAAGCATACAGATGACACTAGTCCCTCCAGGACCCCGGGAGACCCTTGTGTCTATACAAGTACCATGAAAAGTATACAAGTACCAGTGTAGGGAAATGCTAGGACAGGGAAGCAGGAGGGGAGGGGAGGGTGAGTAGGGGGATGGAGGATAGAATATGGGGTTTTTGGAGGGGAAACAAGAAAAGGGGGTAACATTTGAACTGTAAATAAAGAAAATATCTAATAAAAAACGAGAGAGAAAGAACCAAAATCAGGAAGATATGATTGTTTCGACACCTGTTGAAACTGAATTGTGCTTACAAAAGCAAGCAAATAAACATGACTCTCATCGTCTCCCATTTTCCAGAATCAAAAATCAAATTCCAAACATTAAAAATAGTAATTGTCACAGTAGCTGAAACTTTTAATTTGTCCCATTTGTCACCATCTCTTATACATTTTAATACAACACAAATGAAATCTTTAAACAAAGCCTTTTAGGTCATCTGATTACCAAGGAAGTTGTAAGTGCTATTTAAAAATGATTTCCTTTATTGAAACATCTTTGTACATTATCAATCAATTCAAGCAGAAAAAAATTTAAAGATTAGGATATAATCCTTCGGTGGTGTGCTTTCAAGAATGGTGAAGTACATATTTTTCCTGATGTGTATATGTCAAAATGTATTTCTTAATAGCAAGAATACTTTATGATATGGTAACATCCTTAAATATGTTGAATATTTTCTTGTGCCTTAAATACATTTTGAAAGTAATTATTTGAACCAAATGACTTTTGATTTTAGATTCTAATGCTTCTGTAAAGCTATTCTCTATATTTAAAAAATTCCACATTTACCATGCACTGCATATATCCCTAGTATTTGGGACCTTTTAAAAAAAGTCTCTGTTTTTATTTATGAACATTTGTTCATAATATTGTAATTAGAAGCATACACACTGGATCTTTTCTTTGAAAACATTTTCCTTGTTTATTCAATCTTCCAACATAGGGAACCTTTTTGCTACCTCGTTCACTTTAAACTGAGCAACTTATATGACTCCATTTTCAGTGCAATCTCTATTGATTATTCCACAAAAACATTTGAGTTTCTTTGATTCATCAAAGAAGCATATGCACTTCTATAGTTGCCACTGAAAAAGTTTATTTTTTAATCTGCAGTACATTACTTCTTTGATTGTGTGTAGTCCGTAGGAAAAGCTAGTATAAAGAAATCTGCAGGTTCCTAAGGTCATTTCTATACGCACTTTTCAAGGTCTCTTTTAACTTTAATAGCATAAAACTGAAGCATCATTTTTTTTCTTCTCGTTCTTGCTGCCCCCTGCACCTTACTGTTTCTACAGCTAGGGCCAAGATTCTCAAGTTCTAGGCTTAAATTGGGGCAATCAGCTTTGATATAGAGACTTTTCTGTTTTCCCACGTTTAGAACATTGCCTGTCTTTCTTTCTTTCTTTCTTTCTTTCTTTCTTTCTTTCTTTCTTTCTTTCTTTCTTTCTTTCTTTCTTTCTTTCTTTCTTTCTTCCTTCCTTCCTTCCTTCCTTCCTTCCTTCCTTCCTCCCTCCCTCCCTCCCTCCCTCCCTCCCTCAGTCTCTTCCTTCCTTCCCTCCTTCCTTCCTTTCTCTTCCTTTATATTTATTTGTTTATTTAGTTATTTAAATCCCTTTATTTATTTTTTCCAACTGCACACAGCTGCTACTCTCCATCCACATCTTGCCAATATTAGCCTGTCTACTTCTATTGCCTTTAATTCCTTTTCACCCCATCTTGTCCATTCAACCTATCAAATGTGTGCAAAGCTCTGTAACACATTACCTTGAAGTGCTATTCCCTTGTTTTTCTCCTACTCAAAGCCCCATGTTAGTAGTTCCAACTCCAAATCCTTGAGCCAGATCCCTCTATATACTATAGGGCATACACTGGTTTTGTTTTGTTGTTGTTGTTGTTTTTGTTTTTTAATGGAGTATAACTACTAATGCTAATATTTGCAGAATGATTTTTGTGTGTTTCTTCTAACAGACACTTTCCTATGTGCTCTGGCTATGTAATGTAATCTAACTGTGGCAACAACTAGGTAGGGGATATGCTTGCATGAATCATTCATGGAATGATATTGCAAATCAGGGGACCTTGGAGAGCTCACACAAAGTTAATAGTCACAGACATACAATTTAGCCTTATGATGTAACTGAAAGCCTCTGCTCTCAACCAGTATCCATGATGTTTCCTGTTCCATTACATTTTATAATGTATGGCTTATAGAATTTTTGTTCTCTTTTGTTTCTTGCTTTCACTCTGTTACACTGTAATGCTTTTCTTTCTGCATAGTAAACTGTCATTTATTTTTTATAATCCTAACTTACTCTTTAAATTTTGTCTAAATGTTTTGTCATAAAAATACGTACACCCAGTTGAAATTTCTGAACATATATTTCATCTGTTAACTGGTTTTCTTTACCACATTATAAACTTTTTCTTGTCCTATGTAATATTGATTTTTTGAGTATTTGCAGGCTCTTTAATCATGTTGTGAGTAACTGCTACCTTTCAGTGTCTTGCATATAATAAGAGGGAAGTATTTCACAATTTTGTGGTTTAAGAAATACAGGAAATTTAGTTGATCTACATGATTGGTTGACATACCTGTGCTGATCAATCCAGCTAGTGACAAGTTCTGTTCTTCACTTAAGTGATGCCATGGACTTGTTGTGCAATTTAAACAGTTACACCCACAAACACACACACACACACACACACACAAGAGAGAGAGAGAGAGACAGACAGAGAGAGAGAGAGACAGAGACAGAAACAGACAAAGAGAGACAGAGAGAGAGACAGAGACAGACAGAGAGACAGAGAGACAGAGAAAACGAAACCAAAAGTAAATAAATAAACCTAAAATGTATGTTTTCTATCACTTATCTCATTAAAACAGTAGTTATTCCTGGAGAATTTGTCATAGATTCTGAGAATAAGCTCTTATTTGAAGAAAATACCCATTAATTAGTTTTGCCATGGTGTGATGGTGTCAATGCCATCACTTTGGGTTTTTAGTTTTGTTTTTGTTTCATGAATCCCTCTTGAGAACAGAGGCTCAGCATTCCGGAGCAAGGCAGTCGATTAGACATTTGCGATGGCTTAACAGCGCCTTTGACAATAAGCCTCACCCATCTCTGTGTCATAGCTCTATCCTTCCTCGTTGTGAATGCTGGGTGCTTCACATTTCCTACAGAACATAGGAAAACTTTCTTGGTTTTTTCCTTTGTGACTCTCTTAATTATTTGAAGGAGCTCCTTGGAGGCTTCATAATCTTCTCCTTCCATCCCATCAAAAATCTCTCTAGCTCTTGGAGACAAGCATCCTTGGGTTTGGATTCCAGATGTCCCAATATCCCAGCCTTTTCCATTAGGATATTCTCCTCCATCCTAAAAAGACAGTAAGACAGATGTGGACTGAGGAGCGCAGAACACATGAAGTCCTTTACTTCCTATCCCTCAGCAGTGTTCTAGTCTTCCTTGGAGCCTGAGTGTGCATTAGATTTTAACACAGTAGCCTTATGCTTATGGCTCCTGCTGAACTTGTGGTCTAGAGCCCCAGGCTTCTAATTTTCCCCCAGGAAGTACAGTGCAGTCATGGATCTTTCATCTTCTCCTTATGTAATTAATTTCTGTTTGAAACTATGTGCAAGGCTTCCCCTTTGTGCATTTGTGCCTTTTATCATGTTGTTCCCCAGAAGTGCATGATGGGACTTCAGAGGGGAAAACAACCCACAAGATTCTTGGCTGCTCTGGAAGCTGAGGCTCTGGAACGGCTCGGGTGAATTACAATGAGAGTTACATTCAATAACCCCAAGCCCTGTGGATATTAAAAACATAAAAACAAGCAGAATGGATAGAAATCCTACAAAACCGCTGGCTGGTGAGAGCTGCAATTTACATTTAGTAAAACTAAATGGGAAGATGGGGAGGGAAACCCTAAATCCACAGGACCTGAGTCTCCAGCCAGGACTCTTTTTTTTTTTTTTTTTTTTTTCATTCTCTAGAAGCCTTTTTGACTTTATTACACTAAAGCAAGGACTGGAGGTGGGGGATGACATACTTAACAAATGCTTATCATCCTGGGCACCCCCTTCACTGGGCTGATTAGCACTTTGCAGTGGCTTTTCCAGTAGCACATAAACTACACCTCTCTAAGCACTCAAGAACCCAAAGTATGGACTCTCAGAGTAAGGGTCTCCCAATAAGTTTCATTCACTGGAGGTAGGGGGAGATGACCAAATCACTGATAAAAGCAACATTTCCCCCAACAGGCATGTGAATCGTTGTAGCCATTGTGACATAGAGTCCCCCATCACTCTCCTGCTTTCCATGGCCGATTTGCTTTGTGGACAGCAGCAGATGCTCATGCACCTGTAATGTGTCATCATGGTTGCCATAGCAAGTGTCACAGGCTAGGTGGCTGGGACAGCAGAAATGTCCTTCCTCACTCTTCTGGAGACGAGGGGCCTTAGATCAAGGTACAGGTGGTACTTTTTCTTGTAAAGCCTATCTGTGGGTTGTGAGTGGCAGACTTTTGTTGCCTTCATATTATTCATCTGTTGTACATCTTTACTCTGATTTCCCCTCCTTAGAAGTACCTCAGTTGTAATGGAGTAGATCACACTATGGTGATCTTACTTTTCCTTGAAGAACCTCCGTTAATTAGTGTTCTAGTTAGTCACTTTGATAAACTATTTGAAAGAGGGAAGAAAGAACTTATTCTTTCTCATCGGTTCAGTGGACATGGGCCAGCATAGTGAGGGAAAGTATGATGTAACGGGAGCAGCTTATGTCTGTGACAGAAGTTTAAGGCAGCTGGAGATGTCATTATCAGGAAATAGTAAGGTTAGTCCAGATCTGGGACCAGTTTATAACTTAAAATGCCAATTCATCAGCGATCCACTTTCTCCAGCTAGTCCCTGTACCCTAATGGTCACACAATTTCCCTCCAACTGGGAACCAAATGTTCAAACTCATGAGCCTATTAAGAACAGTTCATATTCAACCTCAAGCAGATACTGTATCCAAATATAGTCATATTGTGAAATGTTGGTTGAATGTTCCAAGAATATAATCCAGTTCATAATAGGACCTTCCTTCCCTCAGATTCAGATCTCTGGACTTGAGTTTCCTCTGCAAGTGTTAAGTTGTTAGCTCCACTGCTCGCTCATTTCTGTATCTTCTCTGGAGTACACATATGCTTGGTGATAAATGTCTAGCATGGGCACAGCATCAAGGTGGAGATGGCCACATCCCAACTGAATGGCAAAGATGCATAGCACAAAAAGCCCACCGATGCCAAGGGAATGTCCCTCTGATCTCATCCTGTCAGATTGAAGAAAGGAGGAAAATTTTGTGCACATGGGTGGACCATGCATGCCTCCTTGCCTCTCTGAGTGAGACAATGTTTGTGGTAAGATGAGGGATCAGGCACTACCCCCCCAAGAAATGAGACAGCAGCTAGATTCCTCTGGGAGGAACCATGTCTAGCCCTTCCCTTGCACATCCACTGGCTTTTAGAGTAGTTCTCCAAATCACTTGTGATTTCCTTCTCAGGTTCTGCTTTATGGAAAGACAGAGTTGAGGGTCTTCTTTGGAATCATAGTATTTCTTTAGATATTAAACTCTGATACTCCAGAATGTAATTTAGAAAATGTTTACTGAGAATAATACAGAAGACTAAGGTTCTTCTGGTGCCAAGCTTCTTGAGAACCCTCGAGGCCCTGAGTCTAACCCCATTGTACTTCTGTGTAACAGGATGCCAAAGTCAATGGACATTCACTGAACAGTGCTCCGCTGTGAAAGGACTGTGATGATGCGGGGCCCCACTCAACAAAAGCAACTCTATTATTTTGGAGGGGATACAAACAGACAGGCACATAACTCACTACCATCCACATTTGTCTACAGAAAGCACAGAAAGGTGATGTGAAAGAATGGAGGGTATGGTTTCCTAGGAGATCAGATACAGATTGGAGGTAATTTCTTAAAAGTGGGTGAAAGGAGAGTGTGATAGAGAAATCACTATCATCGTTAATGAGTTACAGAATACTATGCAGATTCTGAAACAATGCAGATAATTTCATCGAATATTTGCAAAGTATCTGGGACATGGGCATTATTAAAACAACATTAGAAAAAAAAAAGGATTTGATGTACCAAGTGTCTGTATCTTTCCAGATTTATACTCATCCTTTAATTAGGGATATTGCAGTAAGGGACAATGTGACATTAGAAGCTATCTACCAATGGATTCTGCCTCTATTCTCTATTTAGGCAGAGTGGGCTTTCATCCTCCTCTTGGCATGCTATTGTTATTGTCCATGTTCAGCTCATGCTGAGGCAATCATATCTGTGAGACTTTATGATAGCTTCTCAGACTTTATTCAGTCTCAGAGAAACCTCCCTGATCTCCAGGCCCTGACAATCTTTCTGGCCCCAATTCTACCTGAGGTTTTGATTCAGTAGTTGTTTGTTGATGTGTCCTTTGGGACTGGGCTCCACAGCTCTGCATTTTGATTGGTTGGAGTGTTCTGTAATCATCTCTGTCTGCTGGAAAGAGAAGCCTTGCTGAGGAGTGAAGACCGTACTTTTTAAATTTCATCCGGGTCAATTTCTCCAAATCACGCTAAAGTCTCATTCTGATTTATTTTCTTGACGATTCTAACCATTTCAGGCAACTGTTTTCTGAGCTAATACCTATCCAGCACTATTAAAGTAGAAAGCCCTAAGCAATTAGCTCTTTAACTTTGTCTTGTCCATTCACTATTTGGAAACTAGGTGAAAATATTTCAAATATGATGACAATGCCACAAATACACTCATCTTTCCCCTCCCCCACCTCTTGCTTCTCTATATTCATGTCATGTTCCCCTTTGAACTATTTGTAACCTCTTTCTACTCTTTCCTTTCCACTGAGGAGGTTTTGGCATTAGGACACAGCTACTGTTGAGAGTCACATGTCTTAGGGTTCGCATGTAGCATAGCAACCATATTTGATTTCACTTTTATTTATTATTTATTTTATCCTTTTTGAGGTAGGACCTCCCTGTGTAGCACAGGCTGTCTCTGAACTCATGAAGTCCTCCTGCCTCTGCTTCTGGAGTGCTGAAAGTGCAGACAAATGATATCTTGCCTAACATGTCATCATTTACCTTGAACATTTATTTTGCTTCTTGTGGAGCCATTATGATAGATACAATCACTTAAGACTACCACACTTCCAAGTTCTTTTTGTAGCAAATACATTTGATTATTTACCCAAGCAAACTAAAAACTTCCCAAAGCTTAGTATCCATCATATGTGTGATGACTTGCTCTTTTAGGACAGAAGGTCATCGGGTTACCACTGGCCCTGTAAAGTTTTCTAGTTTTCTTGGTTGGAGAAGCCAAAGAAATTACGTAAGGGCTGCAAAATTTCATATGGCTGGGATGGGCAGCGGTCAAGGTGGATTTGGGTTCCCCTTCGCTTGACTCGTTTGGTTTTGCCACCCGATATCTCCGTCATGCAGTAAATCTAGGAAACTACAGATTACTGATGTTTTCCACTACTTTTCCTCATATAGAGACAGAAAGCAGATTGCAGAGTCTGGATTATTTCTTTCCATAAGATAGAGCAGCTGGCTCTGTTTGATCTCGAGATCACCCTTTCACATGTCTTACCTGCTCATTTCCTGCCCCCACCCCTAAATTGTTGTCTCATATCTCATTCAGTTTTGAGAGAGAAAAGGAATAAAGATAATCATATGGAGAACTTTGTCTACTAATCTGGATGGCTTGTTTGAGGCTATGGAAGCAAGCAGAAACAGAACTTGAGAGTCAATTATGGATTTGAAATAACAGTAAAGATTGACTTTTTGTGTATGTGCCTGCTTTACAAATAATTCAGTTGTACGGATATGATTTTGTTGGCTTAAACAACTGCACTTTGGCTATATTAACCATTGTTCAACTCATCTGCAGCCAGTATATTTTGGATCTAGCAAGAAAAATTTTTACTCTGTTGCAGGTTTTTAAGATTGTCCATAAAGCATTATTACTATTTCTGTTTTATTGAAACTGCTTATCCTGGGTTCAATAATTAGGAGTGAGCGATAAAGTAGAAGTCACTAAACTAAATTCTAGCTTTAGGCAAGCCACAGATATACCTTAGTATAAATATGTACCAAGAATTTCATGAATGATACACTTATTAGAAGATCATTTACTTTTTATCTGAAATTCAGGCTTAGCTTAGTATAAATTTGCTAAATATGGTGACCATATATACCAGGAGAATTCATTTTAAGTAAATTTTTTCGTTTCAATACATTCAGTTCTATAAGCATACATACTTAGTTGTTTACTATGTTTTTGTTAAATAATTAGATAAAAACTTAGCTTATACATTCCAATTTGTGATTTTGATGATAAAATAAACTATAACTAAAGCTCCTTCTAGAGTACATTGGAATTGTCTGTTTATTTCCTGTGATTCCCATGAGGCTGCAAAATAAAAATGAAAGGACTATACTCAGTCTGTGCTGTGTTACACTGGGAACAGGATGAGCAGAACAAGGAGCCTGGGAATAAAAACAAATACAAAGTTAGGCTAACATAGCAACAAATGTGCACAGTATTCATGTGTGTGTGCGTGTGTGTGTGTGTGTGTGTGTGTGTGTGTATGTGTGTGAGTGTGTGTATGACGGTGTGTGTGTGAGGGTGTGTGTGTGAGTAATTGTGTGTGTGTGTGAGTTCATGTGCACATGTACATGGAGGTAAAATGAGAGAGAATACTAATGTATTACAAGCACCTTTGCCTTAGTATTTGCTCAGGCCACAGGGTTAGTTAGCATCTTGGCTTTTCCATCCATGTAATAGAGGAGCCTTCTACTGGTAGGTGGTCAAAACCAGTCTCAGTCTCTATCTGAGAATACTCTAGTAAATATTTGTCAGGTAGATATTATACCCTTTCTTTAGAAATACCATGAAAAGAAAACTGTTAGTGAAAATGCTTCGTGTTCTTCGTATGCTCTCTTCATATTTCTATCATTAAATCTTCATTTCAGAAATTTAGCTCATAATATAGTTGTCTAGATAGCAGTGACAACAGTTCTTTGTAAGAATCTTGTCAATACCCTTACAAGAAAGTAACATCTCTCGGAAGCTATGCTAGCCTCAAGTGATAAAATATGACTTATATGACAGACATTTGTGATTTTTTTTCAAGAAAATGCCATAGACTTGGAACCCCTGTTTCTAGAAACTGGACATTGTGCTGCAAGCATACCTCATCAGTGTGTGGAGATGTCCAAATGGAAGTGCACTGGCTTCCCAGGCCTACTACCCCATCTAAACTCTAAGCAACAGCTCAAACTTGCATTCACAAGAGGGGCCATTCTGCTCTTGGACACCCAGCCTCGGACTTGATTTTCCCCAGCTGAAGTCATAGGGCTCAGAGCCGAGGCAATCACACACAGCCCAAACTGAACAACTCAGGAGCCCAAACTCCATGAGCAAAGTAAATGATTACTGTTTGCTTAAACCCAGAGTAATAATACTGAAGAAGATGGACTTAACTGTCTGACCATGGAGTTTTGCTCATACTTGTGTCTGACTTAGTTGGTGAGCTGCTAATACTCTTCCCTGATGTCTAAAAAAGATGAAACTCTGGGGAATTCTTTGGAGAAGTAAGTGTGGAAAGCTGTAAATTGTGACAAATGGAAGATTGTTAGCAAATCATAGTTCCTGCAGATAGAGTATCTCTTGACTCTTGATATTTCAGAACTGTACTACCATATCATCAAATCAAGGCGAATCTATCGCTCTTCCCTTAAACTTGAGCAGATGTTTCTGATTCACTTGCCTGTAGAAATACAAAGCATTACTATGGAAATATGCTTTTGATGACAGGTCATGAAAAATGCTATGTCTTTGGTTGTTCACTTCAGATACAACTGTAACAATATCCAAAAAAGGCATGTGATATCTGGAAGAAAGTGAGTCTTACAGCCTCCAGGCATCTGTGTCCAGCTAATGCTGTATGAAATAAAACAGGCTGATTTCACTAAGTTCGGCTCAATTTGTGTTTATGAAAGTAAAACTATTATTATTATTACTGTTATAATCATTATGCTTTTATTTTCACTAAATTTAGAGAATTGTCTACTATCAAGCAGAAGACTATAAAACAAATCAAAAATACTTTCAGGGTAAGGCAAGTTACCTTACTGGTTCTGAGACCTAGGGATGACTCTCAAGACACTCAGCTGGAGCCCAGTGTAACACCTAGCTGCATTATTTATGGGGTGGAGTAGTCTCTCTTGTGATTCTTCAGACCAACCCTGTTTTACTCTCCCCACGTTCCTACTCATCTCAGTCCTGAGACCTTCTGACACTTCTTTGGGGAACAGCTTCTTCTTACTTCTTCGACGCCCCCTCCCCCGAAGAGGACTCCTGTGTTATCTTTACTGTGTTCTTGGTTATTTCCCTCCTCTCCCATCTTCTTCAAAGAATAACACTGTTAAGCTTTTAGCATGCCATTTCAGGGATGCTGGAGTCTGAGCATCTTTGGGGTCTTATTTTCAACTAACTGTGATTGGAAAGGAAAAACGGAATCATTTTGATGTGCTGTATAGCATAGCAAACAAAAATGCACCCTTACCTCCACCATTTTGAGATATCTGCAAAAACCTACAATATTTTGATTCTTGGCAGTTTGAGTTTGATTGTAGGCTTTAGAAACTAGATTTTTCTTGACTAGTGTCACTTGAAAATGAGAAGCTCATTATATACAGTGTATCTCACTTAACTAAATAGTTGACTGCCCAATGTGTATCTGTTACTTAAGGGTTTAAAGTTTATATTATAACTTATACCTAAAGTAACGATTTTGTTTTCCTATACTAAATGTGTTCATTCACATACCCCACTCCACTCCGACTCCACAACACACATTAGGGTTTCATTTTTTTTAGCTCATGCTATCTTAGGGCTAAGGAAACCTACTTCAGCCTCCTGAATTGTGGAATGACAAGTCACCAACAACCATACCTGAATTGGAATGCTGTCATAAACGTTAAGAACTATATTCATATGCCACTGGCCATATATGGCTATTACTTAAAATTAAAATTTAGTTACCTGGCCCTAGTAATATCACTTTTGTTAGTCAAACTGTACCAAAGGTACTATGATAAACAGCTTAGGTAGGTATAGGCTATTCTATCATATAGAAACTACCATACAGACATCGCCTTCTTTAGTTATAGAGGAAGAATAAATAGGTAAGAAATGAAAGCTTTGAATGAAAACACTCTTTTGTCTATCTTACATACTCAAGAATCTCCATTCTAAAATGTCAGTAACTTCAATATGCGTCCCATGTGGCCAAACACATTTTTAGCTTGATAGTGGTCATGTGGGAGATGGAAATGATTGACTCCACAGTGCTGGATGAATCAGCATTAAATCATTTGCATGCTGTTAAGGTGGCGTTATGCTCCTGGGACCAGGGCTCACCTCCTACTGCATTCTACCCCACCTCTTTTCCGCTCTGGTTAGTGTCAAGAGGAGACATGTTGAAAAGCTGAGCCACTGCAGGTGTGCTTTGTCACCTGGGACTCCATCAGAGTGTCTCTGATCAACAATAGCACGGCTGATGTGCGGTGGGTGCTTTGACTCGGGAAGTGTGTGCAACAAAGCTGAATGGCTGAGTCCATGAATTCAGGCTGTATGTTTGTTGTCCTTTACATCCTGACTTAATTGTTTATTGACCAAATAAACAGAAGAGATTATTTATTGGGTCCCAATTGGGAGCTTTCACTCTGGCCAAAGGATGATAAGTATGTTTCTGTGGTTAACCTTCTATATGTTAAAGTCTACTTAAACTTGACAGTAGGAATGAAACATTTCTCATAATTACTTGCTTACCAAATATCGTGTAAATGGACTTTATTATTTTAATATACTAAAATGTTCTTTTAAATTTAATGGGGAGAAATAATAGAAAAACAGGAAGAGAGAGACTCAGTACATAAATGATAGAAACACATCGATTTGGGTGTCATATGATTATATTATTTTCTTAAATTTATCAACCACATTAATGAATGATACTTAAGTGTCAAGTACTTAAAATTTCTCTTTCCAGCTGTTTGCAAAAGAGAAGCTCAGAATATTTTTCCTAAAATAGAAGAGTTATTCACTTTTTAAAAAGTAAACAAACACCTGCCTTCCAAGGTTTTGTTGCATGCTGTTGAGTTCGCTCCAGAACTTGTGATCTCTGGATGTGTTGCTAATGCCTGGGCTTGACCTGAGGTTAACGTGGATGGTCCTTTAATGGACCTTGATTTGGAATCTGTGGAACCAGCTCTACTGCAAAAAAATGTTGAATCTTCCCCATTACTTATCTTCAAGTTTACATTCCTTACAGTGAATGAGATAGGCAGGTTGCTAAGATTTATTAAAAGAACAAACAACAGAGTTTCTACTTATTCAAAATCAGATGGATTTTATGATTAAAGGTGCGGGCAGGTATGCTACCCAGCAGCAAGGTAATATCCTGGTAGAATTGCCTCCTTACCTTAGAAGGGCATATCCTGGTTTTTGTTTCAATATAGCAGTAGTAATGAACATATTTGGAGGCTGAATATATACTAGGTACATACTAGTTAGGAAGCTAGTTGCTATTTATATAATGGGATAAGTAAACACTTCCAGTGGTTCTGTTGGATAAAGAGATTATTAGAGACATTTTACAGAAAATATTAAATTTCACTTAAACTTGACTCAGTTAGTAAAGGGTAGTATCCAATAACTAAAACTTGCAATCCCTACTAATGAGTTTCATATTGTTATACCAGACATTTAGTGTAACTAGCATGGTAAGGTTTAGTAGTGTCTAATTATAGAAAATTGACAGGCCATATAGGATAGAAGCTAAACATAGTTAAGGAAAGTTCTTGTTGCTTTTTAATTCTCAAGAAATAAGTTTTCTATAAATAGAGTGTGAATGCCTGATATGCTCCAAGCAGTTGCAAACATATGAACAAGATAACTTACGTTACAATTAAACTGTTATATTTAGGAGTATGGGAAAAGATCTATAAGTTGTAATTTATATATATATTTTTTACTTGTGTGTGGTACACTGACTGGTCTATATAATCGTACAAGTCAGAGAATGTATTTGTGTGTGTGTGTGTGTGTGTATATTTTTGTCTAATAATATTGGGATGGGCCCCAGAATCTCTTTTGTAAGGCATCAAAAGAAAACTCTGTTTAATGAGCAGAGACCTCTTAATGTACGGATGTACAGTGCTGAATGAAGCTAGATTGCTGGCTTGCATCTGTAGTAGATATTTCAATCATTCTTATTGCAGATGACAAAGCATTTTGCCAGAGTATTTTGCTTGATTTTTAGGCAAGGTCTTGTTATACAGTCGTGGATTCACAATGGTCTTCCTGCCTCTGCCTCCCAAGTGTTGGGATTATAGGTATGCAACTACCACTTCTAGTTCAGTCTTCCAATGTTCTTGAAGCTGTAGACTATTAACTATCCTAAAAATGCTTCTAAATAATTCTCTGAATTGCCAAAAAGGAGATTCTGACCTACTTATGGTTAAACTTTACCTACCAGAATCTTTTGAAATTAGAATTGAGTATCTTTGATATTAGTTGGAATCATTATCATTCAGTCTACAAATAATATTTATTTAGCATATATTATTTTGCTAATAATGCATTATTAAATATATTAATTTAAGAATAATACAACAACTGAAACACTGTGTTTAACTGATATCCTATTTCTGCTTTAACAAATTTCTGCAAATATAGCAGTTTAAAACAGCACATTTATCATTTTACAGTTCTAGGTATCAGAAGTCCAAAATCCCACCTGGCTAAAACCAAGATGTGGTATCATATCTGCTTCTAGAGAACGTAGGATGATACATTTCCTACTGTCTGCAGTTTTTATCCAATACTTCCAAATTCTTGTCCTATGGTCTCCTCAAAGTAAACAATGCTTGTCAAGCTGTTCTCAGTCATGTGCATCAGTGTCACCCTGATTCTTCTGTCTTTTGTACACCATTAAGGAGGATGTGACTCTGCTGTACTTGCTAGGAAAATCCAGACAGATCTCTCTTGTGAAGTTGCTGTTTGGCAACCATAATTTCATTCTTTAGTTTAGCTTTTATTTCTCATGTAAAGTAACACATTTGTAATGTCTAAAGACTAGAATATGAGCACATTGGAGGGTCCCTTATTCTGCCACCATAGATACCAGCAGGATTATAACAGTCCTAAGTAACATGGCTACATACAGCTCTTATCTACTTACTATAACCTTGAAAAAAATAACTTCACCTCCTTGACTGGATAACAAACCAGATTAATTATCACTGCTGCCCAGGGTAATCATAAGAATCATATATATATGTATCTATCTATATCTATATCTATATCTATATCTATATCTATATCTATATCTATATCTATATCTATATCTATCTATATCATCTATATCTAATCAGAAAACGGATGAATTTTCATCCTATATGAAGAATTTTCCTTATTGTCTCAATCCTTTTAAATGTGAAAAAGGAAACACTCTTCTCAATCATTAGATAAATACTATTTGTTTCATGTAAAAGAGTGAAATTCATCCATTTACTTTCTTCATTATAGCATATTGCTAACTCTGTCTAAAAAGATCCCCCATTGATTAGGTGCTGATTATCTGTCTTTAGCTCAGCTCATCATGAGGAAGCTATATCATGGTACAATCCTGGATGAGGCATGATTAATGAACTCATAACAATTAGGAAAAAAATTGATGGATACATTGTGCTGACCATGACTACAATTAAAGTTCAAGAAAGAAATAGGTCTGTACAGAATGGATTGATTGCTTAAAACTTTAATGCAGCATGAACAGAATTAAAAGAGATTTGTAATAAAAAAGAATAAAAGTAGCAAAGATGACTAGCAATGGATGAGTGTGTGAACAAGGTACCGAGTGGCAGGTAGAGGTAAGGATGAAGGACAGGTTATGGACAACAACACTTAGGGTTGTGAGTACTGGTGTGTATGCAATACTATGCCTTGAAGGCACCTGAAGGAACATATGAAATTTAGGAGAAAAGGGAAAATTCTGAAGATTATTGATCAGGAGGTAGTGAAACAGAAAGAGGTGCATTTGAAAAAATAATGAACTCTTAACATATTGGAAATAAATAGGAGGGCTGAACCACAATCCCCTTCCACTTCACACCAACCATTGTTATTAACTAATGCACAAGCCTCTGAGATAGACCATCCATTTTCTCTCTCTTTTTGTAAGTTTATTTTTTATTAGATATTTTCTTTATTTACATTTCAAATGTTATCCCCTTTCCTAGTTTCCTCTCTGAAAACCCTCTATCCTCTCTCCCCTCCCTCTGCTCACCAACCCACCCACTCCTGCTTCCTGGCCCTTGTATTCCCCTATACTAGGGAATAGAACCTTCACAGGACCAAGGGCCTCTCCTCTAACTGATGACCAACTAGGCCATCCTCTGCTACATATGCAGCTAGAGCCATGAGTCCCACCATGCAAGCATTTCTGCCTGTATTAAAATTTGAGATATACATGTGTAAATATTTCAAAAATAAAAACAAACAAACAAATAATCAGACACACAAACTTTCAAGAAAGGAAATACTGATACATTAATAAACTAAACGGTGTACTGAGAGGTAATAGCATTTTATAAAAGAAACGAAGGAACATTTTAAAAAGTTAAAAAACACAAACACAGCAAAGCACTACTGTGTCTTTGTAATGACTCTGCTGTAGTGCACACTTGTGAGTTTTAATTCAATAACCATTTTGAATATATATTTTTACAATTTTTACTAACAAGAGTACTTTATAAAATTACCAAATCATTAGTTACTTCAAATTTTCATGTTTAATAGAAGAAATAATTTTACCCTTTGCTTAACAGGAGTTTGTTGTGAGAATAACTACTTATAATTCACCTTCATCAGCGAAACTAGATTTTCTAGGTAGAGTAATCAAGAAAAGAAATGGCTGAAAAATATGCAGCTTAAATGATGGACAGGACAATGAATGAAGGCCAAGACTAGAAATCTATGCAGAAAGAACCTAATGGCTACTTCTAAAGTGACAATCTGATACAGGTCACCTATGTCTATGTCTACCTTTCCTGCACTTTGGTCAGGATTCCAATGCTATGGGAAAAAAATGTTTGTATGTCCAGTAACAAATTAATAATCTTAGATAGCAAAGTTAAACATGAACACACCAAAAAAGAAATAGAGAAAGAAAGGAAAGAAGAACAAAAGGAAGGAAGAAAGAAAGGAAGAGAGAGAGAGAGAGAGGAAGAAAGGAAGGAAAGGAGGAAGGGAGGGAGGGAGGGAAGGAGGGAGGAAGGAAGGAAGGAAGGAAGGAAGGAAGGAAGGAAGGAAGGAAGGAAGGAAGGAAGGAAATAAGAAAAAAGACTACTCAGGGTCATTGTAGAGCAGAGCGAATGCAGCATTAGGGCTTTTAGTGGAAGGAATGAGGGGACAGACGCTGGAGAACAAGTTTGTCTATTGATTCAATTTACCCTAAAGAAGTTAGATTTCTCATTGTTCTATCCATGGGCTAATTCATCTGGGAACAGAACACCCACCTTAGCCTCCCTACCCTTCTGCAGAACCTAGGAAAGAACTGAGCCACACAATCTTGATGTTTGCATTTGAAAGGGGTAGCCCCAGGGACCTAAAGGAAAGAAAGGTGGCCTTGGGCTGGTAAAGCTAAGAAGAGGCATTTAAAAGTATTTCCATATCAGAGGGACAGAGACAGCATTTACAGTACAAGATTTCTAAGGGGGAAATCCACAAAGAACTATGGGAGGTTGGTCTCTGTTTCCAGTGCAAGGTAGGGGATGATGCCTTTGTGCCTTCCTTGTGGCACCAGGAAAGGGTGTACCAAGAACTTCATGTATGTTGCCACAAAGGCCACTGGAGAGCAGAAAGGGAGTCCTTATCAAAAGGCAAAGTGTAATGGAAACACACACACACACACACACACACACACACACACACACACACACACACGATGTTATAAATAATTAAAATGTGGCTGGGAGAAATAGAAGTTAGAAACAAACATGATATTGGAGTGATCTAACCTTATTTAGAAGTTAACAGATTAACTCAAAATAATTAGTTTATAGGCAACACAGAAAGACAGATCCCACAAGATGGTGCAAGAGTCAGTACCGGTTCACATCCTAGAAAATCCAATCTTGAATGTGAAACTGAAGACAACTGAAATTTTTACTGTGGCCCCTTAATTTTGTCAGACAGAAGACTAGAGTGCACGATGAATGGGAACAGATCTTCAAAGTCATTCCCATCGTGAAGTTCTCCCCAGAATGCCACGCCTTTTCTCCACCAAATTTACAAACTACTTTTCTCTTCAGTCCTGTTTTGCTGGGGCATCTGTCTGCTCAGTCTGCTCATTCTTGCATCTCACCCTTCCTTCCTGTTTCTCCCTCCTTCCCAGGTTCAAAAGAGAAAAGAAGATGGAAAATTACTTTTAAGGGGTCTCTGCTTCTAATTCAGACACTTCTGTCCCTCTAACATCTCTGCTTCTATTTCTCTCTTTCAGTCTTATAATGAGAGAAAAAAAAATCAGACTCCTTCAGGAGTCAGGGATGTTTGGACATAAACATCTGTCCCTTATCAGTCCCTATCCCAGGAACATGAGAGAGTGCCATCTACATGTATATTTTTTGAGGAGAGTCAAGCTGAGCTATAACGTACTCACCAGAACTCTTCAGAACCTGCTTAAGCAGTATCTGAGGTGACATTGTATTTGCATTCCCATGGTTCGGGGGTAGGTCTCTATGTTTCTCAAGCTATCTTTGAAGTCACAATTTGCCTGCCTCTGCTTCCTGAATGTTGGAATTACACACTGTGCCTGGCTCTACCTTTCCTTTTCTAATTGAGCTGATGAGAACCAAATTACTCAAGGTGTAAAGGAATCAGTGACTCTTGGCAGGTACAGACTGGTCCATCAGTGAGTGTGCCAGCTCTGAAGTCTTGATAACCTGTTGCAGAAAGATTTCCCAATTAGTGGTGGAGGTTGGTAGGATGGTTTGAGTGTCTTGAATAGCATTCTGGCTATTTAATTTCCTCACCTGAAAAGAATATTCAAAGTCTACAGGAGGCGATGGAAAAGGGGGGAGAGGAAGGGATGGATGGAAGGAGAGAAAGGAAAGTGAAGGAAAGAAAAGTTTTTTTCTAAATACAATTCTAAGATGACCATCGCCATTATAATTTCCAGATTTCCTCATCTCAGGCACCAGACCAAGCCACTAGCTTCCAGGCTGTCTGGGTAAATACCAGATATGGGGTAACATGTGCTAATGTGGCCCTTTCACCCTTATTCATGTATCCATAAAAATGCTATTATAAGAATAATACCAGCTTATTTCAAACAAGTATCGAGTGGTTTAGCTAACGAAGTTTATATGGCAATTTAATTACAGTGTTTCTTTTCAGTAAAACTCTATTAACATGTTTTTCAAGAGACCAGATACTAAAACCCTTTCATCAGGTTAAAAGAAAATCTCTATAATGGGAAATGTGAAAACAAAAGAAAACACAGAAAGAACATAAAATATAAAAGGGTCACAAAAATTTGGTTCTCTGATGAACTTAAGATAGTTTTATGGTATATAACAATAGAAGACCATCCTCAGAGGATGATACAAAGTCTAAGTCTAGGAGAAGTAAAAGCCAGCAGCAAGATGTTCTTTCCTGAACACTAACTCTAAGCTTGGAGCAGAAGCCCTGAAAGATCAACACAGAGAGCTCTATAGTGGCAGGAAGACAAAAGCCAGTGGCCAGGATCCATTGTTTCCTTCTTCCAGGAGTTGGATGCTTTTGTGTGTGCCTGTATCAAGAGCCTGAGGTCTGTGAGCTCTAATGATACATTTACACCAGAATCAAAGACAGCCAAACTGCAACCGTGTTCTCAAGTTGCTAATCACAGGAGCTAATTTAATACACCCAGAGACAAGAACAAGATTATAAATGCTTCAGGCCCAGTGCTAGAGCCCTTAGGACTAGTTAATATAGTTACAGTTTTATTCACATTTAGGCTCAGGAAATTCTGTCCCATCCATTTTGGAAATATCACCTTGGAAACATTGAATAAAAGGCAGGAAACTGAATACCAGCTGGAGAGAACAACTAATTTGTGCCATGGGTCTACATAAAGGTGACGCCTGTTCTGTTTGACAAACTTTGTCCCCAGGGAAGGGTTCTGATGATCGGTAAACTTATCTCAGAAGCACGGGAGGATTCTTGGGGGACTCAGTTTCCAGTCTGTGATGTGTTTGCAGTGATTCTCCCTTTGCATGAATTAATCACCAAACTACAATAATTTCTTGCTAGAGGACCAAATTTAGAACTGGGTTCTGCTTTCAAGTCTGAGCTATAGATCTTCCTCAAGCAAGTCAAGCATTGGAAGGAGCTGACAGTCTTAGCCTAGATTCAAGATGTTTGATCTGCTTCTTGACTCTCATCTGCTTAACAAAATGGCTTTCTGGAGTTCTCTTTCCTGCTTAGTCCAAAAGATGCATAGTATGTACATATAGAAGATCGCCTTCCCAGTACTGTATTAGCTAAAAATCTGCAGTAAGTAAAAGTCACCTATCAAGATGTTCTTTCTAGAGCACTGGAAATCCTCAGGGGGCAGAAGAACTGAAAAAAACAAACAAACAAACAAACAAACATAGAGATCTCTACAGTTGCAGGAAAGCAAAGAACATGTCTGGCCACTTTCACAGAAGCAGGACACTACCATTCTTCTCATGACAGCCTGAAGCTAGCAGATCTGGATTCAGCAGAGAAGATGTAAGGGCAGAAACTCAGATTAAGCAATGATTCTTTGCTTTTATCCCCCCTGGAAGATAGGATTGAGCCTTTTAAACTTCATCAGCTATACCAGTAAGCACCCTTTTAACAAAAGGCTACGTTGTTAATCATCTTTACATTTTAATAAAGTGTTTTCCAATGAGGAGGCGGGGGAAATCTATCAGTTATAAGGAACTTATAATTTGCGTCTAAATTGTGCAAAGTCATTTATAGTGTTTTCTATTTCTTTATGACAGGACCAAACATGATTGTCTTGCACGCCTGTCCAGCTGTTCTCCATGGCCTCGATGCTGCAAAGCTGGTTTAGGGTTTCATTTTCTAAAATTGTTGAGTCTATGGCTTTTACTTTCTGAGAAGATATTTTACTTAGCAAGATTCTGACACAAGGTTCCTCCATGTAACTTATGGAGTGTCTTATTGGCAGTAGGAATTTAACCATATGAAGCCCCTCTGGAAATTTTCCAGTGAAGCTCAATACCTGCAGAAGACATTAGGAACTCCTCGTATGGCATTCGGTTTTTATAACATTGGCTTGCCTTGTTCCTACTGCTATGCCTACATCTGTGAAGACTATCAGACTCTGCCCCTACAAAGATGGCCTTGGAGCCTCCATTTTTACAGAAATGCCATTTTCCCCAAAGGTTCTGCCAACTCTGAAATGTTCTTCTGGCCATAACACCATGAGCAAGGCATTTGATGAAGAACTAACCAGAAACAATGCCAAGGATGGTTGATGAGTATTTTCAATAGTGACAGTTACTTACTAGCATTAGATATATTTCTCTATGGAGCTGTTCTTTAATTCTCCTTTATATTAAGCTTAATGGGAAAGTTGCATTTGTGTTCTCTGAGACAAAAAAAATAGGGTGAAGTGCTACATAATCGTGACGAAATTTGAAGAAATGGTGATGACGAAGAAACAAGTCAGCAAAGAAGATGGCAAGGAGAGCTGCAATTCTCTATGAGCTGTGCGCTGTGTGTTTAGGGGTGTGTGTGTGTGTGTGTGTGTGTGTGTGTGTTTAGGTGCATGTGAAAAGCAGAGGACAAATTAAATTAAAAATCAAATTAATATTTGAGAATATGAAGAGAACTTAGAAGAGGCAGGTGAAGGATGATGGGGAAAGCCAGGGATGGGTATATATGGTTAAAAGGCATATAATGAAAAGCATTGTTTTCTACAGTAGCTCAGCATTAGTACAATAAATACCAGTGGTGATAAATATTTAGATAAGTGGAAGTACACTTGAAAATTTCACAGTCCATGGTAAGAGTAAAAGCCTTCTTCTTTCAAGAATAAAGAGAAGAATGACTTCTAAGTGTAGGTGACTTGGAACCACACAGGTGGCAGGCTGACACCTGCTCACATGCCACCCAAGGAGCCACTGATGCAGTGCCTCTTATTTAGCTGTCTTTATCACTATTAATACAGGGGACAGGACTGTGAAACGTGGGCTTTTTTTCCCTCGTGCGTGTTCGTAATCACTCACTGAAAAGAGCAGTGTGTCTCAGCGCTGAGGGAGGACATCTTTCTAAAGGCATCGACTGCCTCTATACTTATACTAACTACCCATTAACACTGTCCCATTTATACCTCAGCTGCTAGTTCTACCCTGACAAGGCCCCATCTTATAGGGATATCGGTTTCCCAATCTTTCTTCTTAGTTATCCAAAGTCAGACCAAGCTGCAAAATACCCCACAAAAACAAGAAAGCAACAAAACAAAACAAACAAACAAACAACAAAAACCTTTCCACATAATTTTCTTATGAGTGACAGAAATAGCTTAAAGCAATGGATTTTGATGGTTGTTATTTTTAATTCTATTAGCAAGTATGAGCAAGAGGACAGAGAAACTGACAAGTTTGCACACAGCTGGTAGGAGGTGAATCAGTGCACATTTTTTGGAAGAAATGCTATGTGCCAATGTGCTTCCATTTTGTTGGCTTTCTCTTGCTTGCTAAGCCTCAAGTCTATGGTGTCATTATCTCACAAGAATGTTCTGTGCATGCTGGGTTTAATAGTGAAATGCTAAGTGGCCTGTGCATTAAGACGGGGTATTGACTCAATAAATTTTGAACTATTTATACACTGGAACATTTACTTCTGGATGATGTTAAATGAATAAAACTTCTGAAATGGCATTACCTGCAGAGAATATTAATTTCTTTATTGCTCACTCATGGGGCTAATGGTTTGTTTACTTCACCATTTACTCACTCATTTACTTAGGCACTTACACGTGTGGGGAGGTGTTTAAGAATGTTTTTCCAAGATGTATCTATGATAGCTGGCTAAGCATGTTACAATATGCCTGAAAGACCTGGAGGAAGGAGAAAACACACTAGGAGCCCAGTGCTGACAGTTAGGTAAAGGACACATTGGAACAGAAAGCTAGGATGAGTTTGTTGCAAAGGTAGAATTTTTCTGCTGCATTCATATTCAGTAGACATGGCACCATTGCACCAGAGTTACACAACATAGCATGACGTGCAAAGTAAGTGAGCATCTAGTCTATCTGTTCTGTAAGATGCAGAGGGAGGAAGTGGTTCACCAGGAGCCTCTCTGCTCTGCGCAGTCTTCATGAACAATACACTAATCTCTGCATCTTTTCTCTCGGTTTTATAGTTTATCTGATAAGGACTTATTTTTTTTTTTATACAGCTACTAAGGATTTCAATCTTTTGCCTATATTTGACTGTTAGACACTTTGTCAAAGATGTCTATCAAATGGCATAGCAGCATGAGAAAACTAATGCCATGTAAAATCTTCAGCTTTAGGGAACTTTGGGCAATTAATGTTGAGTTTATGGCAATTATAAGCATTTCACTGTGATATATCAAATATTATTATGAGAAAGTGGTTTAGGCTACAATAAATATATTAATTAGCTAAACTAAAAAATTAAAAGGATAGATTCTGGAAATCCCTTGATATGAAACTGAAAAACAACATGGAGCAGAGTATAGAACTATTCATAGTTGAAGGTACAAGTGGAATGCTAATTAGTTCCTATTAGAAGCTGTGGGGTATTGCAATCCATATTGTTAGTAGATTTTGGTCACAAAGTTTGAAGCGCTAAATGAAATAGAGAGTAATACAAAGTACCCAGGAAATATTTCTGAGGATAAATAAGAATGCACACATGTAGGCACATACACACACACACTCACACACATGGACACATATGCAGGTGAGTACAAGCACAGATGCAAACATACACAAACACATACATAAATGAACACATATGTAGGTGCAGATACATGCGGATTCAGGAACATATATGCCCACAAATACATACAAGTGAGTGTTAACACACATACAAATATACATGTAGGCATACACACACAAAAACACACATACAAGTGTGTGCACACATGAATATGCACAGCTCCATGAACTTGATTTTGAGGGTATGAATATATTTGTGTATGTATATATATGTATATATACACACACACACAAACATGCATATATATATACACGATGTATATGTACACACACATATATCATGTTTTGCCGTCACATTTGCACTAAACTTCACTTTATTTATTTAAACAAATATCATAAGAGATTCAATCATATAATGCCTTGGCGAGACTTAGAAGGGACTATCTGGGTCAAACCCTCATAAATGTATTTCATCTGATTTCATACCCATAAAACATTGGTTTAGAAACCATGCAAGGCAAGCAGGGATCTGCTGAACAGCCAAAATAAGTGTTTGGCAGTTGCTGATAAAGGAACCTGTGATCCGCTGGCTTGGAGCTTGCTTCCTGGACCTCTTTCCGATCGAGCGCAAGGAGAAAGGGTGAAGACTGTTTGTCTTAGCCTTTTCTGTTTCTTTAGAGCTGGAGCTGCTTCCCTCTGCTTTTGCTTTCTTTTTCTTCTCTGTCATTCTTGGACTTTTACAAAAAGCAGACCTCTTGCTCTGCTCCGGTGGTGAGATTTTATTTAGAATCACTCCTTGGAACTTTTAAAATCAACTATGAGACGCGATAAGGTGGTCAGAAAAACAATGAGAAGTAGAAACACTTTTCTCCTTACAGGGGATTTTTTTTTTCCTTTTTATTAGCGTAAGAACTCTGAGATAGAAACGATGGCCTACGAACTACGAAGGTCTTGGGACAACATCACGGTAGGAAAGCATGAGAACTAGGCTCGTGAGTATAACTAGTCAAGGACCTAAATTACACAGAAGTCGGGGCCCGTGTTAATTCTCAAAGAGTACCTTGAGAACTGCCAAACAGTTAAGTCAAACACACACTTACTAGAAATGTCAGATATAGGACAGCATTTAAGTGATTGGGAAAAATTACTTCCCCCTTTACTTTAGAGAATAACAGAAAAAAACATCTGCCAAACTTACCCACATTTTACTTATCTCTTAGCCCTGCTCATCTGACGTTTAGCATCCAGGATTTTTCCCTGCTTGCTACCTCAAATCTTTGCAAACAAAACAAAAGGGGATAATTTCTGTTCCCACGCTTGGAAAACGGGAAACATTTGTTGTCTTTCTGTTTACCCCCTCTGCCTTAATTTTGTTACATAGGATTTCTTGGAGGGGAGGGGGCTGGGTCCCATATTAAGTCAGGGGAATCTATTAAATAAAGTGGGGCATCTGGTTGCTCTAAGATCAAAACCAAATCTTCTTTTGGTCTCACGTGAAGAGCTGTGCAGTTTGAAACTTGCTGTTCTTAATTCAATTACAGTCTCTTTTTCATTTATTTGTTCTTAAATCGAAGGCAGAACACAACATAAGACAGGCAGGAGGGAAAAAAAAATAACAAAGAGAAGATCGTCCTCTGCGAGCTCGCAGAACATGTTCCCGAGGCTTTAGATCAAGACCTGCTACTCCAAACAGCCGAAGTCAATTTAAGCATCCTGGGCAGTGGGCTTCTTTGTTACTGGGAACGGCAGGCATCTCCAGCTGGTAAATCCAATGCTCACAAATTTGTTCTTTTTCCTTTACGTTTTTTCAAATCCCCTAGAGTTCCTGAGTCTTCCTAGGGCAGAATATAGACCTGTGTTGACTTCCAGTTTTGTACTATATTTTGTCCTCCCTCAAAAGTGCCTAAGAACCGTTTATTTGCTATGAATCACCTGATCTCATTTGTACCCTTTTAACACTTGCGAATATCGACTGCAGAACGATATGCTTAAGACGAACAGGCTGACTAGTTCTCATTTTATTGTTTATGATGATGTTTTAAAAACCTTCATTACCCACACCAAGTTCTCTGTATATTTTCTCTATTTTCTTTTGCTGAGACCAGCATCTATTTGAATGTATTTGTATTCAGGTACAACACATTTTACTTTAAAAGGATTGAATATTTACTGTGTTCTGAGTAAAGCTTCCAATTTGTTGATTGCCTGTTCCATAAGCAAATGTTTTTGCATCCTATAATGATAACATAGCATTTATAAGTAAATAACATTTACTTTTATGTCATTTGTCTGTGCTTCTGAATAAAAGAAAACACTTACCAAAAGAAAAAGAAAAAGACACTGAAAGACAATTCAATTTTTAAAAAAATCTAGGTTTAACACAATTCTGATGGTTCTGCCTACACAGTCATGCTTTTGATTTCTGTATTCATATTTTGTACATATCTGCCTAGAAAGGACAAGCACTTTGGGAAACAGTGTATTCCTCCAGCAATACTTAGATTCTAGCACCCTACACACTATGAATTTTGTAAGCATGCACATCGAAGGCCTTCCTTCATATAACATAGTTCTAACTAGATTATATTTTTCTCAAGGGGCTATTCCTTGAGAATACTAGGCTCATTTTCAATGTCATCTTCTCCAAAGAGCCCTCAATTAGCATTTAGCTCCCACTTTGAGTTTGGCCAAGATTGTCTGTATTGTCTACCAATGACTTTCCAATTCTCTCCCTCAAGAAGTATCTCCATATAACCCAAATAAACACATACGAACACTTCTCTAACTCAAGGGCATGTGGGTTCAGCAAAATGTATTCAGGAGATGTAGCTTTTCCCGTTTGTGGCTCCATAAAGCAGATTCATCGATGGGAGAGTAGATGGTAGATGTGTGAATTAGATTAAAACGAGACACGTGGTGCAAAACACAAATTCAAGCTGACAGCTTCCAGGTATTTTAAGAAGATTTTGAAATATTCTCTGAAACATTATTTACTTTCCCTGAAAACATGCTTCATAATTAACTTTCTCAATAAGCTCTTTGGTCAAGGTCGATGCAAAGAAAAACTGAAAGTGCCACAGGTGTGCAAAATCCGGAATAAGTCTTTGGTTAGTGACATTTCACAGCATTTTATGTGCCATAAAATTTGGATAAACAGTGTTTCTGAGCAAAAGGGAATCTAATTGATGACCGAGCCAATCGTTTAGTTAGAAAGACATTTTGTACATCTCTTATGTATCAGAGTGACAGTTATGTCAAAGAACAGCATGAGAATATATAAAACATTGACAATTAAACAAACTAAAAGAGGTGTGCTTGGTGATATGTAAGTGCAATTTGGGGGAGGCTGTAGTTATTCTCAGGCAGCAATTCTCAACCTGTGGGTCTGATCCCTTGGGGATCAAACGACCTTTTCACAGGGGTTGCTTATCAGATATCCTGTACATCAGATGCTCATGATTCATAACAGTAGCAAAATTACAGGTAGGAAGTGGCAATGCAAATAAATTTATGGTTGGGAGTAAGGGACTGTAGCATTAGGAAGGTTGAGAACCACTGTTCTAGAGAGATATTAATTTTTTGGGTGCAATAGCTTGTTCTTAAGTACTTCTTTATAGAATATCTTCTATTTTTACCAAATGTGTTTGTAGTATGCATTAACGTGTATCTGATTTTGCCCTGTGAGTATATTTGTGTGTGTGTGTGTTTGTGTGTGTGTATGTGTGTGTGTGTTTACACTTCTACATCTGTATGGGATGAGTGCATGTGCAAGTAGAAGCCCCAGGATGGTGTCAGAACTCTTTCTTGATCACTGCTCTCTTATTCTTTTAGGCAGGATCTGTCAGTTGAACCCAGGACTCACAGATATGGCCAGTCACTCACTCCACGTTCCAAGTGTTACAATTGCAGGGTACCTAGGACATATCCTTTGTTTTTCTGTGGGTAGTAGATATTTGGTCTTTATATTTTCATGGCAAGTTCATTATCCACGGGCCATGAAAAGTATCCATGAGAAGTATCTTATGAGGCTATCAGAACATGAAAGTGTCCATGAAGAAACACAGTGGCATCCAACAAACTTTCAATAGTTGTCTACAACCACCAAGTACACTAGCTTCCTGGTGTTTTTTGAGAGAGCAAGGACAATTATATTAAATGAGGATGGGTGAGGTTAACAGACTAGCTTAGACTTGTTGGACAGAAACTGGACAGTTTTGTTTTGGTTAATTATTAAGTCAAACGGTTAAAGAGTAGAGCTTCAGAACTTCCTTGCCAGGCAGATTCTGCATCTCATTACAGGTTGGTTTGTTTGTTTGTCTGTTTGTTCTGCCAGATCTGGATTTCCTGGACACGTTTCCCTTGTAGTCCCTGGGCCCTGCCAATTTCCCGAGCATATAGCAAGCCCTTGCTCCTTTGGAAAGTCCACAGTTCTCAGCATCCCTTGTATGAACAGAGCTCTCTTGCCACACACAAACATTCTGGTTGAGGATTCTCCAGGTTTTAGCTGTCTATGTGTAGAGAGGCATTCTTGCTTATAATTTAATAACAGAGTAACATTTTCATACTAATCAGGGACTTGCTGTCTTTAATTACTACATATTATTCCACGTGAAGAAAAAAAAAAACCTCACTCAAATTTAAAACTAAGATGTTATTTTTAAAAAGTCTGATTCTAAATGCTCCTCTCCTAATAAAGTGAGTTTGTTCTTGGTACCTTGATGGTATTTACATCTGTGTTTTAAATCAAAGCTCAGAGCAAGACTAGTGGAAATACATATTACTTGACATGGTTTCTCTTTTTTTCCACCTTACAGGAAGGAAAAAGGACCTTCAGTGTTGTTTTTCTTACAGAAACTACCTCTTAAAAATCTTATTTGTGGAATATAGTCCACCCTTTCAACTGTGTCTCTCTCTGTTTGATTCCTAATCCAAGGTCACTCTGTTAGCCTGACTCGCCTGGTTTAGTAGTATCCATTATGACAGGGATTAGCTACTTAGTTTACTCAAAACAAAGGAAGTATGGGAAACCCTGATTAAGAAACATACAGCCCTTAGTTCTAGCTGGTCTCTCTCTCCTTCCTTCTAATTTGATCAACTGAAAAGCCATATCCCTATGGAAGCTTTCCTAGAGAAAATGTGCAAATTTTGAAACATAGGTCTGGAGGTTTCTTTCTTAAGTAACTGCTATCCTGATGCGACAGGGCTTACTGGGTGTTTACAATTTAATTAATCCAGTTAATGGTTAGTGGTTGCTACTTGATACACTCAAGTTAACAAATTAAAAAAGTGTGTGTGTGTGTGTGTGTGTGTGTGTGTGTGTGTGTGTTTGTGTGTGTGTGTCTATAGGCATGGGTGGAAGCCAGAAGTTGGTGTCAGGATGTTTACCTCTGTAATTTTTGGCTTTTCTTTGAGAAAGGCTTGCCTGCTAATCAAGGGGCCTGTCACTGAGATTCTGCATCAATCCTGCCTACACCCAGCTCAGAGGCTGCAGGCTCTTGCCCTCACCTCTCACACTTAGCTTTCCACTCGGGACTTAGAGATCGGAACTGAGGTCCTAATGTTTGCATAGCAACCTCATCCTTCCCTGAATCACCTTCTAACCCTCCACTGTTAAAAGCTAGAGATCTAAATTGCTATAGGACTTCTTGTTATTTGGATGGTCAGACAGTTTGTTATTTACTCCCTAAATTAGCTAGCATGCTGTCTTCGGAATTTAAACAGTGTGGACCTGGATAATGTCACATGTATCCACCCCCACCCTCTACCATGAGTCATGTTTACTAAAGATCACAAGACAGTGGAGAAAGAAAAAAAAATGGCAGTGTTTCTTAGGTATCCATTTACCTATTTTTGGTTGACACTGCTAATGACACTGACCCAACACCTAGCTGTTTATTTCATCTTTTCTCAAATTTGGAAATCCAATATTTAAATGGGGGGGGGTGTCTGAGTTCCTACTAATTTCTTTGAACTGTGATAAAGTATAATAAAATAGTTTTAAAGTTATGTAACTAATGAGACAAAAAACATAAACCTACAGAGATCAGACTTAAAAAGATTTACCATTTTGAGAACTAGGCATTATGCAAAGATATGAATATTAGCAACGGTTTAAATTGAATACTTATTGTTACTGAGGTTCTCCTGAATTCAGGTCACTACTCTAGTCTGGCTCACGTACAGAGCCTAGTTTAGATTCTACAAACCTTTCAGGTATTAGGTTTCTTGAAAGGACATGTGTGCATCTTTTGTTGGCCAACACTAGTTAGTTAGACCTGGGTGACAAGGCAGAAATGTACTTTGCTTTTCTGTGGTGTGATCTACTCTATCTGAAATGGCTTCTGAACCTTATTTGAAAATGAATAGGAAAACTAGATTTTAATTAAGGGAAACAGGTGTGTGTACTCTCTTAACAGGTGATCATAAAATTTTGATAGAAGCATACTTAGGGAATTTATAAGTTTAGAATCCAAGAGTTCCTTAGTTTTGAATTTCTTATGTAAAAATAATGCTGTGAGAAGTGAAAATGATTTTAGACACTCCTTCCAGAAAACGGAACCCCTTCTTCTTTCTGTTAGCTTTTCACAGTTGGGTCAGATCCAGTTGTCTTACTACTGGCTTTGAAATGCACGGTCTGTCCTGTGTTATATAGGAGGGCTAATACCTGGATTGCTATTCCAGGACGGCCCATGCCTTGGCAGCTTATGTCAGGATATAGTAGATAAGAGACAGAAGGGATCCCAATAGGCACAGCGCAGTAATTGCCTGCGGAAGGCATTTATAGTCTAAGTCTCTGTAGGAAGAAAAGACACATTCCTCAAAAGTAAATACTAACCACTAAGCTATTGCCTTCAGAACTAGAGTGGACTCACGTCTCTCAGGATAGACGGGCTTCGTTTCCTGAGTCACAACACCAACTATCCTGAGAAATGGCTTCCTTCCTTCCTTCCTTCCTTCCTTCCTTCCTTCCTTCCTTCCTTCCTTCCTTCCTTCCTTCCTTCCTTCCTTCCTCCCTCCCTCCCTCCCTCCCTCCCTCCCTCCCTCTCTCTCCCTCTCTCTCTCTCTCCCTCTCTCTCTCTCTCTTTCTCTCTCTCTCTCTCTTTTTCTTTCTCTTTCTTTTTTTTCTTTCTTTTCATTTTCATCAGCTTTGGCATCATCTACATATAAATTGTCTTAACACATGCTACAGAAGACCAATTATAGAACCATTTAGTGGAAGATAATTTCTTGTTAGGCTTGCTCCACAAACACTGACAAGCACACCTTCCAACAAGTGGATGCATTTGGGTCTCAGCACATTAAAGAAACAAAATCTTGGCTGTTGAGTTTCACCTGCAAAATTTTGTTAACATGACTTCATAAGCATATTTTGCCAAAGATAGAAACAGACACAACCTAGGTCTCCTAATTACATCTGTGTATACAAAACACAGGCTCTTCTGCTAATCTACAGCTGTTGATTATTTCACACTTGACAGGATGCTGAGCAAATCAACTTTGTATTTTAAAATGAAGTGTTCACTCACTCTTCTTTATTTGGGCCATATCCCTTTCTGAATGAAGTCCATTACACTGAAGCTTTTGGGATTTTTCCAAATTTAGATTTAACTGTTTAATTTAAATTTAGATTCATCATGCAGTAGAAGAAATGCTTTGATGTATCTTTCCATTTTTATATAATTTTATTTGTACCATACATATTAAGTTCATGTATTGAAATGCAAACTATATTTAAACTCTTCACAAATTATAGTAGGATTGCTATCTAACTCCATAGCCTCAAAAATCAATCTCAATATTTATGATGGGTTTGATTGATTTTAGTTTAAAGAAAAGACTCCATTTGAAAGTGATCAAAAAAAAAAAAAAAGCAACCTTCATGGAACTAAATTATTCCTTATGGAGAACTCAAGTATAATTATTGCAAATGGAGCATCTTTTTAAAGCTACATACATAGAATTTTATTCAGAGATACTTACAAAAATAGAGGTCATTGTCTCTAGATGTTCAGCTAACTCCTTGAATATCTATATCAGGATACCTTTCCAAAAAAATAAGTATTGATATCATTCATATTCCTGGTCTAGTCATGGTTTGAGGGAACTTCCATTTGATATATACCAACAAAACCTAACTAAACATGTTTTAATTTTCAATTTAGACAATATATCATATTAAATGTATTATAATTTGATTTTAAGACCCATAATCTACTATGAAGTATATAACAGGTTTATTGAGGAATCTATTCATAGAACTCAAACTATGAAATGAATTAGTTACTTTCCTGAATCTTGTGGATGACAGGTATTTAGGAAATATGGTCCAATTCAAAAATTTCTCAAGCATTTTATGACCCATAACCAAATCTTCTGATAATTATGACAGTAATTTTTTTTCCAACACTGGTAAAAAGAGAAAAGGACAGGGGTGGACAGAGAACACCATACATGAATGCCATTATATAAGTGGCGGGGAAAATGTCCCTTTCTTCTGTTACCCAAATTCAAGTTATCTGTGTGGTGACTTTATGTAGGTGATCATTTATGGTTTTGTTTCTTTAGTTCAGCCCAGTCCCTTCTAGTTTCTCCCTTACAGGGATAACATCTTAATTTCTGTTCTTACTTCTGTGATAACATACCCTGACAAAAGCAATGTGGCTGACAGTCCATGGTAGTGAGGAATTCATTCTAGGAAGGAGCAGGAGACACTTAGTGATACTGCATCCAGTTATTCAATAGTTCCACATATGTGCACAGAACATTGTCTTCACTCTCAGGACCTTGTGTAAACAAAGCAAGTATTCTACCCCTGACCTACATCTACACACTGCCCCTCCCCCAAATGCTTATTTATAAGACAAAAGACTTACCTCCTACCTAGTTTGAATAGAATGAGAAATATAAAAACCACTACCTCCAACAGAACACTTTCCCAACTTAAAGGTGACAGAAAGTTTCTCTGGGGTGACAGGAAGGTCAAATCTGAAAAAACAAGTAGGATGTTAAAAATAGATCAGAGTCTGTGTAAACTCTGTTTTAATTCTAAATGTAAGTTTTTCTTTCCTGCTTAACTTACAGACATTTACATAACCAGAAATTCATTTGGACTTTTAGTACTGTCTAGAATCTGTATCTTTATATGAAAAGCTAAGAAACAAGGCTGTAAGTAAGTAAGCCTGTTTTTCCCCCACTTTGGTTTATTATGTCCTAAAGCCTAACACTAGGCACTGCAATTCACCTTTTACTGTGGCTAACTTTCTGATACCTTCACACAAATGGTGTTTTAGGTTGTTTGATGTTTATAATTCATATCTGTGGAGGTATCTGTCTAAGAGCAATGAGAAAATATTTCTTTTAGCCCTATAATGTTTATGTGGTCTTTGACTTTTTAAACTGTTTTAATAGGGTATTCAGTTTATTTTATCATATGTATTTTCACTTTACTAACTTTATTTTATAGAAAATTACACACAGACTTGAAACACATAGTGCTTTTATCAAATATAATGAGTAAACATTTAAGGAAACACAGTGGTACAACACCTGTATTTCTGGCATTTGGAAGGGAGAGACAGAAAAATCACAAATTCAAGCCCAGTCTCATCTATATAGCTAACTTGAGGCTAGGTTGGAATATGGGAGATTGTATCTCCAAATAAATGAATGAATGGATCAATCAATATACAAATAAATTAATAAATTATTAAATAAAATGAAAGTCTGAGAAAGTACTTCTGTGTTAGAAATTTGGCTTTGCCACTCTTCCACACCTTGTAAACCACATTTATTGTTTAACAATCTAATTCTAATATTTTTCAGGTGTCACCTAAAATATCATCTAATCTAAGCGATGTCTAGATACCTTCTTTAATATTGTTCTATGTTCTTTTTTATTTGTATTGCTGATGGTAAGGACTTAATCAGAAGTAGTCAGGAACTAGACATTTGAGAAGACAGACATTTGAACCAAACATAAATGACTACAGTGATCAACTTTGTAAAGATTTTTGGGGAAGCTTTTGTAGTTGAAAGGAATAGTGTAATGGCCCCTGTATGAACACAAACTTAGAATTACCAAGAGGCTGAAAGTTACTTTTTCTGTATTGTAGGTATGAGGAAATAGGAGATTAGATAAACTATAAGAAACAGGTAGACTTTCATTGTTCAGCATCTTAAAAAAAATGGTAGGCATCTGTACATTGAAGAGAATGAAAGAACAAAGTATCCATTTTTATCTCTAATTCAAACTTAAGAAAGAACAGATACTAGACATAGGTACCTTTGAATTTTGTTGATATTATTCAAAACCCCAACACAAATGTCTTCATGACAACAATAGCTTTCAGATTTGTACATCATAGATACCTTTACAGGCATACTCTCTGTTGTTTCTTATTCTGAGAGATGTATATTAATATCATTGGCAGCATAAATTTAGAAAAGCAAGCCAGGGTCCAGGAAAACACCTATACTAAATTTACTTATTTATCCAAAAGACATTAAGCATCAATTATGTGACACAAGACTAATTATAGTTCAAAGAAATGTCTGCTCTCATACAGCTCATATACTGGTGGTGAAGAGACAAACATAATGCAATATCATATTGAGGTCCGTGCTCAGGGCAGTCATCAAACAAGAGTGATAGAGAGATGTGGCCTGTTTAGACAATGGTTTCTTTGATGAGGTGATCTCTGAACAGGCATTTGAATGAAGTAAGTTTGTAGAGGAGGAAGGGATGACAAAAATATCCAGAACCTGAAACCAACTCTTTAAAAACCTAAACCACATACATCTGGCAAAAATGACCTGGTGGTTACTGAAGTAAAAAATCTCACTAGGAGTTATGTAAAGGTTTAAAATTATAGTTATAGCTTCAGTGGGTAAAAATATAGTGTCACTGTCCTTCAACTTTAATTTGAGATAATTTAAATCACTTCTGGTTTCCTTTGGTCTCTTGAAGGTTAAAGCAGTCTTTGGAAAGAAGCAGCTTTCAGAGTCTTGGTCTCCATCTTCTCTTTTCCCCCCTCCCAGATAGTAAAAGCTCAGGCAAGACACTACATGCCCTCCAGTTCTCCATGGTCCCTTCTGACTGGTCCTTCAATGTCTTGCTGTTCTTACTCAATTGTCTTATTGGCATAAGACAATTCTCTTGGTATGAGCAAAGTACTACAGCTTCTCCTTGTGAGCTGATCTTCAATGTATATGTGAGGTTTCCCTTTCCTTTCAGACTGGATTTCTTAATTCTATCTCTTAAAGTTAAAGAGTATTTGGCATTTCATGTTATGGGAAATCCTTAGCCAGCATTCTCACCTCATAGCTAACATCCACAGAGCATGTAGAATATTTTGATGTTTTCTCTGTGCCATATCAGAATGACACAGATTCTGGCTAAGATTATTTTCCTTAACCCACAGCTTTCTTTCAATGCTACTATTTTCACTCTGTCAAGTAAGAAAGTGAGACATTGTGCTAATATCACATCAGGGTATTATAATATTCTATTTTGTTTTTAAATTCATGAAAGGACAACATAAGCATTCATCACTCACAAGGTAAGAAAATGAGAGACAATTTTGTTGTGAATTTCAACAATGATTTCACTTGGAAGGCAAGCAGTCAAAGCTTTCAGGGCTCTGGCCTCAGGACGAGCTATAAAGAAGGGTGCAAGAGACCTGTTAAACAGGAATTGCTCTCAAAGTGCCATTTGAGAGGGCCATGAAGGTGATGTGTGAACAGGAATGTTTCTTTAAAGTCAGGGAAGCCATTTATCTTGGGCACCCATCCCTCTTGATGGAAGGGGAAACCAGAGTATTATAAATCAGCGTGGACATAGGGATTAAGCATTGGTAGAGAAATCTCATAACCAGATAGGATGGTATTTTTTTAAAATACATGATAGACACACCTGTTTACTTTGGCTTTTAATAAATCCAGCCTTTGTGTTCCAGGACATATTTTTGGGAGGGTGCTCATCATGTCTTGCCAAAAGGTAAAGTATTAGGAAGAAGAAATTTAATTAAAGGGTGTAGGTATGTATTTTTTTCTAGATTTAAATGAAAGAAATATAGGTAACATATTTTTCTAGAGAATGTATATATTTTATGAAATATGAATGATAAGTTGATAATATTAATGTGCACAGTAGCATACCTTTAAACTTTGATAATAAATTTCTTAAGTGTACCACTCTACTTTAAAGCACGTGGCTGAACAGTCCTTACCAGATGGTTAGTAACACAAAAAAGCCCAAGATGAATAATATAATTAGATTTTGTTTCTCAAACAGAAATTTCATATTGAGTTACAAAGTTATGAAGCATATTAATAAACGAATATTTAGTATAACTATTTTCCTCATTCACAATTAAGAAAGTTTCCCCTTTGTTTGAAAGAGCTTGGATTTGAGAGCTACAATGATGGAAAGAGAGATGCGAGAAGCGAGAGGGAGAGATATATAGATAGATGATATAGATATAGATATAGATAGTAATATATAGGTATAGATCATTGGTGATAGATATATCATTGATGATAGATAACTAGATAGATGATAGATGATAGAAAGATAGATTTGATAGATTGATAGGTGATAGATGATAGATGATAGATAGATAGATAGATAGATAGATAGATAGATAGATAGATGATAGATAGATATTCTTTGTTGAACAGTTTACAAAACATTTGAAGATTTCTTTTTTAATAGATGACAGAAGAAAAAAAAACTTTTGTATCTAAAAGAGTGAAGCAAATGGAAATCACCAGAGAAAGAAGAGAGAAGAGCTTGATTGAATGAGGTGGAACAGAGAGAAGAGAGAATGAGAGACCCATTGTCTTAGCACAGTGAAGCCAAGGGCTAACTTCCATTCTTTACTTTTTGTCACTGAGAAGTATAATTGTAACCAAGAAAAGGGGGTTCTGCTTAGACATTATTTGGTTAGAAATTTAGATCTCGCTTATTGTTATCCTTCTAAGAGTATATTTTAATATGAAAAATTATTGATTAATTATTATATCTAACCCACATTGTTCAACAGAATAAATGAGCTGGTGAGTATGTAACACTTGATTGATGCCTCAAGGGTGGAAACCACTGTGAGAGTAATGGAGTTGTCAAATCAGAGCTCTACACATGATGCTCAGACTTCATTGTTAACTTGATGTAATTTAGCAGTTGCCTGGAAATAAGTCAGTGACTCTGTGTGTGTGTGTGGGTAGGGGGGGCAGGCATGATTATATATCCAGAGTAGGTTAATTGAGTGAAGAATACTCACTCTAAGTAGGAAGGGCACCATTCCATAGTATAACATCCCAGACTGAAGGAAAAGAAGAAAATGAGCGGGATACAAATGTTCATTGGTTCATTCCCTGGATTGTAAGCCAAAATAAAGCCCCTGTCTTTGCACTGCATTAATCAAATGTTTTGTTGTGGCCATAGACAAGGAGTTAATACTTCCTGATATACACCAAGATCCTACACATCTATTTACTGGCATGTTCTTCATTCCACTGTTGGTAGTATATATAAACATAAAAAGAGAAGACATATTTTGAACCTCTTTATTACTGAAGAATTCTAGTTTTCTTGTTTCTTCTATGTATTATATATGTTTTATGTTTCTAGTCATTAAAGAAGAGAAAACATCCCTTTATTGACACTCTACATTTATTTGTTCTAGTATAATTCTGAGGGCAAAGCTTCTTAAAGTCTACAGGCATTAAGGCAATAGAAATAAGGATAATTTATAATACCTGACAATAATGTCATGTGCAAACGAACAAAGAAACTAACTAACCACCTAGCTAACTAACTACCTAAATCTAGTAAGGCATGCTTTAAATCCCAACACTGGGGAGGTAGAGACAATAGCTCTTTAGTTAGAATTCTGGCTTGGTCTTTTGAAGGTGTGCAAGGTCAAACACAGTTATAATATGTTGATGAGTTTAGCAATCCTATCATATCTAGAACACACTACCTAATTCTGGTTCTTCCCAGCCTCTGGCTTTTACAATCTCACTGTTATCTCTTTTTCAGTGGTCACTGAGTTTTCTATGTGTCCTGTTTGTCCTGTTTGTCCTGTTTGTGTTAGCTAGCTGGTTTTTCAAATGTAAGTGTGGATTACCTGCTCAAGGAAGGAATGGTGCTGCTCACAGTGAGCTGGTCTATTGGTCTACATCAACTAATGTTCAAGACAACCCATTATAGACACAGCCACAAACAACCTGATCTGAGAAATTCCACAACTGAAGCTTTACTTCTCAGATGACTCTAGGCTGTGTTAGACTGAAAATTGAGGCTATGGAGAATATATAGTCTATTGTAGAAAATATTTTCTCGATACACATCACCTAAGGTCTTATAATTTTGATTTAACGAATTATTGATGACATGACAGCAAAATACTGGAGTGCTTGAGGAAGAAGAGTGGAGTTAAAGTGTTTATTATTATTATTATTATTATTATTATTATTATAAAACATATGGGATCTTGTACTTGATAGGAACTGTTTTTGCAAGAAAGAAGTTAATGGCCACAAGAGAGATGTGTTCAGCACAGCAAGGTTGTTGTAAGGAGGGAAGGTGACTGAAGACTTGTGGAGGCGGAGATGCAATGTCTTTGTAAGGGATCAGCACTACCTCTGGAAGTAACTCTGAAATAGCCCAGAACTTCTCGCTCCCTTCCTGAATTGGACTAGACCCTACATTCTTCCAACTCTCTCCCATCATTGTTTCTGAATTGCCTGGCCTTCATCTATGTAGCATACATTATGTTTACTTCACCCATGTGGGATACTTTATATTTTGACAATCATTACATCTCCCCTTGATTTCTTCATTGGCCTTTATGGGCTCAGGACTGCAACCCAGGCCCTCCCATTCACCCTCCATTCTTTATGACATTGGACACCTGCAGTATTAAGCAACTCCTTCTCCTCCTTCTCCTCAAAAGCCTTTATCTAGCCTCCTACTGAATATAATTTGAAGTCTATTGGCTTAAAACACAAAGCCATTCAGGGCCTGTCTCCTATTTCCACACAGTTTCTTCTTTTTAACTGTGCGATTATGAGCTGCAAGTAACTCTTCTAAATGTGTCACGGATTCACTCATCTTTCTCTTCCCTTTTAAAAGAAAATTTCTTTTTTTGAAAACCCTTTTTTCACTCCTCTTCTTTTGCTGATTTCTGATTATCTTTCATATTCCAGTAGATAGGCATTCCTCTTTTTGTTAGCTGAACAAATGAAATGAAATTACGATTGAATATAGTAGGTGTAAATTAGAGCAACAAGGCCAACTTTTCTGTGCTCAAGCCATTTTTTTTCCTGATTGTGAATTTGAAACATTCTTTGCACATACAGAATTGTGGGTGATCAGTATATACCAAAGTCCCCTTCCCAAGAACCATTTGGGTTTTCCTCTGTGCCACTGAGAAACAAGCACAAAACTGGATGGAAGTCTGCTTACTCCTATGACTTCCTGCCAAGACATAAAACCCCTAGATATGGGGGGCCTCCAGGTCTGCTAACCAGCCACTTTTTCTGGGAAGAATGAAGATGATGAGAACCCCTAAAGGTTTACAGTTGTACTTGGCAGTGAAGGTATAGATTTTGTTATCGTTTCTGCGAAGACATTTTGAAAATAGGGGTCAGAACTGAACTGGGCAAGTTCTACCTCCTTATATTATATTCCCCAGCAACTTCCTATAATGAGATGTGAAAATTGCCCAGGACAGAAGTTTTTAATGTAGTTTCAAAGAGAAAAGCCAGGATGAATCTTGAGATCCTTTTGGCTTAAGTGATGTTCAGAACTAGACTGTAGGCTCTTGAAAGGAAAGCACCTAGGGCTACTGTTCTGTAGAGGAATTAAAAATGAACAGCCAAGAAGGAGCTACACAGTACAGCTGGGGTGAGTGTTAGGTAAGTGTAAAACAGACATGAGATAGGGAAAGAAAACAAGATGGAATATGGGGTATGTTGAAAGAGATCCCCCCAGTTCTCAGAGAACTCCCCAAAGGCCAAAAAAGAAACATAATGCAGGAACTTGTAAATATTCCAGGGAAAACAGTTATGATTTATTTGAAAGTCTTCACAGTAGTGCTTTTGCCAAGCAGTAACATTTTCTTTTTTTAAAAAGGCGTTATGAATCAACCTCTGTAATGACTATACTTCCCTACATTTAAAAATGAAATAAATATTTTCAAGCCTTTGGTTTTCCAGAGCGTTTGCCTTTTTGAAAGGCTTGCTGTGACTGTCACTTTAAGAAATGTTTTTGCTGTTACTGCTCCATTTTAATCTTTCACTTTGTATTAACAAAATCAAAACCAGCACAATTAGATGCCTCCTGATTTTGATTTGTTTTAATACCAAGAGAATGTTTGCAATGGCACTAGCAGTTAGGGAAATACTTCAAGCTGTGGTGGCTGCAGCGTTCGAGTTGTAGAGGCAAACATCAAAAGATAGCTTGAAAGGAACGCCAAAAACATCTAAACCAATAATTCTTTACATTTGTGTTTTTATTTTAGTGTACTCTTCACAATGAAAGCAAGAAGATTGTGCAGAGGGGAAAGGAGGCTTGTCAGCTCATTTCAATTGTGTAACTTAAAATGAAGTCAAAAGCACTTTCTCCTTGGCTTTTAACTTGGACCAGCAATCCATATATGTATAACTCAAGAAAGAAAGAAAGAAAGAAAGAAAGAAAGAAAGAAAGAAAGAAAGAAAGAAAGAAAGAAAGAAAGAAAGGAAGGAAGGAAGGAAGGAAGGAAGGAAGGAAGGAAGAAAGAAAGAAAGAAAGAAAGAAAGAAAGAAAGAAAGAAAGAAAGAAAGAAAGAAAGAAAGAAAGAAAGAAAAGGCTAAACACACAGCAACAGAGTGCCCAACTCCCTTATGTTATTAGACTAAATGAAAAGGAAGGTGAGCAAGATTTAGAAAACACTGATGCACAAATCCCGGTCTTCTCAGATTGTGTCCATCGAGAATAAGACTGCTGTTCTCGATACAAATCTGAAGTGGGATTTGTGATGCAGTCACAGTCACATATGAACGAAATGGCAAACAAGTCTTTGAAATATCACAGTGGCCAGAATCCACAAGGAGTAGCTACGATAGTCCTCATGTGCTTGGCAGTTAATATCAGAGTTACAAAACACCCAATAACTCCATTACTTCTTTTATGAGCACTGCTGTTTTTGAGTCTCCCAAAAAACGCATTTCGGAGCTGGGAAATGTTACCACCTCTAGTCTTGTTTTCTTTTAAGCTTGGATCTTCAGTATAAACTCATGTCTTACCCAGTTCTAGGAGCCTTCAAGACAGAATTTATGTTTAATACAATATGGTTGGTTGTTATCTATTAGTTTTTTCTCTCATTACACATTTACGCAAAATTTTGGTTCTTTAAAACACAGAAAGTAGTTGGCTATTATGTATATATATATATATATATATATATATATATTAATGAGAAGGGAAGACACAGTATTGGCCATGCTGGCAGCTGTTTGAATTTTGGTCTTTGGGAGAGGAAATAATAGTTGAAATGTTGCACTTTGCCCCATCCACATATGCACCCAGCTACTCCATCAGCTACTCTGTGCACCCAGCTACTCCATCAGTGTCTTCTCTTAAGCTGACCCTCTGGAATGTGGAGGGATGGGTAAACAGGAGGGAAGGGATGAAGAAGCATTAGAGGGAGGAGATGATGATGATAAAGGAGGAAGGAGAGGAGGCAGAGGAGGAGGAGAAACTTATTTTAGAGCATGCGTCACATATTCATTGAATTCATCAGACTCCCAAAACAGTACTACGAACAGAAGGACACTTTCATTTATCCTATATGCACTGATAGGCAAATCCAAAAATTTCCCTGTCAGAGTTCCTTCCCATTGTTCTGTTGAAGCATCAGAGGCAAAGAAAGTACACAGGTTTTCAACAATATAGTAGAACACCTCTAACTTCAGCCCTGTCTCTATAGCTAACTGATGTCTCAACAACAACAAAATGATAAGAACTTTTTGAATGACGTCAATCACTTTTCTGTTTCAAATTACCAAATCCAGAACGATTTTGTTTGAGTTTTATTTTAGAAAACTAGAGTGAGCATTTCCTTTAACAGGTTCCAAAATGGGCCAGTTTCAATGTCAAATCCTTTCTCTGATTATCAAGCCTCTAACCAGGAGAAATAAGGGATCAGCTTTTAAGTTCTTGCGCCAGCATACCTCAGTGACAGCAGAAATTTCAAATGATGGGAAAGTCATCTTCCAGTTCCTCTGCAACCGAGCTCCCAAACGACAGAGCACAATTAGTTGGTGCTGATACCAGCTCTGGGAGCTAGAGAAGGGGGAGATGGGAGAGGAGGGAGGGAGAGACGGGTTGGTGGGGGAGAGGGAGAGAGGGAAAGAGGGATGGGTAATGGACAATGTCATCTAACAGTTCCAACAAAAGAAAATTATGGTTATAAAGTGTCATGGCTCAGAATCTCCAAAGTTAAATTCCTTTGACATTTTCTCCTGTAACTTTATGAAACTTGATGTACTATTATTCGAGAGAATTTTCTGTCATTAATCCTATTCTGACCATACAATACAGTTCAGGGCTGGGTAAGTTCCATTTAGGAACATAAGAGGAGTTTAAATGAATCATGCTATTATAGTGATTTTCTATAAAAACATATGTATCACCTTTCCTATTATATGTTTCAACCACAGAAATTACATAAAACTGAAGTTTCACACACTGTGGGACTTAAATAATTTTAAAAAGCATGCAGCTTTTTAAAAAATGTCATTCTCCTTTAACTGTAGAATGAAATACAGGAAAACCCTCCAAACTCAGCTCTAAATCATCCTCTGGTTGTCTGGGCTTGTGTCAACTTTGAGAACTCTCATTTGAAGGGCCTGCCACGGAGGCCTGCTGCCTCCACTCACGGGGGCTCCCTCTTGCTCAGGCACGGGTGTGCTTAGTGCTGTAGCAAACTCTGTTTGGCAATTCTGTTGGGTAGACATCCTCTTTACAGACCAGAAGAAACAGGTTTTGCAAAGTTGGAGTCAGTTGCCTAGTCACTTGCCCACCCAAATTCGTGTGTGCTACTGTGCCAGTTCCATTCATTAAATACCTGATAGATCCATGAGAAAAACTTTGCCTTTTCTCCCCATTTGTCTTGATTTGCTTAGACACAAAGAACCGAACAGTACCGCCAAGAACCAACATCTAGTTCATTTATTGGCAGCTATGGGGTCGGGTGTATTGCTTCCTGCTCTTCGCTCTTCAGCTTCTTTAAAGACAGCCAGAGGGTTCTGGCATTCACTATTCTTTCCAAGTCCCTGGGATGCTCTTGTAGCAAGGATTGAAACTAGCAGCTCCATGGTGACCAGGAAAAACAAATGAGCCCCAGAGCCCATACCAACCCTGGGATCACTTGCGAACAGATTTTGAAAAGGAGAACTCAGTGTAGTCCCAGAGTTCCATCTGGGAATTGGCATCAGTGGTACTGTTAGCAGCATGTCCTGCCTGCCCGCCTCTTGAAAATCCAAGAATTCTGCAGCACTCTGGACCTCAGAAACCTGTGAGCCATTTCAGTAACACTAGGGTGCGTGTTTGACGGATGGAAAGTCCTAAGCTCACAAGAGAAGTTAACGCACACCAGTTCCCATTTCAGGGTCAGTTAACTCTGGAACAGAATCAGAACGGTATTTCAGCTTCACAAATCTGTCCAGAAGAAAGCATTGTCTGGCTTCAGGAATGTGGTGTTGGCTTAAGGGAGTTTTAATGCGTTGGCTGGAAGGATAAAAGCATATGAACGCCTGTTTAGAATATTACATTAATTTCAACCCTTATCCAACTTTGCATAGAGATGCCTTAAAATAAAAATACTAATGCATTTTATTTTTATTGAGCAGTAAAAAAAGCTTGGAGCGCATCAATACCAAACTCCCACTACTTTGCTAAATCTCACGAGCTTTCAAAAAAATGAATAAATGAAGGAGGGGGCAATGAAACAAGACTGGATGCCTTGCTACATCGAGAACAATCATTCAGCTGATTGATTGGTAGGTAGAGAGAGAGAGAAAGAAGATGTCTAAGAATAAACAAGGATTTTTGAAATATTAAGTGACCCAAAAACTACTGTTCTGGCACAATTTTATGAAGACAGTTTTTAGGCTTCAGTGCTATTTCTTTCACTTGCTAGGACGAGTTCAGGGCTCTGGGAAGCATCTCCGTTCCCAGTGAGAGGTGAGAAGCAGCTGGAACAACAGTGTCCCACCCTGGGGACTACAGTAGAGGGGTAAGGGTCTGGGGGAAAGGTGAGGGCTAAATGCTGTCCTTCTTGAGTACTTCCTGTATTTAAGAACAAACTGAGTAGAAAGGAGAAATGTTCAGCCTTTCTTTCCTTTTACCTGAGAATAAGATACTCATCTTTGCATAGATGACTCTTTAGATTCAGTTGAAGGAGGTTCCTTTTCTTTCTATTAATGCTGGGGACCTGGCAGTATAGGAGACTTTGTGCACTTAATGGAGTGACTTTAAATATTTCTCACTACATGTTGCAGATTAAATCTCTCATTTGTGAATATTTTACTCATATATAATAAAAGTATAAGCATTAAGAGATGACAAACTTTTTAAAATGAAATTTATCTTGTTCTAAATATTAGTGTTCATTGCTAATGATAATGGAGCTTTCGTTTGCTTTTCTTTCTTTCTTTCTTTCTTTCTTTCTTTCTTTCTTTCTTTCTTTCTTTCTTTCTTTCTTTCTTTCTTTCTTTCTTTCTTTTCTTTTCTTTTTCCCTTACATAGGATCTCATTCTGCTGCCTAAGCTTCTGCTGAACCTGACATCATTTTCATGGCTTGGCCTTCCAAGTCCTGGGATTCCAAGTGTGACTTGTGCTCAGCTTTCAGTTTCTACCTGCCCAATCTCTCTAACCTCTCACTGGCCTTATCATTTCAGCACTCTAGGCAATGAGCACGTGAGAGAGAGCATGGTGATGGAACATTTTCTTGTGGTATCTTCTGGAACTTGTGTGAGGTTTTGATACTAAAGTCACTTAAAAAGCTGTTTGGTTGTTCTGTTGTTTTCTTTTCTTTCGTTGTTTTGCATTATTATTATTATTATTATTTTTATTTTCTGTCTAGAATTCTGTCTCGTGTCATGAAGATCCAGTCTCGGATGATGGAGGAGTCAGAACTCCCATTCCTTCTCATCTGGTCCAATCCTCTCTGTTGCTATGTATTCATTCAACAGAATTTAAACTTTTACTTCCACAAGGCAAAAAGAAAATGGCAGCACCTAGATGGCCTCATTTGCACTAGTTTACATACGAGCAGTAGCTGATTGATTTTCTATGGAGAATAGTGGAAAAGGGAGACCAGAAATCTGTTTGATACATGGAGACTGGAGGAAGTACTAGGCGTTCAAAGGGCACAAAATGGAAGGTTTGTGTGATTTATGCCTGTTTCCCACTTTCCGGCCAGGTCTACAGAGTAAATGTTTGGTAAATTTTATATCTGTTTTATTTCTCTATGTTATTTGTTTCTGCATAAAATCCCTATACTGACTTACACATTTCCTTTATCAGTGCTCCATCAGCCCACAGGATTTTGTGGTTCAATGGCTTCTTTGCAGTGTGCTCATCGATCTCTTCTCATCCTGTTTGTTCTCCTTGTCCACTAGAAGGGCTCCTCTAATTTTAGCTCCAAATTAATTTACATTTCCCATAAACTGGCATTTATCTTATGCCTCTTATAAATTATTTATACTGGGCAGGCTGAATCACGAAATTAAAGCTAAAATAATGTTATTTTCATGTGTTGAGCTTTAAAAGAATACACAGATCATACTTGACTTGCTACATACTTTCTATCCTCTCACTTCGCATTTGCCCATGTGGCTCCAAGGTCTTTTTGCTTGTGGTTGGAAAAAGGAAAGAATTCTGTTTTCTTCATATTCACTCATGATTTATTAATTCAACCACTAGTAACTAGAGTCCAGTAACAGGGAGCTATGACAGAGGGTACAGAAGAGAAAAGCAAAACTGTGCGTTGTAGAACTTTGCTTCAGGTGACAATAGAGATTACGGCAAAGAAGTTTGCTGAATGCCGCAGGAGAGGCACTGTGTGCTTTGCTCCCAAGAGGAAAACATCCATGTTTGTCTAGCAGGGCTAGAAAAAAAGTGGACATCTCACTTCACATGGTAGTTAAACGCCATCAAACGCCTTTAGATCACGAAGGGTCACCATTATCTGGGGAGTGATCCTGGTTCTCGGCCTCAGAAGCCAGTGCAAAGGATAATGCCTGGTCCAAAATTGTGTGCTACCATCTGATTTTTATTTGGGGATTTTGATCAAAGCATCTGAACCAGGGAAACTCAAGGCGTCAGAGAGCTTCACCGTGGCGCAGAATCTCAGCTTACTTGATTGTCACATCAGGGTTCAGTGCCTTACTCTGTCGATGCTGAGCTGTGTAGACCTGTGAAGTTTACTTAACCTCTTTGTCATTAGGGTTCATCTTTTTGCAACAGAAGAAAAAAAAGGTTGCAAAATTTTTCAAATAAAAAATTGAAGGGTAAAGGAATTAATTAAAAGAGTGATGTGCTGAACAGTTATTACACATTTAAGCTTAAGACCATTACAAGTGCCATTGCTATTATTGAAGAAATATTTCTATTAGATTCTCTGAAACAATCCATTGTCTATTACTCTCAGGAAATGATTGCTTATCAACTCCTCTTTGAGTTCTTAAAACCATTCCTTCATAAAGAATAAAACCATAATTTTGCTCAACTTATTTAGATTTGACTTTTGGTTATTTGAAATTAACCATCCTTACATCTAATATTATCCCATTATACCTAATGGATATAATATTAAATATATTAAATATACTATAAAGCCCCCTCAGTTTCCTAGTTTCAGGTACTTCGATCAAAATTCCCAAATTGAAGAACTAATGATAATGGCTTGACTTTGGACTGGGTATTCTCCTTTGGACTTGCTTCAAAGCCAAAGAGCCAGGATCACTCTCTAGAAAACAGTTACCCTTTATGATCTAAAAAAAATTAATGGCATTCAACCACCATGTGAAGTGATATCTTCAGAATGTCCATTCCACTTCTGGCTAGTTTTTCTAGACAAACAAGGATTCTTCCCTCTTGGAAGCTAATCACTCAATGGCTCTACTACAGCAATCCAGCAAGCTTTGTTAAAATTTTAAATTTCATTAGATATCCATTATATCTAATGTTTTCTTCCACCTATCATCATCACCATTACTATTCATTGTATGCAATTTGAAGAAACTTAAAATTAATTATACTTTCCATGTTTTGGTTAGACATACAAATGTATTAGCAAATTTTTAACTCTGTAACCTTGGTGTCACATATGAACTGAATTTTAAAAAGTCAGATTCAAACTAATACACAGTTTTCATTATAGTTCTAGATACTATAATAATTGTATATGGTATATAAATTCATAACATGGAAAATTGATGAATACATTATATAAGTTACATACAAATAAAGATAGGATTTTAAGATATTCATACGCAGTACTATTTACAAAGGGAGACACATTGAGCTTATAGAGCAATCTATGTATGACTGCTTTTTGAGAAAGGGTGAGAATGTGTTGCACATTGATAATTACTAGAAACAAACTGAATTATACGGACATGCATACAAATACATACACACACACACACATATATATATATATATATATACATACAAACAAGCCACCAAATTAAAGGAACCCTATAGTTCTCCTAATAGTGTTATATTGGAGTGAATGGTCATTATTACCCTTTATGATATTTTTATTTTTTACAAAAAAAAACAACAATAACAACAAACCAACATAGCCTTCAATCACATCATAGAAACTTATACCAATAAACCAGACACTGGAAAACAGACACATAAGAAACAGTGAAATCTAACACTGCTTATAGTTTCAAAAGTGAGTTCCTAATCCATAGTCCTACTGTGACATCATCCATTTGGGTTTGGTCTTACTTTAGCCCATGATTTTGCTTTTTCTTTTCTTGCTCATTTGTATGTCTGGCTTTGATTTTAACTCAATGAAACAAAAGAACACCCAGTAGCATATATCAAAAACTGAAAAGCATGGTGTTAACTTTTATCAATACATCAACTAGAAATGGCATTATGCTTTAAAAACTTTGTCAGCTTGTAAATACGAGAAAGATCAAGAGCAACAATTTTAAACATGTGAGGACATTTTCTATAGCAAAAAACACAACAAAACAAAACAAAACAAAAAACAAAACCACAAAGCTTAAGGGATTTTAAGTTTGAACAGAACTTGTCAGTATTGGTGCTTTCAAACCTCTATGGCCCTTTGAAGTTCCAATGGATCTGGCAGAAAAATACCATCATGAGGACTACCCTGTTATGTTACATCCTCTTTTATTATGTTTTTTTGTTTTTGTGTTTTGCATTCACAGTCTATAGTAGGCTGTGTAAGGAAGCGCTGGGCAGGAAGGGAGGCTACAGGACAAAATACAGTGACAGATAGATGGCTTGTATCTTAACTTTTCTTTTTGCCATTCATTTTTGGCTCTGTAAATATATGGAGATCATGTAATTAAAAATAGCTACCATTTGTCAAACGCTTACTCAACTCCAGCATGAGATTAGGTTTAGAGGGTAGGTTTGTGGAGTCACACTGCCCTTGTGAGGATGAGGAAGTACTCAGGGGCACAGGGTAATTCTTCCTTCAGAAGTGGTCCATTTGCATTGTGGAGATTATCTAGCTCTCTGAGTTCTCTCTCTCTCTCTCTCTCTCTCTCTCTCTCTCTCTCTCTCTCTCTTTCTGAGTGTGTGTGTGTGTGTGTGTGTGTGTGTGTGATTTCTTTACTGAAGATTGATGCTTTCTGTATACTAGGCAAGTATGTTTTCACTTGAACTATATATACAGACTTTTATTTATTGCCCATTTCGGATCAGGGTCTTGCTAAATTACCCAGGGAGCCTTGGACTTTGAACTTGGACCTCTGTCTGTTTCTGCGTCCTCAATTCCTGCGATTATAGTCATAATTCTTAAGCCTGGGTTGGTTTCCTCTTCAGAGTTCTTTTTGCGTGTGTATTACACTGTTTCCAAACTGTACCTTCTTTTTCAGAAATCTCATGCTTTGTCTTCCTTGGTATTACCATGAATGTCTACTGGCAATCAGACATAATATATATTGGATAAAATACTGATAATGTACTAATGTGTTTGATTTGTTTTAAAAGAAGGAGGAGTGGTAGAAACCTCTGTTCGTAATATTATACTCTAATATAGACCACACAGAAGCTTTCTCTTTTTACTTCATATTTTTCAAATTTAGTATTTTGATTTCAGTATGTATGATACATTGTTCATAAACACCAATTTATTTCTCATTGTTTTAACACTCAACAGGTTCCATAGCACAGAAATCATAATTACTCAACAAATGAATGATTTAATGCTTCTCAAAATAGTTTGTGCTTAATGTAGAACCAAATGGAAAAGAATTAGGAGAGAATTCAATGAAAATGTCTTCCCTTAAGGGCAGTGACTGATGATGTTCAGTTGAAGATTAAATAATGATTTTGTTCTGTTTACTAATTTTGATTAAGATGGACATTCTTGGGCTCTTCAAGGAGAAAAGTCTGTGACTTCTCCAAGTACAAGGGAAAAGACTGTCATCATCAAATGAAGTTGTCAGTTGGGGTAATTATTACGCTGAGGTCAAACTACAAATATTTGCTAATCTTAGGATAGTAACCTGTCTTTTTTTTTTTTTTTTTTAATATTTTTATTACATAATTTCCTCAATTACATTTCCAATACTATCCCAAAAGTCCCCCATAGCGCCCCCCTCTTCCCTACCCACCCATTCCCATTCTTTTGGCCCTGGCATTCCCCTATATTGGGGCATATAAAGTTTGCAAGTCCAATGGGCCTCTCTTTCCATTGATGGCCGACTAGGCCATCTTTCGATACATATGCAGCTAGAGACAAGAGCTCCAGGGTTCCGGTTAGTACATCATGTTGTTCCAACAATAGGGTTGCAGATCCCTTTAGCTCCTTGGGTACTTTCTCTAGCTTCTCCATTGGGAGCCCTGTGATACATCCAATAGCTGACTGTGAACATCCACTCCTGTGTTTGCTAGGCCCCGGCATCGTCTCACAAGAGACAGCTATATTTGGGTCCTTTCAGCAAGATCTTGCTAGTGTATGCAATGGTGTCAGCGTTTAGAAGCTGATTATGGGACGGATCCCTGGATACAGCAGTCTCTAAATGGTCCATCCTTTCATCACAGCTACGAACTTTGTCTCTGTAGCTCCTTCCCTGGGTGTTTTGTTCCCAATTCTAAGAAGGTGCACAGTGTCCACACTTTGGTCTTCATTCTTCTTGAGTTTCATGCGTTTAGCAAATTGTATCTTATATCTTGGGTATCCTAAGTTTTGGGCTAATATCCACTTATCAATGAATACATATTGTGTGAGTTCTTTTGTGATTGTGTTACTTCACTCAGGATGATGCCCTCCAGGTCCATCCATTTGGCTAGGAATTTCATAAATTCATTCTTTTTAATAGCTGAGTAGTACTCCATTGTGTAAATGTACCATAATTTCTGTATCCATTCCTCTGTTGAGGGACATCTGGGTTCTTTCCAGCTTCTGGCTATTATAAATAGGGCTGCTATGAACATAGTGGAGCATGTGTCCTTTTTACCGGTTGGGACATCTTCTGGATATATGCCCAGGAGAGGTATTGCTGGATCCTCCGGTAGTACTATGTCCAATTTTCTGAGGAACCGCCAGACTGATTTCCAGAGTGGTTGTACAAGCTTGCAATCCCACCAACAATGGAGGAGTGTTCCTCTTTCTCCACATCCTCGCCAGCATCTGCTGTCACCTGAATTTTTGATCTTAGCCATTCTGACTGGTGTGAGGTGGAATCTCAGGGTTGTTTTGATTTGCATTTCCCTGATGATTAAGGATGTTGAACATTTTTTCAGGTGCTTCTCTGCCATTCGGTATTCCTCAGGTGAGAATTCTTTGTTCAGTTCTGAGCCCCATTTTTTAATGGGGTTATTTGACTTTCTGGAGTCCACCTTCTTGAGTTCTTTATATATATTGGATATTAGTCCCTTATCTGATTTAGGATAGGTGAAGATCCTTTCCCAATCTGTTGGTGGTTTTTTTGTCTTATTGATGGTGTCTTTAGCCTTGCAGAAGCTTTGTAGTTTCATGAGGTCCCACTTGTCAATTCTCGATCTTACAGCACAAGCCATTACTGTTCTATTCAGGAATTTTTCCCCTGTGCCCATATCTTCAAGGCTTTTCCCCACTTTCTCCTCTATAAGTTTCAGTGTCTCTGGTTTTATGTGAAGTTCCTTGATCCACTTAGACTTGACCTTAGTACAAGGAGATAGGAATGGATCTATTCGCATTCTTCTACATGTTAACAACCAGTTGTGCCAGCACCATTTGTTGAAAATGCTGTCTTTCTTCCACTGGATGTTTTTAGCTCCCTTGTCGAAGATCAAGTGACCATAGGTGTGTGGGTTCATTTCTGGGTCTTCAATTCTATTCCATTGGTCTATTTGTCTGTCACTATACCAGTACCATGCAGTTTTTATCACAATTGCTCTGTAGTAGAGCTTTAGGTCCGGCATGGTGATTCCACCAGAGGTTCTTTTATCCTTGAGAAGAGTTTTTGCTATCCTAGGTTTTTTGTTATTCCAGATGAATTTGCAGATTGCACTTTCTAATTCGTTGAAGAATTGATTTGGAATTTTGATGGGGATTGCATTGAATCTGTAGATTGCTTTTGGCAAGATAGCCATTTTTACAATGTTGATCCTGCCAATCCATGAGCATGGGAGATCTTTCCATCTTCTGAGATCTTCTATAATTTCTTTCTTCAGAGACTTGAAGTTTTTATTATACAGATCTTTCACTTCCTTAGTTAGAGTCACGCCAAGATATTTTATATTATTTGTGACTATTGAGAAGGGTGTTGTTTCCCTAATTTCTTTCTCAGCCTGTTTATTCTTTGTGTAGAGAAAGGCCATTGATTTGTTTGAGTTAATTTTATATCCAGCTACTTCACCGAAGCTGTTTATCAGGCTTAGGAGTTCTCTGGTGGAATTTTTAGGGTCACTTATATATACTATCATATCATCTGCAAAAAGTGATATTTTGACTTCCTCTTTTCCAATTTGTATCCCTTTGATCTCCTTTTGTTGTCGAATTGCTCTGGCTAGGACTTCAAGTACAATGTTGAATAGGTATGGAGAAAGTGGACAGCCTTGTCTAGTCCCTGATTTTAGAGGGATTGCTTCAAGCTTCTCACCATTTACTTTGATGTTGGCTACTGGTTTGCTGTAGATTGCTTTTATCATGTTTAGGTATGGGCCTTGAATTCCTGATCTTTCCAAGACTTTTATCATGAATGGGTGTTGGATCTTGTCAAATGCTTTTTCCGCATCTAAGGAGATGACCATGTGGTTTTTATCTTTGAGTTTGTTTATATACTGGATTACGTTGATGGATTTCCGTATATTGAACCATCCCTGCATCCCTGGGATGAAACCTACTTGGTCAGGATGGATGATTGTTTTGATGTGTTCTTGGATTCGGTTAGCAAGAACTTTATTGAGGATTTTTGCATCAATATTCATAAGGGATATTGGTCTGAAGTTTTCTATCTTTGTTGGGTCTTTTTGTGGTTTAGGTATCAGAGTAATTGTGGCTTCATAGAATGAGTTGGGTAGAGTACCTTCTGTTTCTATTTTGTGGAATAGTTTGTGAAGAACTGGGATTAGATCTTCTTTGAAGGTCTGATAGAACTCTGCACTAAACCCATCTGGTCCTGGGCTTTTTTTAGTTGGGAGACTATTAATGACTGCTTCTATTTCTTTGGGGGATATAGGGCTGTTTAGATCATTAACCTGATCTTGATTCAACTTTGGTACCTGGTATCTGTCTAGGAACTTGTCCATTTCATCCAGGTTCTCCAGTTTTGTTGAGTATAGCCTTTGGTAGAAGGATCTGATGGTGTTTTGGATGTCTTCAGGATCTGTTGTTATGTCTCCTTTTTCATTTCTGATTTTGTTAATTAGGATGCTTTCCCTGTGCCCTCTAGTGAGTCTGGCTAAGGGTTTATCTATCTTGTTGATTTTCTCAAAGAACCAGCTCCTTGATTGGTTGATTCTTTGAATAGTTTTTCTTGTTTCCACTTGGTTGATTTCACCCCTGAGTTTGATTATTTCCTGCCGTCTACTCCTCTTGGGTGAATTTGCTTCCTTTTGTTCTAGTGCTTTTAGGTGTGTTGTCAAGCTGCTAATGTGTGCTCTCTCTAGTTTCCTTTTGGAGGCACTCAGAGCTATGAGTTTTCCTCTTAAAAATGCTTTCATTGCGTCCCATAAGTTTGGGTATGTTGTGGCTTCATTTTCATTGAACTCTAAAAAGTCCTTAATTTCTTTCCTTATTCCTTCCTTGACCAAGGTATCATTGAGAAGAGTGTTGTTCAGTTTCCACGTGAAGGTGGGCTTTCTATTATTTATTTTGTTATTGAAGATCAGCCTTAGTCCATGGTGATCTGATAGGATGCATGGGACAATTTTAATATTTTTATATCTGTTGAGGCCTGTTTTGTGACCAATTATGTGGTCAATTTTGGAGAAGGTACCATGAGGTGCTGAGAAGAAGGTATATCCTTTTGTTTTAGGATAGAATGTTCTGTAGATATCTGCCAGATCCATTTGATTCATAATTTCTCTTAGTTTCACTGTGTCCCTGTTTAGTTTCTGTTTCCATGATCTGTCCATTGGTGAAAGTGGTGTGTTGAAGTCTCCCACTATTATTGTATGAGGTGCAATGTGTGCTTTGAGATTTACTAAAGTTTCTTTAATGAATGTGGCTGCCTTTGTATTTGGAGCATAGATATTCAGGATTGATAGTTCCTCTTGGAGGATTTTACCTTTGATGAGTATGAAGTGTCCCTCCCTGTCTTTTTTAATGACTTTGGGTTGGAAGTCAATCTTATCAGATATTAGAATGGCTACTCCAGCTTGTTTCTTCATGCCATTTGCTTGGAGAATTGTTTTCCAGCCTTTCATTCTGAGGTAGTGTCTATCCTTTTCTCTGAGATGAGTTTCCTGTAAGCAGCAAAATGTTGGGTCTTGTTTGTGTAGCCAGTTTGTTAGTCTATGTCTTTTTATCGGGGAGTTGAGTCCATTGATATTAAGAGATATTAAGGAAAAGAAATTGGTGTTTCCTGTTATTTTTGATGTTAAAGTTGGCATTTTGTTCTTGTGGCTGTCTTCTTTTAGGTTTGTTGAGGGATTACCTTCTTGTTGTTTCTAGGGCGTGGTTCCTGTCCTTGTATTGGTTTTTTTCTGTTATTATCCTTTGAAGGGCTGGATTCGTGGAGAGATAATGTGTGAATTTGGTTTTGTCGTGGAATACTTTGGTTTCTCCATCTATGTTAATTGAGAGTTTGGCTGGGTATAGTAGCCTGGGCTGGAATTTGTGTTCTTTTAGTGTCTGTATAACATCTGTCCAGGATCTTCTGGCTTTCATAGTCTCTGGTGAAAAATCTGGTGTAATTCTGATAGGCTTGCCTTTATATGTTACTTGGCCTTTTTCTCTTACTGCTTTTAGTATTCTATCTTTATTTAGAGCATTTGTTGCTCTGATTATTATGTGTCGGGAGGTATTTCTTTTCTGATCCAGTCTATTTGGAGTTCTGTAGGCTTCTTGTATGTTCATGGGCATCTCTTTCTTTAGATTTGGGAAGTTTTCTTCTATAATTTTGTTGAAGATGTTCGCTGGTCCTTTGAGTTGAAAATCTTCATTCTCATCCACTCCTATTATCCGTAGGTTTGGTCTTCTCATTGCGTCCTGGATTTCTTGGATGTTTTGAGTTAGGATCTTTTTGCATTTTACATTTTCCTTGATTGTTGTGCCGATGTTCTCTATGGAATCTTCTGCACCTGAGATTCTCTCTTCCATCTCTTGTATTCTGTTGCTGATGCTTGCATCTATGGTTCCAGATTTCTTTCCTAGGGTTTCTATCTCCAGTGTTGCCTCATTTTGGGTTTTCTTTATTGTGTCTACTTCCCTTTTTAGGTCTAGTATGGTTTTGTTCATTTCCATCATCTGTTTGGATGTGTTTTCCTGTTTTTCTGTAAGGACTTCTACCTGTTTGATTATGTTATCATGTTTTTCTTTAAGGATTTGTAACTCTTTAGCAGTGTTCTCCTGCAATTCTTTAAGGGATTTTTGTGCTTCCTCTTTATTGTCTTCTTCCTTTTTAGCAGTGTTCTCCTGCATTTCTTTAAGTGTGTTATTAACGTCCTTCTTGAAGTCCTCTATCATCATCAGGAGATATGCTTTTAAATCCGTGTCTAGCTTTTCCGGTGTGTTGGGGTGCCCTGGACTGGGTGAAGTGGGGGTGCTGGGTTCTGATGATGGTGAGTGGTCTTGGTTTCTGTTAGTAAGATTATTACGTTTACCTTTCGCCATCTGGTAATCTCTGGGGTTAGTTGTTATCGTTGTCACTATTTAAAGATTGGAGCAGAAGCTGTGTTCCACTCACCAGCAGTCCCAAAATCCTGCGGCGGGGGTCGTGGGTAGCTGGCGGGTGTCAGGCAACCCTGCGCTCCCGCTACCCTGGCGCTGATCCGGCCGGGTGAGGCCTGTGGCCCTACTCAGGCCGGTTTCTGCTTCCCTAACTAATGCAGTCTCAGGTCCCGCGCAATTGGATTGGAGCAGAAGCTGTGTTCCACTCACCAGCAGTCCCAAAATCCTGTCGCGGGGGTCGTGGGTAGCTGGCGGGTGTCAGGCAATCCTGCGCTCCCGCTATCCCGGCGCTGATCCAGCCGGATGAGGCCTGTGGTCCTACTCAGGCCGGTTTCTGCTTCCCTAACTAATGCAGTCTCAGGTCCCGCGCGATTGGATTGGAGCAGAAGCTGTGCTCCCCTCACCAGAAGTCTTAAGATCCTGTGGCGGGTGTTGTGGGCAGTTGGCGAGTGTCAGCAGACCCTGCGCCCCAGCTGCTCAGGTGCTTTTCTGACCGGAAGAGGCTTGTGGCCCTGTGTGGGCCGGATTTCTCTCTCCCCAACCAGAGCAGTCTCAGGGCCCGCGTGATTGGACTGGAGCAGAAGCTGTGTTCCACTCACCAGCAGTCCCAAAATCCTGCGGCGGGGGTCGTGGGTAGCTGGCGGGTGTCAGGCAACCCTGCGCTCCCGCTACCCTGGCGCTGATCCGGCCGGGTGAGGCCTGTGGCCCTACTCAGGCCGGTTTCTGCTTCCCTAACTAATGCAGTCTCAGGTCCCGCGCAATTGGATTGGAGCAGAAGCTGTGCTCCCCTCACCAGAAGTCTTAAGATCCTGTGGCGGGTGTTGTGGGCAGTTGGCGAGTGTCAGCAGACCCTGCGCCCCAGCTGCTCAGGTGCTTTTCTGACCGGAAGAGGCTTGTGGCCCTGTGTGGGCCGGATTTCTCTCTCCCCAACCAGAGCAGTCTCAGGTCCCGCGTGATTGGACTGGAGCAGAAGTAACCTGTCTTATTGGGTATATACTACTCCAGTTTTTCTTGTTTGTATGGTAGTTTCTCACGTCTGTAAATTTATGCCTTGACTTTGAGATTTATATCAGAATTAATTTGGATGCTTCATTTTTATAAATGTCTTATAGGTTGAACATGTTACCAGAACAGCAACAGTAATAAAACCTTCACTTTCCAAGAAAGTGTATAGAAATCTGCAGTGTTCCAGAGAAGATGGAGGCATGCATAAGATTCTGTTCTGTGCTGCAGCTTCCAGAAGAATATTAGCATAAGACTCAACCCAACTTTGTCTCAGTATAACCCCAAGGTTCCAGGGAGCTGTCCAAGTCTGTTGAAACCCACTTTTTACAATGCATTTTTCTCTATTTTCTTTGTGTTTGCCAAAATGAACAAAACTGATTTTTGTCAGCTGTCAAGTGGAGCAAGATGTCAGAAGGGAGGTGGGGGAAGCTTTTCCATACATTGAATTCTTGTAACAAAAACAAACGATTAGACCATGGGTTGTCTGCTCCAGGAGAGGTTTATATTTCCAAAATTGCATCGCACACTCCTAACGAAGCAGATTGGAAGCAGTGCTAAAGTCAACAGGAAGGCTGGCAGTTTTGCTTGATTCGGATGGAGCCAATAAGCTTTTGGCACCTTAAGAACAGCAGCCTGAAAATCCTAAGTCCTTAAGCATGGCCTTCCTCTTAGGTGGTATCAAGTGATTGTAACAGGCTTTCTTGGCATTTCCTGCTGAATTGTGGGATGGGCTGTTGTTATATTCCTAGGTTATGTTTGAGAGTGGGTAGGTAGCACAGATGTAAGTTTTGTCAATCACTATACCTATTGCTCCTCCTACTGCCTTTTAGCTCAGATCTGCTAAGTGTTTCAGACTATTTAGTCACATGACTGAGTCTCCTTTAAGTTAAAAACCTACCACTTAGGAAAAATACAGCAGATCACAGAGTAGTTTATAACCATCTTAGCCTGTAAATTCAAACCAATATTTTTTTTTATCAGAATTAGATCAGCCTGCCAACTCAACTTTCCCTTAGCAAATGTTATTTCTATGACACCCTAAGTGTTTTTATTTCCACTGAAATTGACTCAGACTGTATAAAGCTACAGTGCATCTGCACACTTTTGAATATGAAGAGCATTTTCCCCTCTTTTGAGGGGACATTTATTTCACTGGTGTTTCAATTATACCACATACAATCATAACATCACAACACAGAGGGGTCTTCTTCCTCCATCATGCTAACATGCTGCAGGGCTCACATAGACTAGACTAAGGAAATGATTATCTGGGAAGCAAAAGCAATCTAATCTACTGTTTTTTCACTGACGTTTATTTCTAACAGTTCATAATCTTTATGAGCTCCTAAGATCCCAACTAGTCATAGTTGTTGACTGTAAAGCAGAAAGGTTTTAAATGGTAGGAAGGCAGCACTTGATTCAGGGGCTTGTGTTATAAAAATACTGCAACTTCAGGTTGGTCTGCATGTAGGTGTGTATTTTGGGCATTAAGAAGCGGGTCTTCCATCTACGCCTTTTTTTTAATGGATGAAAACAGAGCCCAAGTTACTTTTCTCGTTAGTGCAAAAACAGAGCTCTCTATTTTTGAAGCTTCTGGAAGCCCTTTTGGAAATGTAGATCCTTAACCCTCAGCAGTTTGTAATATTCCTTCTAAAAATCTTTTCAGCATGACCACCTTTCTTAATCATAAAAGTCCAAAGAAAACCCAGCTCCCACTTCACCTGCCATGAGTCAATAATCCTGTTTTATGCTCGGGTTCCATTTCCAGTCTATATATGCTATAGAGCCATACAAGTTGGCAAATTATCAAGACAAATCACCTTTGTTGTTAAACACCACTTTCCAAGGCCTGTGCATGTCTTATTTCTATAGCAGTTTCTCCACTGCAATACTTCAGCCCTCTCCCTCACCCTACCTCACAACTAACAAGCTCATACTGGCCATGAAGTTCCCTGTTAGATCTTCTTTTTTATCAGTGGGTCATTGCTGGTATAGTTCATTCTTGTGGCTAGAAAAATGACACATTTGACAGATAACTAATATCAATTATATATTCTGATCATGTATTCTGCACAGCTGTAATTATGGATATTTAATCACATGATAAGTATTCCCAGGCATCTCTACCACTCATTAAGATACATCTAAGATGAAAAACATCATCACCTTCCTGACTAAAGTCAACATCTTCTCTCACCTTCTACTCCAGCCTGTGATTCTTTTTCATTTTACCACTAGTGAGTCATCTAAACATGAAACTCAGTCATCATGAACTGACTTCTCCCTAGAATTTGTCATCCAATTAGTTGAACTTTGACCTTAAATTTGTTTTGCATTCGCCCTTTCTATTCCATCCCTGCTGAGACAACTGCATTACAGATTCATCACCCCACTTTTAAATCACTAGCAATTTCCTTCAAATTTTCCTTCATCTTTTCTCTGTTGTTTTCCTTCAAACACATTCCAGGAGAAGTCTCTGAAAATATCCTTTTGGTCCTGTTATTTAACTCACTTCAACTTACTTTTCAATGGGGAACCAATCTTGTATTCCTGGAATAAGGATATTAAGAGTTATATACTTTATATAAGGCATCTTTTCCCTTCACTGCCTCCATTATTTTCCTCCACTTTTCATTCCAGTTTATTGTACTTCTAAACATAGATTTCTCTAAGTTCGTGTAAATTGGAGTTCACTGAACTATTTGAATATGTAAATTTTTACGTTTTACCAAATTTGTGGATTTTTAAATTTTTTTTTTGTCATTGCTACTTCAGAAATGCTTTATTCCCCTCACTTTGTCCTCTCATTTTGGGACTGCAGACACTGACTACTCAGTAGATACTTGGATGGAGACTCCTAAAGGATCTGACTATTTTTGAGCATGTCCACGCACAGTTGCTTTTCTTGTTTTGATCACTTTCCTCCTCCTCTTCCTTTTCCTCTGGTTCTTTTGTGTTACTTTGGGTTGAATCTAGTAATTTTTGTATAGCTCAGCACACCCTCTACTGAGCGACATTTACATCTTCATCTAGACACCTTTCTACAGTTTGGTTGCTCTACTTTCCTTTATATTGTCTTCAGGAAGTTGTTGGAAGTTTATTTCTTCCAATAACTTATATGTCATTGGGAATAAGATTGAGTTCTAGTAAATCTAGTAAGTTTAATATGTCCATGGCAGAAGCATCGTTTATTATCCAGTTTAGAGAACTAAATGTCACCCCATATATGGTAACTTCCTATTGACAATATAGCTCCTATTCTCCCCTTTTTATTGAGGCTATTTTTATTTAATGCATGTCAGATATTTCTAATTGTAATGTTGAACAATCACTTTATTATGAACTTGTTTAAAACTGATCTCTAAGATCCACTTTCAGTCCCTCACTCCTCATATCTTATGCTTTCAATATCTTTAGAATCATCCTGAAATCTGTTCTCTTAATGTCACATATGAATCATTATCAAATCCTGTTCTCTTAATTCTCAAAGTTTTTTTGAATATGTTTTATCACATATCCTTTAAACTACCATCTTGCTCCAAGCCCTTTAATATCTCACATGGATTGTGATAATAGTATGGACTCTCTTGCTCATATAGGCTCATCATATGAATGATCAACCATTCTCAGATAACGGGCATTAAAAACAAGATATGTAATGGCTAGCGCTTGTCTTATAATGTGTTGACCAAAAGTGACCTAAAAAGTGAACATCATATTTAGTTCATCCAATTTATGGACATAAACCAGTCAATTAATACCTAACACTTAGTAAATTGGAAGGCATTCTCTTCTAGAGCCTAGCATAATAATACATTGGAAAATAAAATATGAAATGTAATTGTTTTTCTTAGAATTGAGTCACAGTCATAAGTGAAGGCAGAATGGAATTGTACTCTTATTTCAAATCTATTTCAGCTTTAGAAAACATTTAAGAATTCCTGAGTTGTGATTTACTAGTGGATTTATTAGTGACTTTATTTAATGTTCACCAATAGTTTCAATTAGAAGTCATTTTTTTATTACATATTTACCTCAATTACATTTCCAATGCTATCCCAAAAGTCCCCCATATCGCCCCCCACTTCCCTACCCTTCCATTCCCATTCTTTTGGCCCTGGCATTCCCCTATATTGGGGCATATAAAGTTTGCAAGTCCAATGGGTCTCTCTTTCCAGTGATGGCCGACTAGGCCATCTTTCGATACATATGCAGCTAGAGACAAGCTCCGGGGTACTGGTTAGTTCATCATGTTGTTCCAACTATAGGGTTGCAGATCCTAGAAGTCATTTTTCAAAATCTACTTAGATAATTTTCCAAATGTCCTCAGCATGATTTATCTAATTTTCTTGTTCACTATTTATACTAGCATTTTTTTTTCATATGCTGTGGATGGTGTCTCTTTATATGTAGGAGACAAAAAGGTTGGACATTTTTATTTAAAAATTTAGTTTCGAAACAAGGTTTTATTCTGAAGCATAAGCTAACCTTGAACTCTAAGCTCCATTGTCTCTACCTCTTGACTTCTGTATTTACAGGCTTATGACCCTATACACACAAGTATATATGCAGTCCAAATAACTTTTATGACAACTTAAACCTTCCTCCATTACTTTAACCCAGTAAAATTCCCCTGCTTTTAAGTGTTTACATATACAAGTAGAATATGGTTTTTATATTAAATTCTAGAATCCATAGAAAAATGATAAAATTGTTTATGCACATAAACTGGTAATATTGAGAAATATTATATCTGGCATTTTATAATGATAATCCTTTAAAATACTTGTGTGTGTGTGTGTGTGTGTGTGTGTGTGTATGATGGTATGTTTATGAAGGACAGAAGAATCTATAGGAGCTGGTTCTCAACTTTCACTGCATGGATTTGGGGGTTAAATTCAGGTTCTCATGATTTGCAACAATTCTCTAACCCACTTGGCTAACTCACAAGCCCAATAATAAATAGCACCTTTATATTTTATTTTTCTTAATGGTACTGGATTTATATTTTTAAAAGAAAATATTGCTCCACATTTTGTTTCTGTGTCAGCATGGAAATATAATTTTACCATGTATATATTTGAGATTATTGTTTTCAATTACATATTAATTCAGTCACTCTGAATATACTAAACAGTGCCATTCATAAATTCAAAAATGTTAAAAATTAGAAATGAAGGGCTGGAGAGACTGCTCAGTGTGTAGGAGCCTGTGTTGCTCTTGTAGAAGATATGAGTTTGATCCCAAGCACCCTTGTCAGATGTCTCACAAGTGTCTATAACTCTGCCTCTAGGAGATACACATGCACACTCATATACATATAGATAATTACAAACAAAATTAACTTTTTAAAACTCACAATGGGTTTGAAAGCTGATTATTTACCTCCAAAGATTAACGTCTCAAATATTTCAATAAATTCATTGGTTTCTTCCTTGGTGTTCATAGGTAGTGAAAGTAATATATTTAATATGAAAAATAATTTAAATGCAAACAAAATGTCAAATCAAGGTTAGTCGTGTGTTTTCTGGAAAACACTTACTATATACACAATCACAAGGTGCATTATTTGATTTCAATTTCAAATGATAAGAGAAAAAGTAATAAATGGATGGTATAGTTTTCTAATTAACCACAAAGATTACAGATATTTTTCTTCAGCAGATACAAGTTATGTGCAGTTTAAGGGGAAAAAGGATGTAAAGAAAAGTAAATGAAGGATGAAGCAAAATGGGACTATTGAAGAAATGTTTGCATGTAAAGATTATAAGACTATATATATATATATATATATATATATATATATATAGAGAGAGAGAGAGAGAGAGAGAGAGAGAGAATCTCAAAGACAAAAACAGACTAAAAGAAAGGGCAGCTCTAGTAGCCATCTATGGGACCAGTTCTGAGAATATTTTTCTTCAATTCCCTCTTCCTACTTACTCTCTCCTACTCTTTCCTACTATTTCCCACCAGTTTTTGAATTTACAGCCTCAAAGCAAACTTAGGACAAATGTTGGGCTACCCGTTTGTGTTTTGCCAGCAACTTCCAGGATCCAAATTAGGTGCAATTTTGAACCTTGTAGAAGCTTGACTAGCACAGTAAGTCTAGTTTAGGGCTTTTGTTTTACTATATTATCCATCATAAAGAGTATATTGTCACTAAATCAACAGAGACTTCTTTGAAGATGGTGGGGAGAATTTGAAGGGCTACCCTCACTCTTCCATTGCTAGTAGGAGGTCGACGCAATAAAGCTTCTCCCATCAATTAGCACATCACTCTGCTTGTTACACATCATTTCTCATTTCCTTACCACTTAGCTCCTCTACAGTTAATTTCCTGAGAAACTCAGAAGAGAAGTGACCAAAGTGTTGATTTTGTAAGATCTGTGCTCATGAAAGTTCCATAGTTGTTTACATGTATTTGAATATGAATATTTGTATGTATAAATGAGCCCAAGCCAGGAAGTACCTGTAGCATTCAAGAACACTATTTTAGCCGAACTTTCCATTCTAATTGAAAACTAAAGATTACTGGATTGTGGATTGGGATCAAAGACGAGTCACTAATATGGAGTCTCTATATTATAGAACTGTGAGTTTTACATTCTAAAACTTGGAAACAGTTTTCAAGCTTTATATAGACAGAGTCCATATTATAGAAACTGAATAAAGCTCAGATGGATACTGCAAAGTGAAACAGGACAATATTCTTGTCAGATTTAAAGTAAAGTGCTTAAATATTCAATGTCTTATCAAAATAGAATGCAATAAAGAAAAGGTTATAATGCAGATAGAAATATTTAATAATTTTGAGGCCTAGTATTTGTCTGTCAGAAAATTAAGTTTTTCTGTATCTAAATTTACTGAATGTATATACATTTAATGTTTGAATTTGCTTTCAAAACATTACATTTGAAGTATATATATCAGGAATTAGTCTGTATTGTTATGTTTGAGTATAAACATATATTAGGGAAAATGTAATTTCAAATTATTTTTATGAAAAATGTTAATGAGATGCTAATATTCTTTTTATGGTGGAAATGGATGGAGAGACTATATATGTACTCAATTAGATAAAAGAGGCAGTGATACAGACTTGTGATGTATTTTATCTGGAGAGAGATTGATTGAGAGGGATAGTAAAGTATGGCCTTCTCAGTTAACTACCAATGAATTAATTTAATACTTGAAAATTCCGCATATTGAAAGTAAAGAATATATCCAGAAATTAATTTGCATAGACAAGTTTTAGCCAAGTGTTTGCCAACCATGTGTCATATGCTACATTAAGCATTTTATATTCATCATCTTCCAATTATGTCAACCATCTTATGTGCCTGATGATATTCCATTTATAAAATAGGACATCAAGCTTAGGAAAGAAAATATCATCTCTGAAACTGGTAAATGATCAATCAGGATTCAAATTTACATTTGATTGACCTTACAATTTATGTTGTTTTTCAATAAGCTATAGTAAATACTGTACTTAGAGAAACATAACACTCAACTTACCTCCGTTTTGATATAATTATTATGTAAATAAATATAATTTTTACAACATAATACAACAAGAAAGAACTGTATTTTTAAAATAAAAGACTTTCACTAAGTCTCAGGACAAAGAGGAAGCACTAATAACACTATCTGTGCTCAAACAAAATTTGCTTGATGCCAATTTTAGATCTTGTCTTTTAACTGAGAAAATAGAGTATGTAGTCCCATGAATATCTTCACTAGCCTTGGTTATACTAGCACTCATGATTATGGTTTAATATTATTGCTTAAAAATAAACTTTAACATTAATTAATAGAATTTGCAACTTAATACTGAAGTGGTTTGAGGGAAATCTAAATAATTCTTCAGAAACAAATAATTTCAGGTTTTACTGGAATAGAATCATGAAGCCAGATTGACAAATCTCTGGCCAACAGATCTGACATTCAGCTCTTTGCTAAAACTAATAAACAAATTTGCTGAAACTAATAAAGTAACACTTAGTGTTGCTCTGATGGAATGGTAGTCCCAGTGGTAATCCTAAAAACTCCTGCTGTCTCTAAAAATTATGGGCCATGAGATTCTGGACAGTTAATTCACTCTTTCTGAGCTTGTACTAAATGCTTTGCAAATCATAATCACAATAAGTATCTCTTGAAGTACTTGTGAAGGTGTGTCTCTCTGTGTGTGTGTGTGTGCGCGCGCGTGTGCGTGCTTGTGAGAGTGAGAGAGATAGAGAGAGAGACAGAGTCAGAGACAGACAGAGACAGACAGACAGAGAAAGAGCAAACATTGAGAGCCTATATGATTATAATTACTAGTTACTGTCATGGTTGTCACTGCTGGCACTAACAGCAGAAATGATATTTATTTCAATAGAAATGTGAACTTATGAACAAGTTGAGTGAGTGCACAAGTTCATGTGCTCATGTGCATGTGCAGACCCAAAGTTGATGTTAGTGCCTTCCTCTGTTCCTCTCTACCTTATTTATTGAGGTTTTGTTTTTCAATTGAGCCCAGAGCTCATCCATTTTGAGTCTGTGTTGCCAAGCTAGCCTGCCCTGAGGATCTCTTGTCTCTGCCTCCCAAGTGTTATGATTAGCTGCCAGGCTGGCTTGGCGTTTACCTTTGAAATTCCAAATTCTAGTTCTCACATTTTCCAGGCACGTACTCTGTCCACTGAACCATTTCACTAACCAATGAGTCAGCTTTTCACTCTTTACTCATTTTACAAGATCCTCCAGAAAATGCTGATAATTACCCACTCTTCGCTGGATTGTTGTAAAGATAATGTTATTCAGTTGATAATAAGATGATGGGAATTATACGTAACACCAACAGAGGCCTCTGTTGGTACCTACCATGATGTCAGAAGTAAACGATCAAGTCATCAACCATTTGTCATGTGCTACAATAAGCATTTTATACTCATAATCTTTCAATTATGTCAAAATCCTATGAGCTTGATGTTATTCCTTCTATAAAGCCAGACATCAGCAAGAATGTCAACAATAATAAATCTTAACAGAAAACAGTGAGACCTAGGAAAGCCCTGATAATGAGAGTTAATGTCTTTAAGAAACATCTTAACATTCATTACATCTTAAACATACCTCATCCATATTAGCGAATCCACTTTGATTTCCGTGACTAACTAATCTTGCATTCAGATTTCTCAGTTTCCACATTTGCTTTTAGTTATATTTAATTAAATTATGTAAAGGGATACATGAGAAGGTGGTTTTAATCACATAATGGACAAAGTAAATATATAGTATCACAAATCAATGGAAGCTATGATTTAGCCTTCTTCTTCTTATCTAGTTGCTGATCTACCTACCTACTGGTCATGGATTTCTCCTTTTTTCTAGGATGTTAGTTTGTTCTTGAAATACTGCAACATAAAATAAGTAAGCAATCATTATTCCTATTATGTAGATAAAAGATGAAGTGTAACAAGATTAATAATATATCCAGGTTTACAGATATTTTGGATATAGGAAGATGTTATTTGCAGATCTAGAACTGAAGATATGCATGCATGCATGCATGGACTTGAGAGAAAAAGAGGGGGGTCTTTATGTTTTAGTTTATTTTTCTATCTGCTTTGGGTCTGTCATAATTTGCTCATTTTTAACCCACTACTTGCTTAATCTTCTATTTATTTATTAATTCTATTCCATCAATGGGCATACATTCAAACCGCGTAATATATTCTAATAATCACAGGTATGGAAAAACTTTTCAAAGGCAAAATTCAGGTGACTGGAGTACAATTCTTAACCCAAATCACCTCAGTATTCATAAACTCAGCATTTTGAACAAGAACTGTCTTTAGTGCCACATAAATTTGTGAGTACTTTTAAGAAAGAATCAATCTCCTTTAAGCAATTCTTCCATGAGTCTATGGACTTGCTTCTTTACTTTTTATTTACTGCCCATTTCTTACTGCCTTGCATAACTGCACTTATCTTGAGTGAGCTGAGTTTTTACAACAGGGGATTAAATCAGTGGAATAACAATAGGTTGAGGAAGAAAGGGTAAACCAGGAAAGAGACTAATATTGAGTCATTACGTGGAAATGCAACCCTATAAGTTAAGAATTTTTTTCTGACATTCCATTCAATTATCAGAAGATCATCTATGTCATTTTGTGGTTTGAAAATGACTCACTCATATTTTCTCAAGTAATGTGAATTTTATGTTAGGAAATTAAGTGACACAATACTGCCAATAGCAGCTGCCCAAGGATGTCAACATCCTAAATATAAAAGAGTGTGAATATGTGCTGTCCTATGGCAAGGGCAACAGGCTGCTCCCTCTGTTACGTAGACTTTAATGGAATGACTTTGAGATGAAAAAGTGCTCTGAATTGTATGAATTGTGTGCATAGACCACCGCCATCACATTGACCTTGATGTGTGAGAGAGAGAAATGAAAGACCTGAAGACACTATGTGCCTGGATTCAAAAGAAAGAGACCACAGGAAAAAACAAAGTCCTTCTGAGAGAGAGCTGACAGTGTACAGTCCCACCTGCACCTTATTTTCTTCATACTGATAACCACTTTTGGTTCTCCTTATAAGTATATATATAATGAGTGTATGATCTTTTAAGCCACTACATTAATGTGTTTGTTATAAAAGGAAGTTAATACAAATAAGAATAAGACTGTTGGCATTTAATCCATACAGCCAAGAGTATAGATACCCAAACAGCATGGTATTGCCCAGACATCCAGGAAGGTCAGTTTTTCTCAAGTTTATAGGCAAGATTTCTTTTTCTTGATCACTACTGCAAGTCTGCCTTTCACTAGCTTGGCTTTTTGATCCCCTTTTCCCAGTTCTAGTTCCAGAGCCACCCTTTTCCCAGTTCTAATTCCAGACCCACCCAGATATTGTATTCTGCCATCTACTTGTTCATAGCACTAACAATAAATCTTTGCTGCAGGCTTTCCAAGGGTGAATTATATTTTTTTTACTTTTCTCTACCTATAATTCTTAAGCATTAAAATTACACTGTAGGAAGGAATGTTAGTGTTATTTATTAATAGTGGCCATAGAAGACAGAGCCCTGGGTACAGATAAACTAAGAAGATGCTATTCATGGATCGGGCAACAATGGTTGGTGCAATCATCTTGGCAGATGAAGAAGGGCTATGAGTTGCTCAACACAGCCACTAAAAATGCTTACCCAATACAGAGAGAGGGGGTTTGGGAGGCAGGAATAGAGAGCAGGAGAAGAGAGGGACACTGAGGGGAAGAGGAGAGGGAGGAAGATAGAAAGTCTGATACATGGTAGAAAACAGAAATGTTTCTGCCACAGTATTAAAATATGAGCTCCACAAAGACACACCATGGACTGAACTCTTGATTATTTATCTACTAGCCAAGAGTCATCAGAGTTAGTTAAGTTGCTTAACTCTGTTAAGTTGCTTAACTCTACTGTTTCCTCATTTTCAAACTAAGGAGGTAACTTTAGTATGTACTTCCTAGGTGTTGTAGGGATTAAATGAAATAATCCAATTAAATGTTGGCCATAATAAAAAGCACTCAACAAATGACAGGTTCTATTGCTATTATGTTTATGGCACCACAGATCTTCCAATGATTAAGTGAGTATGTATATGTTTGTATATGAGAAGGTTTTGTCTTCTGAGTGAAGCTATAATTGTTATAGGTGGGTGATGTCTTACTTTGTTTCTTCAGTCACTAAGATATAAAAATACCATTTCTTTATTACAAAGTAGACATTTAATTTCTTCCCTCATTTAATAAATACTTCTTGAGGATCTACAATGTCCTTAAATTATTGCTACATTAAGAATTTAAAAGACTATGAATGTAATCTAAAAGATTAAGGGAGTACTCTGTATTTTGAGTGATAAGGGAAAAAAGAAAGGAAGTAGATATGTAAGAGAGAGGCCCAATTCACCTAAAACATAACATCTTAAACTCAGAGAAAGACAGGAAGCAAACTTTAAATATTTGATGGTCTTGGGGGAGGGGGTTTTCATAGGGGAAACCAGGAAGGGGGATAACATTTGAAATGTAAATAAGGAAAATATCCAATTAAAAAAAAGAGAATTTGATGGCCTTATTCAATACACTCATTTTATAGATCTGAGATGAAACTTAAGTGTACAAACAAGTCTGTCTTTTGACCACAGTGGACTCAGCAGTGACTGAGACCTTGGGTTAGTTGAGAAACAGGTGCATTCTTCCTGTGAGAGTCTGATGAATCTCAACGCACAAGACTTTGCTATTCCTATGTACCATGGTTCATTCACCTTGATGTTGTTGGAATTGTGAACACCAGCCCAGTTTCTAATGCTTTAAAACCTAGTATCATACTTGTTAGAGGAGGATATTGTGTGTTGCCCAAGTGTTAGCACAGAAGCCCATACGTACCTAACATGTCTTGACTTTCCTCAGTCTAATCATTGTGCATTAACACACGGCTGATCACTGTTATTCTTTCTCAAGAATATACTTACCACACTCCCAAAGAGTCAGTAACTGTCTCCTGGTCTTTTGATTAATTGTACAGATAATTTCTTCAAATATCCTTTTGGAAGGTATTTTTCAAAATCAGCATGCCAATTTGGAGGAAGTTGCTGAGGAATTATCTGCTCATTTGTGTTATCTGAATGATGCTCAAAACGTTACTATTTCTTTGTAGATCAAGTTGTTTAAGACATCATGTACAATATTTTGCATCAGACTTATCAAAGTCCAATTTTGCTTCACATTTTATGCTTTCCTTTTTCAGTATATTGACAATAGTATGATGATGATTTTGTCTATGCTAACATCGTTTGAGATATTTTGAAGGCCTTGACAACAGAATCAAGTTGTAAATGAAACAGTCTCTCATTTACATACACATATGCAGATATAGATATTTTACGTTTGATTAAATCCTATCCCTAATGGTATCTACCCTCTTGATGTAGACTTAAGACAAATGCATATTATAATAACTCATTCAAAGAATATTTGCAATGGCCTGTTAAATCTTGTTCTAGTTCACTCTACTGTGCTAAGGATAGAGTGGTAAATAATTCTGAATTCTAGAAGTTCACTTTAAAGGAAGCCATAGAATTGTGCCATTTGGAGCCTACAGGATGGCTTAGTGGATAAGAGCTCTTGTCACACAATCCTGATGACCTGAGTTCCATCCCCAGGGTCCACACTTGTGAAGGGAGAGAAGTGACTCCTGAAAGTTGTTCTTTGATCTCCACATACATGCTGTGGCATATGTGTGACTGCATATATACATATACAATTAATAATAATAATAATAATAATAAATATAATTTTTAAAGATTTGTGTCATTTTACAAATAACTACGTCATCCTCATTTGATTTGAGCACAAAACAAGTCACAGATTCAGAAATTTTCTATCTATGTAATGTTTTCCATCAAACCATGTTAGCAACAACTACTTCAAAGGTGGCTTCTGGTTCTTGAAAGGTTAGGCATATACTCTGGAGCTCCACATCTGCTGTTTTCAGTGGCTTTCTGCCAAAAGCAACTTAGTCTAATTGGGAAGGGATGTGCCCTTAGCTTGATAAGTGAATAAATCTCATCAATGATAATGGGACTTATGTGTGAACATGAAGGAAAACTTGACTCCTAACACTGCATTGCATAAGCTTTGAAAAAGGCTGCTTCTGTGAATGATTGTCCCTCCCTAACTGCCTTCCATCTATCACTGTAATTTGAGGAAAGGATTGCTTTTTATCCTGGCTAATTCTCTCAAAACAAAGAATAACTAATTATTTGAAAATTCCAAAACACACGTTAGGATAGTGTGGTGGAGTGAAAACACTCCCATGTGGACATCCCATAGGAACTGCCATTGATGAATGTTTAAAACAGATGCTTCAGTGAGCAACATATTTAATTAAATCCAAACCTGTTGTTATTATTCCAGAAAATATTATTATTAGCACAAGTTCCAAATGGAATTCACAGCAACTTCTGGTTGGAGTTTGGGGAGAGAGATTTTAATTTCTGGGAGAACTGAAAGTAGAAATCAGCAGTTATCAAGAGACTATGTGTTTCAGCTGAAGGTCATGCTAGTTAGGACTTAACTGAGGAGTGCCAGGGCTACTTTTGTAGAATGACTGAGCCAAACAGCTGGCTAGCTACGCCCCATACATCATGAGAAAATGCTGCAGTGTTCACATGAAGTAGCCATCTCTGTTTCAAGAAGAAGAAAAAAAATTCTTCCAACTTCATAAGATGGATTTATAAGATTGACAGATGTGTCACCAATTATATAATTGCTTTCTTATGTGGTTCTAATAAAATTATTTGGAGCCTAAAAATGTCTAGCAGTGAATTATTTAATTTAATACATAGTTATAACAAAAATAATTAGTATTTACTTTAAACTCTAAATTGTCAACAAAAAACCTCAAGTAATTATTTTTTGTAGTGCTGCATAATGAAATAAATGTGTAATTAGTGACAGATGGGACTTTTAAATTTTAAGACAGTAAAAAAATCATATCACCTGTTTTGATTACTTTTTTTTACACTAGTGAAATTAGAATATTTGAAAAAGAAGCACAAAGAGAATGAAAAGAATTCACTGCAACCAAATTAAGGTATGAGTCCTTTTACATGCTTCCTGAATTCCCAGAAACCTTACTTAAAAGGTCTTGTTTCAAAGCTGGTGATTGGTTTGAGCTGTGCTGTGTCAACTGGGTCCCCATTCCTCCAAGCCATGTCCTTGGAGGCAAAAATCTCTGTTGTCTTGTGATCACTATTTTATTTGATGCCTAATTGCCATGGTAGGATAAAATTTAACTTAACGAAACTCGTTTTTTTTTTTTATATGACAACTTATTTTGAACCTTTTTCTCCATCCACTTGAAGATGTTTATCTTTCAATAGCCTATAAAATAGACAGGCCCATGGCTAAAATGATCAACATGATCGTGCCTTGTGATTCTTCACGATGAGCACAGACTGTTGGGCCCCTGTTGGTTACTGTCCTCAGTATGAGTGTCTCTATGTGACACTCTCCAGGGGCCATGCCATAGAATCCTCTCACTGGAAAATGAGTGGTAGATCTTATGGAGTTATAGAGATTTCTCTGTTTGTTTGCTTGTTTCTCTTCCCATGTAAACAATGATGGTAAGAAAAATCTGTGACATTTGATTTTATTATTATTTTTGCATGTTGACATGTTTAGAGGAGGGTGACATATAGACAGTAGAAGCTCGTGGATGTGGAGGTGTGCAGGGCCACATGGAAACTAGGGGTGACATTAAATGTATTATTCTACCTTCGCCTTTATTTCTTGGTGGCAGTGTCTCTAATTGAACGAGACATTAACCATTTAGGTGAGGCTGGACAGTCCAGCCTGCTCCCTGGACCCACCTTCATTTCTTTCAACGCTGGTTTTACTGGTATATGCAGTCATGAAGATAAAGAGTTGGACTGAGGTTCTGAAGCCTCCATAGGAATTGCTGTTAGCATCTGCACTGTTTTGAGGTAAAAGAAAATATTCCATGATTAAGGAGTAACATTTCTTTCCCAGCGAAGTCTGAAATCATTCAGAAGAACTGGGCAGAAAGCAGAGACCACCTCAGAGTTAATTCTGATTTTAAGAAACATTGTAGAAAAGGTTTCTTATGCATCTAAATCAGTGGTTCTCAACCTTAACACTTTGACCTTAGAATGCAGTTCCTTATGTTATAGTGACCCCAATCCTTAAGTTATTTTCATTGCTACCTCATTGATGTAATTTTGCTTCCATTATGAATAGTTATGTAAATATTTTTGAAAAGAGAAGTTTACTAAAGGAGTCTCAACATGCAGGTTGAGAACTACTGAGCTACACGTATTTGGTAATCACTATGGTAGACAGATACCCTAAATTGCAGTTTTCAACATAGATGGGCATCTTCCGACATGGAATGGTAGGCTGGCTTCTTCTTTGCAAATAAGTAGACCCAAAGCCTCAGGAGGAGCAATGCCTTGGGAACCCAATTTGTCTTACACAATCTACTTAACTGATAATTTGTTCCTACACTAGAGAGTAAGAGTGAAGAAAGGCACAGGGTAAGGTGACTATCTTAATGGGAAGCTTCGTGGGTAGCAAGGACTTACTGCTCCCATTGCTGTGACAAAATATGAGACAAAAGCCAATTCAGAAAAGGTTTCTTCTGAGTCCTGTGTAGTTTGAGGTGATAGCCTTCAGTGACAAGGAAGACACAGTGGTAGCAGCTTGAGGTGGCTGGTTACATTGCATTCACGGTCAGGAAGGCAAGAATGAAGAAGTTGTGCTTAGCTTGCTTTATCTTCCTAAAAACATTCTTCCTGGAGACTGAAGCCCATAGAATGACATTGTGTGCAATTAGCCCAATCTTGAAAGACCCTCACTGGTGGGTGCAAGACTCATCTCCCAGGAAATTCTAGATTATGTCAAGCTGCAGATCGATATCAACTCTTATGTTGAGTCACTTTCCTTCAACATACTCCAAGTTTTCAAAAAATTCTTTAGAGACGCATGCGGTTTCTTATCAAAGTTTACCCTCCCAGGAATCAAGAGTCGGGAACTTGCCAAGGTGATTGTATCTTCATTTCTTGAGGCTGTTAATTTCAGCCCTGAACAGATGATTTGCATATGTGGTCGGCTAACATGCCAAACCTTCCCTGAAACTTCAAACTCTCCCATAAAGGCAGAAACCTACCGCCTGGCAGCAGAGGCGGGTGGAATGTGAAGTCAGATGAGGATTCAGAGGGGCCAGACTCCACGAAAGTCAAAGTTCAGCAGAGATAAATGAATCACCCTTCTGCTCTTGGCAATAAGAAACAGAGTCAGGGAGAGCTTATCAGAAGAGGAGGACAAGTTAACATTCTGCTACAAGAAAACATGAGGAGGAGGATATAAGCCTTTATTCTAGGATTGTGAGAAAAGTTTTCATCAAGATTACAATCAACTTGTGCAAAGATCACCCCAAAGATTGTATTTAGAACAGGCAGTACTGACAGTTGGGAGATGAGCTAATATCAGTACTGACAGTTGGGAGATGAGCTAATATATATATAGTGACAGAGACAGAGATCTCAGTATTTGGCGGTATGAGCCAAGTGTAGTATGTGGAGAAAGAAGTGATAACATAAAGACAAGAGATTGTATACAGATCCAAGAAATGCAAATATTTATAGGGGCCCAGGAAAACGAAGGAAAATTAGCTAAGAAAGAAAGAAAGAAAGAAGGAAAGAAAAAAAGAAACCAGAGGGAATTGCATAAAGGACGAAGTGGTCCATCCTGGGAAATGCTCAAGGGTCAAGTGAGATACGGATTGGCAGACATCCCTGAGCTTGAGCAACTGTACAGGGAATTGGAAACATCTGGAAGAAGAGTGTCAGCCGATGAGCTGTATCAGAAGCCACACTGCACTGCCTTAAGCTGACAAGATTGTTGGGGCTGAGGAGGAAGTCAGAATGGATTTTAGAAACCTCCCATCAAATGGAAGGAAAGTGAGTTAGGCGGATAGAAATATCAAGCCAGAGTGGCCTCCGTCTAAGTTACTTGCCCTAATAATTTAAGCATCGGGGTGAATTTTGAGCTTTTCCTGACTTCTAAATCTACCTTTCAGTCATTTCCAAACCATGATGAGTCAAGACATTGTGGTTCTTATTAGATACTTACGAACGTCAGGAAGCCGAGGATGAACGTTCTGAAAATAACGTGTTTGAAGAAGTGATTAAGAATTGAAAGAGGGTTCCAATATCAGGATGCTGCCCTATCTTTGAAGTTGGTGGTTAAATTAGCTACCAGGAGATCAGTATCTGGCATCTTGTTATACAAATACATAATATAGCAACAAAATCCATTCCATAAATCACACTTCTTGAAAAATTCACAGCAGGTTCTTGGTGATTAAAACTATGCAGACCTAGTCTAATTACATGCACTCTTGAATATGAGTAAGAGAGATACTGGGGAAAGATGATCAAAAGGATATTCCCAAGAAGGTCTTTTATATAAAACCAGGATCAAATGTCACACTTTATAAGAAACTACCGGAGCTTGGAAGCAAGCGTGTGTGACATGCAGGGTGAAGCATACTGAAAGAGAAGAAGCTGAAACTGTACCAACATCACAAAAATGTTGCATGCTACCAGAGAAATTTATTCTGTAGATGACGATGAATCACTCCCATATGTTAAGCCTGAAAGTGGCACGGTTGTATTTGCAATAAAGATAGATTGCTCCATTAGCTTGGAATAATTTAGTTGCAGATAAAGAAAACCTGATTAACAGAAATTTAAGCCTGTGGGTGCATATTGCATTGTTAATGAGAAGTCTAAATAGCATCAGTATAATGTGGTACTATTGATCAGAGGTGTCATCAAGCCCTGGATCTTGACAGTTTCGGCCCACCCCTTCTCTTTCTTTGGATGCTAGTTAAGGCTGATGCTTCATGGATTAGTCCCTTAGTGAAATCCACTTACCCCAAACATCTAACTTATGAAAGGAGGATAAAGGAAAAGATGCTGTCTTAAGGATGTCTCTTGTTAGGGTGTTAAAGCCAACTCCAGGTATCCTTACTTGACATCCCCTTATGCTCCACTAGGCAGGAAGAGCATACTTACATGCTATTAAATGAAAAGGCGGTAAGGAGAGGAAATATCTGCCAATAAACAAAACCCTCCCCCACAGTATATATCAATCAAACACAAATAGCACACTCAATGTGAACAATTTTAAAACAGTTTCACAACGCAACAAATTTTACAATGACTTGACAGAACTGTAGAAAAGCCATAAGAACAGAGTTTTAGAGGTTTTACTCAGTGCTTGTGAAAATAGGCCTATCATTTTCATGTTTCCCTGAAGGGACAGGTGAGAGAAAGTATCTACAAAAACTGGGGTAAAAAAAAATGCCTGTTCAGTATGGATTGTTCGGAATACAGTTCTTGGTTATATAAGACAACTAAAGTAAAAAGGAGAGAACCAGACAAGACAACACCCATCTTAGTGGGTTCTCTCTATCAACTCCCAGCTGAATCTAACTCAAGAGCCAAGTAACAAATGAGTTCATTGATGTGATATTTAAAGGTCAAGCCTGTTGTACTAAGAACACTGGGAGGGAGAAGAAACAGTATATTTGGGCAGATAACTGAAGGCTGCCTGACGGATTGATTTGTCCAGCTTGATCTTGTCCACTTTGCTACCAGGACAAATGACACCAGAGGGAGGCAAAACAAAACAAAACAAACAAAACAAAACAAAACAAAACAAAACAAAACAAAAACATGCAGCAGTCTGTAGATGTACCAAGGAGGAGAATTTTTTCTTTTTCATCTTTTTTTTTAATATGAAAAATAGCCCAGGAACATTTATTAACAATAGATGGTCTATTCAGATGAGGCATCCATGGTACAGCAAGTCCAATTAAGAGCATTTCTCTGATAAACCAAAGCCCTTATCTCCTACTATCCCACAATTATTCATTTGAGTCTATTGTTACAGGAAGAATGAACAGAGAGCATCCTCCTCCTTAGCAATCTTCTTCCCTGATACATGCAATTTAGCCAAATAATACATATAACTTGCTCAAAGGATGTTTCAATGCTCAGACATCTTTCTTTTTTTAATTTTTAATATTTTTTATTACATATTTTCCTCAATTACATTTCCAATGCTATCCCAAAAGTCCCCCATAGTGCCCCCCACTTCCCTACCCACCCATTCCCATTCTTTTGGCCCTGGCATTCCCCTATATTGGGGCATATAAAGTTTGCAGGTCCAACGGGCCTCTCTTTCCAGTGATGGCCGAATAGGCCATCTTTCGATACATATGCAGCTAGAGACAAGAGCTCCGGGGTACTGGTTAGTTCATAATGTTGTTCCAACTATAGGGTTGCAGATCCCTTTAGCTCCTTGGGTACTTTCTCTAGCTTCTCGATTGGGAGCCCTGTGATACATCCAATAGCTGACTGTGAGCATCCACTCCTGTGTTTGCTAGGCCCCTGCATAGTCTCACAAGAGACAGCTATCTTTGGGTCCTTTCAGCAAAATCTTGCTAGTGTATGCAATGGTGTCCGCGTTTAGAAGCTGATTATGGGATGGATCCCTGGATACGGCAGTCTCTAGATGGTCCATCCTTTCATCACAGCTCCAAGCTTTGTCTCTGTAACTCCTTCCATGGGTGTTTTGTTCCCAATTCTAAGAAGGGGCACAGTGTCCACATTTTGGTCTTCATTCTTCTTGAGTTTCATGTGTTTAGCAAATTGTATCTTATATCTTGGATATCCTAAGTTTTGGGCTAATATCCACTTATCAGTGAATACATATTGTGTGAGTTCCTTTGTGATTGTGTTACCTCACTTAAGATGATGCCCTCCAGGTCCATCCATTTGGCTAGGAATTTCATAAATTCATTCTTTTTAATAGCTGAGTAGTACTCCATTGTGTAGATGTACCATAATTTCTGTATCCATTCCTCTGTTGAGGGACATCTGGGTTCTTTCCAGCTTCTGGCTATTATAAATAGGGCTGCTATGAACATAGTAGAGCATGTGTCCTTCTTACCGGTTGGGACATCTTCTGGATATATGCCCAGGAGAGGTATTGCTGGATCCTCCGGTAGTACTATGTCCAATTTTCTGAGGAACCGCCTGACTGATTTCCAGAGTGGTTGTACAAGCTTGCAATCCCAGCAACAATGGAGGAGTATTCCTCTTTCTCCACATCCTCGCCAGCATCTGCTGTCACCTGAATTTTTGATCTTAGCCATTCTGACTGGTGTGAGGTGGAATCTCAGGGTTGTTTTGATTTGCATTTCCCTGATGATTAAGGATGTTGAACATTTTTTCAGGTGTTTCTCTGCCATTCGGTATTCCTCAGGTGAGAATTCTTTGTTCAGTTCTGAGCCCCATTTTTTAATGGGGTTATTTGACTTTCTGGAGTCCACCTTCTTGAGTTCCTTATATATATTGGATATTAGACCCTTATCTGATTTAGGATAGGTAAAGATCCTTTCCCAATCTGTTGGTGGTTTTTTTTTTGTCTTATTGATGGTGTCTTTTGCCTTGCAGAAGCTTTGCAGTTTCATGAGGTCCCACTTGTCAATTCTCGATCTTACAGCACAAGCCATTGCTGTTCTATTCAAGAATTTTTCCCCTGTGCCCATATCTTCAAGGCTTTTCCCCACTTTCTCCTCTATAAGTTTCAGTGTCTCTGGTTTTATGTGAAGTTCCTTGATCCACTTAGACTTGACCTTAGTACAAGGAGATAGGAATGGATCGATTCGCATTCTTCTACATGAAAACAACCAGTTGTGCCAGCACCATTTGTTGAAAATGCTGTCTTTCTTCCACTGGATGGTTTTAGCTCCCTTGTCGAAGAACAAGTGACCATAGGTGTGTGGGTTCATATCTGGGTCTTCAATTCTATTCCATTGGTCTATTTGTCTGTCACTATACCAGTACCACGCCGTTTTTATCACAATTGCTCTGTAGTAAAGCTTTAGGTCCGGCATGGTGATTCCACCAGAGGTTCTTTTATCCTTGAGAAGAGTTTTTGCTATCCTAGGTTTTTTGTTATTCCAGATGAATTTGCAGATTGCACTTTCTAATTCGTTGAAGAATTGATTTGGAATTTTGATGGGGATTGCATTGAATCTGTAGATTGTTTTGGCAAGATAGCCATTTTTAAAATGTTGATCCTGCCAATCCATGAGCATGGGAGATCTTTCCATCTTCTGAGATCTTCTAGAATTTCTTTCTTCAGAGACTTGAAGTTTTTATTATACAGATCTTTCACTTCTTTAGTTAGAGTCACGCCAAGATATTTTATATTATTTGTGACTATTGAGAAGGGTGTTGTTTCCCTAATTTCTTTCTCAGCCTGTTTATTCTTTGTGTAGAGAAAGGCCATTGATTTGTTTGTGTTAATTTTATATCCAGCTACTTCACCGAAGCTGTTTATCAGGCTTAGGAGTTCTCTGGTGGAATTTTTAGGGTCACTTATATATACTATCATATCATCTGCAAAAAGTGATATTTTGACTTCATCTTTTCCAATTTGTATCCCTTTGATCTCCTTTTGTTGTCGAATTGCTCTGGCTAGGACTTCAAGTACAATGTTGAATAGGTATGGAGACAGTGGACAGCCTTGTCTAGTCCCTGATTTTAGAGGGATTGCTTCAAGCTTCTCACCATTTACTTTGATGTTGGCTACTGGTTTGCTGTAGATTGCTTTTATCATGTTTAGGTATGGGCCTTCAATTCCTGATCTTTCCCAGACTTTTATCATGAATGGGTGTTGGATCTTGTCAAATGCTTTTTCTGCATCTAACGAGATGACCATGTGGTTTTTGTCTTTGAGTTTGTCTATATACTGGATTACGTTGATGGATTTCCATATATTGAACCATCCCTGCATCCCTGGGATGAAACCTACTTGGTCAGGATGGATGATTGTTTTGATGTGTTCTTGGATTCGGTTAGCAAGAACTTTATTGAGGATTTTTGCATCAATATTCATAAGGGATAGTGGTCTGAAGTTTTCTATCTTTGTTGGGTCTTTTTGTGGTTTAGGTATCAGAGTAATTGTGGCTTCATAGAATGAGTTGGGTAGAGTACCTTCTGTTTCTATTTTGTGGAATAGTTTGTGAAGAACTGGGATTAGATCTTCTTTGAAGGTCTGATAGAACTCTGCAATAAACCCATCTGGTCCTGGGCTTTTTTTGGTTGGGAGACTATTAATGACTGCTTCTATTTCTTTGGGGGATATAGGGCTGTTTAGATCATTAACCTGATCTTGGTTCAACTTTGGTACCTGGTATCTGTCTAGGAACTTCTCCATTTCATCCAGGTTCTCCAGTTTTGTTGAGTATAGCCTTTGGTAGAAGGATCTGATGGTGTTTTGGATGTCTTCAGGATCTGTTGTTATGTCTTCTTTTTCATTCCTGATTTTGTTAATTAGAATACTTTCCCTGTGCCCTCTAGTGAGTCTGGCTAAGGGTTTATCTATCTTGTTGATTTTCTCAAAGAACCAGCTCCTTGATTGGTTGATTCTTTGAATAGTTCTTCTTGTTTCCACTTGATTGATTTCGCCCCTGAGTTTGATTATTTCCTGCCGTCTACTCCTCTTGGGTGAATTTGCTTCCTTTTGTTCTAGTGCTTTTAGGTGTGTTGTCAAGCTGCTAATGTGTGCTCTTTCTAGTTTCTTTTTGGAGGCACTCAGAGCTATGAGTTTTCCTCTTAGAAATGCTTTCATTGCGTCCCATAAGTTTGGGTATGTTGTGGCTTCGTTTTCATCGAACTCTAAAAAGTCCTTAATTTCTTTCTTTATTCCTTCCTTGACCAAGGTATCATTGAGAAGAGTGTTGTTCAGATTCCACGTGAATGTTGGCTTTCTATTATTTATTTTGTTATTGAAGATCAGCCTTAGTCCATGGTGATCTGATAGGATGCATGGGACAAGTTCAATATTTTTGTATCTGTTGAGGCCTGTTTTGTGACCAATTATGTGGTCAATTTTGGAGAAGGTACCATGAGGTGCTGAGAAGAAGGTATATCCTTTTGTTTTAGGGTAAAATGTTCTGTAGATATCTGCCAGATCCATTTGATCCATAACTTCTGTTAGTTTCACTGTGTCCCTGTTTAGTTTCTGTTTCCATGATCTGTCCATTGGTGAAAGTGGTGTGTTGAAGTCTCCCACTATTATTGTATGAGGTACAATGTGTGCTTTGAGATTCACTAAAGTTTCTTTAATGAATGAGGCTGCCTTTGTATTTGGAGCATAGATATTCAGGATTGATAGCTCCTCTTGGAGGATTTTACCTTTGATGAGTATGAAGTGCCCCTCCCTGTCTTTTTTGATGACTTTGGGTTGGAAGTCAATCTTATCAGATATTAGAATGGCTACTCCAGCTTGTTTCTTCATACCATTTGCTTGGAAAATTGTTTTCCAGCCTTTCATTCTGAGGTAGTGTCTATCTTTTTCTCTGAGATGAGTTTCCTGTAAGCAGCAAAATGTTGGGTCTTGTTTGTGTTGCCAGTTTGTTAGTCTATGTCTTTTTATCGGGGAGTTGAGTCCATTGATATTAAGAGATATTAAGGAAAAGTAATTGTTGTTTCCTGTTATTTTTGTTGTTAAAGTTGGCATTCTGTTCTTGTGGCTTTCTTCTTTTAGGTTTGTTGAGGGATTACCTTCTTGTTGTTTCTAGGGCGTGGTTCCTGTCCTTGTATTGGTTTTTTCCTGTTATTATCCTTTGAAGGGCTGGATTCGTGGAGAGATAATGTGTGAATTTGGTTTTGTCGTGGAATACTTTGGTTTCTCCATCTATGTTAATTGAGAGTTTGGCTGGGTATAGTAGCCTGGGCTGGAATTTGTGTTCTTTTAGTGTCTGTATAACATCTGTCCAGGATCTTCTGGCTTTCATAGTCTCTGGTGAAAAATCTGGTGTAATTCTGATAGGCTTGCCTTTATATGTTACTTGGCCTTTTTCTCTTACTGCTTTTAGTATTCTATCTTTATTTAGTGCATTTGTTGTTCTGATTATTATGTGTCGGGAGGTATTTCTTTTCTGGTCCAGCCTATTTGGAGTTCTGTAGGCTTCTTGTATGTTCATGGGCATCTCTTTCTTTAGATTTGGGAAATTTTCTTCTATAATTTTGTTGAAGATGTTTACTGGTCCTTTGAGTTGAAAATCTTCATTCTCATCCACTCCTATTATCCGTAGGTTTGGTCTTCTCATTGTGTCCTGTATTTCCTGGATGTTTTGAGATAGGATCTTTTTGCATTTTCCATTTTCCTTGATTGTTGTGCCGATGTTCTCTATACAATCTTCTGCACCTGAGATTCTCTCTTCCATCTCTTGTATTCTGTTGCTAATGCTCGCATCTATGGTCCCAGATTTCTTTCCTAGGGTTTCTATCTCCAGTGTTGCCTCATTTTGGGTTTTCTTTATTGTGTCTACTTCCCTTTTTAGGTCTAGTATGGTTTTGTTCATTTCCATCATCTGATTGGATGTGTTTTCCTGTTTCACTTTAAGGACTTCTACCAGTTTGGTTGTGTTTTCCTGTTTTTCTTTAAGGACTTGTAACTCTTTAGCCATGTTCTCCTGTAGTTCTTTAAAGTCCTTCTTGATGTCCTCTATCATCATCATGAGATATGCTTTTAAATCCAGGTCTAGCTTTTCAGGTGTGTTGGGGTGCCCTGGACTTGGCGAAGTGGGAGTGCTGGGTCCTGATGATGGTGAGTGGTCTTGGTTTCTGTTAGTAAGATTCTTATGTTTACCTCTCGCCATCTGGTAATCTCTGGAGTTGTTATAGTTGTCTCTGTTCAGAGGTTGTTCTTCTGGTGATTCTGAGTATCGTCTGTCAGCAGACCTGGGAGACAGGCTCTCTCCTCTGAGTTTCAGTGGTTAGAGCACTCCCTGCTGACAAGCTTTCCTCTTAAAGGGAAGGTGTACAGATATCTGGCGTTTGGACCTCCTCCTGGCCGAAGAAGAAGGCCGAAAACAGGACCTTTCCCAGATGCTGTGTTGCTTTGGCAGGTCACAGAAGCTGTCAGCTTCTGTGGTGCACATTCTCAGCTGTGCAGACTACGTTCGTAAGTTCAGAGGAGTCCTGGATCCAAGATGTGCTCCCTGCTCCTGAGGCAGAGGGCTTCTTTGCAGGGCAGAATACAGTCTTCCAGCTGGGAGGGAGCCGGATATCTGCAGCCCCAAAAGTGTGCTGCCTCAGCGGCTCTGTGGCTCCCGCCTGTCCCAGAAGCTGTCTGCCTCTGTGGTCCTCACTCTCACCTCTGCAGACTAAGTTCGGCGGAGCCCAGGAGCCAAGATGGCACTCCCTGCAGGGCAGATCACTGTCCTCCGGCTGGGAGGGTGCTGGATGTCTGCAGCCCCAAAAGGGTGCTGCCTCAGCGACTCTGTGGCTCCCGCCTGTCCCAGAAACTGTCTGCCTCTGTGGTCCTCACTCTCACCTCTGCAGACTAAGTTTGGTGGAGTCCCGGAGCCAAGATGGCGCTCCCTGCAGGGCAGATCACTGTCCTCCGGCTGCTCTTTTTCATATTTTAATTATTATTATTCTTTAATTTTTATTACCGTCCAGTTGTTATCCCCCTCCTAGTCCACCTTCTGACTGTTCCTCATCCCATACCTCCTCCTCCCATCTCCAAAAGTGTGACCCCACCCCTAACCCCCACTCCACCAGACTTCCCCACTCCTTAGGGCCTCAAGTCTCTCGTGAGTTAAGCACACCCTCTCTCACTGAGGCCAAACCAGGCAGTCTTCTGCTGTATGTGTCGGGGACCTCACATTATCTGGTGTATGCTGCCTAGTTGATGGCTCAGTGTCTGAGGGATCTCAGGGGTCCAGGTTAGTTAAAACTGCAGGTCTTCTTATGGGGTCACCCTCCTCCTCAGCTTCTTCCAGCTTTTTCCTAATTCAGCCACAGGGGTCCCTGGAAAATCATTCTTAAGCAATAACACAAGGAAGTACCTGATGCTTGACAGTGCTCTTGATTTGAATATGTTTGCGGCTTACAAATTTAAAACTTAGAGTTCAGTTATAATTCAGAGAGAATTTTGTTTGGTTTTAAATAACTTTTTTGATTTCTATTTTGAATAAATAAAATCTGAAATTTAAAGATTCTTAACATTCCCCTAGATCCCAGTCAATCATATCAGCCATGTGAGGTAGTTGAATGAGTGAACTGGAAATAAACTTAACTGAATATTAGGATTAAGTTAAAGATGAATTAGTTCGGCAGAAGCAAGTCCCTGAGTTGGTCTTTTTGGTAGTTGTTTGCTCACTTTTCACCTTAGAACACTGGGTTGCTGCGCTTAGATCTCATTAACAAATACTAACCTTCTTTAACTTCTAAAAATATTATTTAACAAATATTATATAAATCTAGTCGAAGGGAATACAATTTGGGAGATTGCAAGTTTTCCACTCACCATAATATTCTGGAAATCTATTCAGCTTCTTTTATCTATCAGTGTTTCACTGCTTAATAGAATTCTATGGTATGTGGATAGCACCCCGTTCATCTGTATTCCTCAATTTATTGTATTATTTGTTGCGTTGCTTATGTGAACTGCATGTGGTCATTTTACTCCTTGCTACTTAGTGTGTGGTAAACAGACTAGTAATCTCAACCCCATGCATATAGAGCTTGTTAAATGTAGAGCCACATCCCCTTAACTCAGAATCAAACTCTACACTTGAACCAGGTGAGGCACAGAATGTTTAAGTTAGGGAAGAAGTAATGATTTAAGTCACGGAGAGCAACTTCATACAGAATGTCTGCGAGGGTAGGTCCCCTCCAGATATTAAAGGAATATTGGGTGGCCAGTCAACCTTTTGGAAGTAATCAAACATATTTTCTCTAAGCCCTCAAACTGTCATTCATTCTTTGTGAAAATGGGAACTAGAATAATTTCCCCTAGGTTTCATCAGACACATTACCAGTCTGTATGAAAATCTTCTCTCCTTTAGCCAATCTGGCAAACTCACTGGAGAAAACTGGGAATTGGCTCATGGCCATTTTATGTGCAGTGTGCCACCATGTTCACTACAGAAAGCCCATTGTCTAGAAATAATGGTGAGGTTTTGCCCACAGCAAAAATCTGCATTCAATCCTGCTATCCCATGGGTGGAATTTTGCTGAAAGCCAAATTCTCAAGTCTTCTTAATTTTGGTGAAGATGTGTGTTTTTGCAAGTGCAAATTCATGAAATTAAAGTTAGACTTTTCCTAGCTCCCCTCTCTCCAGGGTTTTATGATTGGAAGGACCTTTGAGCATTTTCTCAAAATAGCAAGTACCAGCCAAACTAAGGCAGCTTTGCTGTTAAGCTCACCACCCAAGGCTTTGTGAAAGCTTGACTGGGAAGCACAAGGGAATCACTGTGATGCTGGACAATCTTCTATGCACTAAGCCAGGTATAGACAGAAATCCAAAGGACCATCACCCTGGAAAGATGCTTACCCAAATACCATTGGTCACTGGAGTGCCTCCATTTTCTGGTCCTCTTAGATATGAAAGTAATAAAAGTCTCATAGATATGACATTTAAGATAAACAAATGAGCACAGGAATGGAAGACTGCCAAGTTTGAGTTTTAAAAAGAGACCTATTAAAGATGTGTAAAATGGCTTTCTTAGGAAAAATTATGAGTTGAAATGACTGTATGTTCACCAAGTGATATGTACTGTTCCACTACTGCACACAACAGTTTCATTGAAAAGCTTATTTCTTCCATTGTTGAAGCTGGAAGGATGTTTGTTTCCATATCCCTCGCTGCTGGATGCAGACAGACAGAATTTCTAGCAATAGCTATAGTATGTGGCCTTTACAGCCGTGTTCTTGTGGACATAAATGGTGTCAAAGTAGTTAGGATCTCAAAGGCAATTATCCTGCTTTATTACCTCCATGTGTTTAATACCCAGATGCAGTTCATGTGGGCAATACCAGGTGTGCTTCACTACACCAAGTTATGTAAGGCACAAGGGTATTTTCACACTGTACACTGTTAGACCAAAGTTTCAGTAATGATGTGAGAAAGGCCATTTTCATTTGTGTTGTTGTGGAAACATGTACCATTGGACTAAGAGATTTCTGCTACATCAAAGATAAGTCGTAGGTTTGTATGTTAAAGCCAGTGGAATGCTCAACAATCTTTTATCAGAAAAATTTCCTAGTCCAAGTAGAAGGAAAATGGGGTTAACTAGAACAATGAAGTTAGTATGTTAAGAGTGAAAGGTCATCACACAACAAAAGAGTCTCTGTCAATTTTGCAGCTAGGATCTGTTTGCACTGCCGTTTGTCTTCTTGATTGCATCCAAAGACATTTTGAAGCCTCTTGGGTTGGTACATTTAACTCAGAATTTGAGTACTCTCTTCTTTTGACACATTCTTGAATCCTTGTATTCTAGAACTATTCAAGCCCCTTTGGCTCTCTCCTGAATCACAACGCATCTAGAAAAGCCATCTCACCCGTTGTGTATGGTCACACTACGTTCAAATTTCAAATTTTTAACTAATTTTTTTCTTTTGTTTACCTGAGTTTTGCCTGGCTTTTACACTCCTATTTTCAGATTACTCTAACTGTGTGTAAAAGAAGCAAGTAACAAAGTTGCAACTGAAGGTGCGTTCTGGAAAACCACTTGAAACTGCAACATTTCTTCAGGTATCTCATGGAGCATGGCTTCAAATCTAACATAGTAATTAAGATGAAACTTCAGTCCACAGAAACTCAATAACTCATTTGTTTGTGAGGCAGATTTTTTTGTAGTGGATCTTAATTCTAATCATGAGGTTTCTATACAAAGACCAGGTACCTTAAGGGTACATTTCCACAAATGCTTTCCTGTATTAGTCCAAGATCACTAAGAAGGTTCTAATCCTTTTTTAAAAAAGTGTTTATCTGAATGTGTATCTCTTTGTCTTTGTCTCTTTGTCTCTCTCTTTGTGTGTGTGTCTCTCTCTTTCTCTCTCTCTTGTGTGTGTGCATGGTGCATGTGTGGAAGCATGTGTGTGCTTGCTGTTTATACATATATACAAAGGCAAGGCCAGAAGTTGAAATCAACATCTTCCTTCCTTCCTTCTCCTCCACCTTATGTTTGGAGTCAGGTTCTCTCATTGAATTTTAAGCTTGCCATTTCAGCTACTGGTTGGCCAGTGAGCCTCTGGATCCACCTGCCTCGGTTCTTCCAGTGCTAGGGATACAGGCATGTTCTGTCATATCTGGCTTTTCTACAGGTGCTGGGGATGTGAGCTCACCTCCCATGCTTGTAGAACAAGCACTATAAGAACTTTGGAATCTTCAGAAAGCCTTGATCTTGCAGCAAATTCCTAGAAACTCTTCCATAAATCTTAAAGACAAATAGTTTCTTCAATGATTTTAAAGGAAGGACCCCTTTCTCTACATTGGCCAGATTCTCCTACAGTGAATAGCTGCTGAAGCTGGTAACTGCCTCTACATGACTATTTCTTTATCCCTGGCAGCATCCTTTTCTACTGCCTTGCTGATTATTTTAGTGATGGTGAATGTGCATAATCTTGAGTCCTGGTAATGGAACAGGGCTCCTAATGGCAGTTGTGTCATGATTTCCTACTTTGTCAGGCTTCCCATTCTCATCTGTCCTTTTCCAGAATGAATTGACTCTGATCCTTAGCTAACCAAATCTCTTTCTAGATTACACTTTTCTTCAATTGTAGATTATTTATTATCAGTTGAACAAATATACAAATATTGGAACTGAAATTCCTAAGTGAGTATTTCTGTGTAGTTTACAGTAGCTGCCTTTCTGTATGTGAGCCCTTGACTTTTTACTTTTTGTTTAATCTTTTCACTTTATCTTTCATTCCAATCTTGACATTTATTCGTTGAACTTTATTGCTAATTTAAATATCATTCTTAATAGTGCAATGAGTCAAAGATTGTTTATTGATGGGGAAAATGTGATCTATGCCAAGTAACTGAATGGACAAAATATAATATAGAGGTGACTGGCTTCAATGATATTTGGAAATCCAAAGGGAAATAGAGGAAAATGAAAAGTCTGTGCATTAACAATCCTGATAGGGGGCAAGAGAGGGAAGTGAGGTAGTAGTATTATTCAAGTTTCATTGTCACCTATATCATTAAAGTACAAAGTTGGAAAGACTGTCAGAAAAAAACAGTGGCGTTTTCATTTTTCTACCATCAAAAATCTTGTCAATATTAACCATCAAACCAACACGTACATGTCTCTAATCTCAGCAATCTGGAGGCAGAGGCAAACAGATCTCTGTGAGTTTAAAAACAGCCTGTTCTACATGTGTAGTTCCAGGAAACCCAGGACTACATAGAGAAACCCTGTTTCAACAACAAGCAATCAGACAACAAACAAACAAACAAACAAACAAAAAAACTGAACACCCACAAACACCCACTGGGAGAAGTAGTTTGGAAAATATAATTCGAAGAGGTCTGCTCTATCCAGTTCAGAAGAAAGCTGGAGGAAAGACTAGGAAGAGATCTGAGACACAACAGGCAAATGGTTTTGTTGACTGTGGAGTACTTTCGCTCTAGGCATATTTATTCTTAACAAAATGTAGGTGTAAGAGTTACATGTGCCTATTGCAAGCTTTGTGAATTTGAGTAACAGAAAAACCAAGAAACAGCCATGTTCTGCTGTGTTAATTCTGTTGTATCTTATGGATGAAATGTAAGGGATTTTGAAAGAAAATGTCTATGTGATATTTAAATGTGTACACAAAGAACATGCTATGAAGTAAGTGTAATTACATGGTGTCTACAAAAGACTGAGATATAGAAAATTATGTCTTGAAAAGACATTTTCCTATGGTGAGTATGAAATGTCCTTATCTTTTTTGATGACTTTTGGTTGAAAGTCGAATTTATCCAGTATTAGAATGGCTACTCCCTCTTGCTTCTTGGGACCATTTACTTGGAAAATTGTTTTCCAGTCATTTACTCTGAGGTAGTGTTTGTCTTTGACACAGAGGTGCATTTCCTGTATGCAGCAAAATGCTGGGTCCTGTTTATATATCCATTCTGTTAATCTATGTCTTTCTATTGGGGAATTGAGTTCATTGATGTTACAAGATATTAAGGAATAGTGATTGTTGCTCCCTGTTATTATTGATGTTATTTTTATGTTTGTGTGGTTATCTTCTTTTGGGTTTGTTGAAAGACGATTACTTTCTCCCTTTTCTAGGGTGTAGTTTCCCTCCTTGTGTTGGTGTTTTCCATCTATTATTCTTTGTAGGTCTGTATTCATGGAAAGATATTGTGTAAATTTGTTTTTGTCATGGAATATCTTGGTTTCTCCATATATGGTAATTGAGAATTTTGTTGGGTATAGTAATCTGGGTTGGCATTTGTGTTCTCTGAGGGTCTGTATGAGATCTTCCCAGGATCTTATAGCTTTCATAGTCTCTGGGGAGATGTCTAGTGTAATTCTAATAGGTATGCCTTTATATGTTACTTGACCTTTTTCCTTTACTGCTTTTAATAATCTTTCTTTGTTTAGTATGTTTAGTGTTTTGACAGGAGCCTGATATAGCTGTCTCCTGAGAGGCTCTACCAGTGTCTGACAAATCCAGAGGTGGATGCTCTCAACCAACCTTTGGAATGAGCACAGGGTCCAAAATGGAGGAATTAGAGAAAGAATCCAAGGAGCTGAAAAGGTTTGTAGCCTAATAGGAGGAACAACAATAGGAAACAACCAGTAACCCCAAAGCTCTCAGGGACTAAACCACCAACCAAAGAGTACACATGGAGGTGCCCATGGCTCCAGCGCATATGTAGCAGAGGGTGGCCTTGTCAGTCATCGATGGGAGGATAGGCCCTTGGTCCTTTGAAGGTTCGATACCCCAGTGTAGGGAGATGCCAGGGCCAGGAAGCAGGAGTGGGTGGGTTGGTGAGCAGGGGAGTGGGTAGGAGATAGGGGCTTTTCGGAGGGGAAACCAGGAAAGGGGACAACATTTGAAATGTAAATAAAGAAAATATCTAATAATTTTTAAAAAAAGAAAAAATACATATCTTGAGAGAATGAGTTGTCCTCAACAAGTTGAAAGTACCATGTGTTCACTTATTGGGCTCCCTTGGAAGTAACATGCAGGCAGACTACCTGAGTTCCTTCAGTGAATTGTTTAATAAGTGACATGTATCATGAGAAACAATTAGCACTGTTAGAAAACATCTTAAATTCCTTGTCTTATGATATCAGAGTAGGAGTACAGTTCAGTATTGTGAAAGTGGAGCAAGGGGTACCTGTTGCAGTTGGAGGTAGTGGCTATGATGTCCTGGTTCTATATGTTTGAGACACCTTTCCTTCTTATTTAGCCCTTGTTAATAATTCTTTGGGGTAGATTACCAGGGTCAGCTATCTCCAATTGTGATGCAATGGTGTATTAAGGTTCTTTTTCCTAAATAACTGGCCTTCCTGTTCATAGAGATTTACTCATCTTAATATGCCTAGAGCTTATGCATTATTTGGATTATGGTAGAACTGAATGTAGATTCATCTGTTCCTTTCCCATGCTTGTTATGTAGTCCTCCTGTATGATTTCCCTTTTCTTAGAGTTTTGTTTCCTAAGAGGAACAATATATCAAATAGCTGACAGAATGCAGGAGCCCAGAATGTTTCTACTTTTTTTTCAAAATTGTAATAACTTTCTGGTCAGATTTCTATATTTATGCTTAGCAGAAATCAGTTTCAAGAGGCTGCTTTTAAATTAATCTTTTGAGTATTTCATACATAAGTACTGTTTTACCTCATTCTCGATTTTCATTTTTCTCCTTCCAACTCCTTCTGTGACCCTCTTCGGGTACTCTCTCACCCTCATGACTTCTTTTAAAATTATTAGTGTTATATATAATGTATATGTACAAATAGATTACAGATAATACATTGATAGGTGATGGATAAATAGTTGACATATAGATAAATTAATGATAGATAGATAGATAGATAGATAGATAGATAGATAGATAGATAGATAGATAGATAATGTATATATATAAATATGGTCTTCTGAGTCCAGTTAGTTTTTTCATATGTCTACATGTTTAAGGCTGGCTTCTTGGGATTGGATAACCTGTCAAATGTTTGTTGCGGAGAAGGTTCATTCTCTCTTGTTTGGCAGCCATTAATTTCCTGTTACACTTAATCTAGGGATAGGGTCTTGTAAGATCTCACCCATTTACGTCAAAATGTCAACCAGTATTATTATTTCTCCCATCTTGTCTAGGCAATAATATTCTCTGGGTTTCATGGGTGCAGCTTCTGTCTCGTATATCAATAACATCTCACACCAGACATCCTGGTTCTCTGGCTTTTATGATGTTCCCTGAACTTTATGTGCAGAGGTTGTATTTCAAGTATTCTATGCATATGCATATACTGATTCTTAGGCTAAATCGGTCCCTGAGGCCTATTAATGTAATCTAGATGAAGATCGCATTTTTGGGGTACAAAACCAAGGTTAGCCTTAGCCTGTGAAACTACCACCCTGAGTAGGGTATCCTTAAAGTAGCCTGCCAACTTGATTTAATGAAATTCCTGATTGGGAAATCCAACCCTGAGCAACACCATTTGTATCAGTTATGTTTTCTCATTATTTTTCACCCAATTTCCCGCAAATATTTTGCTTTTCACTTTTACCACTCTTTGGCACAAATAAAATTGGGGAATTGGAAAGATAAAGCCATGTTTGTCTTCAAATTTCATAACAAAATGTGCTATTGCAAACACTTGAACTGTCCCATAGCTTTGACTCTAGCAGAAGCTCGCTGATAGGAGAAACAGAAAGAACTGAAAAATAGGATATCAGTTTTTGATCCGATTCTAAAATAGCACATTAAAAATAACAATAAATCTGTGTGACCATATATTCATACATGGAATACTGATCAAATAGAAAGAGAGGATGAGATTTTAAGGTATTTTCTGTGTTGAAATTAACTTGAACAATAAATAAGATGAAGAAGTTGTGTTTAGAGTCTACTTACTAGTAGTCTTTTTTTTTTCCTTTTTTTTTTATTTTTATTACATATTTTCCTCAATTAAATTTCCAATACTATCCCAAAAGTCCCCCATAGCGCCCCCCACTTCCCTACCCACCCATTCCCATTCTTTTGGCCCTGGCATTCCCCTATATTGGGGCATATAAAGTTTGCAAGTCCAATGGGCCTCTCTTTCCATTGATGGCCGACTAGGCCATCTTTCGATACATATGCAGCTAGAGACAAGAGCTCCAGGGTTCTGGTTAGTACATCATGTTGTTCCAACAATAGGGTTGCAGATCCCTTTAGCGCCTTGGGTACTTTCTCTAGCTTCTCCATTGGGAGCCCTGTGATACATCCAATAGCTGACTGTGAACATCCACTCCTGTGTTTGCTAGGCCCCGGCATCGTCTCACAAGAGACAGCTATATTTGGGTCCTTTCAGCAAAATCTTGCTAGTGTATGCAATGGTGTCAGCGTTTAGAAGCTGATTATGGGACGGATCCCTGGATACAGCAGTCTCTAAATGGTCCATCCTTTCATCACAGCTACGAACTTTGTCTCTGTAACTCCTTCCCTGGGTGTTTTGTTCCCAATTCTAAGAAGGTGCACAGTGTCCACACTTTGGTCTTCATTCTTCTTGAGTTTCATGTGTTTATCAAATTGTATCTTATATCTTGGGTATCCTAAGTTTTGGGCTAATATCCACTTATCAATGAATACATATTGTGTGAGTTCTTTTGTGATTGTGTTACTTCACTCAAGATGATGCCCTCCAGGTCCATCCATTTGGCTAGGAATTTCATAAATTCATTCTTTTTAATAGCTGAGTAGTACTCCATTGTGTAAATGTACCATAATTTCTGTATCCATTCCTCTGTTGAGGGACATCTGGGTTCTTTCCAGCTTCTGGCTATTATAAATAGGGCTGCTATGAACATAGTGGAGCATGTGTCCTTTTTACCGGTTGGGACATCTTCTGGATATATGCCCAGGAGAGGTATTGCTGGATCCTCCGGTAGTACTATGTCCAATTTTCTGAGGAACCGCCAGACTGATTTCCAGAGTGGTTGTACAAGCTTGCAATCCCACCAACAATGGAGGAGTGTTCCTCTTTCTCCACATCCTCGCCAGCATCTGCTGTCACCTGAATTTTTGATCTTAGCCATTCTGACTGGTGTGAGGTGGAATCTCAGGGTTGTTTTGATTTGCATTTCCCTGATGATTAAGGATGTTGAACATTTTTTCAGGTGCTTCTCTGCCATTCGGTATTCCTCAGGTGAGAATTCTTTGTTCAGTTCTGAGCCCCATTTTTTAATGGGGTTATTTGACTTTCTGGAGTCCACCTTCTTGAGTTCTTTATATATATTGGATATTAGTCCCTTATCTGATTTAGGATAGGTGAAGATCCTTTCCCAATCTGTTGGTGGTTTTTTTGTCTTATTGATGGTGTCTTTAGCCTTGCAGAAGCTTTGTAGTTTCATGAGGTCCCACTTGTCAATTCTCGATCTTACAGCACAAGCCATTACTGTTCTATTCAGGAATTTTTCCCCTGTGCCCATATCTTCAAGGCTTTTCCCCACTTTCTCCTCTATAAGTTTCAGTGTCTCTGGTTTTATGTGAAGTTCCTTGATCCACTTAGACTGACCTTAGTACAAGGAGATAGGAATGGATCGATTCGCATTCTTCTACATGTTAACAACCAGTTGTGCCAGCACCATTTGTTGAAAATGCTGTCTTTCTTCCACTGGATGTTTTTAGCTCCCTTGTCGAAGATCAAGTGACCATAGGTGTGTGGGTTCATTTCTGGGTCTTCAATTCTATTCCATTGGTCTATTTGTCTGTCACTATACCAGTACCATGCAGTTTTTATCACAATTGCTCTGTAGTAGAGCTTTAGGTCCGGCATGGTGATTCCACCAGAGGTTCTTTTATCCTTGAGAAGAGTTTTTGCTATCCTAGGTTTTTTGTTATTCCAGATGAATTTGCAGATTGCACTTTCTAATTCGTTGAAGAATTGATTTGGAATTTTGATGGGGATTGCATTGAATCTGTAGATTGCTTTTGGCAAGATAGCCATTTTTACAATGTTGATCCTGCCAATCCATGAGCATGGGAGATCTTTCCATCTTCTGAGATCTTCTATAATTTCTTTCTTCAGAGACTTGAAGTTTTTATTATACAGATCTTTCACTTCCTTAGTTAGAGTCACGCCAAGATATTTTATATTATTTGTGACTATTGAGAAGGGTGTTGTTTCCCTAATTTCTTTCTCAGCCTGTTTATTCTTTGTGTAGAGAAAGGCCATTGATTTGTTTGAGTTAATTTTATATCCAGCTACTTCACCGAAGCTGTTTATCAGGCTTAGGAGTTCTCTGGTGGAATTTTTAGGGTCACTTATATATACTATCATATCATCTGCAAAAAGTGATATTTTGACTTCATCTTTTCCAATTTGTATCCCTTTGATCTCCTTTTGTTGTCGAATTGCTCTGGCTAGGACTTCAAGTACAATGTTGAATAGGTATGGAGAAAGTGGACAGCCTTGTCTAGTCCCTGATTTTAGAGGGATTGCTTCAAGCTTCTCACCATTTACTTTGATGTTGGCTACTGGTTTGCTGTAGATTGCTTTTATCATGTTTAGGTATGGGCCTTGAATTCCTGATCTTTCCAAGACTTTTATCATGAATGGGTGTTGGATCTTGTCAAATGCTTTTTCCGCATCTAAGGAGATGACCATGTGGTTTTTGTCTTTGAGTTTGTTTATATACTGGATTACGTTGATGGATTTCCGTATATTGAACCATCCCTGCATCCCTGGGATGAAACCTACTTGGTCAGGATGGATGATTGTTTTGATGTGTTCTTGGATTCAGTTAGCAAGAACTTTATTGAGGATTTTTGCATCAATATTCATAAGGGATATTGGTCTGAAGTTTTCTATCTTTGTTGGGTCTTTTTGTGGTTTAGGTATCAGAGTAATTGTGGCTTCATAGAATGAGTTGGGTAGAGTACCTTCTGTTTCTATTTTGTGGAATAGTTTGTGAAGAACTGGGATTAGATCTTCTTTGAAGGTCTGATAGAACTCTGCACTAAACCCATCTGGTCCTGGGCTTTTTTTAGTTGGGAGACTATTAATGACTGCTTCTATTTCTTTGGGGGATATAGGGCTGTTTAGATCATTAACCTGATCTTGATTCAACTTTGGTACCTGGTATCTGTCTAGGAACTTCTCCATTTCATCCAGGTTCTCCAGTTTTGTTGAGTATAGCCTTTGGTAGAAGGATCTGATGGTGTTTTGGATGTCTTCAGGATCTGTTGTTATGTCTCCTTTTTCATTTCTGATTTTGTTAATTAGGATGCTTTCCCTGTGCCCTCTAGTGAGTCTGGCTAAGGGTTTATCTATCTTGTTGATTTTCTCAAAGAACCAGCTCCTTGATTGGTTGATTCTTTGAATAGTTTTTCTTGTTTCCACTTGGTTGATTTCACCCCTGAGTTTGATTATTTCCTGCCGTCTACTCCTCTTGGGTGAATTTGCTTCCTTTTGTTTTAGTGCTTTTAGGTGTGTTGTCAAGCTGCTAATGTGTGCTCTCTCTAGTTTCCTTTTGGAGGCACTCAGAGCTATGAGTTTTCCTCTCAGAAATGCTTTCATTGCGTCCCATAAGTTTGGGTATGTTGTGGCTTCATTTTCATTGAACTCTAAAAAGTCCTTAATTTCTTTCTTTATTCCTTCCTTGACCAAGGTATCATTGAGAAGAGTGTTGTTCAGTTTCCACGTGAAGGTTGGCTTTCTGTTATTTATTTTGTTATTGAAGATCAGCCTTAGTCCATGGTGATCTGATAGGATGCATGGGACAATTTCAATATTTTTGTATCTGTTGAGGCCTGCTTTGTGACCAATTATGTGGTCAATTTTGGAGAAGGTACCATGAGGTGCTGAGAAGAAGGTATATCCTTTTGTTTTAGGATAGAATGTTCTGTAGATATCTGCCAGATCCATTTGATTCATAATTTCTCTTAGTTTCACTGTGTCCCTGTTTAGTTTCTGTTTCCATGATCTGTCCATTGGTGAAAGTGGTGTGTTGAAGTCTCCCACTATTATTGTATGAGGTGCAATGTGTGCTTTGAGCTTTACTAAAGTTTCTTTAATGAATGTGGCTGCCTTTGTATTTGGAGCATAGATATTCAGGATTGATAGTTCCTCTTGGAGGATTTTACCTTTGATGAGTATGAAGTGTCCCTCCCTGTCTTTTTTAATGACTTTGGGTTGGAAGTCAATCTTATCAGATATTAGAATGGCTACTCCAGCTTGTTTCTTCATGCCATTTGCTTGGAAATTGTTTTCCAGCCTTTCATTCTGAGGTAGTGTCTATCCTTTTCTCTGAGATGAGTTTCCTGTAAGCAGCAAAATGTTGGGTCTTGTTTGTGTAGCCAGTTTGTTAGTCTATGTCTTTTTATCGGGGAGTTGAGTCCATTGATATTAAGAGATATTAAGGAAAAGTAATTGTTGTTTCCTGTTATTTTTGTTGTTAAAGTTGGCATTTTGTTCTTGTGGCTGTCTTCTTTTAGGTTTGTTGAGGGATTACCTTCTTGTTGTTTCTAGGGCGTGGTTCCTGTCCTTGTATTGGTTTTTTTCTGTTATTATCCTTTGAAGGGCTGGATTCGTGGAGAGATAATGTGTGAATTTGGTTTTGTCGTGGAATTCTTTGGTTTCTCCATCTATGTTAATTGAGAGTTTGGCTGGGTATAGTAGCCTGGGCTGGAATTTGTGTTCTTTTGGTGTCTGTATAACATCCGTCCAGGATCTTCTGGCTTTCATAGTCTCTGGTGAAAAATCTGGTGTAATTCTGATAGGCTTGCCTTTATATGTTACTTGGCCTTTTTCTCTTACTGCTTTTAGTATTCTATCTTTATTTAGAGCATTTGTTGCTCTGATTATTATGTGTCGGGAGGTATTTCTTTTCTGGTCCAGTCTATTTGGAGTTCTGTAGTCTTCTTGTATGTTCATGGGCATCTCTTTCTTTAGATTTGGGAAGTTTTCTTCTATAATTTTGTTGAAGATGTTTGCTGGTCCTTTGAGTTGAAAATCTTCATTCTCATCCACTCCTAGTATCCGTAGGTTTGGTCTTCTCATTGCGTCCTGTATTTCTTGGATGTTTTGAGTTAGGATCTTTTTGCATTTTACATTTTCCTTGATTGTTGTGCTGATGTTCTCTATGGAATCTTCTGCACCTGAGATTCTCTCTTCCATCTCTTGTATTCTGTTGCTGATGCTCGTATCTATGGTTCCAGATTTCTTTCCTAGGGTTTCTATCTCCAGTGTTGCCTCATTTTGGGTTTTCTTTATTGTGTCTACTTCCCTTTTTAGGTCTAGTATGGTTTTGTTCATTTCCATCATCTGTTTGGATGTGTTTTCCTGTTTTTCTGTAAGGACTTCTACCTGTTTGATTATGTTATCGTGTTTTTCTTTAAGGATTTGTAACTCTTTAGCAGTGTTCTCCTGCAATTCTTTAAGGGATTTTTGTGCTTTCTCTTTATTGTCTTCTGCCTGTTTAGCAGTGTTCTCCTGCATTTCTTTAAGTGTGTTATTAAAGTCCTTCTTGAAGTTCTCTATCATCATCAGGAGATATGCTTTTAAATCCGTGTCTAGCTTTTCCGGTTTGTTGGGGTGCCCTGGACTGGGCGAAGTGGGGGTGCTGGGTTCTGATGATGGTGAGTGGTCTTGGTTTCTGTTAGTAAGATTATTACGTTTACCTTTCGCCATCTGGTAATCTCTGGGGTTAGTTGTTATCGTTGTCACTGTTTAAAGATTGGAGCAGAAGCTGTGTTCCACTCACCAGCAGTCTCTAAATCCTGCGGCGGGGGTCGTGGGTAGCTGACGGTACCCCGGTGCTGGTCCAGCCGGAAGAGGCCTGTGGTCCTACACAGGCCGTTTTTCTGCTTCCCTAACTAATGCAGTCTCTGGTCCCGCGTGCAATTGGATTGGAGCAGAAGCTGTGTTCCACTCTCCAGAAGTCTTAAGATCCTGTGGTGGGTGTTGTGGGTAGCTGGTGAGTGTCAGCTGACCCTGTGCCCCAGCTGCCCCGGTGCTTTTCTGACCGGAAGAGGGTTGTGGCCCTATGTAGGCCGGATTTCTCTCTCCCCAACCAGAGCAGTCTCAGGTCCCGCGTGATTGGACTGGAACAGAAGCTGTGTTCCACTCACCAGCAGTCCCAAAAACCTGTGGAGGGGGTTGTGGGTAGCTGGCGGGTGTCAGGCAACCCTGCGCTCCCGCTACCCCGGCGCTGATCCAGCCGGATGAGGCCTGTGGCCCTACTCAGGCCGGTTTCTGCTTCCCTAACTAATGCAGTCTCAGGTCCCGCGCAATTGGATTGGAGCAGAAGCTGTGTTCCACTCACCAGCAGTCCCAAAATCCTGCGGCGGGGGTCGTGGGTAGCTGGCAGGTGTCAGGCAACCCTGCGCTCCCGCTACCCCGGCGCTGATCCAGCCGGATGAGCCTTACTAGTAGTCTTACAAACTGTAAGGCCTCTATATTTTAACCCGTGTCTCAACTACATGCATTGTATAAACAATTAATCATGTGAAAGGTTATGTGTAGTTTACAAAGAATTGTCTCATGAATTTACTCATGTGAGACTTGTAGCATCCCTGTGTAGTATGTTTACTAAGATAGCCATATGGAGGTCCTGAATCATTAAAGTATTCTCTCTAACTCTTCAATCTCATGGGAATGCTGGATGAACAGAGGCATCATAACATCCTTTCTGAGCTTTACATTTTCTGTGTTTAATATTTGGATTATAAGTGAAATTTTGTCTTATGAAAATTCAACATAAGTATCTCCATTTGATGGACAATTTGTAACATTCAAAAAGTTATTATTTGGATTAAAATGTGCAACACCATTTCTCCTTCCCTGAGTTGTATGGGTTCTGTAGATTTTACTTTATAGGCACACTTTAATATTTTCTGAAGAAGAATAAGGACCGACATGGAAATTTGACAAAAACCAGGGAGGTAATTCATTGTCATTATTAACCTAACTGGATTTTGGGTGTCCTAGGAAGCATCCCCTTGCTGTGTCTTTTAGGACAGGTCCAGAGTGGTTTAGCCAAGCAGGTAAGACCAACGCTGAATGTAGGTGGCACCATTCAGTTGGCTGAATGAAAGTAAAAAGAAAGTAGCCAGCTGAGCCTCAGTATTCATAGCTCTACCCACTTCCTCAAGATGTCACATGGCCACCTGTCTTACTATCCTCGTGTCACAACCAAGACCTATTTCCATTGCCAATCCACCAAGCAGTGATGCATCCTGAACTCAGTCATGAATTGAAATATTTACTTACACAAGTGGCCTCTTGTCAGGTATTAGGTCACAGCAGTGAGAAGAGTAACCAAAAGAGTCAGGATCTCAAGTTATTCTTAAAACATGAAGAAAAATTATCTTCCAGTTGAATCTTTATTAATGGATGATGTATGTGTTTTACTCTTGGGTGAAGAACTGAGAAAACAGTAATTTGCTCAGGAATAATTAACTTAGTAGAAAACCTGATGAAATACCTTAAATTCAACAATGTGCACTTGTGCAAATAATATCTATTTTAATTGAACTGAGCACTTGTTATTAAAATATGAACATTTAGTTGTAAAATTGGGTAACTAACTTTCTCTAATGTGAAAAGTAGATTGTAACTATTATATATTGTTTCTCTTACAGTATGATATTATATTAGATAATTTATACCTCCTATTAACATTGTTCCTCACTAAAACCATCAGAATAAATAAGTATAAGAGAATTGAAAATAAAATGTTTAGCCATAAGTCAGATGATATAGAGCCAGCAAGTGGTTGTGATATCATGGAGTTTAAAAGGAAGTTTAGTTAAAGTGGTGCATTGTGAAGGAAAAACATTGGCATCAGGGGGAGCTGCTTGACAGACAGGTTATCCTTGGCACCTACAGACGGATTGAATATAGCAAAAAACTTCCATTAATAATTGGTCAAATATTCAAACCTCAATGCAATATAAAGCCTTGAAAATTCTTATATACAGAGGTTTTCCAATGTGCTTGGACTACTGAAGATCAAAGAAGTTTAAAATCCCTGGCAACATCAAATAATCTTCATCCCCTGGCCAGTGGTGCTGAAGAACTTTTATAAAGTTTGCTCTAGATGATTTTATCATCTTCTCATCTTTGGATATCATAGTATACAAGGAAGTCAATACACAAAGAGTCAAGAAGAAAAATCAAAAGAGATTGACATTATCAGCTAATTCTCCACTGAAGACCTGAGACTTTGATGGGCAGTTACACAATGGGTGAAATGTGAACTACGTAACATAATGTGGTAAGAGACAAGAGGGTAAAACCTTATCTCAGGCAACTGTAGGAAACATCCCTTTTCATTGCAATGGTTTAAGGCATCAGAAGTGTCCTTTTTAAAGTAAAAATATATTGAAGGTGTTCCTAGCTGGTTAACAATATGTAAGTAGTTTCCCAGAGTTCCAGATCCTTTAAAAATTCAATTCTTTCATTTCGTTTTTGATTAGATATTTTCTTCATTTACATTTCAAATGCTATCCCAAAAGTCCCATATACCCTCCCCAACCCCACCCTGCTCTCCAACCCACTCACTTCCACTTCCTGGCCCTGGCATTCCCCTGTACTGGTGCATATAATCTTTGCCAGACCAAGGGCCTCTCCTCCCAATGACCGTCAACTAGGCCATCTTCTGCTACATGTGCAGCTAGAGAAAGGAGCTCTGGGGGTACTGGTTAGTTCATATTATTGTTCCTCCTATAGGGTTACAGACCCCTTCAGCTCCTTGTGTACTTTCTCTAGCTCCTCCATTGGGGGCCCTGTGTTCCATCCAATAGATGACTGTGAGCATCCAGAGACTGCCTCCACCCAGGGATTCCATCCCAAAATCGGCTACCAAACACAGACAATATTGAATATGCCAGCAAGATTTTGCCAACAGGACCCAGATATAGTTGTCTCTTGTGAGGCTATGCCAGTGCCTGGCAAATACAGAAGTGGATGCTCACAGTCATCTATTGGATGGAATTCTTTCATTTCTTATACATCACTACTTTTGTACACATTAAAATATCCAATAACCAATTCTTCCTGAAAATAATTTACCTTGAAAATGCCCAATTTGTATATGTTCACATTATACTGGTAAAGGGTAGGGACATGGCTACCGCTAGATTTGGACTGGGTGAGTGGATAGAGAAGAGCTGAGGCTCCAAATGTAAATGATTGATGCTTTTAGATTCCCTCTCCCTCCCTACTCCCCTCTCTCTTTATCTCTCTGATGCATATATGTATGTGTTTAATTTGCATACATACATGTGTTTATGTGCATATATATATATGGAGACCTGAAGTTGACATTAGATATCTTTTGGTATTTTTTGAATAGGTTTCCACTTTATCTATTGAGGCAAAGTCACTACCTGAAACTGAAACTTACCAATTCCACCTAGTTTAATATTTATATTAATATTAATATTTGCCTAGTGGAATTCTCTTCTTCCCCAGTTCTGGAAATACAGGAGACTGCCATACCTACATGCCTTTCACATGACTGTGGGCTTCCAAATGATGGCATTCATACTTGCACAGCAAATGCTTTATCTTCTGAGCCATTTCCCCAGGCAAAAGACTGCAAATTATATTCCTTGACTGAACACTTACCTCGTAGTAACATCATTTCCCAGAAAGAGGTCAAGAAACTTGAAACTAAAATGAATTGCAATGTTGATCTCCCACAGACATAGCTACACATGTTTCATAGTTTGTTTATTAATATGTGTTTCTGCCTGTCCACTTCTCACTTTTACTTTCTATAGGTTTATGAACAGAAGCTTAGAATATTAAGGACATATACCCGTCGACTTCAGCAGATTGATGTTTCGTGTGTTGCGGATAACTTCTGGAAGTAACAAGCCGCTGCTGTTGTGGGTCAGTTCAACCCTTTGGGGAAGCTAAGTGGCTAAAGTAAATGTGGATGCTGTCTGAACACATTTGACAGTTTACTGTTACATATAGAAAAAGAAGATAGAGCCGGGCGTGGTGGCGCACGCCTTTAATCCCAGCACTCGGGAGGCAGAGGCAGGCGAATTTCTGAGTTCGAGGCCAGTCTGGTCTACAAAGTGAGTTCCAGGACAGCCAGGACTATACAGAGAAACCCTGTCTCGAAAAAACCAAAAAAAAAAAAAAAAAAAAAAAAAAAAAGAAAAAGAAGATAGAGCCAAAAGGAATTTCTCAAAGTGCTCAGTATTTATATGACCCATTTGCATGAGAATTCAGTTATGCTGTTGGTATGGCCGAATGAAGGGCCTTTCAAAAGGAAAAGACACAAGAAGATAGACATTCTAATGCCTAGAGTTATAAAAAGGAAAAAAAAAAAACTCTTGAGAGTTCAAGGCCCCTGAAGATATAAATTTTGTGAGATAAGTAGGTGTGTGAAGAAGCTTAAAAGTAATTTTATTTCTTTTGTTACACGTTTGATTTGTGTTGAGAACAATTGGTACTCTGACATAATTAAAGCAGTTCTGACATTTTGGTGTGTTTCATTGTTGGGCTATGCACAGAATGTTCCTACTGTCTTTGTTAATGTATTTTGAATAAAGATGCGTTTTATATTCATTCTGACCTTGTGATACTACCTTGAGCTGTGCAGTACAGTATAAAAAAGATAAAGGAATTTTACAATGATCAATCTTGTCTATTAATGAAAGAATTGCTTATTACCAAAGTAGAAATGTTTTCTGCACTATTCTAAACTGAACGACAGTTTGGCCTCTTGAAAGTATTTCTGTGAGGGCAACATGGTCTAAGCTAAACTCTGTTATTTTGTACTTCCTATGAATATGAACATATTAGTCATGATTTGGTCATGCTAGAGTGAAATAAAATTTGTAATATTTGTCAGTTGTAATCTAATCTTTCTCGTCTCTGCTTGCTTTCTAAAAAAAAAAAGAAACAGACAGATTTTCATAAGTGAAGAACAGTCTCAAAACTTTTAGAATATACATTCGATTTAGGAAGATACTATTTTCCCAAAGTGTTTATATCATGTATTTTTCCTTGAGATGAAATTAAAAATTACAGCTGTTCTACCCTAATATATCAATTTCTTAACTTCACATGAAAATAATAGACTACCAGCTAGAAATTTTGAAGACACCTATCATCCATTGTTGGTGTCATTCATTCTGAACAGTGTTCAGATCCTTCTCTAGAGATTGTGACAGGCCTTCAGAGCCAGGATTTATTGATGTCTAATTTCTAGTCATTGTTAGGACTACAGTGAGACAGAGTTAATTAGACAAACCAAAGTATCTTTCTTAAAGATTCTCGGATCATAACATGTGCTCTAAACCTGGAAAGTTCAATTTTAATTTTTTTTAAATGTTTTGAAATTATGATGTAATTTCATCATTGTCCTTCCCCTTTCTCTCTACAAATGCCACCCCTTAGTCTCTTTTAAATTAACGGCCTCCTTTTCCTTAATTGTTCATACACACACACACCCTACAACCAGGTTAGCACATATGAAGTTGTTTGCAGTTTTTGGTAATGTAAAATACCCAGGCTTCTTCAAGCTTGAAAGCAGCTACAACTATTTCTTCCAGGAAAGCTGGTTGCATTTTATTGGAGATGATAATAAAAATCAAGGTCTGAACAACAAATGCTTTTGTCCCTATTACTAATACTGATACTAATACTAATAATACTAATACTAATATTTTGTACAAGGGTCTTTAACCTGACAAAGCAAGAAAAGCTCTGAACTCTCTTAATGTGGACATTGGTGTTCATCTCAAATCCTATTCATATTGATGGCTCAATTTTCATCTGTTAGCTAATGACTCATTTTAGTTGCTTTTCTCTGCTCGTCTAACTTCCCATTCTAATATTAAGAATCTTGTTTCCTACTACAGATCATTTACTTAAAATTTCAATTTTGAGACATACGCACACACACACACACACACACAGAGAAAGAGAGAGAGAGAGAGAGAGAGAGAGAGAGAGAGAGAGAGAGAGAGAGAGAGAGAGAGAGAGAGAGAACAATCATTTAATCTTTTATTCTTACCTATGGGGCAGAATTCAATCAACCACAAGGATTATACAGATTTTGTTTTGTCTTGAGTCTTAAGCATTTCAGCTTTTTCTAATTTCTTTAAGTTAAGAATTTCTCCCATAGTTCCTGTCATCCCCTTCAGTCAAGGTATTTTATACTTTTTAATACACTTGAATTAATTTAGGCACATTTTTCATTCACTTCTACAATCTCTAGATTTCCCAATTCCTATTATTAAATTTTCATGCATTAAGGTGCATCCTTTTTGCTTTAACATTCTATGGGTTTTAACAAATGGATATAATAGCATACAAAATCTTTTCCCTGACCAAATAACTGCCAGGTATCTGATGAATTTGTTATTGTATCTATACTTTCGCCTCTTTAATAAAATATCCTATAGAATCATACAACACATCACTTTTTCAGATTGGCTTCTTTTACTTAACAATATATATTTAATGTTTAAATGTGGCTCTCTGTTACTGGATATCTTGTGCCCTTTTCTATTATGGAATAATATTCCATTGTTAGGATGAGCCTACTTTATTCATCCATTCAAGGTCATCCTGACAGCTTTCATTGTGGAAGAGCTAAGTACAAAACTTCTCTAAATAGATGTGAATGCAGGTTTTTTCTGTGAATATAAGTTTCAATCTCCTGGTTGAATGCCCAGGATTGCAATTGTCAAATTGTGTGTTAAGATTAAACTATCTGAAGTTAGGTAAGACATGATTTTGCATTCCCACAAACAATGACAGTCCACTGTGCTGCATTCTTCACAGTGATTAGTCAAATTTTTACTGTCTTGTAAGTTGGCTTTCTGTTGAACTATAATAATTCTCTGTATATCTAACATACAAACTTGTAGCTATTGCCAATAATTTTGCTATCATCTGGATTTTTAAAACTCTCCTTAACAAAGATTTTTATAATTCAGTTTTTGTCATTATTGTGGTCAAGTTAAATATCCCATTATGCTGTTGGGCAGTTGGGCTTGGATATACTATTCATATTTTTTCTCTTTTAATAGAAGCATTAAGTTTCATTATTAAGTATAAAGTCAGTGTTAAACTTTAGAAATATTTTTCACCAAAAGTAGAATGTCTGTTCAATACTTTTTGTTTGCCAACAATATTGTACATGAGTGTTAGATTTTTGTCAAATGTGCTTTCTACATGTATTGATATATATTTAAATTTAGAGCATTGACAAGTTAATTGTACTTATTGACCTTTGCTTATTATGCCAGTCTTGTAAAAAAGGAATAAATTCCATTTGGTAAATACCTACAATTTAAAAATATATTGTTGAATTTTATTTGCTATTAACACTTTAATGAGGCCTTTCACGTATATTTATGAACTATATTGGTCTATAATCTTAATAATTTCTCTGTTTGGTTCTGGCAAATCCTGTTTCCATACAGTGAGTTGAAATTTTCTTCTCTTTGCTTGTATTTTCTGGAAGAAAGTCTGAAGAATTGACATTATACTTCCTTAAATGCTTTCTAGACTCAAAATATCAAGCATGATTATTCAAGTTTTAAGGTTTTTAATTATTAGTTCTATTTCTTTACCAAATATTGAACAACTCTGAGACTATTTTTGTGACAGTTGTGTTCATTTCCTTGTAAGAATTTGGGAGGGTACTGCAAAATACAAAATACTGGAAATACAGGAGTACTGCCACAAATTCAAGGCAGGCCTACATTTACTATTGAGATCTAGCCTCAAAAACAACAAAATAATTGAAATTAAAAAAAAGAAGAAAATATTTATTTCCGATAGCACTTTCTTTCTTTCTTTTTTTTCTTTTCTTTCTTTCTTTTTTTTCTTTCTTTTTTTTTTTTTTTTTTTCTGAGACAGGGTTTCCCTGTATAGCCCTGGCTGTCCTGGAACTCTCTTTGTAGACCAGGCTGGCCTTGAACTCAGAAATCCACCTGCCTCTGCCTCCCGAGTGCTGGGGTTAAAGGCTTGTGCCACCACCACCCAGCCTGTTAGCACTTTCTATTGAAGTAAATTAATAATGCTATCAGGAAATAGCTACTTAATTTATTTCATCTTTCCTTATTCTTGTCTTTAAATTTATGTTGTTTTCTTGTAGACAAAAAGTGGTGAATTCTTGTTTTTTTTTAAGTTGATGCTATCAGTCTCTCTCTTTTAGTTGGGATGTTTGGACTGTTCACATTTAAATTGATAGTTTACAGTAATAGGATTAATATCTTCCACTGTTGAAACTCTTTTGGTTTCATTCCACATTTTTGTTTTATTTACTTATTCATTTATTTTTGAGACAAGGTTTTTCTATGTAGCCCTGGCTGTCTTAGAACTCATTCTGTAGTCCAGGCTGGCCTTCACAGAGAAATTTTAATCAATCAACATGGCTGCTCTGGCAAATGATCACATTTCCAAAGACTTTCAGGTTTATGCTGTCCAGCTGGAATGGAGACATGCTCTGGATTACAATATAATCTGGGTGGAATGCAGGAATGCTCTTAGTTAACATCTTTAATTCCTAACAATGTAGGTAGGGTTAGTTTATAGAGGAAAACAGCATCCATGTTTGAAAGTGACAGCTAATTGAGGGGCAAAGTGATGAATCAGAGAATGATCTGACAGAATGAGTCAGAGATAGGATACACCCAACTCTCAGGAGAACAGCAAAGGAAAGAAAGGCTACTTAAGGGCAGCACAGAGAGCTGGGGAGAAAGAGATTGGGAGAGGAGAGAAGAGAAGTGAAGTGGAGTAGGAGGGCAAATAGGGAGAGGGAGAGGGAGAGGGAGAGGGAGAGGGAGAGGGAGAGGGAGAGGGAGAGGGAGAGGGAGAGGGAGAGGGAGAGGGAGAGGGAGAGGGAGAGGGAGAGGGAGAGGGAGAGGGGCAGTTTTACATGGCCAAAGTTAACTGAGGCCAAGCAGAACAATTCAGTCAGAAGCCAAGAGAAATCAGTTTGAATCAGGAAGTTTGGAGAGAAGTTTGCACCAAAGCAGCTGAGTTGAACCAACCAGCCAGAGTTCAGAAAGAGCTCACTCTAGGCCTAGGTTAGCAGATAGATGCTAGACCTTGAAGCCTTTAAGGTCTGAGCTTGCAGATAGTTAGATTGTATGGAGGCTAGATGCTCCCAAGCCTAGGCCTAGGGATAGTTATATAGAAACAATCTAGGATCATCCCAAGCCAAATATTCATAAACTTGGGTATGGTGCTCAACTCATCTCTTTAGCTGAGGATATAAAAGCAACCTTTATATTTACAGGTCTCAGACTCAGAGATCTGCCTGCCTTTGCCCCCCATCTGCTGGAATTAAAGGCATGTGCCACCACTTCCCAGTTACAACACGCATTTTACTGAACCCAAATCCATTTTAAAATAACATACTTTCTTTTCATATTTTGCTACAGCTTTCTCCTACAACTCTCCTGGTTCCTCTGTCCTTCCTGTAGGTTTACTTTCACTTGCCCTTGAGTCATAATCACAAATACACTGTTAATGTTAAGTCAGGCTGTCATTTAAATCAGTTAAGAATAAGAAGAATGAAGGGCTCCATTTTTATTTTATCCTTTCCTTGTCGTCTTTCTTTATATAGATCGAAAATTCTGACATTATTATCATTGTTTCTCAAAAGCTTTTTAAAAACAAGTTGCCAGGCTGGCTTAGAAATGATTAAATCCTACATTCTTGTTTGTTTAAAGATGTTTCAATTTCTCTATGTTTTCCTAAATGATCTCATCTTTGGTTGTTTACAATAGGTACATGACATGCCTAAGTGTATCTTGTTTGAGTTTCTCTGAAATTCTTGGTAGTGTTTGGTTTTAAAGTGTCTCATTCATTTGCAAAACTTAAGAGTCAATAATATCTCATTTTTTCTGTTGTATTTTCTCTTTCTTCTTCTTCTTCTTCTTCTTCTTCTTCTTCTTCTTCTTCTTCTTCTTCTTCTTCTTCTTCTTCTTCTTCCTTTTCATCTTCTGTTGCTCCAATTACATGTAAGTTATACATTTGACATACATTTCATCAACATTGCTTATAAATTCTATATTTGCTGCCTTGTTATTATTTCTTTCTCTACATTAAGTTTCAGTATATCTCTGGACATACACTTACCAATATTGATTCTTTCTTCAGCTATGTCTAGGCTACTGGAAAGCTGAAGAAATCATTATTTTACTCATTTGTTGCGACAGTTTTATCCAAGCAATTGCTCTCAATTATTTCTACACACTGTGCATATGATCTTGCTACTAGTTAGTTCCTCCATTGGAAACTTCAACTAAATTACAATGATTTTCTGCTCCCTGATAATTTTAATCCCTGTGATATCTGAGTCTGAAATTATAGCTCTTAGGTTTGTAGTTTTTGAACTTAACTTTCTTGTTTTTATTGAAAGTTGAGCACGTATAGGTTATAAGATTTAGAATTTTTGTTTTCTTATTACCATGATAAGTAGTATGTTTCCTTATGGTGCATTCATGCCTACTCCTTCTCCAAAACCTATTTCCCTCGCCAAGGAAGAACATTGTAAAACCAGGATAGATAAATGGAATTGGTGGACATCTGAGTAACAATGTGGAAATACAGTATAGTGGAAACTCCCTGGAACCTGTAAAGATAATTTTAGTAAAGACTCCTAGTAATAGGGAGGAAGGAGCCTGAACCAGCTATCTTCTGTTATCTGTTACCAGGAAAGGCTACCAGTGTTGGGACTAGTATAAAAACTTTGAACTACAATGTGTCCTGCCTATAAGATTTGCTTCAGTAATAGTGGTGCAGAACTGGTGGGAATGGCCAATCAATGATTGGTCAAACTTGAGTTCCAGGCCATGAAAGGGAACCCATTAACATTGCTAGATGACCAGGAACCAGACACTTGGTTGCTCAGAGAACAAGGATAGAGCCAAACACACCTGGAAAAAAAGAAAACCCTTGAAATGATTCCTAATGACATTGGGCTATACTCATAGATTTGTACCTAGCCCAATAGACATCAGAGAAGACTTCCTCAAGCAGCTGATGGGAGCAGATTCAGAGACCTGCACCCAAACATTAGGTGGAGCTTTGGGATCCTTGTGGAGATGGGGAGGAAGGATTGTAAGAGTCAGAGAAGTTGAGGACATCAGGAGAACACTGCCTACAGAATCAACTAAGCAGGTCTCATAGGGGATCTCAGAGAGTGAATGGCAATCATGAAGCCTGCATGGCTCTGTGCTAAGTTCTCTGAATATAACCCATGATTGTGTAACCCCATCCAGCCTTGATATGAGCATTTGCTTAGTCTTATTGTAACTTTTAATGTCATGTTCAGTTGATCTCTCTGGGAGACCCGTTCTTTTCTGAAGGGAAACAGAGGTGGAGTGGGTTCAGGGAAGAGAGGAGGTATAGAGGGGATTGGGAGGAGTAGGGGAAGTGATAACTCTGGTTTGAATATAATATATGAGAGAAGAATAAATAAAAGAACAAAAATAATGAGAAGAGACATTAAAATAAAATAATCATATGGATATGCAAGTATGTCCATGACAGAATAGAGTCCTTTGGGCATATGCCCATGAGAAGCATAGCTGGACCATATGTCATGAAGCACATCAGCTTTAACTCTTTGCTAGTACTATATGTCTTTTGATATAATGGTGAAGAATGGATGAGGAAAAGAAATTCTACAATGTTACTATTAATTATATAGTCTTTGAGTGGGCATGTTTAGGGCTTGTACTAAAACATCTCAGTGGCATGACTTTGTCCTATTGCTTTTTTCTTTCAGTGACCATAGAATTATTAGTTCTCTTAAATTACCAACATTTTTGATTTTGTATATTACTATCTCCATCTTAGACAACAGCAAGAATGGAAGAGATTTGTGTGAGCATGGTTGGTAAGTGGGGTATGATTCTGGTAATATCTTTCCCATTTTTTTTTTTTTGATATGGATATCCTTCTTGGCAAGATTTAATGAAAATGGCTATTGCCCTGCTTCAAGAAAAATCCTCTGGCCCCCAGAAGTTCTTCATTCTTCTAGTGAACATCAAAGCTCCTGCAGCTCATAAATCATAATTTAAGTGTGTCTAATTCAGTTGTAGCTCTGGCACCTTTGACTGGAATTAGGAAGAACTCAGTTGAGACTCATTGCGTAAACTTGTTCTTGGTTTTGAGATGGAATGTGAGCCCTGTGCCTTCAGTACTAGTCTGCATTCAGGAAGGATTATTGTTTTTATCTTCTTTAATTCTTTTTTTTCATAAAATTAGGATTAATGATATCTTATAGGAGCTTTGCTAACAATCTTAGAAGATTGACTATTTCCAAGTGAAACAAATATGACCCTTTAGATTTTTCAGGGACATATTTGTTTTAAAAAAATCATACTAAAAGGATGTATTTTAGCCATATAATTTAAGAGCATATATTAAAGAGAATTTTTTTAATTTATTTTTTATTAGGTATTTTCCTCATTTACATTTTCAATGCTATCCCAAAAGTCCCCCCATACCCACCCCCCCAATCCCCTACCCACCCACTCCCCCTTTTTGGCCCTGGGGTTCCCCTGTACTGGGGCATATAAAGTTTGCAGGTCCAATGGGCCTCTCTTTGCAGTGATGGCCGACTAGGCCATCTTTTGATACATATGCGGCTAGAGACAAGAGCTCCGGGGTACTGGTTAGTTCATATTGTTGTTCCACCTATAGGGTTGCAGTTCCCTTTAGCTCCTTGGGTAATTTCTCTAGCTCCTCCATTGGGGGCTCTGTGATCCATCCAATAGCTGACTGTGATCATCCACTTCTGTTATGAATTAATAAACACACAACACATACTAACACAGTATAAAGAGTATTTATACCATGTCTACTGAAATTATCAAATAAAACATTAGGAACACAATCTGATTAGTGTGATGATGACTGAAAGAAATATTTATTTCAACAAGCTTTCCAATAAGACTAATTTTTATATATTTTTATTGAATGCAGATTTCTCCCATACAGTATATTGTGATTACAGTTCCCCCTCCTCCTACTCCTCCCATTATCTCCCCCATTTCCTCTCCATTCCAGAAACACACCTACTTTGTCTGTCATTAGAAACCAAACAGACATCTAGGGAATAATAATAAAATAAGATAAATTTAAAACAAACAAATAAGAATATGTAAAACACAACTGAACAATAAAATGAACCAAGGAAAAAGCACAAGAAATATATAGACAAAGATACACACATTTGCATGCACAGGAATCCCATAAAATCCCCAAACTGGAAACCATAATAGGTATGCAAAGAATCTGTGAGGTGGAGAAAATGCCCCAACTAACATTATGTGACAAAGAACTTTCAAAGGTCCTGTTGAGTTTAGTTTTGTTGGCCATCCACTGTTGGGCACAGGTACCCATCTACTCTCTGGGCATGGTTTGTTTCCCCAGCAAGAGTCCCTTAGAAAAATTAATTCATCATTTCAAGTAGCTATGTGTTGAAAATAGCTTTGGATTAGGGATGGAAACATGTGTCCACTTCTCCTTTCAGCTTTAGGGACCCATCTGATGCAGAGCCATGTAAATTCTGTGTATGTTACCACATTCTTTGTGAGTTCATAGATGCCCCAGTCCTGTGGTGTCAAGAAGGCCTTGATTTCTTGATATACTTAATCCTCTCTGGCTCTTACATCTTTTCTACCTCCCATTTTACAGAGTTTTCTAAACACTGAGAGGAGGGATTGGATGATCCCTTTTAGGGCTGAGTGTGCCAAGATTTCTCACCCTCTGCATATTGTTTGGCTGTGTGTCTCTCTATCTCTTTCCATTTTCTGCAGGAGTAAGCTTCTCGGATAACGGCAGAGCATGGTGCAGAACTGGTTCCCTGTACCTACCTCTCAGTTTTAAAGTTACATTCCAAAATACACGTGCATAGCTTAGGTGCCAAATGTTTTATTTTGCCTCATGTCTTACTGCTTAAAGAATTTTAATACATTCTTCAATATCAAAATCAGGAAGAAAAATATTTTTGATCCGAAGAAACAAGCATGTGTACTATGTATTCAAAGAACTGAATAGTTGTCATAGGAAAAACATACAATGAGTTTATTATAACATATAGAAAGCCAATTACATCTATCTTCACACTTTTATTCATCTGCATATAATCACATACTGGAATATATTTTGGTTGTTAGTCTTTGAACTGAGATTTCTATTTAGAGATTTTAAAAATAGTATAATCATACTAAGTATGTATTTGTGTACACTACTTAACCACAGACATTTGGTATACTTAGATTGTTCAAACATGTAATTTTTGCATTTAATTTGAGAAGAATCATTGAATTAATATCAGTGTAAGAGTCCCAGAAATTATATATGGTGAGAAATTTCAACCTTACTGTTTCCTTACATTTAGATTAAAAATAGCCCAGACTTAGTGATTCATATATGTGAGACGTGTGGTGAGGTAAATGTGCAACAAGAATGAGCTTTCCATGTGCCCTGGCAAGAGATCGTCCACATGATACAAAATTGCTTTTGTTACATTTGCTATTCTACCTTATATATCTGGGTACTAGCAATTATTTTAATCACTTAGTGTATTCATCCATGAGAACAACCACCATCTCACTCAAGCCCATTATACAAATGAGAAGCCATTGTTCTTCTCATGTTTTGTCAGTAGACATTAGCATGGATGCTGTGAACCCTATTGGAGACAGAAGTAATGGAGTGAAATTGCTCACACCATTACTTTAAATTGAAATGCGAGAAGCTCCTCTGCACAGAAGTCATGAGACTGCTTTACCTAAGACATGAACACACTTGTTGGCAAATTTCAAACAACAGGATTCTGTGCACTTGGAAGCAGTTTTTCATCCATGATCTGCTAATATTTAGAAAACCCTCATATTTTCCTCTAATTGCCTCTGTTGTTAATTTCATTTTTAAATTTTGGAACAGAAATCCTATTCTCACAAAACAGAAATTCGTTTTTTTGGGTATTTTTGCTTTTGTTTTTGTTATGTGCTATTGTAGATTACATTTAGGTTCATTACTGAAAAGAAAATAAGTATGCTTCATCAGGTAAATTCTAGAATCATGCATTAGGGGGAAAACTTGAACTAGTTAATTCTCTATTATCAAACTAATTTAGATTTTTTTAAAAAACCTCATTATCTTATATAGGTAAATATTTCAAACTGATCATTTCTTAATAATACCTGCTCTTTTCAATCTGCTTTTGTGTAAAAGAATGTTAGGAGAAAATATGGCATTTTTGCAATAGCAGCTATTTGAAGCAGATGGGCTGTGTCAATCCTCAAGACAGTTTCTGCATTTGTTCTTATAGAAATCATAAATGTGCCAGGCGATGTGGGGATGGTATGCTACAAAGCACTAGAAAGGTTGGAGCAATTTTTATTTTTAAAAGTAACATAATAGTGCCAATTGTGCTTCATAAGGTCTTTCCTACTAATTAAATGACAGTTGACAGTCAGCTCTAAACTGAATTTCACTGATTGGATCTAGGCACATACTGTCATAGTCTAGGGTTGCTTATGTCTCCTGTTTCACAAAGGCATTAAAGGAAGTAAAGAGGAAGATGTTCAGTAATTCCTATCATGTCCTCCTGTCAGTCAGTCTTGGGCCCCACATTTGGCCTTTGGTGTGTTAGTAGAAACAAAATGCTTATTCTTCTACCTAAATCCAGGTAGAGATTTTGTGTCTGATCTTATTCCTTTTTGTATTTATCACTTTTCTGTTTGGCAGTGTTAATTTTTTCTGTCTTTTGGGCCATTCCTGTCATAGTATTTTTTTTAATAAATAAATAAATAAATAAATAAATAAATAAATAAATAAATAAATAAATGAGTCATTGAGATGGCTCAGTGAATAAAGCCATCTGTTACTAAGCTTGATGACTTGAGTTTGATCCCTGAAGTCATATGGTTGAAGGAGAGAAGTACAAGTTGTCCTATATCCTCCTTACATGTGCCTTGGTAAGTATATGCATCCCCTTTCCCTGTGGAAGGCATTTCTCAGCCTTTTTATTTGCCTGTAGTTCTCTGTGTATGGCTAACTCTACCTTCTATCCCAATTAGCACGTATATTGGTCTCATCCTTGTTCAACTCATGTTTGGGAAACCATATTAATGAGATTTCCAAAATGTAGCTTCTGACATTTCTATTAGACACAATCTTATATCAAATTCCTTGTTCCTCTGGCTCTTAACATTTTCTACACCCTACCCCACACCCCTTGTTCTTCTACAGAGTTTCCTGAGTCTTGGGTTCAAGAATATTTTCTAGATATATCCTGTGGGACTAGACTTCACAAATCTTCATTACTTTCCATTTTGACTAGCTGTGGTTTTCTGGAATTCTTTTTCTGTCTGTTTCAAAGAGAATTTTCATTGATGAGGCATAAAGACTAAATTTATGTGTGGGTATAAGGACAAATACTTCAAGTATAGTTAAATATTATGCTGATTTAGTAAAGTAGTGGTGGTAATTTTTCCTCTAAGACCCATGACTTCATTAGGTCTGGTTAACTGGTTAGTTAACTGGGAAGTTTCCTCCCTAAGGGCTATCTTTCATAGTACCAGAACACAAGCTTCCATTGCAGGGAAGAAACTAACAGTCCTCCTCAGTTGTAATTCCTATGAATTACAATGAATGTTAATGTGGCAGCAAGCCACATTAATGGTATATCAGTGGCATGCATACCTTGGTGGTAACCAGCAGCTCTCTAATTGGACTTAAAACTGGCTTAACAATAAAGGAATAATGCCAGCTAATGAAACCGACTCTGTACTTTTTGAGTTTTGTATGTATTTATTTGTTTCATCTTCCTTAGAAATTTTCCATATAAGTGATGTTATTACCCTTAGTTTGCATCATACTGATATCAATTTGCAGTAGAATATTTATATTCTTGAAGGCTTAAGTGTCAATATATTGTAGTCTAACAGTAGAGAAGACTTGAGTACAAACTAAGGTCCATATTACAATTTGGGGGCTTTACCTTTAGAGTGCTGTGAGTCACTTCTGTTAGCTGGTCTGTATATCCCAGTGTCAAAGTTTGGATGATGAGTTGATAATGTCAACAGAAATTTATTTCTCCCACCTGGAAGCTTAGTGGCTGAGTCACATGTCAGTGGACTATGTTCTGTAAAGGGCCCTGTTCTGTGCTGCAGACTGCTGACTCCTTCTATTGCTTGTGGTAGAATGAGAGCATTGAGAGTTTTCTAGTTACCTTCTCATAACAAGTCACCCCACTTGTCTTCATCATCTAATTCTCTTCCAACAGCCATATTTGACAGAGACTAGGATTTCAAAATTTTAGAGTTAGACAAATGTGTAACCCATAATAGCCATCCTCCTTTCCTATTCTTCAAATGGAGATTTTTTTAAATCCTGAAATTAAGCACTAGGATGAGTAGAATATGTATTCTTCAAAGCCTCTTATATTAGATTTGTTTCTAAGTCCATTGGATACCTTTCCTTTAAATACTCCAAGGAAATATAGAAGCCAGTTTCATTATGAATGCAGATTTGTAGACTCTCACCCATGTCTTGTCCTAGTTTGAGGACAAGAGAATTAAGAATGACATGCAATGGAGCATGGCCTATGGCAAGCTTACTTAGTGTTTAAGAGGTAGAAATATTTGAATGAGAGAGTTTACCAATTTAGAGACACTGTAATAGATCTAGATTCAAAATAGCATGGGAACATATTATAAAGGAACAGAAAATTCTCCATGTAGGAGTTTTAAATAAGCTGAATTCAAATTCTGCATGTAACAAACTCTTTCAAAATTTCTGCTGCTTACCACAAACACTAACTTAAGTGCTCATAGTTTTGCAAGGCAGCTATACTTTGGCTGTCATAAGCTTGTTGTATCTAGGCCAAATTAGTGTGTAAGTCTCAGGATCATGCCTGGCCCTTGTGTCTTTTTCTCTGATCTGGATAAAAGGAAGATATTACTGATGTGTGCTTTTGTAACACAACAGATCTAGCCAAATCACACAAGCTTATTTAATACTGGGTCTTACCAACACACTTACATTCAACTGACCAAAGACATCTTATGGTCAAACCCAACATCAACGGGGCAAAAAATATACAACAGCCATAGATGTGGGAAGTACTTCATTGTCATAGTGTGATTTCTGGGTGTATATTCTATATAAGATGTACTTTTACAGATACATTTTAAAAAGAGAAACATAAAAGAGATTTTCCCCCATTTTTATGTTTCCGAGTTCTGACCTCTGTTATATTCAGATTGGAACCTCTAGATGATCAGAGGTCAACGGGAACTACTCTCTGTTTCATGTCACATCTGATTTTCTCTAAAGAAAATGATTTTCATCAGAAGAGAACGGTTAGTAAAAAAAAAAAAAAGAGAGAGAGAGAGAGAAAAGAATTCTGTTGGAAACAAGGAGCTAACAGGAATTATAACACAAAACAGTGTTAAAAAGAGATGAGAGGCTGTGGACGAGAGATCAACAGCTAGAGATCATTGAGATTCATGAATAGATGAGAAACATTTGCATTGCCAAGGATTAAAACTCATTGCCGAGTTCAGACAAAATATTAATGCATGTGTAATGTGCAAGCACAGAACTCCTGGTAAGAACTAGCCTCGGGCAAAATTTCATCTTAAAACAGAGAATACTTTATATTATGATTCTACGAATGAATGTTGTCTAAATATTTTTGTTAATTGCTGAATATTTCACTATAATAAGGACCATCAAGTACTAAAACTGTGGTGGTTCATTTGACATTAGAAAATGGAAGGATATGCATTTTAGGCATAAAAATTCAAGCTCTTTTGAATTTCAACTATATTCATATGATGGAAAACAGCAGAAACCAGGGCCTCTCCACACACTCAGGGTAGATGTGGATTCCCTGAATATTTTGCCACATATCTGGAAGGAAAACAGGCTTTTAATTATTCTTTTGCCACCAGGGTAGCCTTGCTGTTCAACAGAAAGCTCTTCATATAAAAAAAACACTGTCGGTTTTTTTAAAGGAAGGTTGCAACAGGTGAAGGTGAATATTCTATTTTTGGCAAGATTTGCTGCATTAGGTACAAACAGAAAGTTTCTTTAGAAAAATATGTACTTCGATAGAACTACTTTGTTGATTGTCAATAAAAGAGAAAAAAATCATTCAAGGATCATTTTAAACCCCAACATGAAATCAATGTATCTTGAACAAATGAATACCTACTGAGTAGCCATAAAACCTAAGCCTCTGTTTTGAACACTTGAATAGTCGAGGAGAAATAAAGTACAATGAGTCATAGTTACTGTGCACTTGGGATTATTTCAAATCCCATGGTACAGTGTAATTGACCAAATAGAAAGATGCTTGATTTTATGGAACTGTTATTTTTATTTTGATGAGATGGGTATGATGTGATCTCTCAATAGCCATTGGTTATGTATCCATAGAGTTAACCACCCATGAACAACAGACATGTGAGGAAAAAGTTGTGACTACTGAAAAACTACAGATAGAATGCACTATACACTGATATAGTCTAGCAATGACTCCCTAAGCATTTAGTTCATATCACGTGTCACAGGTAAATTAAAGATGAATACAAGTGTTTAAGAGGATGTATCTGCATTATATGCAAATAGCATATCATTTTGTATATGTTGAGATAAGGCACTGCTTTAAGTTAATTCATATTGTGTAAAACCATGAAATTTGGGTCTTGGTCTTGCTCTGTATGACTCTATTTCATGAGTAGCATTTGGCTTCATTTAGAGTAGAAGTACAGAGGCAGCTTGACTCTTTACCTTGAAAACATAAACAATTGCCTAGCACTACCATGAGGCACAGAATCATAAATAGCATATTACTCCAAATTAAGTAAAAGGATCACCCTATGGATAAGTAAAATAAGTTTGGACCTTATATGGGCAATGACATATTAAAATCATATCATAAAAAGCAGACCCAAGAACTTATTGAATACACCAGATTAAAGAAAGGGTATAATATCTTTGCCCAGACCCTATAAAAAGAAAGACACCTAACAGTCTGATGAGACCATCCCTTACAAACCCATCAGTTGACCACCAATGTGTGGATCAAGACACAAAATGGCATGGAATTTCACAGTCCCAGGGACTTCAGCTTGAGTGGTTCTCACTATTCACATGTCCTACTCAAAATATCATCCATTCACCCATCCATTTACCTATGTGGACATAGTTCTTACTTCTACAATGTCCTCATTTTTCTACCTCACTTCTTCAAATTTATTCTACACAGTGGGTTTTCTCATATCTGACCCTGTGGCTTGATTCTGCATCAGTGTCTCCAGCACACTTCTATCAGGCTTTGTCTTATTACTCTGTTATAGATTTTTCTATGTGTTCCTTGTGTTCCTTGGACTCTGTTGAGAATTCTTTAACAAATTTTAGCGATTCCATTATACATGCATACACACACACACACACAAACACACACACACACACACAGACAAGTGTGTGTGTGTGCATGCAAAGGTAAGAGAGACCGAGACAGAGACAGAGACAGAGAGACAGAGTTGGACAGCGAGATAGACTGGGAGATAGAGAGGTAATTTGCGAGTTAGCAGTATGATAGTAATCAATGAACCCGTGTTTACCTTGGCCAGTTATCAAGAAAACTCAGAACTAGCTGGAAAACTGTTGCCAATGAAATTGACATAGCTGGTGAAAATATTGCTATCCAATACCTAACATTGTGAAAAGATAGCATGCATGACAGATTGTACCCAGGACAGCACTGAAACTGTGTCTCCCAGCCCAGTCTGTCCCTTCCACTTCCCAGGCCTTCTCTGCCTTTCACTCTTTGTATAGTATTTGGACTCTTACCATGAGCTAGATCTTACCCTATCATTATCTCAATGTTATCAAACAATGTACTTGAATACACACACACACACACACACACACACACACACACAGTTTGATATCCTTGATTTGTGAGGGTTCCTGGAATCAATTCCTAATGCAGCAAATTTTCCAACATTCCATTTTACACTCTTAAAAGCAAGTTAATAAATAGCTAAATAAAATGCTAAAAAAGAAACACAAAGTTAAGTACCATGATTATATCGTTCCACATCACATGATTTTGAACATCACTGAATCAACCTTAATTCTCTAAATGTGAAAGGCATTTAATTATTTTACAAATGTAATATTTGGTTATGAATGTATAATACAACCATCCATTAACGACAGAATGGTCAATGGATACCCTTCCCATTTTGTGTTTTTTTTTTTTTCTTATAATTTCAAGATGGCTGATATAACTGACATCATGATTTTCAGTGGCAGAGTCTAAAACACATAGAAAGAGGTGAGAGTGGGGGACCTCAATTCTACTAGTTTTTTTTTTTAATGTTTCCTGTGGATCTAGCAGTTAAACTCAGCTGACACTCTATTCCTGAGCTAGGTCCCCAGCCCCTGCATTTTTCTTTAATCAGGAATAAAACTTTCCTAGAAGTCTTTTAGGTTGTGGTTATTGCAAATAATTGGCCTGAACTGTGCCCACTTGCCATCTTTAGAACTCTCTGAGATAAAGAGAACCAAATTGACAACTTCGGTTGAGATCAAGTATGGTTCTGCATCTCATTCTCAGAGATATCAATGCCCTTAAAATAATAGGAATTCTGTACAGAATAAATATTGTTTTGTCAGATTGTAAGAGGTCTAAGGATTCAGCTTTTCAACTGGGTCTTCTATGATTAAAGACTCTTGTGTTATATTTGCAAGTTCACAGCTTTTCATACTAAGTACAATGCCTAGTGAGATAGATAATATGTAAATATACACAATTAAACAGATAAGCAATCTGTATTTATTGGACCAACTCTATATATGAAGAAACCAACATTAGAGATGGAAAATCTTGTCTATGATAATTTTAGCATTAACTCTTTTTTTTTCAGTATCCAAATATTTATTTTTTTAAATATTTTTTAATTAGGTATTTTCCTCATTTACATTTCCAATGCTATCCCAAAAGTCCCCCATACCCTCTCCCCCCACTCCCCTACCCACCCACTCCCACTTTTTGGCCTTGGCATTCCCCTGTACTGGGGCATATACCCAAATATTTATAAATAAGCAGTGTCTCTGTAGTAGATTGAGTGTCCTCTGGGACCCATAGTGGTATAGCTGTGTCTTGAACTAGATCTATTCCCAACTTCCTGAGGAACCACCACACTGATTCCATAGTTAATGGACAAGGTTGTACTACCAAGAGCAACACATGAGAGTTCTTATTCCACATCTTTGCCTGTCTGTGGTGCCATTGCTATTACTCATGTTGGCCATTCTGTCAGGAATCAGGTTAAATCTTAAAGTAGTTTTAATTTACATTACACTGATGACTATTGAAGTTGAACTTTTTAAATGTTTCTAAGCCATTAGAGTTTCCTCTTTTGAAAATTCTCAGCTTAAGTTTCTACTCCACTTTTAAATTGAATTATTTGTTTGCTTGATGTCATTTTTTTTCTTTTTTTTAATTAGGTATTTTCCTCATTTACATTTCCAATCCTATTCCAAAAGTCCCCCATACCCACCCACCCCCACTCCCCTACCCACCCACTCCCCCTTTTTGGCCCTGGAGTTCCCCTGTACTGGGGCATATAAAGTTTGCAAGTCCAATGGGCCTCTCTTTCCAGTGATGACAGACTAGGCCATCTTTTGATACATATGCAGCTAGAGACAAGAGCTCCGGGGTACTGGTTAGTTCATATTGTTGTTCCACCTATAGGGTTGCAGTTCCCTTTAGTTCCTTGGGTGCTTTCTCTAGCTCCTCCATTGGGGGCCCTGTGATCCATTCAATAGCTGACTGTGAGCATCCAAAGGATGGACCATCTAGTGATTGCCATATCCAGGGATCCATCCCATCATCAGCTTCCAAACGCTGACACCATTGCATACACTAGCAAGATTTTGCTGAAAGGACCCAGATATAGCTGTCTCTTGTGAAACTATGCAGGGGCCTAGCAAACTCAGCATTAAATCTTAAACTGGAATTTAAGTCAAATATTTCTGTTCCAGAGCATGAAATTCTCAGATTTAGGTACATTTATTTTCACTGGAGTATGATGGTACAACTAACCATCAACTCTAAAGGGAAGCTAAACCCAGCTTCCAAAAGGAGAAATTGCCAAATGAAGCCAAAAGACTAACTATATTGTTCTTATTTACTTTTAATCTAGAGGACTTCTCCACCTCATTCCTTTGGAAGATCCATAACCTGTGTCTCAACTTCCAAACAAAACAAAACAGAACAAAACCAAAAAACCCTGTATTTTTCTTGATCTTTTACAAGGACGTGACCTTCACAATGCATTCTCATGTCCCCCAATACCTTTGCCTTTCCCTATTTCTCAAGCTGATGTATCCCTTTGTGTCTCGATTTTCACATCACAATTGTTTTGACAAAAGAGAATGGGTAGTAATTCCTACTTTGTCACAGGTAGATTTGCTTCCCTCGTTGAGTGACCTCATTCTGGATCAAGTGCAAACCTGTGTCAACCCAACTTGCTATCTCATTTATTTCTCTGAAATATGCATTGAAAACGTCTTAGGACATCTTTACTCTTGTCATGGGAAACCATTAAGAAATTGGATTTGTTAACTATCATAGCAAACTTCATCATTAAGCCTCTACCTCAAATAGAGTAACTCTAAAGTCTGTAGCTAAATGGTGACTTCTTCTGAAATGACTACATTTGCAATCATTGTAGCAACATTGTAGCTATAAACAGGATCACCAAGGCATTTGCTCAGCCTTATTTTTTTTCTCTGACTTTTTCCTAAGTAAGTTTTCCCTCATATTTCATATATTTGTAAATGTACATCCATGCATACCCTGCAATAGAGATCTGGAATTTGTTTTAGTTTTTCTGTGTAACTACTAAAAATAGTTACAACTACAACTACATAAATTCTACACTTAAGGTGATTTTTCTTTCCCTTCTGTTCCTATTTTCCTTGAAGGTCTATAGGATCAGGAACAATGGTCACTTTCATGCCACTCAGCAATTTACCTGTTTCTTCATCATAAACTGTGTGAGGTTTAGAAAGTATTGGTTAAAAACTGAGGCTATTGCTGATGACAGAGCAACTGAATTACACGTGAAATTCTCCAAACTCAAGATTCTTCAGATAAAACATAAAATATAACCAAAAACATTAATTAGACTGTATAACTTTCAAATACACACACACACTATATATATATATACATATATATATATATGTATGTATATGTATTCATTTTGTCAGAGTAAGAACTGCTAAAGAAAGGCATCAGTGGTTATAACCTTGGGAGAAAGAAAAAGCATGCCAGATGAGGCAGCACAAAACCCAGTGTATAAGAAATAAACATAACACTGTATATGTAGTTCTATCAGGAAAGTTCCTGTACAAATAGGAGGTTATGAGTTGAATACCCAGAACTATATATATATATATATATATATATATATATATATATATAAAATAAACTGTATTACCAATAGCACTGAAACTACACAGATCATGTTACCTTTTCTAGGATGAGAAATCACATCTATAATAGTAAGCATTTGTTTCTCTGTGTATGTTTGGGCAGGTATATATTTGTGTAGGTTCACATGGCTGTATACATAGGGGTCACCTAGGGTATCATTTCTCAGGAGCTGTCCACCTTTTGAGAAAAGGTCTCTTATTGTCCTCATTCTTGCTGATTCTACCTGCCCAGTGTTGAGATTACAAGCATATAGCACCATGTTTGGCTTTTTTGGGGTTCTGGGTATTCAACTCATAACCTCCTATTTGTACAGAAACTTTCCTGATAGAACTACATATACAGTGTTATGTTTATGTCTTATACACTGGGTTTTGTGCTGCCTCATCTGGCATGCTTTTTCTTTCTCCCAAGATGATAACCACCGATGCCTTTCTTTAACGGTTCTTATTCTGACAAAATGAATTATTTTTCTCCTGAGCTTCAGTGATATATTATAGATGTAATTTTTTGAGCATTTACACCCTGTATTCATTTCCTTCTGCTGCTGAAACACGTTTTTACAAATTTGAAGGCTTAAAATAAAGAAGAAAGCTATCTCACAGTTACAGAGGGATGGGAAGACTTCAAAAATCAAAGTGTCCAGAAGGGAGTGGAGCTCCTCCCCTAGAACAGACTCTACAAAAGCATCCTCCTTGCCAATACCTAGGTTATGACAATCATTAAAGTCCTTAGGCTTGCAGTTTCATTGTTAATATCTGATTCCATTTTTACATGGTCCTGTTTCTATATACTACTTCTATGTCCTATATCCAAGTCTCTTCTTACACTTAAAACAAATATTTATCTGATCACTTATGGCCCATACCTGTCCATGATGACCTTGTCTCAATGAAATATGGTGGCAATAATCTTGTTTCCATATAGGTCCCCATCTATAGGCATTAGGGTTTAAGACTCTGCCTTTTAAAGAGAGAGGATAATACAGCCTATTATCCTAATTTTCTGCTGAGGAATACAGTACATAAAATTGAGCTATAATCATCAAAGGCCATTTCTGTAGACTGGGTGCTGAATGTTCCAAAAGCTCAAACCTTTCTTAAATGCTTTCTTCCTGGTATGATCCTAGTAGAGGGTGGTTCATAAAGAGATGCCTTTAGGTCACTGGGAGGGGGTCCTTAAAGGGGATTTTGATGTGACCCCTACCTTATTACCCTTTGCCTCATTGTCTTTCAGAACACTCTCCAGGATTACCCATTCTTAGATCCATCACCAAAATTGCAAGCTACAGTGAATCTTTTCTTTTAAGAAGTTAATATCCCAGGGTTGTTCTGTTTGTTTGTTTATTTACAGGATTTTGCGATATAACCCAGTCTATCTCTGAGTTTGTGCTCCTGCTCTCTGCCTTCATGAATACTGCTATTACAGTGTACTCGGAGTAGTGTTTTGTCATAATCTAGTGAGATGACTAACAGTAGTAAAGAGCTGATTCTTGAGTATTTCATATTATTATTCCACTGCGAGCATACTCAGGTTTTACATCTGAATCGGGAGATATTGTGGTTAGTATCACTTTATAATGGGGCAGTAAAGAGGTTACTGAAGTTGGTCAAGGTCATACACTTAGTAAATAAAAGAGCCAAAAGTCAAACAGTGAGACCTGTTCTACCACCTACTCTCTTAAGAATTCTAGCATGTCATTCCTTGTCCACAGTGACACTTCTGTACACCGTTCTGTAACTTATCATGCATACATGTTTATTCCCTTTCTATGAACGGCATTAGGAAGTTCTGTTTACTGCATATTCACAACTTTTAGCACAGTGTGTGCCATTAGATGGGAAACAAATGTTCTTCAAAAAGAAAAAAAAAATAAATGAATTCATGATCTGGAAAATGTTTGCTCCCCTGAAGAGAAAAGAGAATATACTTGGGAATAATAAAATGCCTTGCTGTCCTCAGGCATTCCATGTGACTAAGAAGATAGTAGGGACCGAAAAGCTATTAGAAATTCTGTCTTGATCTCACACAGCAATGAAACAAGTACACCATATTGTCCTTATCCAATTCTGAGTTCCAGCTCTATCCCTGAATGTATTCCTTTAATCTTGTAGGTGTAACATCAATTCAGCCCAGAAGGTAAACCATTCCCTTCTTCTGCATATGTGGCTTTGCCATCTGAAACTGTTGTTGTTTCCCTTTAAAACTTTAATATGTACTTCCTTAAAGTTAAAAATCAACAGAAAAGACTTTTATAATTAGGAAAAAGTCTACTAGGAGAAATATATTAATGTGTAACTGTCTACTAGAAAAAGATGGTGTGTCTTTGCAGGTAATATGCTAGAGACATTTCTTAATTTAATTTGGGTAACTGTCAGATAAGCTTTATATTTTTGCAGTTTTTGAGACAATCTAGAAGCCAATGTTGCAAACAGAGAAGTTGGCTAATTTCAGAGATTACACCTTGCACATGGTCTCTCTCTCTCTCTCTCTCTCTCTCTCTCTCTCTCTCTCTCTCTCTCTCTCTCTCTCTCACACACACACACACACACACACACACACACGTCAAAAGATCTGGTAGAAAGTTTTCATACTGGGGCAAAATGAAGGAGGATAATAGCAGTCATATAAGACATTCAAAAAACACTACAGCACACTTTTCTTCTGTCTCACTTATGAAGCAAAATACCTACCCTGCAAGGAGAGAGGTAACAAACCACCTCTTCCTTAGGGCAGTGGTAAAAATTCAAGTACTCTGAAGAAGATAAATAGAAAAAAAAACAGCCTTATCTTCAGGACGAATAGTGACCAAATGATGGGCTTAGAACTGTGGCGCCATGGGAAGAAGAACTGCAGAGGTCACACATGTGAGGAGCAGGACATAGTGACTTACTCCCTTCCTTCATTATCACCACCCTAACCCACCAGACTGCTTGACTTCGAATAACAAGAAACAGCAGAGTACTTCTGAGAATGAAATAGGACAGAATCACAAATAATTGGGAAAACAAGACACAGTGTTTAGGAGAGGCTTTGAGGAAACGGGCCCCATACAGTGTACTTATAAACCAGAGCCCACTGAAAAATATAAGTATTATTATAGGAAATTATTGCCTATGGTGCAATGAAGTGTTCAGCAACAATAATCTTCATTCTTGAACCAAACCCACACATCAAAGACAATGTATAGGGGAAAGTATATATATTCTTAGAAATTACGTTTGCTCATGTTATCCTCTAATGTCTGTTACAAAATATCAAATTTCAGAAAATTCATAAGTCAACAAAAAAGTTAACTGTTTTTTAAAAATTTCCAAGAATCAAGGACAGCAAGATTCAGATTTAGATAAAATTTGAAATTTTAAGTGACTGTAAATAAAATGTAAAGGATCAAGATATCAAGATGAGTAATTTCAGAAGAGAGAGAGTACAAAAGGAAAAGAATCTAATGGAAACACTAAAAGAAAAAGAGCAGAAGAATATCGTCTATGGAATTGTTAATTTTTAATTGTGTATACGTCTCTCTCTCTCTCTCTCTCTCTCTCTCTCTCTGTGTGTGTGTGTGTGTGTGTGTGTGTCTGTGTGTGTGTATACAGATATATTCCAGGCTACCTGACTCAAGAATGTTTCAGGATTCATCCATCTCTGCCTCCCAAGACTGCTGGATCACACATGTGTCACTATCCGGCTTTGTGGGTTCTGAGGACCTGTGTTCATGCCATCTCCCACTGAGCCATGGCCCCTTTAATGAGATCATTTTTTGACCTGACACAGCCAAAGGAAAGTAGAAGATGAAGCTGAAATTGCCCAAATAGAAACATAAATAGAGTAGAGTCTGAGGAACGGAAAAGCCTATAATATCAAATTGCAATCATTTTCAGTATTCTAATATATGTGTAATTTGGATTCCACAATGATAAGAGATAGAATGAAAATAAATATATAAAAAAATAGTAGCAGAGAACTTTTAAAAATCATGGTAATGCTATATGTAAAATACTAAAATAATAAAAATTTGATTACTTGAAGACATGTACTTTATCCCCTAGGAAAGCCACTAAAATATTTAAAAGATATTTAAATAACAATTAATATGAAAAAGCATAGTACTGTGGGTAACATTCAACAGACAAAACACAAAATGAATAACAAATTAAAAATGTGGGAAGGAAAGGACCATATGAAACAAACTCAGGAGTATACTTACACAAAATAAATAGACTTCAGGGCTCGGCTGTCTTTTGTCCACAAGACAAAGATAAAACAGCAAAGTGTTAAGTGTCTCAAAGAAAGTTCTGAGAAAAAGCTCTGTTTGACCAAAAGAAAGCCCTTGATCCTGTCTAATGTGGAAGAATGAAGTACTTGGGAGAAGAGACATCTTTACAAAGGAGAACATCACATAATGAAAGTATCAGCTCCCCAACAATATGTCATGATATCCAATGTATACTGATGGGCGAGCCACATAACCTCAAAACGCATAGACAGAGAAGTCACAAAACTCCAATGGGGTATTGCAAACAAAAGTAGTAGGAGATGTTCGTCCTACTTTTAGTAACTAATGGAATTAGTAGCAAAACAATCGAACAAACAAAAAAGGCCCCCCAAATCAGAGGAGACAGAATGAACAATGTCAGGACTAAAAGAAGATACAAGACAAAATTGTTATAGACAATTGAAGAACAGTAAAAAATGACTCCAATCGAACGGTGTACCAGCAGTGGACTTTATCATAATAATAAATGCTGGCAAGAACACAGGGCAGTCGTAAGGTCATATGTTATCTTACTGGTGGAATATAAAAATGATACAGATGCTGCAAAAAAATTATCTGTTAGTTTCTTAAAACATTAAATTAAATATTCTTATAAAATATTCTAAGCATTGTTCCTCTGGGCATCTAGTCCTGGGAAATGAAAGTTATACTCATGCAAAAACTTTTATGTGTATACATACAGGTTTTATTTACAGTGTTTTAATTATATATAAGAAGCAATGCAAGTGTCATGAAATTGTGAATGAGGGGGAATTGTGTGGTTCATTTGTAAAATGGAGCAGTATTCAACCAGGGAAAGAAACAGGTTGCTTACTGGGGCATATGGGAACAGAATGAACTCTAAATGTTTACTGCTAGATGAAAGAAGACAGATTTGGACGGCTACTAAAGATGAGGTGGTATTCATATGATATGTGGCAACTCTTAACACTATAGAGAATCATAAACCAAACTTGTGCTGATAAAACTATACATTTATGTCTGTGGTGTTCACAACTCTTTGGAGTAGAACTCTCCAAGTGGAGATGTAGCTTTGAACACTTTTCAGAAGTGTGTGTTTTTCTGTTGGACAAGAATATGTAAACCTTCATATCAAGAAGATGGACATGTTGTAGATGAGGAAGGTGCGCAGGTCACACATTTCAAGGAATAGGGAATGGTAAATGCTTAAAGGAGCCCTGTAGTTCTGGGTTAGAGTTGTGGACTTGTTTGAGTAGGCTGGAATTAGTACAAGTGGGGCCCTAGCTCTAGCCACAAAGAAGAATAAGAATTGGCAATAGCCAGAAGCAGTAAGGCATACCTAGTGTCCAAGTCATGGTTTGTTAATATCAGTCTCTTATAAAGAAAAATGCGTTATTTGGAGAACTGGTTGATTCTAAGATTTGGAATAATCTTGGAGCATCTTAGGATACCAAGCACCAGAGGTGGAATAGAAAGAAGAAAGCAAGACAAGAATGAACATAGGAGAGAGAGGGGATGATGAAAAAAGGGAGGAGGCATGGAGGGAGGAGGGCAAGACACTTTCATGTGATGCAGACTTTCTGGATTAGACTGTAGAAAAGAACAGGAATATTCATGGAAAGCTGTTAAAGTTCAAATAAATTATGAAAGGTATGTGGAAAATTTCTGTACTGACAAGCTTCTTTAGGTCTAAAATTATCTCATTATCTTCAAAAGCAGTTAGCATTCACATTAAAAAAGAAAGATTAGCATACAACTTATAAACCCCAGAACGGATTCTTCCAGACTGCCAGTAAGTTAAGGAAGGTTTGGGGGGTATAGTTTAATCTAAGATATAAAAGTGCCAAAGAAATTATTGGGCAATGAACTACATAAGTTGTTGAGAGCATTGTTGTCCCTGAAGAACCTGAAAGACAGGGTATAAGTCAACAGCTGCCTTGAAGGACAGAAGCTTGATTTTTTTTTTAAAGGAAGCCTGGGAGTTCTCTCTGAGCGTTTAGCCACATGGAAGATTCCAGAAATAACTTCACACTGTGATTTAGCCTGTGCATTTGTATGTAGGTTAATGGAAGTCTCCACCGTTCAACTGCAATGTCTTTTAGTCAAACGTAAAATTTGGAAACATTAAAAGGAAGCACACATCAGGAAATCTTGGTTATGAATTGAATATACACAAGGTTTTATATTTTCCCCCTTATTCATTACAGTCCATTTTAAGCTCAAGTTGTTTCCCATCTGGACTAAGAAATTGCGCTGCTGAAATGTTAATGCTTTTTTTTTTCTTGCTATTGTTTTATTATAATTCATTTTGAAGAGGTTTACAACCTAGCAGATTAGAAAGTCTACTGAATCGACAGAGCTCATATGTTAAACAATTGATTCTTCTGAGGGGGTAGAAGCTACCAAAGGAATAATCTGGATATCAGCAGGTTTTTTCCTCATGTGACAAAAATTCTTAAGTCTTTGATTGTTTTTCCTAGCCTGATTTTTTTTTTTTTAGATCTTTATTCCCCTCAGTTTGATTCATAAAAAAAAAAAAAAAAAGCTGCACCAGGAAACAATCTAACTTTGCAGCAGAACCTTGACCCAGGAGTTGAGGGGGTATCCATTTCTGATTCAGGGAGTCATTCCATAGACTGCTCTCTTCATTTTCCATTTTACTTCTAGTCTCTTTTTCTCTGTTAATTTTCTTCTTGGAAGCTTTGCTGCTGAAACACAGGTGGGCGGGTGTGGAGGTTTTGGTTTCCTTTTCAGGGTTCCGTCTACATTGCTTTAACTCTCCTCTGATTTGAGCAGCCTGTCTGATCCTTTTAGTACTTATGTTAAGGGTGGACACAAAGGACTATGTTAGCCCAGAGAAGCAGATTGTTAAAAAAGTAGGTCTCATTGTCTGCAGAATTGTGAAAATGATAAATGACTAAGAATTTTTACTTTATGTTGTTCAAACTACTGCGCTCTTATTATTTTAAATTATAATATAGCTAGGCTGTGATTGAGTGAGCTTTTTTAATTTTCACTCGGAGAATTAGTCAAGATCTAGTTACATAACCAAGACAAGAGAGGAAAAGGCAGAATGAGGAAGAGCAGAAAAGAAAGGAAGAAAAGTCGCTGGTTATTTTTCAATTGATGTTGTTAATTCAATTGTAAAGTTTGAATTGAATAGGAAGTATTCTCCTAACAAATGCATAGTGATTGCTTCATGCAGGAGGATGAAGTTTGCTATGGAGACAGAAGAGTCAAAGTTCATTTTTAAAATTATGCCTATGATAATTATAGTTCCTATCCTTAAGGACCATGGGTAAGATAGGGTTTTTTAAAACCTTCCCCATTTTACAATAGTTGACATTTCCCACAGCCTTCATCTTGATGAAGAATATAAAGCTTCCTCTGCCTTTATACCGTCCACCCAGTCTGGACCCTGACGTTCACTCCATCAGCAGTCTGTGCCACACAGCCTTTGCTAAGAAGGTTTATACAGATTTCATAGGATTTGCAGCAAATCGGTAGCTGCATGAAGCTGGTACTTTCTCTACTACGTGGATCATTCTTTTCTTCTCTTTCATGCTTTTGTAGTATGGTGTGCAAGGCACATGTTCATATAGTAGTCTTCTGACTCTGCATGAAAACACATCTGTAGAAGTCAGTTGGAACCATAAAAAACACACTAATCATAAGCCAGTAATGACAACAATAGTGACCGCTCTCCTGTCGGAACATCCATTCTGTACTCTCAATAGCTACTTCCTTGTCAAATCTTCTTTGTGATTGTTCAACATGCCCATTGTCATGGCCAGTTGAATTTAGGTCACTTGCAGGATCATGGGTAAAATTATACACATAATTTATTAGATGAATTAATATTAGCTAAATGAGAAAATATGGAAATTATTTTTAACACAGGATTATTCTAATCCTGGAGTATACTCAGCCCTCTCAACAATTTAATACAAAAAAGGCTGTCATATGCACAAAATATAAGGTGATTTTTGTTTAAGTGTATATTTTTAATATAGCCCCTTTCAATTCTGCACCCCATTTCCAGCCATTGTAAGCCTTTTTTATTTTGATATAGAAAGCACAAAGAGGAAAGAAAGAAAGAAAGAAAGAAAGAAAGAAAGAAAGAAAGAAAGAAAGAAAGAAAGAAAGAAAGAAAGAGGGAAGGAGGGAGGGAAGGAGGAAGGGTAGAAGGGAAGGAAGGAAGGAAGGGAGGAAGGAAGGAAGGGAGGAAGGAAGGAAGGGAGGAAGGAGGGAAGGAAGGGAGGGAGGGAGGAAGAGAAAAGAGAGCTATATAGGTTTTACATCTTTTAGGTGACATGTTCCATAAACCTTAAATCTGATGAAAATTTTTGTGAGTTTCTAGTATAGCTATTTGTATCATTCTAATGAAACAAGACTGGAAGTTCAGAAGAGTAAAATCATATTGTATTAGTAAAAGTGTCACTTAGAAAATGTATGTTTAATATATAAATTCAACCAGCTGCTTCAGACATCATGATTTAACATAATGACGGTAGGTTAGACAAGAACCACACCTACATAATTTCCCCAGATTTGTCTCTATTGGTTCCAATTTGATACTTTAAGGATTTATTAGACTTGTTTTAGACATAGTTATGTTTAATATAGATGAAAAAACTCCAGAGAAAGAGCAAGCAAAAGATCAATTTGTACATTCAAAATGTATGCTAGAATTATTATGTAATCACAAAAGTATGGTAAGAAAACAGAAAAGAGGACAACAGAATAAAAGGCCTACTTCTCCTCTTTTATGTGTTGTGGTAGAGGACATTACAGTAAATACTTAAAACCTTACTAAGAATGAAAGGAACCCAGAAATGAAATGGAATACCCAGAGAGAAGGGCTGCTTACTTCAGGCTTCTCTTGTACTTGATTACTAAAGGAAACTCTACTGGACATGGGCAGGCAATTTTTTTACCACACTGTATATGGATGTAGTTCTGAACATAAAATATTTCATAACACGTTCAAGAGAAGAGCATCATCAAAAAGAGAGGAACTATTTTAGAAAGAACACTCTGGAAAGATAAGATTCACCTATAAAATTTATCATTTTTAGATGTGTATGGAAGTACAGTTATAACATACAACATCTTAAACATATTATAACATACAACATATTAAAAATAATGCCTCGTTTTGAAATAGACTTTTAGCCAGATTGGTATGCATATGTGTGTGAGTATGTATGTGTGTGTGTGTGTGCATGTGTGTGCATGTATGTGCATGTGTGTGTGCATGTATGTGCATGTATGTGCATGTGTGTGTGCATGTGTGTGCATGTGTGTGCATGTGTGTGTGCATGTATGTGCATGTGTGTGTGTCCATGTGTGTGTGTGTGTTGGTGGTGGTAGTCTTTTACTATATGGAAGAAGCTCATGCTGGCCAGCATGGGCAAAGGAAGAAGGCGACCCTTTGCTGTGAGTCTGTGAACGCAGTCTAACTACATCTGCTCAGATACTGCCGTTCCTTCCCACATTGATGTTCTCAAATGGGTAATATGGATCTGAGCCAGAGGACGGCTGGCTCTTTTCAACATTGCTAGTTGCTAAGGAAAGAAAATGATTTTTTAAATATAAATTTTAAATATAAAATTTGAGGACCTTCCAACAAAATCCTACATCTGTGACTGAAAGAGGCACTCGTTTCACTAGAAGATAAATAAACGAAGGCTGTTGTAAACTAAGAAAAATAAGCATGGGGCCTCTGCTTAGGTGACACTTTCTCTGAATTTTGATTTGACTGTTTTGAGAGTACTTTGAGATTCACGGCAAAACTGTGATGTCCCATGTACATCCCAAGTGTGCAGCCTTTGCCACTGCCTGCATCTCCACTGAAGGAGCACATTTCTAACAGTTGATGAGTCTATCCTGACATGTAGCTGCCACTTCACCATGGTGTACATCACAGTCATCTTTCCTGGTGTGCATTTTGCAGGCAGACTTTCTGTGATAAATGAGCACGTCCTGCAATTTTCTGCACAGATTTCTGTAGCACTTTCCCAGGGTGCTTCTGAAGATTAAATGAACTAATGTTACATTTGCATAGTATTAAACACCTTGCTATTCCTAGCTAGACTTTTCTTTTTAAAATCTCATATAAATTATCTTTATGCTATTAGTTTAAAAAACAAATACAAATCTTCACATTAGCATTAAATAATTTAATTACTTTCCTCTGAGGCTAATAAAAAACTAAGTTGCTAGTGTTTATCTCTCTTTCTCTTTTGTTTTGCAAGCTAAAATGATAGATTAGCACTCAGTACCTCTTAGGAAAAAAAATGAGCAGTTGATGGTGTGGTCTTTCTAGACCACATGGCATGTTCTCTGCAATACAGGGCATTTTTCTAAGATGCAGCCAAGTCTTTGTTACGGAATGAAAGTGTCAGCAGTGCCAGGAGTGAGTGCCAAAGCACACAGGCCATCAGGATCTGACCTTTCTCTGTGTGAACAGTGACAGCCAGATGGGTTCTTGTGTCCATTAACTAAGGACCATGAGATAGACCTCAATGGTCTTTTAAGATCAATAGTGTCATTAGAGGAGCACCGTTATAGGATGTAACTAATCTTTTGGGCAGCATGCTTTGAATTTTATATATTTTGCATCTATTATCACTCCCTTTTAAATCATCTTTATTAAAATATAGCTCAGTTCATATTCAGTCCGTGCCCTTAACACATCTTACCCAACAGTTCTCATTATGACTAAGTTGGACAGCTATCAGTCTAATCAAATCGAGACTCCCATCATATATTAAAGGAACTCAATAACAAAAAGTAGTTATGAAGTATGCCTCAACATTTCTAACTCCTTTACCTCACGTTTCCCTACTTCCATTTGCAAGTCCTGGAAATCCCTTATTGGACTTTGAAACAACCAATGCCATTACTTTATCATTCTGTTAGCATTAAAATATTGAATTCACTAAGCATGAAAAGACAAAGTGATCCATCCAATGTATGGCTGTGAGCATCCACTTCTGTATTTGTCAGGAACTGGCAAAGCCTCTCAGGAGACAGCTATATCAGGCTCCTGTTAGCAAGCTCTTGTGGGCATCCACAATAGTGTCTGGGTTTGGTGGTTGTTTATGGGATGGAACCCCAGGTGGGGCAGTCTCTGAATGGTCCTTCCTATAGTCTCTGCTCCGAACTTTGTCTCTGTAACTCCTCCCATGGGCATTTTGTTCCCCCTTCTAAGAAGGATCAAATTATCTACATTTGGTCTTCCTTCTTGAGTTTCATGTGTTTTGCAAATTGGTCCCCAATGAAGGAGCTAAAGAAAGTACCCAAGGAGCTGAATGGGTTTGCAGCCCCATAGAAGGAACAACAATATGAACTAACATGTACCCCCAGAGTTCCCTGGGACTAAACCACCAATCAAAGAAGAAACATGGTGGGACTCATGGCTCTAGCTGCCTATGTAGCAGGGGATGGCCTAGTCGGTCATCAATAGGAGGAGAGGCCCTTGGTCCTGTGAAGGTTCTGTGACCCAGTATAGGAGAATGCCAGGGCCAGGAAGAGGGAGTGGGTGGGTTAGAGAGCAGGGGGAGGTGGATAAGGAGGGGGAGAGGATAGGGGATTTTCGGAGGGGAAACTAGAAAAGGGAATAACATTTGAAATGTAAATAAAGAAAATACCTAATAAAAATAAAGAAAGAAAAAGAAAAAGAAAAAGAAAAAGAAAAAGAAAAAGAAAAAGAAAAAGAAAAAGAAAAAGAAAAAGAAAAAGAAAAAGAAAAAGAAAAAGAAAAAGAAAAAGAAAAAGAGCTTTTGGGACTGCAGACATCCTGCATCCTCCCAGCCGGAGGACAGTGATCTGCCCTGCAGGGAGCACCATCTTGGCTCCGGGACTCCGCCGAACTTAGTCTGCAGAAGTGAGAGTAAGGACCACAGAGGCAGACAGCTTTTGGGACAGGCGGGAGCCACAGAGCCGCTGAGGCAGCACCCTTTTGGCACTGCAGACATCCAGCACCCTCCCAGCTGGAGGACAGTGATCTGCCCTGCAGGGAGCGCCATCTTGGCTCCGGGACTCCGCCGAACTTAGTCTGCAGAAGTGAGAGTAAGGACCACAGAGGCAGACAGCTTTTGGGACAGGCGGGAGCCACAGAGCCGCTGAGGCAGCACCCTTTTGGGGCTGCAGACATCCGGCACCCTCCCAGCTGGAAGACTGTATTCTGCCCTGCACAGGAGCATTCTGCCTCAGGAGCAGGGAGCACATCTTGGATCCAGGACTCCTCTGAACTTACAAACGTAGTCTGCACAGCTGAGAGTGTGCACCACAGAAGCTGACAGCTTCTGTGACCTGCCAAAGCAACACAGCATCTGGGAAAGGTCCTGTTTTCGGCCTTCTTCTTCGGCCAGGAGAAGGTCCAAACGCCAGATAAATGTACACCTTCCTTTTAGAGGAAAGCTTATCAGCAGGGAGTGCTCTAACCACTGAAACTCAGAGGAGAGAGCCTGTCTCCCAGGTCTGCTGACAGACGATACTCAGAATCACCAGAAGAACAACCTCTGAACAGAGACAACTATAACAACTCCAGAGATTACCAGATGGCGAGAGGTAAACGTAAGAATCTTACTAACAGAAACCAAGACCACTCACCATCATCAGGACCCAGCACTCCCACTTCGCCCAGTCCAGGGCACCCCAACACACCTGAAAAGCTAGACCTGGATTTAAAAGCATATCTCATGATGATGATAGAGGACATCAAGAAGGACTTTAAAGAACTACAGGAGAACATGGCTAAAGAGTTACAAGTCCTTAAAGAAAAACAGGAAAACACAACCAAACTGGTAGAAGTCCTTAAAGAGAAATAGGAAAACACATCCAATCAGATGATGGAAATGAACAAAACCATACTAGACCTAAAAAGGGAAGTAGACACAATAAAGAAAACCCAAAATGAGGCAACACTAGAGATAGAAACCCTAGGAAAGAAATCTGGGACCATAGATTCGAGCATCAGCAACAGAATACAAGAGATGGAAGAGAGAATCTCAGGTGCAGAAGATTGCATAGAGAACATCGGCACTACAATCAAGGAAAATGGAAAATGCAAAAAGATCCTAACTCAAAACATCCAGGAAATACAGGACACAATGAGAAGACCAAACCTACGGATAATAGGAGTGGATGAGAATGAAGATTTTCAACTCAAAGGACCAGCAAACATCTTCAACAAAATTATAGAAGAAAATTTCCCAAATCTAAAGAAAGAGATGCCCATGAACATACAAGAAGCCTACAGAACTCCAAATAGGCTGGACCAGAAAAGAAATACCTCCCGACACATAATAATCAGAACAACAAATGCACTAAATAAAGATAGAATACTAAAAGCAGTAAGAGAAAAAGGCCAAGTAACATATAAAGGCCAGCCTATCAGAATTACTCCAGATTTTTCACCAGAGACTATGAAAGCCAGAAGATCCTGGACAGATGTTATACAGACACTAAAAGAACACAAATTCCAGCCCAGGCTACTATACCCAGCCAAACTCTCAATTAACATAGATGGAGAAACCAAAGTATTCCACGACAAAACCAAATTCACACATTATCTCTCCACGAATCCAGCCCTTCAAAGGATAATAACAGGAAAAAACCAATACAAGGACAGGAACCACACCCTAGAAACAACAAGAAGGTAATCCCTCAACAAACCTAAAAGAAGACAGCCACAAGAACAGAATGCCAACTTTAACAACAAAAATAACAGGAAACAACAATTACTTTTCCTTAATATCTCTTAATATCAATGGTCTCAACTCCCCGATAAAAAGACATAGACTAACAAACTGGCTACACAAACAAGACCCAACATTTTGCTGCTTACAGGAAACTCATCTCAGAGAAAAAGATAGACATTACCTCAGAATGAAAGGCTGGAAAACAATTTTCCAAGCAAATGGTATGAAGAAACAAGCTGGAGTAGCCATTCTAATATCTGATAAGATTGACTTCCAACCCAAAGTCATCAAAAAAATAGGGAGGGGCACTTCATACTCATCAAAGGTAAAATCCTCCAAGAGGAACTATCAATCCTGAATATCTATGCTCCAAATACAAAGGCAGCCTCATTCATTAAAGAAACTTTAGTAAATCTCAAAGCACACATTGTACCTCATACAATAATAGTGGGAGACTTCAACACACCACTTTCACCAATGGACAGATCATGGAAACAGAAACTAAACAGGGACACAGTGAAACTAACAGAAGTTATGGATCAAATGGATCTGGCAGATATCTACAGAACATTTTACCCTAAAACAAAAGGATATACCTTCTTCTCAGCACCTCATGGTACCTTCTCCAAAATTGACCACGTAATTGGTCACAAAACAGGCCTCAACAGATACAAAAATATTGAACTTGTCCCATGCATCCTATCAGATCACCATGGACTAAGGCTGATCTTCAATAACAAAATAAATAATAGAAAGCCAACCTTCACGTGGAAACTGAACAACACTCTTCTCAATGATACCTTGGTCAAGGAAGGAATAAAGAAAGAAATAAAGAACTTTTTAGAGTTCAATGAAAATGAAGCCACAACATACCCAAACTTATGGGACGCAATGAAAGCATTTCTAAGAGGAAAACTCATAGCTCTGAGTGCCTCCAAAAAGAAACTAGAAAGAGCACACATTAGCAGCTTGACAACACACCTAAAAGCACTAGAACAAAAGGAAGCAAATTCACCCAAAAGGAGTAGACGGCAGGAAATAATCAAACTCAGGGGCGAAATCAATCAAGTGGAAACAAGAAGAACTATTCAAAGAATCAACCAATCAAGGAGCTGGTTCTTTGAGAAAACCAACAAGATAGATAAACCCTTAGCCAGACTCGCTAGAGGGCACAGGGAAAGCATCCTAATTAACAAAATCAGAAATGAAAAAGGAGACATAACAACAGATCCTGAAGACATCCAAAACACCCTCAGATCCTTCTACCAAAGGCTATACTCAACAAAACTGGAGAACCTGGATGAAATGGAGAAGTTCCTAGACAGGTACAAGGTACCAAAGTTGAACCAAGATCAGTTTAATGATCTAAACAGCCCTATATCCCCCAAAGAAATAGAAGCAGTCATTAATAGTCTCCCAACCAAAAAAAGCCCAGGACCAGATGGGTTTAGTGCAGAGTTCTATCAGACCTTCAAAGAAGATCTAATCCCAGTTCTTCACAAACTATTCCACAAAATAGAAACAGAAGGTACTCTACCCAACTCATTCTATGAAGCCACAATTACTCTGATAACTAAACCACAAAAGACCCAACAAAGATAGAAAATTTCAGACCAATATCCCTTATGAATATTGATGCAAAAATACTCAATAAAGTTCTTGCTAACCGAATCCAAGAACACATCAAAACAATCATCCATCCTGACCAAGTAGGTTTCATCCCAGGGATGCAGGGATGGTTCAATATACGGAAATCCATCAACGTAATCCAGTATATAAACAAACTCAAAGACAAAAACCACATGGTCATCTCGTTAGATGCGAAAAAAGCATTTTACAAGATCCAACACCCATTCATGATAAAAGTCTTGGAAAGATCAGGAATTCAAGGCCCATACCTAAACATGATAAAAGCAATCTACAGCAAACCAGTAGCCAACATCAAAGTAAATGGTGAGAAGCTTGAAACAATCCCTCTAAAATCAGGGACTAGACAAGGCTGTCCACTTTCTCCATACCTATTCAACATAGTACTTGAAGTCCTAGCCAGAGCAATTCGACAACAAAAGGAGATCAAAGGGATACAAATTGGAAAAGATGAAGTCAAAATATCACTTTTTGCAGATGATATGATAGTATATATAAGTGACCCTAAAAATTCCACCAGAGAACTCCTAAGCCTGATAAACAGCTTCGGTGAAGTAGCTGGATATAAAATTAACTCAAACAAATCAATGGCCTTTCTCTACACAAAGAATAAACAGGCTGAGAAAGAAATTAGGGAAACAACACCCTTCTCAATAGTCACAAATAATATAAAATATCTTGGCATGACTCTAACTAAGGAAGTGAAAGATCTGTATAATAAAAACTTCAAGTCTCTGAAGAAAGAAATTCTAGAACATCTCAGAAGATGGAAAGATCTCCCATTCTCATGGATTGGATAGATCAACATTGTAAAAATGGCTATCTTGCCAAAAGCAATCTACAGATTCAATGCAATCCCCATCAAAATTCCAACTCAATTCTTCAACGAATTAGAAAGTACAATCTGCAAATTCATCTGGAATAACAAAAAACTTAGGATAGCAAAAACTCTTCTCAAGGATAAAAGAACCTCTGGTGGAATCACCATGCCAGACCTAAAGCTTTACTACAGAGCAATTGTGATAAAAACGGAGTGGTACTGGTATAGTGACAGACAAATAGACCAATGGAATAGAATTGAAGACCCAGATATGAACCCACACACCTACGGTCACTTGATCTTTGACAAGGGAGCTAAAACCATCCAGTGGAAGAAAGACAGCATTTTCAACAAATGGTGCTGGCACAACTGGTTGTTTTCATGTAGAAGAATGCGAATCGATCCATTCCTATCTCCTTGTACTAAGGTCAAGTCTAAGTGGATCAAGGAACTTCACATAAAACCAGAGACACTGAAACTTATAGAGGAGAAAGTGGGGAAAAGCCTTGAAGATATGGGCACAGGGGAAAAATTCTTGAATAGAACAGCAATGGCTTGTGCTATAAGATCGAGAATTGACAAGTGGGACCTCATGAAACTGCAAAGCTTCTGCAAGGCAAAAGACACCATCAATAAGACAAAAAAACCACCAACAGATTGGGAAAGGATCTTTACCTATCCTAAATCAGATAGGGGACTATCCAATATATATAAGGAACTCAAGAAGGTGGACTCCAGAAAGTCAAATAACCCCATTAAAAAATGGGGCTCAGAACTGAACAAAGAAATCTCACCTGAAGAATACCAAATGGCAGAGAAGCACCTGAAAAAATGTTCAACATCCTTAATCATCAGGGAAATGCAAATCAAAACAACCCTGAGATTCCACCTCACACCAGTCAGAATGGCTAAGATCAAAAATTCAGGTGACAGCAGATGCTGGCCAGGATGTGGAGAAAGAGGAACACTCCTCCATTGTTGGTGGGATTGCAAGCTTGTACAACCACTCTGGAAATCAGTCTGGAGGTTCCTCAGAAAATTGGACATAATACTACCGGAGGATCAAGCAATACCTCTCCTGGGCATATATCCAGAAGATGTCCCAACCGGTAAGAAGGACACATGCTCCACTATGTTCATAGCAGCCCTATTTATAATAGCCAGAAGCTGGAAAGAACCCAGATGTCCCTCAACAGAGGAATGGATACAGAAATTATGGTACATCTACACAATGGAGTACTACTCAGCTATTAAAAAGAATGAATTTATGAAATTCCTAGCCAAATTGATGGACCTGGAGGGCATCATCTTGAGTGAGGTAACACAATCACAAAGGAACTCACACAATATGTATTCACTGATAAGTGGATATTAGCCCAAAACTTAGGATATCCAAGATATAAGATACAATTTGCTAAACGCATGAAACTCAAGAAGAATGAAGACCAAAATGTGGACACTGTGCCCCTTCTTAGAATTGGGAACAAAACACCCATGTAAGGAGTTACAGAGACAAAGCTTGGAGCTGTGATGAAAGGATGGACCATCTAGAGACTGCCATATCCAGGGATCCATCCCATAATCAGCTTCTAAACGCGGACACCATTGCATACACTAGCAAGATTTTGCTGAAAGGACCCAAAGATAGCTGTCTCTTGTGAGACTATGCAGGGGCCTAGCAAACACAGGAGTGGATGTTCACAGTCAGCTATTGGATGTATCACAGGGCTCCCAATCGAGAAGCTAGAGAAAGTACCCAAGGAGCTAAAGGGATCTGCAACCCTATAGTTGGAACAACATTATGAACTAACCAGTACCCCGGAGCTCTTGTCTCTAGCTGCATATGTATCGAAAGATGGCCTAGTCGGCCATCACTGGAAAGAGAGGCCCAATGGACTTGCAAACTTTATATGCCCCAATATAGGGGAATGCCAGGGCCAAAAGAATGGGAATGGGTGGGTAGGGAAGTGTGGGGCGCTATGGGGGACTTTTGGGATAGCATTGGAAATGTAATTGAGGAAAATATGTAATAAAAACTATTAAAAATTAAAAAAAAAGAAAAAGAAAAAGAAAAAGAAAAAGAAAAAGAAAAGACTAAGTGAGCTCATGAGTTCATAGACCATACCAATCATCAGGGGCAATCTTTTTCCTTCAGCTCCTCAACAAACTAAAGGAAGGAAGTGGAAAGAACTTCATTGCAATCCAACCGCTAGAGATTGTGTTCTGCTTCTGCTAGTATGTACCTAACACTGGGCAATTAGCCGCAGCTAGTGTCAAAGCACATGAGCCCAATGTGGTGGCACACACACCTGTAATCACAGTACTGGGAGGGAAAAGCATTCAAATCTTTGAGTTTATGACCAGCCTGGACTTTAGAGTGAATTGCAGGGCAGTCAGAACTAGAGAGAAACACTGTCTTGAAAAACCAACCAAGAAACAAGCAAAATAAAACAAAAAAATCACTTAGAATGCTTTTAATGTTCCAGATAAGTATGAATATAAACATTTTTACATTAGGACTTTCTAAGGGAGAGTCCTAATGGGCGTTTTTCCAGTGGGAGTATTATTTGAGTGACTTAAAAACTATGAGTCTTTAAACTATTTTTATTTTTCCCCTGTATTTGAAAAAGATAAAGTTATTAATCAAAGTCTTTTTAATATTCAGAATGGACCAAGTTCCTTACTAAATACCTTTATCTAAATAAATACAGTGAATTCATTTTTTTTCAAAGAGCCTTACAGTTTGTGTGGATAATGAATAAATTTTTCTCCAGGACATCTGTAATTCTGCCTGATGTGGGGGAGTATTTCCTAACAACTGGTCAGGCTTCTGAAAATGTTTAATTAGTACATACTGATTATGCATAGCAATGGATTTTATTCTGACGTTTTTCATCTACATACAAAATGTGATCTGATTGAATTTATTCCCTGGTCTCTTTTCTCATCCCATTCCACTTCTTTCTTTCCTATACAGTTCCCCTCCTACATTCATCTCTGTTGTTCTTCCTTCTTTCCTTTCTCCTTCCTTCCTCACCTCATCTCTCCACACATCCCTCTTCCCTCTCTCCTCCCTCACCTCCCCCTCCTCCTCCCTCTCTGTCCCCCACTCTCTCTGATCCAATGAGTTTAATTAGCATTGCTTACAAGAGTATATGTGAGGACAACTTTCCAGTGGTTACACGAAGCAAGTGACTTGTCCCAGGGAGCCAGAATTTATTTATAGTTCTCCAGCAAGGAGTGGTTATAACCTTGTCCTTTTCCCCATCACCCCAGTGCCTGAGTGTTGACTTGGAGGCTAATTATTTATTTAAAAAGGTGTAAGACATAAACTAGGTTAATTCCCCTACTAGCTCATAACCCCCTTTAAACTATTCTTTGTCTGCCACATGGACTTGTTACTTGTTCTTATTTCCATACAATGGATCAACTTCCTTCCAGTATAGGTGACAAATCTTCCTGTTCCTATCTCCCAGAATTCCCCTTTCTCTACCAGAATTCCAAACTTCTAATTCCTACCTGTTGCTAATAGGCCATCAACCTTTTAATTGACAGGTGATGCTTCCCCACAGTACAGAAGAGATTATTATCTCTCCAGGTGTAGCTGCAAGAGCTCCACCCTAATCCTTTATGGATCACTGATAACTGCAATTCCGTGCAGGACTTGTGAGAGTAACCTCAGCTGTTTTGAGTTCAAGAGTAAAAAGACCATGTCATATCCAGAAGAAAGCATCTTGATAAAGTCTGTTCAGTGAACAGAAAGTTCACCCTCCCTCCACCAATAAGTCATGTGATAGATTAGTATACTACAGAGGATATTAACATTTCTCAGGTAACAACATTTGAAATCATTTTCCTAACCTATAGGGGTTGCAGTTTTGGTTAAGTTATTCTTTTCCTTTCAAAAAAAATGGAATAACTGTATAGCTCCATTGAAAAAAATGTTAGTTGGCTCTGTCAACAACATAGGACACAACACATGTTTAACAGGTAGATGGGGTGATGATCACGGTAGTGCCTGGTACAATGTGCCCACAAGGGCTGTGATTTAGCTTTCCCATCTTGGGACAGAGAATCATCAGAAAGCATCCTTAGCAGCAGCCTTTTTTGCCACACAAGCCTTCCTGTTGTTAAAACCCTGTCCAGGAGCTCTGAGCTCAAATATATCACTGTTCCTTTCCAAACATGTGGACTTATGCAGGGGACACGTGGTAGCAATGCTCTGAAAAGGGAGCAGAGTTCAGATTTCCACTGCATGTTTTAGATACAAACAACTCAAACTCGATAAATACTTGTATTGCCCTGCAGAACAAAGTGTATTGCAACTTTGATATGACAAATTCTAAAGATGCTGAATTTGTTTTTAAAATCTGGGCTAATAGTAACAAGCTTTGAATGTCAGTGAAGTCATCCTGTTCTGCATCTTAAGTGCCCTCTTTTTCTTGGGGGCAATGTCATGGAATTCTCTGGAACTACTTGGAGACATTTCTATAGCATAAAATGCCAAGCCAGATGCCAGTCTAATTTTCCTAAGACTACTTACTATATCCATAGTAAGTTTGCCAGCAGCAATTCCATCTGAAGTCATCCATATTTGTACGAAGTAAATGTGAATTCGATTGAGCTGCTATGACAAAACAACAAGAACTTCTCAAGGAAACTTGGGAGAAATAAGTCGCTTCTGCCTACACGTGAATGAAAGATGGGGCTGGTGGGAGTGGCAGTTAGAGTCAGTTATGATCAGCTTAATATGACAGGGTACTAAAATATCTCCCTAGTCTCCAAGTCTGACTCTCTCCAGTCTGACTCTCTTAAGTTTCTTTTCTTTCCTTCTTTCCTTTCCTTTCCTTTCCTTTCCTTTCCTTTCCTTTCCTTTCCTTTCCTTTCCTTTCCTTTCCTTTCCTTTCCTTTCCTTTCCTTTCCTTTCCTTTCCTTTCCTTTCCTTTCCTTTCCTTTCCTTTTCCTCTCTCTCTCTCTCTCTCTCTCTCTCTCTCTCTCTCTCTCTCTCTCTCTCTCTCTCTCTCTCTCTGTCTTCCTTTCTGAGGAGGGTATTTTTGTTTCTGGGCATGGTTCTGATTTGGGAAGTTCCTAGTCTTTTTTTTTAAATTTTTTTAGAAATGCAGATGTAGCCATTGTTTTTAAAAGACTCCAAGTGGGTCACCCTGATTTATCCTTTTAGGATGGTTCCATTATAAAACGAGTCAGTTACTTCCTGGAATGAGACCAATGCAAAGAACAATCCTAAACCCTAATTCAGTGCAAACATTTCTCTGAATGCATGGCATTCATTGCTATTTGTTTAAACAAGGACACTGCAGTTAGAGCCCAGGAAACAAGCTACTAATGAGAATGTACCCTGTCAAAGCATCTCCAAAAATGAACTGATCTTAGAGACACATCCTAACAACTGTATTTGAACTATATTCCATGCACTTTGACTTCTTCTAAGGTGTATTAGGATTCTTTATAAAATACACATATAGAAGGCAATTTTAAAGTTGGTGTTTTAGAGTCTCTGTCGGGACAGTAGCTTGCATTGTCTTAGGAAGGCAGCTGAGCACACAAGTAGGCATGCATATCTAATCTTGCAGATGGGCAGTGCACACTGTGAATTTTCTTTCCTTGACACTGCCTCTAGACGAAATCCTGTTAACCAGCCACTGACTTGTACTCCCAAGTTGGTGGAGGCAGCTGAGTTCAAATACTTACAAGGAGAATACTCCTCAGAGTATTCTGATAGTCTCAAATACATCATCTAGAAAGTCTGACAAATAAAGGCATTCTAAGTTATAAAATTGGTAGAGCATCTATTTTATACAGCTGTTGTGGAGATTAAATGAGATAGCTGTGTAAAGTGCTGGATGCGTCCAGAAAATGAAAAGCTTTCATTGTTATTAAGTTATTTATTCTTTCAACTTTTGGTGGTTTGTAGTTAAGTTACTCCGTAACTGACTACTCCCTCTTTCTTTTAGAGCCTCTCTATTAGTTCCCCTTAACACTCTCTACATGTTTGGCACTACCTATAGCACATTTTAAAATCTCCATTTTCTCATTCTTTCTGTTCTTCTTATATATAAACTGTACTATTTCTCCAATGTCGAAGCAGAAAGAAAAAAAATGAAAGAAAGGAAGGGAGGTAGTTTTTGTCTTTGCAAATGTGCAGTAAGACTTGCTATTTGAATTGACTACAAACCAATCAAGAAGGACATTTATGTTCTTTTAACTTTAACTTGATTTCACTAAGATTTAAGAGTTTTCCTTCCCCTCTCTTTTTCTCTCCCTCTTCTACTATCTCTCTTTATATCCTATTCTACCCTCTCCTTGTTAATTTCCTTTGTCCTTTATTCTTCGTATGATTTTTTTAAGTAAAAAGATTGTGTACATCATTTAAATATGATTCCACAATAAGAAAAAGCTAAAACAATTAATGATATGAAAATTGAGCTGAAAATGGCAATAATCAGGACCATCCTTTTAAAACTGTGGTCATAAATAAAAATTCTTTAGGATATAAATTGAACTCTAAAAGTTTTCTGTGAATTTTACTTAAGTATGCAATTAATATTAAACATTCCTTTTACCCTTTTACACTTTTCAGGGTTAGTTAGGATTTGTGTGAGAACACTGCTGTGTTGATAGAGGGTTTGGCACTGGACCTATGTAATATTAGCAGGCCAAGAACACAAAAGAAGAATTGGATAAAATGTATGTCACATCTGGTTTCCTTATTAAAAATGCACTGCTCACCAGCAGCCCTTCCACAAACCTAGACAAGTCAATTATGTGTTGTGATAGCTTCTGGGTTGCATTGATTAGTGTGTTGGCTGGGTCTTTAGATTTTTTTCCCCTGCCTTTATTTTAGCTAATCAATTTCTTATTTTATCTTTTCAAAGAACTCATCTTCTCAATATGGAACCTTTTTGTTTTCCCCCAAAAATGCAGAAGGACTGTCATGGTCTAAATTGCCAAACTCTACACTTAGCTCTGCTTTCTCTGTAAGTGAAAATTCCCATAACCAACTGGCCATCTGATGAGTTAACTGTGTTCCAAGAAACAAGGACCTCATTTCTCTTCATGTCAGTTTTGAAAAGCTTGCAATGATAAAAGTACGGAACACATATTTCAGAAGTCTGCAATGGTGGTTCCAAATGAATGCTGACTTAAAAAGTGAATCCATAAGTATATTCAGAATTTGTCATCGTAATAAAAGATTTTTCTATAGTGTTTTTTCATATACATTGAGTTATAAAGTCTATCAAATTTAAGAGGATTCTTGTATCCATGATCATATTTTGGAAAAATAGAGAATGATATTTAACTAAAGAATATCATCTTATGAGTATGGAAAAGATGATATAATTGGAAAGTGCTTTTCCTAATATAATAATTACCCAAGATAATGTTCATCAATGATATTGCAATCAGTGAGGATGTTTTTTATATTGAACAATATTCATGAATCCTCATAGTGTCAGTTCATGTATTAATTACAAAGTGGGAAAAGCCTTTTACTATGGAAAGATTTGGCAGACACAACCCGCCCAAAGCGACCAAAGTTAATATCCTATTAAGCATGATTGCCTGCCTATACTTGTAAGACAACATAATGGGACCTACAGGAGATTCTACCTCCAGAAAAATATTTTATCCAACCCAATGAAAATAATTGAATGAATTGTTTTACTTGATATCCGTTTTAGATTCTTGAAAAATTTCATGTCATGAAAGATAAATGACAACAAAGGCATACCAATTCAAAATCTCTATGCATTTATGTGTTCACTATTTTCTTATTATTCTCTCATATAACACATCCCCTATTCCTTCCAGCTCCTCCCCACCTATCTTCTTCTTCTTCTTCTTCTTCTTCTTCTTCTTCTTCTTCTTCTTCTTCTTCTTCTTCTTCTTCTTCTTCTTCTTCTTCTTCTTCTTCTTCTTCCTCTTCCCCTTGCCCTTGCCCTTGCCCTTGCCCTTGCCCTTGCCCTTGCCCTTGCCCTTGCCCTTGCCCTTGCCCTTGCCCTTCCCCTTGCCCTTGCCCTTCCCCTTCCCCTTCCCCTTCCCCTTCCCCTTCCTCTCTCTCTCTCTCTCTCTCTCTCTCTCTCTCTCTCTCTCTCTCTCTCTCTCTCTCTCTCTCTCTTCCACTAGTCCTCAATTTTCCTTTGGAAAAGGGCAAGCCTCCCAGAGTTATCAACCAAACACAATATAACAAGATACAATAAAATTAGGCACAAGCTCTCATATCAAGGCTGGACAAGGCAACCCAGTAGGAAAAAAGGGGTCCTAAAAGCAGGTAAAAGAGTCAGAGACAACCTCTGCTCCCACTGTTATGAGTCCCACAAGAAGAACAATCTACATAACCATAACAAATATGCAGAGGATTGTGAATCAGAAAAAGAACAGTTGAAAATTTAAAGATGGAATAAATATGTATTATGTTTTTGTAAAATGCTTTTGGTACTTTAGTATGTGCTCACAAGTTTAGTGACATCTTTATGGGGTCTCTAGAGCTTAATGATGACTATAATCTTTTCAAATTAGTCATACACACATACACACACACAAACTATACATACACGCACACACAGAAATAAAAAACTGGTAAGAACTAATTAAAAAGACAATTATTAAATATGGGTCAAGGGCATAGAGGTGCTTATGTGTTTTATTTATCTACTTGTTCTGCAGTTGGAGCCAATTAGAAGTGCCTACATTTGATAGAGAAGATAGTATAGAAATCTATCCACAGAGCAAGAGAGGAATCATTCTAAAACTCCACCACGTAACCAGTTCCCTGGCCAAAGTAGCTTAAACTCAGACTGATGGCTGTCTCAGGTCCTTACACAAACACCAGACTGCTGGTAAATGCTTGCTACTCATCTTGAGAGGAAAAGAGACCTAAGGCAAAGAGGTAAAAGATTGGAGAAAAATAGGTGGGGAAATAGAATTTTCTATTATTTCTACAGGCAACAGTAGGCAAGGCCTTCCTTTCTCTTCTAGAGCATATCACATGAAAGTAGAAACACCTACTTTTACTCCAGATTTCCTTCTTAGACTCTTTAGAGACTACACGCTGACAGGGTAATTTGATTTAGCTTCAAGTGGTTTGTAGTACTCCTGCAGGGAAGAGAATTGGGCAGCACCCACAAGGATTCAATATGTCCATTGATATCATCTGTGCATGTCCTATCAAGCATGGCGAGAAAGCAGAGTCAGAGTAAATAATCTGGAGATCACTCTAAGGGCAAGCAGGATGGCTGAAGAATTGTTTAGAGTGCTATAATGTGAATTAGAGAAATGAGCCAGCAGTTCTGCTGGCCTGGAATAGGTATGTAAGCAGAGAGCCAGATAGGAAGGATGTTTCAAAGGTTTTGTTTGAAAAGGTAGCAAACAGCTAGGACCATTTCAACCCCCAATTTCCTGGTTCAACTCAGGCCCGACGTGACAATAAACCCAGCTGTATCTCTTGCTATCAATGAAAAGCAGGAGAGTAGTTAGAGAGGATGGATAGATCAGGTGAGAGTCTAGGGGGCTCTTGCTGGATCTACCATGTTTTCCAAGGGAGCCACTTTATTCAGTTCAACAGACTGGGGTTTTCATTTGAAATGTAGATTTCTTTGCATGTTTTAAAGTCTCATTCTGAACTTTTCTGGCCTTGAAGAACACTGTGTACATGTATTATTCATGGCTGTTGCCTTTCTTGACAAATCTTTCATATGTAGAGATAAAGCTTTTTTTTTTTTTTTGTAAAGAATTCATTTAACAATGGAAAGGGGAAACGTGTAAAGGAACGTGTGAACCCTAGTTGAATTAAGGAGCATGTCTTAGCTATAATTTTTACTTCATTGGGAGTCAAATACTTTCCCCAGCAGCTCAGCTTCATAGGAATTTTCAAGAATATTTACAATATGTCATTGTAGTCAATGAAAAGAAAAAAAAAAAGTGATTTCGTCAAAATCAAAATGTTTCCAATAGTTACAAAGTAAGTTGCTTCATGCTCAGCCCAGAGGTAATAATTTCTTTGTGCAGAACATTATTTTTTTACTTGACTTGTGATTTTGCTGATGTTTGTCCACTCATAGAAGTCATAGTAAATATGAAACACACTGTATAAAAATTTATTACATGCTCAGAATATAGCTTGTTTCAATATCAGAAGAAATACAGTACAAATAAGAAAATATGGACATAGTAAAATAATCCTGATGTGGGTTTTTTGGTTTGCATTTTTAATATAAATCTAACACTTTAACTACCTCATTCTTTGAATAATCATTTCTGAATTAAAACAGGTTTTAATTTAACAAGGACAGTCCACTCTCCCACATAATATTTCTTCAGTTAAATTGTTCTCTTAGGACTCATATATTGATATTGGAACGGTATTTTCCCATTTCCTTTCATGGGACCTGTCTTTAAAAAAAATAAGGCTCAAGTATGCTGAAAGAATGTATGAGCAATTTCAGTTTTATTTCTAAAATCATTTTGAATGGAGACATTTACGCTAGACACTGTGGTAGTGAATACAGTTTGGTCCCATCATGAATTTTTTTATCCTAGTTTCTATATTTCTTACTGTAGGGAGGAATCATTTTTCATCTGCACAGTTTTTCACTCAATATTTCAGTAACACCTTCAACAGGGAGATCAACTTCCTGAGTGAGGCAGAGATGGATTGTTAAACACTGAAATACCCTCCTGTCAGAATGGCTTGGCACTCAGAGAGTACATTCTCCATCCTGGTCTCTTGATTAATTTCCGTAACAAATTGCTATTACATCACTAGACTGTTTTGTATCAATATTGATTAGTAGGAAATTGTAGTCAACTAAAGTTTCTTCACCTGAAGGAATCACAGATGGAGCGATGAGATTAGCTGTGGGAAGGAAGAGTTAGAGCATGTGTGATCCATGTTGAACACTTGCTCAGGTATTTTGGGAAACTTTTGCACCCACAGAGAAGTCTTGTACATGAACATGGTACCACATGCCACATGTTGAAGGACTCACAGAGCTTAGAGCCAGTACTATTCCTTGTTTTTCTAAAACCAAGGTCATTTGTTCAATGCTTTAAACTCACTTAATGCTGTGTGATATGAAAGTGGAATTGCATTCTGGGTACTGTAAACTTAACATTTAGTTCATACGGTTACAGACTGAGTAGTTTTTAAAGGGGCTTTTAAAGGAGCCTGTTATTACCTAAATATAGTTGTGCAATAACAATGGAGATAAAGGTAATATTTAATATCTGAGTATCTGGCCAGTACTAGGACCATATCAACCAATTTGTTTATTTGTAAGAACAGATGGCTGGGATAAAGTACAAATTATTAAAGGAAAGTCCAGTTTATAACTTGATTCTTTTTTTTTTTTTTTTTTTTTGGTTTTTCGAGACAGGGTTTCTTTGTGTAGCCTTGGCTGTCCTGGAACTCACTTTGTAGACCAGGCTGGCCTCGAACTCAGAAATCCGCCTGCCTCTGCCTCCCGAGTGCTGGGATTAAAGGCGTGCGCCACCACGCCCGGCTTATAACTTGATTCTTACTTTCTCCTAATTTATTTATATATTCATCAAAATCCTCTCATCTCTGAGCCTCTGCTAAGTGAATTGAAGTGAATTCTAAATTTCAATTATTTAAATATATTCATTCAGTAGGAGAAAAATGCCCATAGTAATCAATAAAACACAATAATATTGCATCTATTCTATATTTATTGCTCAGCAGGATTCTAACTATCTAAAAGGAACGGAACCATTATGATATCATTAGAATACCTTTATGATAATTGGTTTAATATAGGGAGGCTATTTAACATAGCTAGTCCAAGACAGAAAAAAGACATGGTGTGTTGTATGGTTATTTAGGACAACTTGCTTATATTACTTTTGCTACACTACAAGTAATTATTCAACAACACTACATGAGACAACTCTCTGGCATTTTCTCCCATTAACTTTTATGACTTCTGAGTTGTCACTATATAGCTGTGTTGTACAGACTATGCTAATGTCTCCTATACTGTGGGTGCCAGGGAAAATGAATTGCTGGAATGTTCCTCAGTATTCAATGGAAAGAATTGACTCATGTCAATTATATGTAAGAGACAGCACTTAAATATAATTGATTTTTAAAATTTGGATGTTGGTTTTGGCCGCTATTTTTGTCTCCTACAGTCCTCTTTTTTTTTTTTTTTTCAGTGAAAGCCAGGTAAATTCCATTAACTTAAAAAAAAAAAGATTGAATTTAAGTGTTTCTTTAATCCTTATGTTGGCCAAATAAATGAGTACTTGCCTCAGGTGGCCTATTCAAAGGGCTCCCCCAAGTCAGTGGCACCATGTCCTGTAGTAGCTGCTGATCCGATTGCAGGTAGGAATCTATTGCCTAAAGCTAAATTAGAAAAAAGTCCTTTTCTGCTGATGAGTCAGTGCAATAATAAACAAATACACATCCTGCTTCACCATTAACCAAGGGAAAAAGATATTTCATAAATCACCATTGCTGTTCTTAAGCAGCACTTTGAAAATGATTACATGCGTTAAGACAATGCAGCACTATGGTAGAACATTTGACCTAGCATGCCCAGGGCCATTGATTTCATTGCTATTGCCACAGAAAGTATAGCTAGGCATATGGTTGGTGCTTCTAACCCACAGACTGGATAGGTTGGGGCAGGATGATTATCATGAGTTAAAGGCCAGCCAAGGTTGATAACAAGATTTGTCTCTAAAATCAAACCTAAAAGGACACTTAGGACCCGAAAGAAAAAAATCATTAAAACACATATGCTCTAACAACTGGACAACTCAAAAACATGTTTATGTGCTGGCATCGTTGTGAGTGGGTTTCAAGGGAAGACCTTCTGACTTGTGAGTCTTGCTTCTTCTGGAAATAGTAATCCTTCTTGATAGATTGACATCTGTTACTAGCAGGACTTCTGTCAATTTGACAAAACAAGAGGGAGAGAGAGAGAGTCATAATGGCAGGATGTGTCACTGTTTTCGAAATTATACCTATATAGAAATTAAAAAACAGGAAGAACTTTAAAATGTAATGTGAAAATGACACTGACAAATCTAAGCATTGTCCAAATGGCTTCCTATACAGTTAAAGTAACCCTCCCCCTCAAGAGTCAATGTAGGGACAGGGAGTGACTTGGTAATCAAAGACAAAAAGTCAATGCAAGTGCATGACCACTCATTTGAGTTAACATGAAAATAGTACAATTGCAGCAGCAACAACAAAATACCCATTGTCATCTTAAAGACATTATTCAGGGCTGTGTTTCACCTTTGTGAGGGTCAGTTAACTATTAAGTTATTCAGAGAGTGGATTTAATGGACACAATGGACCTTAGCACTAAACACTACACAACCACAGAGATAGAAGGAAGGATTAAAAAGGAGTAAAAGGATGGGGAAACCCCAACTTTCTGGAACTTTCTGGAACAATGTGCTACCTGGAAAAATTCTGCATCCAGTTATATTCTTATGTTAGCTAGCTTTGAAAGTGATTGGTACCAATCAGTATCTTGTCCATCTTTTATCATTCCACCTTTCCCTACTTAATGTAAAATATTAGTCCTCTACGATTTTACATAAAAACATAGTGGTTTACTTTCCTATACTATCTGTATGCTTTTCTTATTGCTAGGGATGATGCCTGTCCTCCAAATGGCCTGAGGGTATGATTTTTCCATAATTTATGAAAACAGACATTTAGGTTGCAACAAATAAGGCTAAAATCAGTGACATCTTCATATTTAGAGAATATTATATTATTAATATGTGTTCTTCTATAATGTCAACCAGCAAGTCACGTACATATGTACATAGTATTTATGCTAATTCCATACATGTATATATGCATATAGGAATATATATATGTATACATATATATAAATAAAGCATCATAAATCACAAATGAAAATAACATCATAAATACATGTCTACTTTCTATATAAATGTATCATACATATATACATAAATATGTACAGAATTGTGTGTATTATGATATACATAATTCTGACGTAAAGGTAAAGGGCTAGCCAGAATAAATCAAAGTCTACCTGAGAAGTAAAATTACTGTTGCCTCTGAGTGAAACCTTGAGAGATAGAAGTGCACTATGCTATTTGCAACAGCAGCTCTTCCTATTTGAATATTTATATTTATATGATGAAGCTTCCAATACTGCCAAGGCATCACAACCATGGATGGGAAATGGAGCAGGACAAGAGCTGACATCAACAGTTTTTAACCATAGTTAGCAGAGGAATCTTTTTCCAAAGTAAAAGTCTTATGATATAGTTTCAGTGCATGAAATCATTTTTGTTGTGCAAATTGAAAATTTATAATAATTATCAAGTACTTACTTTTAAAATAAATGCCTTAAATGACTTTCAACTAAGCTTCATAATCCAATATATTTATACACTTTATTTCTGTACAACTGAGCAATATCAATCTCACCTGTAACCATTTGCAAACTGTAACAGCATTTAAACTATTTGCAGGATGGCAGAAACATTACTCCTTTGGGATTTTTCAGAGAGATATGATTATCGGGCTGCACCAAATTGTGTACAGTAGATATCAACATTTTAAATAAATGTATAGTTCTACTATGCATATGTAAAGACAGTTTTAGTATTCTTAGCAAATTTTAAACTAATTAAAAACAATACTCCAAAGTGAATTTTGAGAAGCAAAAGAGGATACAATTAACAATGCACGGGCTTAGAGAATCCCAAGAAAGTTCACAAGGAGTGATTCATCAGGTCATGCAAGAAATGATAGCAGGGAAATGTCAGTCACAGATTGTTGACACATACCTTAAATATTTACCATTTGCTACCCTAATTTTCTACTCTGACAATCTGGCTTAATCATGCCATTTCAGTGGAGGCTTACAACCATCAGGCACTGAAAAAAATAAGTCAAAAGGATAATACACCTGTGGTTTACAATACTAATGTTTTATGGTCAATAAATATGGGGACTTGGCTAAAAGACATTTTAGAGGATAAAGACGAGAGATTTGGTACAGATCTATAGAAAGGGTGAGGTCATGGATGTCATAACGTAAGGAAAGTAAAGCTGGAGTTGCATAGTTAAATCCTAGTCATCTTTCATGGCTTAGATCTTTCTACGTTTGATAAACATTCACCACTATACTAAAACTGGATTGGAGTTCTCAAGGGTAGCATAGGAATGAGGAGATGAGCCACAGGATGTGGATGGTTCAAATATTCCCTTTCCTGTGTCTGAGTATGGACATAGACTAGTGGACATTCCATTTGTCACTTTGATTTGCTCACAATTGACTATTCTTTCTATTTTTGAGACCGGAAGCCACGTCCATCTTATGCACCATTAACTCCAAGCATAACTCGGGATATAACATGTAGCTGGTCCCATCAACTGTTTGGGAATGAACAAATATGATAGCTATTCATCTGTACCCAGAAGGAGAGAGAACATATTGAAAAGACAAAGCAGGTTGAACAACTTTAGAGTGAAAGTAAAGGAAGAAAACAGATATTGTTGAGATCTAGGGAGATTGTACACAGAGTAAAGACATGGTTTGGATCTCAGCATCTTTGTTGAGTACAGCAACGTTATCTGAAACCCCAGCATTTGGGGAGGAAGAAGAGGAAGATCCTGTGGGTTTGCTGGCCAGCATGTCTAGTTGAGATAGTTAATTTTGGATTCACTGAACTCCCTGCCCTAAATAATAAGATAGTGAAAATTTAAGAAAGATACAGAACATAGACCTGTGACCTCTGCCCATACCCGTGCACACAAATATGTTTACTAGCTCACACATATGTGCATACTCATGATCATATATATACACGCTATACTCACTAAACATACACACACACACACACACACACACACACACACACACACACACACACCCCTACAAAGAAGGAGAGATAGACAGAAAGAGTGGAAATAAACATTGGGAATATTAGTTTTTCTATAGTCCTTGATTTTTGGTTTTGGCCTCTGGACAAACTCTGTGACCAGCTTAGACTTTCCCAGAGTAGCAAGGGGTGAGGCTAAATCTTTTCCAGTGTGATTCATCATCTGATATGGCTCTCAGAGGAGAAAGTGGTGATGTTGATGATTAAGTGGAAGGCATTTGCCCCCTGGAGAGGTGTTAGGAGGAGGGCATTGCTTCCTGGAAGTAGTGTTTTTCATCAAGATGCAAAGTTGAGATCTTAATCTTTTGGAACATTGCTGGTTCCCTGGACTGCTGGCTACGATTCAATATTTTGTAGATTTTTTTCCTCAGCTCTTAGAGCACTATCTTATTCATCATTTTACGAGATGTTCACAGTGACCTTGTAACAGATAGAACAGAATGTTTGATAATAGAACAACTAAGCCTCAGAGATAAATCTAATCTCATATGACTAAAGGCTTACAAATGTGGCATGGAGACTTGGTACTTTCTATTCACAGGGTTAGTCTATGAGACTGTAGTTGGGCAAATTCAATACTGAAATGGTTGTTTATGTACAAAAATCCCCAGGATAACTCTTAGGGTTTGCATAAAAGTGGAAATTACAGAAGCTGTCCCATGGCTTGGTGTGTTTATTTGCTTGGTTTGGTTTTTGATGGTCACTATAGAAATGAAGGCTTCCTCCCACTAAAGAAAGTCCAGTCTTTCCATTCAGCCTAGCCAATGTATTTCATACAAGGGGATGGAGGGACAGCATCACTCATAGTCTTATTAAAGCTAGGGTGGTCTTAAATAGGCAATGACAGAGAGCAAAATTTCAGGGAAAGTGACTGTGTTTCATTTTATTAGTGACAACATGTGCATGTGTTTTGTGTGCGATACTTTTATGCAACAGTACTTAATAAGTAATTTCCCATTCCCTCATCCCCTCACTCTTGAGGAAACACAAAGAAGGAAAGCATTTTCTTCAAATCAGTTTGCACAATGATGGATGTGGATTTCCTGAACTCTCATCAGATGTTTCAAAGTTTTTTTTTCAAATCGCAGAGCTAGACTCATCTGTCCACCATCAATTCATAATCCTAAAATCTTTTTAAATGACTGAAAGCACAAGGTATGTATATCTGAGTCCCAGATCCCATCTCTGTGATTTCTGCATCTATCACTATATGTATATTAGAATGACAGCAATTTTTTTTATCTGTGAGTATCAAAGACATTGGACACATTTTCCTTTGTGCCTTTTGATAGAAAATAAACATACATCATCAGGATTTACCAAGACTTCATATACATACAAAGACCTGGGAAGGATTGATTAAAGGAAAGTCTGGAGTGGGTGATGACCATTGTGAAAAGTCAGGAAGGAACAAGAATTTTTCAAATGAAGCGATGTGGTGTTCCAAGGAAGAAGACAAATTTCCAACTCCTGGCCTTGGAAAGAACTCTAATTTCTCTTCAAAATGCTTCCTTTTGGCCACTTCTTTTCTGGAGAGAAACACAGATAAAAAGAGATGGGGGACTGAAATAGGGAGGAGGGGAAGGAGGAGGAGGAGGAAGAGGAGGGACTGGGAGAAAAGAAGAGAGAGGAAAATGTGGTGGTCAGGATGTAAAATAAATAAAGCAACTAATTAAACAAATAAACAAACAAAACACCAAAATGCATCCTTAGGGAGTATGACTCTTAAAAATTAACAACTTTAGTCACCTTTTGGCTAGCATGTAGTGTAGAGGAGAATGTACTCACTTATTTTCTGTGGCTGTGATACAACATTGACCAAAATCAACTTGGAGAAAAAATGATTTACTAGGATTTCAGGTTAAAGGCCATCATGAACAAGGGTCTGGAGTCAGGAACTTAAACAGAGACTACAGAAGAATGCTGTTTACCATTTTGCCCTTTATGTCTTACTCAACCTATTTCTTATGCAGTGGATTGGGTTCTCCCACATTAAGCATTAATCAAGAAAATGCCATCAAGGACATGTCCAATATGACAAAGGCAGTTCAGCAATTGGTGTTGCATTTTCCCAATGATTCAATTTATATCACATTGACAATAGATAACCATCACAAAAAAATTAAATTTTGTGTTTACATTCAACTTTTATACTAAATAAAAACACAGTATTTTTTTTGAAAAGTTTATGTACTCTATTTTTGCCCTCGAGTATAAGAATGAGCTTTTGTAATACATGAAATGTAAAGACAAAATAAAAGGTAGAGACCTGTGATCTCCTCTTCTGAAAACAAAGCTGCTATGTTCTTATTAGTGACATGATCTCTGCAAAGACATAGAGTTCTACTCACTGCAGAGCAACAGTACCACCAAAGTTCAATTAGGTGAACCAATGAGCTTATTTTGTCACCTTAGTCTCTATCCTATTGTGAAGAGACAGCATGACCAAGGCAACTTTTAGAAGAAGGCTTTTAATTGGGTGTCTTCTTGAACTTTAGTGCATGCTCATCATAGCAGGGATGTTGGGAGCATTTAAACAGGTAGATAGGCAGGCAGGCATAATGATAAATGAGTGGTTGAAAGCTAACATTTATCCACAAGATAGAGACAGACAGGGAGTAACTGAGCCAGGTATGGGCTTTTAAAATCTCAAAGCCCACCTCTAGTGACACATACCTCCAAATCCTACCCAAACTGTTTTACCAACTAGTGAACAAGCATTCAAATTTATGAGGCTATGGGGCTAAGGTCACTTAAACCTCCACAGTTACTTAAATGGGTATGGGTGAGAAGTTACTTACAAGAGCATAAATAATGCAAAGGCAGCTCTATTACTGATAGTTTACTCTAGCATAGGTAATAAATGACAAAAATCTGAACCCTAAAATTCTGTACAAACTACTGGCTAGCTGGAGAGGTTGGGGAGTCTTTTCTTCAGAAGTTCTTATTGCTATATGCTGTTTTATTGTATGACAAGCCTTCTGCTAGGGAGATTCTCCCCAAATTTCTAATTACCCCAAAGAGGGTTCCCATGAAAGAACAAAGTAAAGATATCATCAAAGTCCAACTTCATGGATCAATTATTTTATTGGGGTTATTTCCAGGAGCTTGAATGGAGGCTTACTTATAGCAACAGAAATGACTCAAAGACACTGCATTGCCAGAGACCACGACGACAACACAGGAAACAGCTCAGAAATCTTGTAAAAATGGAGCACACTGTACAGGACACAGGCAGTGCAACAGGTTAGAGTGTAATTTTCCTAAGAGTTTGGTCTTAAACTTCTTTCCAGAAGCTTGGCAAGTCTCTGGTCCTTCCAGGCAGCTGGGCTGGTGAGTGTCACTTTAACAGTTTGACTTGTTTGAGAGTCTTCTTTTCAGCTTGTCCTGCCTGAAAGTGACTCTCAGTAGCTTGGCTCTTTTACTCTTATAAGGAGGCGTCTAGTGAAACTTGTCAGTTTCAAGGACATCCTGACACTATTTTGAGCTGTTTACCTTTGAGCTTAAGGAGCTTCCCTTATGTTTTAATGTCAGAGGAAACTGTTCACAATACCTATTGGGGAAAGGAGGAACGTGTTGAATCTGTTAGTCTCAGGAACTTTCTAAGACTTGTCTGTTTACTTCCTGAGACTCCCTTTTCAACTTCTAAGGTCTTACCATCATCTTTCCAGGATGGAGTAATTTAACTCAAACTGTTATATAACCAAGTAACTACCTGGTAGCTTTCTATCAGAATCCTCTCCACCCTTCTCTTAATGGCTTTTGCATAGAATTATCTAAGCATGATATGTCATATGGGATAAAAAGCGAGTAAGAATCCATAATTCTCAAGTTATACAGTCAAACCCAGTGAATAGATATAAGGAGGACTGTGCAAAAGATTTCAAGTTATCTTTGCTGTTGAGGTCAAGTTCCTCTTCCTTCGCTGATGATGGTGACAAAAATAGGACAGGTGGTACAATGTAGAACCATAGGTATAATTATATGCAAAATCTGTTCCTCTACCTGCAGTTCTAGGGCTGTATCACCACCTTTGTCTGCACGTGGATCCAGCTTCAGTGTATAGGCAGTCAGCTTTAGCTTTTTTGGATGTCCATGCAAGGCTCAAACAGTGCTGCAGATCAGTATCTGTTCTTCTGGTTCTATAACACCTCCTTGCACTGTTTGTGTGATTATAAGCTATGTTCATAATGGAATTTAGTTTCCACTGTAATACTATGAATAGGTGAGATGTCTAAAAGGTAATTAGGTCGCATGGAATTTGCTCTCATGACTGAATTAGTGTTATCACAGAGTAAGTTTCTTATAAAAGGACAAGTGTAATAGTGTTTTCCCCCTGACCCTACCACAGCACAGGAAGAAATTTTCATTTAGATGTCAGTACATGATTTCCTAGGTTCCAGAAATATAAGCCCATATGTTCCTATCTATTATAAATCACCCAGTATTTGATGCACCATGATAGTACAGAACACACTAAGAATTTTGCCTTTCAGATTTTTTAGAGCCTGGTTTCATGACTGAGTTCCTCCTATAAAGACTGAGAAGTAAACATGAAATGGAGACTATTAACAAATTGCAAGTGATCTACTGTGAGACATGACGATTAGTGAGCTGCCCAATGGGACCTAGTTAACTCATCATCAAATTTCTGTAACTAGTTCATTTCCTGAACTAATAACAAAAATAACACCTACCATTTAATAGGTATTTATTACAATTCAGAAATGGTACACCCATCATTCTAATTATTTTAATATCCCTTCATGAAGGCATTGCTAATTTACAGATGATAAAAATTGAAGTTGCAAATTATCAGGGAACTTGCTTAAGATTCAAATAGCTAGAAAGTGCTGGAGGCAGATCTGTCTGTCTCTGTCCTGATTTCCAATGTTCAACAGACTTGCATTTTAATTATGAGTCATACACAGAGCTAGGGATTTTGAGAAACATGAGAAGAAATAACAGTAAGAAAAGAGCAAGTTCTTCTGATTCTTAGAGATTACTGTTGGTATTTATTTCACTCTATATTTTTTTATTTGATACCTTCCAGTTACGTAAGATTATGTCCATGTAATTTGAGATTTGTATTCTGAGCAAAAGTTTCTGTCACTCCTAAGAAAAAGGAGTTTAAACCTTTCTTTTATGGTATTTTGATCTGGAAAATATTTAAATTAACAAAACTCCTTAATAGAAAAATTAATGTAGCCCTTTCCTATGCTTGGGTTATTAATTCATTAAGCATACCCAATGTTCTTTGATTTGGTGTTCGTCATGAAAAATTCTTTCTGATTATTTATTTTCTCAGGATTAATTAAATTGTAGACTAATCAGTTATAGGAAAAACCCAAGTTACTGAAATAAACTATTAATCACAAATCTCTAGTGATTCAAAATAACTGTTTTTCCTTTCTTATAACAAAATATTATTGTATCCTATTGGACAAGGGGGAGAAAAAAACATATAGAGAAATTTCTACATTATTGAGACAGTAACCTCAGAAAATGGATAAGATCTAGATGGTACTTCTAGATAGACTATCTGTATATTTTAAAAATTAAACTAGTTTAGTCTTTGCCTTGTAATCTCCAAGTGTAGTAAAGTAGAAATGATCAACATAGAACATGACTGAGAATCTGGATGTGTCTTCCCTTTGTCATGTTTATGGAGGATGGGATAGGGGATTTCTGGAGGGGAAACTAGGAAAGGGGATAGCATTCGAAATGTAAATAAATAAAATATCCAATAAAAAATGTTAAAAATAAAAAAGAAGTGTCCCATGAACTCTCTAACCAATAAACATAAACAACGTATACAAAGATGCTACTGTGGTTGAGTGACTGGCCTGCAAAGTCCACAGCCTCTTTAACCTGTCTTATATAGATATGATTCCAATTTTATCAGTGTGGTTATTGCCACCCATTCTCAATGGCTTACATATGCTCTGGATCCTTTGTGATTGATTCTTTATGGAATTACAAGATAAATGAGGACTTACTAGAATTAAAAATATCGAAAGGAATAAAGAGAGAAGTTTTCTTAGGTATAATAGTATGTCTTCAGAAAATATAGAATTTCTATGAATAGTTTTTACATACAAGTTTCTAGTTGAAAATGAGCATTTTAGTCTTGCCTGTTTCTGGAAGAAACTTGAGTAGAATGAAAGCTAATCTCTGTACCCCTTCCCACTCCTCTTTTCTCCTCTCATCCCACTTCTTCTTTTCCTCCTCCTTTACTTCCTGCTCTTCCTCCTCTTCCTCCTTCTCCTCCTACTCTTCCTCCTCCTCCTTCTCCTCTTCCTCTTCCTCCTCCTCCTCTTCCTCCTCCTTCTCTTCCTCCTCCTCCTTCTGGAGTATGTTCTTCCTCTTTACTGCCAGTCTAAATCTTGCTCTTAACGTGCTTAGTAACAACATTGATCAGGATGATTCTCTCTGGGAGCTGCAGAACTCTTTCTCCAGTGGTTCCTTATGATTCACTAAGAGTGTCTGCAAGATTCAAACAGATTTATTACTCAAAATGGGCTTTCCTAGCACTGTGTGTCTAGAAATTAGAACCAGTAGTCCAATAGACATTATCAGTGATAAGTTTGAAGTATGTGTGGTTCATTAAACATACTTACCAGTCATTGCTGAAACATAAAATCACTCTGAGGGAATAGAAGCCTACCATCACTAGTGCTCTGTATCGATGACAAGTTGACTTTTATGATGCATGGCTTTTGGGACTGGAGAGACAGCTCATCACTAAAGGACATAAATTGAGCTTACAGAGGACCTGGGTTCAAATCCCAGCACCTGCATGACATTTCAGAACTGTGTGCATCTCCATGACTTGATACTCTCACAGAGATATACATGCACACAAAACACCAATGCACATAAAATCAATGTAAATTAACTAAAAGAAAAAGATGAATGACTATTACTGGATAAGTATATGTCTTTGTTTTGTTTTTCTGAGGTAACTCAAGGGCCTAGGACAATTCTTGTAGCACAAAAGGGCCAGAGTAAATGTTTTATAATTGAATAAGTTAGAGAATATACATTGTTATTTATTTAAAGAATAAATAATTTGTTCATCAATAATTAGTTCAAGAGAGTTACTCTTTAAACTTCCATTGTTTTTTTCTCTTGTCAGGCTTAGGAAGTACTTGGGATGCTATGACTTAGGCGATAACTATGTGGAGTTGCGAACTGGCTTGTTATTCCTAAATTTTGTATATAAAGGAAAACAGTTTTAAAGCCAAGAGTCTCATCGTTCAGACCCCCAACATCTGCCTTTCCCAACAGCTCTTGACTGACAGTGTGTAAGGTTAACTTCCATGAGTATTATACAATATACTTATTTATGTACTTATTTATTTGGCATGGTGTATTCTTCTGAATCCAAATCCAAGAAAACTACTTAATGCTCTATCAGGATCCACACCTTTTCTTACATCACCCTCAAGTATGCTGATAATTTTGGAAGATTTTCAGTAGTGACTGTTTAATGTATGATGGGGAGTTTTAATGTATCAAGCTGTATTTTAACCCTCTAATCAATGCAAACATTCAGACAGGCCATCAATAAGGTATAAACAGTCTGAACTTGCAAATTCTGAATGCCATAGATGGGGTCTGGACACCACACATTGTATTTTTGTACTTAAATCCTGCATATGTTTTAAATATAAATATATATATATATATATATATATATATTCACACACACATAGATAGATATAGATATAGATACTTGTTATCACTGAGGAAACATGTAGCATAATGAGTTTACATATTTAGTACATAAATAAAATACATTATATAATACTTAGGGGAAATGACCTTACATGTTGTCAGTCAATAATTATTAATTGATTAAAATATTTGTATTAATTCACTGACAGCATGTAAGGTCATTCCCGCTAAGTATTATATAATGTACTTTATATATGTACTTGTTTATTTGCCGTATATTGTTCTGAGCCCCAATTTAAGAAATCTACTAAGTATGGTCAAGAATCCAATAGTTCTCTAACTAACAGCAAAGTAAATTCAGCCGTGATAGACTTGGTAGCTGTTCAAAAAAAATCAATGACCTACAGGTACAAATCATTGACTATAAGGCAAAAGAAGCCAGTTACTTAGAAAGGCAAGAAAGCTTCATTAATGTGGGCTGATGAATCCGGGGAGGAATCTGCAGTCAATGGCAAATCAAACACTGAAGTTGCAAAAACTACAGTTGCGTGAGCACGCTAATTAACCACGCTCATGGGCTCTCTTCTTTCTAACAGACTAGTAAATATGCAAGAACTAATAAAGAACAACCTGAAGGGTTATTATTATTCAGAGAACAAATGTGCTCATGATAGGTTTCCAATGGAACAGGCTCAACAATTTTAACATTTTAGTGTATTGGGGGACCATGTGTATATGTAAGTCATTATTTCCATAACCATATTAGCAAAGCATGGGGACATATAGGAAGGAAACCAATAATTATATTATTGTTTAAAATTTGTAGTGGAGTATCCCAGTATCCAATGAACAGATGTTTAGCTAGAATGCAAAGGTTTGAGCTCCCATCGAATACCATGCACAGAGGCAATTATTAAAGAAAATGCTGAATACCATAAACCTGCTCCTTAAGAAACACAGTCCAGGGTACATTCATGATGAAAAAGCATGTGAGTTTTTTATTTGTGGGTGTTTGGAAGCATCTATAAACATTTTTTTTTATTATAAAGAAGATGCTTTGAATGAAGGAGGGTGATTTAAGGACAAATTTTCATTGATTGGACTGTTGTTATGAAGACCAGTTTATTACCATTTGAGCTGGCAGTGTACACTGGACACCTACTGAAAAGCTGTCATAGTCTAGAGGATGCATATCATAAAGTTTAGTTGGTTTTTTTTCTCACATAAGAGACCTTTAAAAAACATTGTAAACATTTCATTTGAGCATATGATGGTACAGAGTATTCATATCATCTGCTGATAGCTTCTGTGTAACGTGACCAGTCAATGCTCACAAAAAATGCACCTATTTCTCTGGAATTGAGTTTGCATCATTAAACAATGGATTTTACAACCAAGTCATAAAGTCTTTGAATTTGTATCAATTCTCCAATATTTAGTGCTATCAAAAGACCATTACACATTCTCAATCTATGTGTCTATCAACTTAAATGTTCTCAAAAGGTCTGATCCCTGCAAAAAATACTCTGTGCAATAAGTTGCTCTTTTTATCCCATGAAGCCAGAGAAAGCAAATGTTGTTAATTTTTCCATAGCCCTAATGTGCTTCTACGCAGATACACAGAGAGTTACAATACTGAAATGTTTTCTTAGAGTGTGATAGGATTCACCATCAAGGCGATTAAAAATATCACAGTGGACTTTCATTTTATCCTTTCTCCCTTTTTCAGATAGAAATTTCAAATGCCAAGCCATGCGTTACAGTGTGAGTACCCAGCGGCTCAAGTATTATATAATACTAAGAAATACCTTTCAGCTAACGTGACAACTCAACTTCATCAGTACTAACCACTTGGAGTGCTTTGCTGAGGAACACAAAGTTCAGGGTTTGTGTCTTGCTCCTGATAAGGCAAGTTTGTTGTGAGCCTAACAGTAAGGAAAGAGCTTCATGCTTGTCAGTATGTACTGACCCAGAGCCTGACTATGGGCTGTGTAAACACTAATGATTCATCTGACCTTTCATAATATAGTTTATTTTCTCTACTTTGAAGGATAGACAAAAAACAAGGATTCCAAACCCTTACCATTGGACAGAAAACATTGAATTCACATAGGTACCAGGTTATAAGTAAAGGTCAGACAAGCTTGTCTGAAACTTGATCTGAATTTCTTTGGAGTCTGAAACTGTTTTAACACTGATACTGGTGGTCAGTTACATGTAGTAAGCCAGAATTTGTTTTTTCTTTCACCTTCAGAATTATTTTCAAGTCTAGAAAGAATTGAAAAAGCTTAAATTCGGTTTAGTCATTCTCTCTTTGGCCTCTAGCTGAAGGGTGTCCGTAGAATAAAAAGGTTCTAGCCAGACTTGCACATCAGAGTTTTAACAAAGATTCCTATACTCAGTTCTTGGTGTTGGAGAGACAGAGAGATTTCCCAAAACCTCTCATTTGTTCTACATTGCCCATGAATGGATACTTTCATTCTGTAGAGTAGCATATTGGTTTGGTGATGACCAGTAATCCCATTGTATCTATTATATTGGAGTCAGGAGAAGACAAAAATTAGCTATTATCCTTTGACACCTTTCTTCTCAGAAAGAATAGCACAAGAAAATAATACCCGTGATCTTAGGATAAAAGATTCCCTTTCACCACTTCTTTAAAAAGATTTAGCGATTAGATGAAAAATAAAGATTTTTTTCCATACACGATTTAGTGGATGAGACTAATGAAGGTATGAAAAACGCTGAAGGATGCAGTTCTTTGGCATTTAATAATGGCAGCAACGATCCTGACAGATCCTCCATTAGCAATTCCTAAGATAACTTAATTTCCTGATTAAACATAGGTTTCTAAATCATATTGACATTTTAAGAGAGAAACAAATAGTCGTGCCAATTTTCTTAGGCACAGGAAAAAGCTCTCCTGTTCCTTCCCTACCACCACCATATCCTCTTTGAATCCCTCCTATGTCAGTGTTAGAACTGTGTGAGTCAGAAACTGCCTGAGGTCTCCTCTTCCTCTTGTTCCTTTGCTTACATATATGCCTGTGTACCATATCAGTGCCTCGTGACTATATATGCTGGAGGAGGATATATATTCCTCAGATACTGGAGTTACAGGTAGCTGTGATCCACTATATGGATGTAGAGAATTGAACGCATGTCCTCTGGAAGAGCGCCCACTGCTCTTAATGGCTAAACCGTTTCTCCAGCCCCAGTATATCTGCTTTTAAGAGCAGAGTTGAACTGCCTTGCTTGAGATGTTATAAACCTACACGGTCAAACTATTTACTCTATGATATTTTTTTTGAAAAAAAAAAAACAAGCAAAAAAGTAAAACAAAACAACCTCAAAAAAAAATCTTGCCTAAAAATGGACTACAGATACCATCATTTAGTAAGCACTGGATGCACAAAAGAGCTTTGTGGATGAAGCTGCCTGCAGCTCAGTAGACATCCAACACATGAAGGCAGCGTGAGCTGAAGCCACCTCCATAGGATCAGTGAGCGAGGATGTCTTAAGCAAGGGTGGTACTCTCAGACACTGGCTTCTTAATGGCCTCTGAACATAAACAAGAGCCCATTTCTTCTCAGGAAATGAAGATAGATCTTCCACCTTTTCGATCAGCTTTATTTGAATCCAAATGACATCTGTTGTGTTCTTTCTTTATCCATTTCTCTGGAAGGGGCTGTACAGTAAAGTCCTGAGAGATTAGCAGCCACCAGCAAGTCAAGACTTTGTTCCTCATTTCCCAAGTTGTCTCCTCTTGGACATGTGAGGAGCATCTGGGAAACTTTCAATGAGAAAATGAGGAAAATTCACCTCCGAAGCCAATTTGGAATTGAGCTTGTTTCTTTTCTTTATATAAAAAAAATGATTTTAGCTTCCAGCTTTTCATATTTTACTCCATTGGAATTAAGTGTTTTAATCCATTAAAATAAGATATTGAAAATCAGAACTTTTGTAAAATGAAGTATTTATAATATTAAAAACAAACTAAAAAACTAACCAAACAGTAAAGGCACATAGTGTACCTACCATAGGGTGGAACTGTGTTTCAAGCCCAGCCATGTGGCTTCTTATGGGAATATAATGAGTTAAAGATGAAATTCCACTTCTAGCTTGCATACATCTTGCAAATATTCTGCCCAGTAAAATGGTAATTAGAGTCTTTTTTAACAATAAATATTATAATTTTTAATTCTAATATTGTAAGCTACGAAATGCCTTCCATTTCCCTCAACATATGTTTTCTGTCCTGTTTCTCCATCCAAGAGACAGGAATAAAATAAACACCTTAATGAACACAATACCAATTCTCCTGAGACTCTGTTCCTATCTTATGGACATAACATGAAGCAGAGATTTTTGAAGAGTCTCCCTAGAGAGAGAGAAAAATCTGCCTCATTTCTCAGCCCAGTGTGGTCTGCAGAAGTGTTCAGTCTAGTTTGCTGCTAAATTGCTGTAGCCTCCAAGCAAGTTGCAATTTGCAATTACAAATGTATTTGTGAAGTGTAAGTGGGCTAATTTCCTCCTTTGGAGATGACGGTAAAGCACTCCAAGATGGCAGTTAAGTTAGGGTGCGGTCCTTTCAGACACTGGGAGGCTGATCATGAAAATATGGCTCTCGGTTGGTCTTTTTTGGTTAATTGCAAAAGCATGAGGAGGAACTCCTGTTAAGACATTATATTAGAAACAAAATATCTGAATATTTCTCCCTAGTGATTACAGATGCATCATAAGAAGATATGAGAGTTCGGAAGTAAGGGATTTCAATCACCTGGCGTTTAAGTGGTTAATGATCTCAAACATGACCAGCCAGTGTAGTGACTTATCAAATGATCATCCTTATTCTCTCTCTCTCTCTCTCTCTCTCTCTCTCTCTCTCTCTCTCTCTCTCTCTCTGTGTGTGTGTGTGTGTGTGTGTATGTAAATGTCCTGTTACACATTCCAGTGAGAGGGAGAATTCTGCAGAGATCTGCACAAACTCATCACAGCTGCTCTACCATCTGACATCCTGATGGTCGTGGAGGAGGGGGGGGGGGGGGAGACCTCAGTGCACGTGTTGTTGGTAGTGCCAAAATGTGAAAGAAAATTATTGAACCACAGAGGATTACTCTCTTCCTGCATGGTGAGAAAGCCAAGCCAAAACTTGTAATCACAGACAACAGCTTTAAACATCCAAGTTAGGAGGAAAAAAGATCTTGGATGTGCCACAAATCAACAGCAGTGACATCTTACCACTCTGCCATTGTTACTCAGTGGAAGACCAAAGATGTAGACCAAGTGAATGAATAATAGATCATTACTCAATGGGGTTCAAATCATAACATCATAAGAGAGAGTCTGTAATATTTCCCACTTGATAGTTAGTGCCTCTACTCTTCAACATCTTAATGTGGTCACCTCATGAAAGTCCCAGCTCTTCACAGCTACGGAAATACTGACAGACTTTGAAGATTATGTCACTCACATTTCTAGCTTACCCTTCCAACAGTAGCTTGAATGCATTTCTTTTACTAAAAAGTCATCAGCATGTTTTGAGAAAATGTGAGAACTGAAAGTACTTACTGGAACTCTGCAGTAGTCTGTACTGGCGATCTTGCCTAGCATATATATGTAACGTGATGATGATTACACTTAATCTTAGCCAAAAGGCCAAGGAGCAATGGTGATGTTGATTTCAACCTCCATCATTTCCCATCCGTTTGTATCCACCCTCCACTCTCGCAATCTTCCTTCAAAAATAAAATAAAATAATATTGTCTGAACAACTAATCAGAAAAACAAAAACAAAAGCCATCTTATCATAGAAGCTGTAGTGTGTCACACTGTGACAGAGTATACTCTTTTATCCACATATCTTTACTTACAAATGTACATTGCAATGAGTCATGGGTCTGTTTTAAGGCCACTGGCTTCTGTGACGCTACCCATACTGACTCTTCACTGTAACTCCTCCTGTATATCCTGTGGTTAAGCTGTGTCCTGGAGATCTTTGGTTCTACAGGACTGGCGACTTCGCATGTTCCTGCAGATCATAGATGGGATAGATGTTGGGGTGGGCCAACTCAAAGCCCTGAGTCTGAGTCTGGGAGGTAGCTGATTTGGTCCTATGCCTGTACCACCAGGAGAGCACTCCATCGCTGCCCTTTCTAGCTTATCCAATGCTGTATCCTTCAAGGACAGGGTCAGCTCACCTGTTCTCATGTCCTCAGGCAGGTTCACCTTCACCTTCACCCCCAGCCAACTCTCCCAAGTACGGTAACGAGTGAGTTGCAGGGTCAGGTGTCCTGTACATGGGGGTTAGCTCTCCTGTTTGGTACAGTTGTCAAGGGGGAAGGAGACAAGGGAGAATGACTACTTTAAAATTTTTTTCAACTTGACTTGTGATTTTTCTAGCTCATTGGAGAATCCGTGACCAGTGAAGGTGTACTTAAGAATTCAAAAATAAGTTGCAACTTGGATTCGTCAAAGACTGTTGCGTACACAGTGGCTCTGTGGTACATGCTGTTGGTGAATTCATTCAAATTTACCATGTGTGAATACTTACCATATCTGTAAAGATGTTGTTAATTATATGATATGAAAGTGATACTTAATCACTGTTTCCTCATTCATAATGTTTCCTTTGTCTTCCTTTCCCAATAATTACTTTCTTAATAATGTTCATGTCAAAAAATTAAAATTTAGGTTCTTAAAACTCTAAAAATTCTAAGTCAAGTCCAGTAAAAAAATTGACAAGCAGGGAAATATCTAAGTCTAACATAACTTGTGGACCACACAAAATTCTTAAGTATGAAAAATGTAGTCTGAAATGAAATGAGTTTTGTGACGCCAATCCAAGGGTTTGAGCCTGAGCTTGATGTGATCTCTACATTGCTTTGGTGTCAATAATGCATTCTCCTAATGAAAGGTTATGGGTATGTTCATTTCAAAAGGTCACAGGAAGGGGCTTGGCCCATGGATGCTGTATTAAAATGAGTCAGGCTCACAGAAGTCTGTTGTAACTAAGTTGTTTGTGTGATAAGTGAAAGTCAAATGCAAAAACAACAGCAGCAGAAGCAAAAACAGTTTAATGTTCAAAGCATTCAAAATGGGCTCCCTTCACCTGTTTTAGCTTCCAAGTGCTTTGAGACAATAAGAGAGCATACATTTGTTCTTTCATGTCCCATATGAGATCGAAGGCTCTTCAGACTCCTTTCCCACAGAGACAGACATGGCTTGGGTGACTGCTAAAATAAACAGCGCACACCATTCATTAGGGTTGTGTCATACTCTTTTTTTGCTGGGTGCCAAGATTCACAGGATAACTTTGCTTTTACCTCTAATGACTCTAACATCTCAAGTCTGAAAAAAAATTTCTCTGAATATTAGAGATTTTTCCATGTGGTCAGTACTATTTGCCATCAGTCTAAGGAAAAAATAATTAAAAGCATGACTAATCTGAGAAAATTCCAAAGTCACAAGAGAAAAAAAAATTCACCAATTTGTTAAAGTTTTCCTTCTTATGCAAAATAAGTAAAGATCTGGGAGGGAGGCTGATTCTTGAGGGAGAACAGAGAAAGGAATGACTGTCCTCTGTGACTGACTCTCCCTCCTCAGCACCCTCCCCACATCTTGCTCCCATTACAACTCTTTTCAACTTTTGTTGACAGCTAAAGTTCAGAGGTTGCCTTGTTTGCCTTGTAGTTGATGTTAGTTCAACATTAGACACTAAAGGTGGAGCAAACATAGGAATTGGTGCACAGGGATAGGGGAAGAACTTGGCAGGCAAAACTAACATGTGTTTTACACTTGGGGCAAGTAAATTAAGTATGGGAGAAAAAAACGGGCACAAGTGAGATAATTGGCTAGTATAAATGCCTGTCAGACTTGATTCCCTCAGCAAGATTCTGAGAAATGAAACAAATAAAATTATTCCCCACTATGCTCAATCTATATATCTACACTCTGTCCTTAAGGAAACCTTATAGTATTTCATGAGGTTTGGTCACAAGAAATATGGTATACAAGTGGGAAGAAGTTCGGAAAGAAGGATGTTTCTATGTGTGTGTGTGTGTATGTGTGTGTGCATGTGTGTGTGTGTGTGTGCGCGCGCATGCACATTTCCATGCTTTAAAATTATTTTCTACCCAACATTTTTTTCTGAAAGAAGGTAATAAAACGATACTGACACATCTTTTGAAAATGAAGGTAGTTGTCATATATACACTAATCTTTCAATTTTTCAAGATTCACTATTAGATCTTCCCTTTGGGCTTAATGGATCTGAGACTAAAACAGAGTGATATGGTTATGCATATCTGATGCAGGCAACTTTACAGCTGATACTTCAAAATGAAGTCAAAAGTATCAGATATAACAAATTAAAGTTTGGTAAATCACAGTGTACAACTATATTCAATTGCAGAAATCCATGGAAGGCCATATCTGGCCTCTTTAACCTCACCAGTATGTTTTGAAATGTTTTTCTAATGAGCTATGTGTTTTTGGAAAAATCTATGCTGTATAATGTACAGGTAATAAGAGGAAAATTCCAAATAAACCATAAGAAATATGTATCTGATCTAGAAAAATTATTTCCCATTCTTTAAAAAGGGATCTTCTTCCCCTTCCTCCTCTTCTTCCTTTGCCTCCTCATCCTCTGTCACCTCCTCCTCTTCTTCAAGAAAACTTTCCTACTGGGTTGTATAAGCGGATCTGTGGGACTCTTAATGGAGTGGTACTGAGACTGTGCTATTTAGAAAGAAAACAGAAAATTACTAGTAAATAATAGGTGGTAGTAAGAATTCTGAAAACCTATGAAACAATACAAGAATGAGTTTCTTATTTTCATTCTAATGAAAGGCCATTCACAATTGGTATAGAATATGTGACACAGGGCAGTAGTAGGATTCATACTCATAGTTCATGGGCTCATAAAAATGAACAAGTAATGATAATCAGAAAATCAATACAAGTATTCCCCCTGATGTGCTAATCAATTAATTTGACGGCAAGGTGTTCAACTCAAATTTAGTATCTTCCTTACCATGTTTCTTATCCTTAAGAACATAGATTTCTCTGTTTAACTTTATCCGAAGATTATTCCAAATGTTTCAAAGCATTAGTGCTATAAAAAGTAAGTTAGTAAAAGTAAGTTGCCAAGTAAAATTCTGTAACTTTAGAAAACCCTCAGAAATGTCTTTTTACTCTAAGTTACAAAAGATCTTATTAAAACAATATCTCTCTCTGTCATAGTTCCTCATATTTCCAATATGGCAGTTCCTGGAAATATCTGGCTTGTTCTGTGTTCCCGAAGAGGATTTTCAAAGCAGTCTGGAAAACTTCTAATCCTTACCAGCATCAAAGAAGGTACACATGCATGTGTGAGTGCATTCATATCCCTTATAAGAAGACTGGCAAAGTTTTGTCTTGACTTAAACCAACCAGGAAGTACTATAAACTCATCAAAAGGTTAAATCACATTCAAAGAATCAAACAGCATTCCAGACAGTTTTTGAAACTCATCTACCTTCTTTCTAATATACTCTTCTTCAAAGTTAGTTCATGTTCAATAACCATGGTCCAGGTCAACAACCTTTACCTGAATCAACTTATAACTTGATATAAACTAGCATATTTTACATCTTCAACAGCTTTATAGCTAAAGAGTATTAATTGCTTGCAGTGTACATGCTAACTGGATTTAAGCCAAAATTATACTAAATATTCAGCAATTTGCCTAAGAAATTGTAATAGGCTGCTAGAAAGGGTGGATGGTTTTTGAAGCAAACTTTATGAAAATGATCCCATTGTTCAACCTCGGGGAGGTAAAAACAAAAACAAAAACAAAACAAACTTTGGCCATGTCTCAGTGATTTGTAATCTTCACCTATACACACAGGTCATTGAGAATACGACTAGATCACAATTTCATCATATCTCTCTGGTTTTAAAAGCCCTCATTGACTTAAGCCAAGAATCATATGTAAAGATAAATAATAATGTCTTGAAGATGTTTGATGGGCTTAGAAACCCAAGAAACATTTTCTCCCTTTCTCCTTTTTATTCTTCGTGCATAGATTCTACCCTGACCACCTTTCCCCTCACTCCACTATTCACACTCTTCTGCCTCTCACCTCCACTGTCCCCAGGTCCATGGCTTCTGTTTTCTTCCAAGGAGAAGAAGGCCCCCCAGAGATACCAAAATTTTTCTTTAAAAAATTATTTTAGAATTTTGTCTTATTTTCCATACAACGTTTAATGATTCTGTTGTGAACTGCTCTACATTCTTTGTAAATCAGTGTGACTTGGCAATGAGGAATGAAAAAGCCTCCTGATTGAAAAAACAAAACAAAAAAGAACAAAACAAAGTGAACAAAAATAAGCAAAAAAACAAAAACAGGGAAAAATCAATATAAAGTTATTTTATTAGTTAATAAAACAGGACACATGCTTTTTGAGATGTTACATATTTTAAATAAAATTACATTAGCTATTCAGTTGTAAAACAACCTTGAAGTATTATCAATCGAAAATGGTTGAATGTTTGCTTGGCATGGGGAATGACCTAAGGTTTTATTTGACATAATTTTTTGTCTTCACTATCAATTATTCACACTCAGAGAACATTTTTCATGATTATCGCTGTAATTAAAGTTATAGTTCATGTAATTAGAAATTAACGTCCTTAATGATAACATCTAAACTGTAAAACATGAGAAATATTATAAATATATGTTGATTGAATGAATGATTACATGAATAAATTGTTATACTTGGCATTTCAAAAAAATTAATAGATATCTGTCTCTAGTTCATGATAGGTTATTAACAGAAAGAATTTAATGATGAAGATAGCAGTTCAATTAATAAATTAAGGTTTTATTTTGCTGTTTCATGAAATCCTTAAGATGCTTTTGTTTGCTTGAACTTTTTAAAATATCAAAGTTAACACTTCTTAAACATAATTTGGTTTATTATCTATTTGTATTTTCTGGAGTATCCCAGACTCATGCTGTTGTGAGACTTATTAGCTTATAGTGAACATGCAACATTACCCATTCAACAGTCTTCATTTATAACTATCAAATTACTTTAGAACTGAAGAGATAGCTAAGCAGTTAAAACCCTCTACTGTTCAGGTAGCAGGCCAGGGTTCAGTTCCCAGCACCTACACAAGACACTCATGCTGCATTTTACTCCAGGTCCATAGTCCCAGTATTTCTGCTCAAATCGCTGAATACATGCATTCAAGTGCAGCTATGTACATGATGCCACACATGTATGCACATAATGTTTCAAATGACTTTATTCTCTTTGGTAAAAATTGTGCCATAACACACACACACTTATTTTTCTTGCTTATTAAATGTATAATTATTATTTAATCTTATAAGCTATCATCAAAACCATATCTTTGTATGGTATTTGTTTTGCTAGCTACAGTCTGGTTTGCTATTTAATTAGTTTCGTTGTCATCAAGTACTAAGCATTTCTACAAATGGTTTGTGAAGATACTTGTTTTCTAAAATGTATGGTATAAATAATAGTATCAAGATGTATTTTTAATTTTTTTTTTCATTCATTCAGATAAAAGTGAAATTGATAGTGACAAAAATTGAAACTTCTTTCAATAATTTTATAAGGCTTACATTGATCATATAATTTTATTAATATCTAGAACACATTAATGAACTCTCATATACATCAATTTATCTAAAAACATTAGTATATATGATCATTTGTACTTTCCTTATTTCATTTTCTACAAATTATTCAAACCAAAGCTATATTTGATATGTAAATTTCAGAAATAATCAAACCAGTTTCATTTTTTTTATTAAACTTTTAAAAATAACAATCAAATAGTCTTTTAAATATAATTTACTTTACTCTTTAGTTGCTTGAGAGTATCATAGCTGCATGTAATACATTTTGACAAATATTCTTTCTTCTCTCTCCTCCCCAGTTCCTGTCCTATTTCCTCAAGACATTTTCCTCCTGACTTCATGTGATCTTTTTTTAACTCTCCAAATGAACTTCATGTAATTTTTTATTCCCAGAAACTTTATACACACACAAACATGCATATATATATATATATATATATATATACACATATATATACATATATATATTGACCATAATCACTATTCATTTTGCCTTTTTGCCCCTCCCCTTCTCTCCACACATATTCTTCCAACTTCAGGTCTTTCCTCTCTCTCTCTCTCTCTCTCTCTCTCTCTCTTCACAACACATCAAATCTAATTAGTTATACTCATATGTGCATGGGAATGAGGTAATTCACTGGAGCTTGGGAAACCTGTAAGTGTCCACTCCCTTAGGAAAGAACAAATTTCATTCCTCTAGTAGCTATGAAAAGTAAATATCTCCTTAGTAAGACTTATAAATCACCTCCCCATCTGTGGCAGAATATTGGTTATTATATTTTGCAGGCCTTCATCTATTTTGAGTCTATTACTATAAGAGGGAATAGGAAAGAGAAAAGATTAATGGGTGGGCTAACCAAAACTTAAGATGTAAGAAATGCAGTCTTTTGAGTAAAGAAACAAGTTTTGTTTAATCCAGGTTGCATTTTTGAGAGTTTACAATGGTAGCAAAATTATCATTTTATTTAATTACTTTAAAACATATGCTATATCACTATGATCAATAATCTACTGAAAACAGTTACAATGAAAACTCAGTCTGGAATAACATTTTTAAAACAAATTAGAAACTTAAAGTCCTAAGGTATACTTCTCAGATTTAATGGGTATCAATAGAATACTTAAAGAGTTAAATTAGCCAAAAATTTCTCCAAGGGAGCTGGAATAAGAATAGGAATTCAAATCAGAAGAAAAGAGTTATGTAATGTTTAGACCATTAAAAGGAGCTCTTTAATGTGGCTTTTTAAATGCATAACAGTTAGTATTAAATGGTGCTTACATTCTGTTGGACAACTTTCAAAGCATGAAGTAGCTTTATTTAAGGATGCCAGCATTGTGATACACTGAAAACTGCAAGTTTTGTGGTTAAATTAATGGAAAATGTTTAAATATTACTCTTAAGACATGTAAAACTATTTCATATATATATGTAAATACTCTGTTTAGTAGGAGGAATTAAAAAAATCTCCTGTGCCTATTGAAGGTGTGCAATACTTAGCACCTATTTTAAAAAATAAAATTTAAGGAAAAAAATTGACTTACCAATGGAGAAACATGACACACACATTCTTTTATTGTTATTTATAGTTTTAGATTTTAAATGAAAATAAGCTTTGTTACATTAAGTAATAATATATTCAAGCAACTTCAATCATTTTCTACCAGATGTTTTGATCACCCACAATAAATAGAGAACTGAAATGTACATACAGTCTCCAGATGGATACATTCAGGCACTTGGTAGGTTGGGTTGCCCGCCTGCCTCTCTTTCTTTCTTTCTTTCTTTCTTTCTTTCTTTCTTTCTTTCTTTCTTTTCTTTCTTTCTTTCTTTCTTTCTTTCTTTCTTTCTTTCTTTCTTTCTCTCTCTCTCTCTCTCTCTCTCTCTCTCTCTCTCTCTTTCTCTCTCTCTCCCTTTCTTTTTTTTTTGTATTTTATTTTATTTTATTTTATTTGTTGATTTTTAATATTTTTATTACATATTTTCCTCAATTACATTTCCAATGCTATCCCAAAAGTCCCCCATAGCGCCCCCCACTTCCCTACCCACCCATTCCCATTCTTTTGGCCCTGGCATTCCCCTATATTGGGGCATATAAGGTTTGCAAGTCCAATGGGCCTCTCTTTCCATTGATGGCCGACTAGGCCATCTTTCGATACATATGCAGCTAAAGACAAGAGCTCCGGGTTTCTGGTTAGTACATCATGTTGTTCCAACAATAGGGTTGCAGATCCCTTTAGCTCCTTGGGTACTTTCTCTAGCTTCTCCATTGGGAGCCCTGTGATACATCCAATAGCTGACTGTGAACATCCACTCCTGTGTTTGCTAGGCCCCGGCATCATCTCACAAGAGACAGCTATATTTGGGTCCTTTCAGCAAAATCTTGCTAGTGTATGCAATGGTGTCAGCGTTTAGAAGCTGATTATGGGACGGATCCCTGGATACAGCAGTCTCTAAATGGTCCATCCTTTCATCACAGCTACGAACTTTGTCTCTGTAACTCCTTCCCTGGGTGTTTTGTTCACAATTCTAAGAAGGTGCACAGTGTCCACACTTTGGTCTTCATTCTTCTTGAGTTTCATGCGTTTATCAAATTGTATCTTATATCTTGGGTATCCTAAGTTTTGGGCTAATATCCACTTATCAATGAATACATATTGTGTGAGTTCTTTTGTGATTGTGTTACTTCACTCAAGATGATGCCCTCCAGGTCCATCCATTTGGCTAGGAATTTCATAAATTCATTCTTTTTAATAGCTGAGTAGTACTCCATTGTGTAAACATACCATAATTTCTGTATCCATTCCTCTTTTGAGGGACATCTGGGTTCTTTCCAGCTTCTGGCTATTATAAATAGGGCTGCTATGAACATAGTGGAGCATGTGTCCTTTTTACCGGTTGGGACATCTTCTGGATATATGCCCAGGAGAGGTATTGCTGGATCCTCCGGTAGTACTATGTCCAATTTTCTGAGGAACCGCCAGACTGATTTCCAGAGTGGTTGTACAAGCTTGCAATCCCACCAACAATGGAGGAGTGTTCCTCTTTCTCCACATCCTTGCCAGCATCTGCTGTCACCTGAATTTTTGATCTTAGCCATTCTGACTGGTGTGAGGTGGAATCTCAGGGTTGTTTTGATTTGCATTTCCCTGATGATTAAGGATGTTGAACATTTTTTCAGGTGTTTCTCTGCCATTCGGTATTCCTCAGGTGAGAATTCTTTGTTCAGTTCTGAGCCCCATTTTTTAATGGGGTTATTTGACTTTCTGGAGTCCACCTTCTTGAGTTCTTTATATATATTGGATATTAGTCCCTTATCTGATTTAGGATAGGTGAAGATCCTTTCCCAATCTGTTGGTGGTTTTTTTGTCTTATTGATGGTGTCTTTAGCCTTGCAGAAGCTTTGTAGTTTCATGAGGTCCCACTTGTCAATTCTCGATCTTACAGCACAAGCCATTACTGTTCTATTCAGGAATTTTTCCCCTGTGCCCATATCTTCAAGGCTTTTCCCCACTTTCTCCTCTATAAGTTTCAGTGTCTCTGGTTTTATGTGAAGTTCCTTGATCCACTTAGACTTGACCTTAGTACAAGGAGATAGGAATGGATCGATTCGCATTCTTCTACATGTTAACAACCAGTTGTGCCAGCACCATTTGTTGAAAATGCTGTCTTTCTTCCACTGGATGTTTTTAGCTCCCTTGTCGAAGATCAAGTGACCATAGGTGTGTGGGTTCATTTCTGGGTCTTCAATTCTATTCCATTGGTCTATTTGTCTGTCACTATACCAGTACCATGCAGTTTTTAATCACAATTGCTCTGTAGTAGAGCTTTAGGTCCGGCATGGTGATTCCACCAGAGGTTCTTTTATCCTTGAGAAGAGTTTTTGCTATCCTAGGTTTTTTGTTATTCCAGATCTCTCTCCCTTTCTTTCTTTCATTCTTTCTTTCTTTCTTTCTTTCTTTCTTTCTTTCTTCCTTTCTTTCCCATAATTTATTCATTTTTTTTATTCACATTAGATCCCAATCACACCCCCCTCCCTCCTTCCCAGTTCTGTCCCCATTATCCACTCCCTTGGCTTCCCTTGGGTACCACTCCTTGGGGAAGGCATATTGACTAAAATGTTTAGCACAGTTTAATACAATCAAAGAATATCACAATTTTATATTATTTCCAAAATCCTAATAAATACAAGCAAACCATGAATCACATATCAGATAGAAAAGAAAATTTTCAGAACACCTAGTCAGTATTCCCCGATACTGTCATGTTTAAAAAAAATTGTAGTGATTGCGAAAATATCAAAGACCAGAATGAGAAATGGAGGACAACTAAATTCACCATGGAAGCAAGCACAGCGTCTTAACAGTAAAGGAGGTATTAATGGGAAAATGATGAGATCCAACAAAGTCTAGAGGTTTGTTTTGAAACTATGTAAGAGACAAGGAAAGGGCTTCCCATTAGTCATTGTCTCTGTCAACAGAGACTCATGTCAGTTATCAGTACTTCCAGTTAAGGTACTTGCACTACCTTAGTTTTCCCTTTATATACTAGTGGTTAAAATGGTATCTACTTCACAGGTAGACCTTCATATTAGCTATCATTCCTCAGTGCTTAAAACAATGCCTGACACTAAGACACCTCATTGATAAGGGAGACAAAGATGCTAAAACAAAAATCAACCAACCAACCAGCCATCTAATCAATACTGCCAGTTCTAACAGAAGTACTTTTTGTGAACATCTTTATGTATTTCCCTCCAATAAATTAATTTTCTCATTTGGCAAAATTGCCATGCTCTTGTGACAAAGCAGTACTTGACTTCTATTGTCATTGTTCTAAAACCTCAAAAATGTATCATATTTGAGTGTGTTGACAAGAACTGAAAGAGGACAGATTTTTTTTTTCCTATTTTTCACAGCAACGTATTGGCCACTCTGAACTGGCTAAGACAGAGCAATGAGCTCAAAGAGGAAATGGGGAAATAAGCAGGTGTGAATCATTTGTAACTTATCAAGGACTGAGTATTACAGTTTTCACACAAAACAAAACCCTCAGTTGATATAATAAAGTTCATTCCACAACCTGTATTTTCACCATTATATAATCCAAACAACTTATATTAAAAAAAAACCCTGTAAATACTATGTGAATTCTAACCTCATCTAAATTCATATGGCATTACCTTCTGAAATTTAAAATAAAACTACTTCACTACTAACATTATTACCTAAGATACCATTAAATTATTTAGGTATACATTTTTATTGTTAAAATATGTCCAGAGTATTAACTCAGATGTCATGCTGTAATAAATGTTGTCTTCTACTAAAATCAGAGCATTCTAACCATCTCGATGTGTTCTCATCCTCCAAGTTAAAGCTTGTCTTTTAGAGAAATACTTTACACCTGTCTATTTAGAAACCATAGAACAGGACACAATGAAAGCAGTACAAAGAGGAAAACTCATAACTCTGAGTGCCTTTAAAAAGAAACTGGAGAAAACATACACTAACAGCTTGACAGAACACATGAAAACTCTAGAACAAAAAGAAGCAAATTCACCCAAGAGGAGTAGATGGCATGAAATAATCAAATCAGGGCTGAAATCAACCAAGTAGAAACAAAAAGAACTATACAAAGAATCAACCAAACCAGGAACTGGTTCTTTGAGAAAATCAACAGGATAGATAAATGCTTAGTCAGACTAACCAGAAGGCACAGAGACAGCATCCAAATTAACAAAATCAGAAATGAAAAGGGAGACATAACAACTGACCTAGGCTGAAAAGGAAACTAGGGAAACAATACCCTTCAAAATAGCCACAAATAATGTAAAATACCATGGTGTGACTCAAACTAAGCAAGTGAAAGATCTGTATGGCAAGAACTTAAAGTCTCTGAGGAAAGAAATCGAGGAAGACCTAAGATGGAAAGATCTCTCATGTACATGGATTGACAGGGTTAATATAGTAAAAATGGCTATCTTGCCAAAAGCAATCTACAGATTCAATGCAATCCCCATCAAAATTCCAATTCAATTCTTCATAAAGTTAGAAAGAACAATTTGCAAATTCATCTGGAATAACAAAAAACCCAGGATAGTGAAAACTATTCTCAACAACAACAAAGAACTTCTGGTGCAATCACGATCCATGACCTCAAGCTGTAGTACAGAGTATTTGTGATAAAAACTGCATGCTATTGGTATAGAGACAGGCAGGAAGATCAATGGAATTGAATTGAAGACCCAGAAATAAACCCACACACCTATGATCACTTGATATTTGACAAAGGAGCTAAAACCATCCAGTGGAAAAAAGTCAGCATTTTCAAGAAATGGTGCTGGCACAACTGGCTGTTATCATGTAGAAGAATGCGAATTGATCCATTCTTATCTTCTTGTACAAAGCTCAAGTCCAAGTAGTTCAAGGACCTCCACATAAAATCAGATACACTAAAACTAATAGAAAAAACAGTAGGGAAGAGCCTCTAGCACATGGGCATAGGGGAAATTTTCTTGAATAGAACACCAATAGTTTGTTCTCTAAGATCAAAAACTGACAAATGGGACCTTATAAAATTGCAAAGCCTCTTAAGGCAAAGGACACTTTCAATAGGATCAAATGGCAATCAAGGAAAGGATCTTTACCAACTCGACATCTGATAGAGGGCTAATATTCTTTACATGCAAAGAACTCAAGAAATTAGAATCCAGAGAACTACATAACCCTATTAAAGAATGGGGTACAGAGCTAAACAAAGAATTCTCAACTGAGAAATACCAAATGGCTGAGAAGCACCTAAAGAAATGTTCAACATCCTTAGTCATCAGGGAAATGCAAATCAAAACAAACCTGAGATTCTACCTCACACCAGTCAGAATATCTAGGATCAAAAATTCAGGTGAAAACAGATGCTGGCAAGGATGTGTAGAAAGAGGAATACTCCTCCATTGCTGGTAGGATTGCAAGCTGATACAATTACTCTGGATATCAGTTCGTTGGTTCCTCAGAAAATTGGACATATCTAAAGTCCCAGGTATACCATCCCTGGGCATATACCCAGAAGATGTACCAACATGTAATAAGGACACGTGCTCCACTATGTTCATAGCTTTATTTATAATTACTAGGAGCTGGAAAGAACCCAGATGTCCCTTAACAGAGGAATGTATACAGAAAATGTGGTACATTTACACAATGGAGTACTACTCAGCTATTAAATACAGTGAATTTATGAAATTCTTAGGCAAATGGATAGAACTAGAAAATATCATCCTGAGTAAGGTAACCCAATTGCAAAAGAACATATATAATATGAACTCACTGATAAGTGGATATTAGCCCAGAAGCTAAGAATACCCAATATACAATTCACAGACCATATGAAGCTCAAGAAGAAGGAAGAACAAAGTGTGGATACTTTGGTTCTTCTTAGAATGGGGAACAAAATATCCATGAAAGGAGATACAGAGACAAAGTGGGGAGCAGAGACTGAAGGAAAAGGCCATCCAGAGACTGCTGCACTTGGGGTTCTATCCCATATACAGTCACCAAGCCCAGACACTTTTGTGGATGCCAACAAGTGCTTGCTGACAGGAGCCTGATATAGCTGTATCCTGAGAGGCTCTGCCAGTGCCTGAAAAATACAGAGGTGGATGCTCTCAGCCATTTGACTGAGCACAGAGTCCCCAATAAAGGAGCTAGGAAAGGACCCAAGGATCTGAATGGGTTTGCAGCCCAGTAGGAGGAAAAACAATATGAACCATCCAGTACCGCCAGAGCTCCCAGGGACTAAACCACCAACCAAACAAGACACATGGAGGGATCCATGGCTTCAGCTGCATATGTAGCAGAGGATGGCTTTGTGGGTCATCAGTGGGAAGAGAAGCCTTTGGTTCCTTGAAGGCTAGATGCCCCAGCATAGTGGAATTCCATGACTAGGAAGCAGGAGTGGGTGGGTTGGTGAGCAGGTGGGGGGTGGGATGGGATAGGGGTGTTTTAGAGGAGAAACCAGGAAAGGGGATAACATTTGAAATGTAAATAAAGAAAATATCTAATAAAAAAAAGAAACTCATAGAACATTCTAGAAGCCCTAAGGTTGTTGTATAATGCTATACTGCTTGAATTCATTAATGTCATTTCAGGAAACTAATAAAATAATACATCATTTAAAACACATTGCTTTATCTGTTTTTAATCTAATATCCTGAGTGTGGCTGCATATGTCATTGTCAGTTCTAACACTCATATGTAGCGCAAATTCTGCAGCTGAGATCCCTTGGGAATTTAAAGAATTGTTTGAGCTGAACTATGCTAAGTCACCCTAACCTGGATGAGAATAAAACAGATATGTTGCAGGAGTTGCAGAAAACAGCTGCATCTGAAATTCAAGGAATCATTTGCTTTGCTTGCTATCATGAATAATTTTGTTTTATATCCCAATACTAAGATGCTGAATGGTAAAATTGAAGTATCAAGTTGTGGCTCTCGTTTGGTGATGTTTGCGAGAAAGAAGAAGTAATCCTTGGTGCTAAGGCCTGTTTGGTTGATTTGAAAGGATTAAATAACAGTAGTTATCTAGTAGGTTGCTCTA